>NC_064616.1:633598861-634253306 GCF_023898315.1 Schistocerca nitens | reverse complement strand
TGTGTCTAATGATACTGAAACTTTTCAGGTGGAGATCGCTACGTAGAATGCGTTGTCGCTATGTTTCGAACATTGATAGAGGTCACATCATTGGCGCACTGACAGACCGCACAGAGTTCGCGGTAGAGCAATGACTGCAGAATAATTGGTGACAAGATGGGACACTGGGCAACAGTATGGCAAGACGATTAGGTACGGGTCCTTCCAGAAGGTCTATACGACGAGAAGATCATGCGATTGCCCGATTGGCGCTGCTGAATAGACGGATGACAGTAACTGAAATCCAGGCAGAAGCTAAAGGGAGTGTGTCACCGCGAACAGTCTGAAACAGATTTGGAAGCTGAATTGAGATCTCTAGTTGCTATGCGTCGTTTACTTCTGACACCGCATTATGTACAACAAGGACTTTCATGGCGTAGAATCAGTGCCAAAAACGATCCTGAGTGGCATTCCGGGGTCCAAGCGATGTGTCCTGGCTATTTGTGGAGGTCGGATCGACGCCAGTGTGCCTCGGATGGTCGGGTCGAAGGTCAGAGGAAGCAGCGATTCTCGAGATCTCTACCCCTCCCATTGAATTATGACTTGGGGAGATATTGGATATAACAATAGTACTGACCTGAATGAGATTTTCACTCTGCAGCGGAGTGTGCGATGATATGAAACTCGAGTCTCGGTCTGGCACACAGTTCTAATCTGCTAGGGAGTTTCATATCAGCGCACACTCCGTTGCAGAGTGAAAATCTCATTCTGGAAACATCCCCCAGGCTGTGGCTAGGCCATGTCTCCGCAATATCCTTTCTTTCAGGAGTGCTAGTTCTGCAAGGTTCGCAGGAGAGCTTCTGTAAAGTTTGGAAGGTAGGAGACGAGGTACTGGCAGAAGTAAAGCTGTGAAGACGGGGCGTGAGTCGTGCGTGGGTAGCTCAGTTGGTAGAGCAGTTGCCCGCGTTAGGCAAAGGTCCCGAGTTCGAGTCTCGGCCCGGCACACAGTTTTAATCTGCCAGGAAGTTTCAGTACTGACCTGGTTATCGTCGGGGGAAGGGCGACTGCTCGCCAATATCTGGCAAGAATGATAATCTCTGTTGTCATACCGTTCATGAACATGGTACCCAGTGGTATATTCCAGCAAGATAATGCAACACCATCCACTGCAGTTCACGCCACACACACTTTCAGGAATGTTCGGAACCCTGAGTGACCTACAGCGTCCCCTGATCTGTCACCTACAGAGCATGTCTTGGATGCAATGGAAGACGTTTACTTTCCTATCAGCCTCCATCCAGCAATCTTCGTGGATTGATACAGCATGTGTTTCAGGCATGGCATGAATTTGTCAGGATGATATATGGAGGTTGTTTGCTTTCATGCCACAACGAATACAGGAGTGTATTTGTGGCCATGGAGGTCATATCATACGTACATATGTTGACGATTGACACCAATTCCTAACGGAAAGAAAGTTTACTTATGTAATACCCGTTATGTGATGAACGTCTCCACAAAGAATTATAATACTTCGGACTAGTGGTTCAAGGTGTAACGCATTAGCGTATAATGACATCGATGTGCACTTGCCCTTAGTTAAAAATGTGTCTTATTTGTACATTTCCGAAATTGTATGACGCACAATCGTAACCTCCTTTCAAGAACTGACATATTTTCTCGAATTTTTAATTGGCCTTTGGTTGTCACTACTCAGCCACTCTTCTCACGTACATATGAGAAGCAGTCAAATGAAAACCCAACAATCGCCACAACGGGACCATGGAATAGTTCCACTCACGTTAAGACTGGGAGACGACACGATCAATTCCTGTTTCTTTCAACGCAGCTGACCTCTTGACAGATCTACAACCGCACTTCCTTGTCCGACTAAAACCGATGTCTACGCATGTCTCTGTTCAGGTCGCCAAAGATGCAAAAATCACGCGGTGAAAAATCGGGGCCGCACGGAGTACGTTGCAGCGATTCCCAACTAAATCGCTAAAGCATAGCATTCGTCCCATTGGCAGTGTGGGGGCAGGCTTTATCGTGCAGCAGAATGATTCTGTCCGACAGCATTCCTCGAAGCTTTGACTTTATGGCGCTTCGCAGTTTCTGCAAAGTGTCCTCATGCGCTGAGCATTGATTGTGGTTCCACGCTCAAGGACTTAGACGAGCAAGGGAAGCATCCTCTTGCACGATAACGCCCGCTCCACACTGCCAGCTGGGCGAAGGCCATGCCTTGGCGATTTAGTTGGGAAACACTGCATTATTCTTCGTACAGTCCGGATCTTTCACCGTGTGATTTTCACATCTTTGGTAACCTGAAGGAAGAAATGCGTGTACGTCGGTTGCAGTCGGACGAGGAAGTGCAAGTGTGGCTGCAGTTGAGGGTTCGTCAGCAGCCGACCGCGTTCCACGAAACACGAATTGATCGCCTCGTCTCCCAGTGGGATAAATGTTTTGGTGATTACATTTGCGTGCAACCATTCTATGGTTCCGTTGTGGCGAGTGTTCGGTTTTCATTTGACGACCTTATAGTATCATTCGCAACACACGTTCTGCTCCAGATTTCATTACTGTCTGTAGATCTATTGCATAAGGATGTAGACGGAAATGAGCCATGGCGTATTCAGAGACTCACTTTAAAGAAATGTAAGACTGGCTAGATTTTCGAATCCTCTTCACCGCAAAGCACATGCCACTTGTTACATGAAACGCCCGTTGATGTGACATATCAGCGATTGCAAACGTTCAGAATAAAGTCATTCATTTCTTCGAGCACTCGTTTATTTCAGTGGCCATTATCATCGGAATTGCAGACTTGGATTACATAAGCTTGACAAACAGTGCCTCCGAATGACACAAAACATCTCTCTGATTTTATGCCGTAGCGTAAAGATCTTCACGCAGATAGGTGTAGCGTCAAGCAACACACTTTTAGTGATAGTAATGAAGCTGTAATAACTAGAAACTATTATCGTTTGATCGAGTCGGCAGCAGTTTTGTATGGCAAACACTATGATTTTCTAATGATTAGTTCGGGTACGTATTTTGTTCTCCAGCAATGAAGTTACATTTAATAAGCATCGGATGATCTAGCGGAATTGTCACTGAGTGACTACTCATGCCACGAAATTAACGAGGGAGATTACCAAACATTAACAGCTCAGAATCACTGTAAATATTACAACAGTATTTTAACTACTCTCCATTTACAAATGCATTTATCGTAAGAAGAGGTAATACAATATTTGAACCTAGTACGGAGTATTCACGTAATCGACTTTTGCTAGAAGTTAACTGGAGGCAGTTTGATATTATGAGAAAATGCGAGTCTAATGTCATAAAATTGAACACAGAATAAGAATTGCTTGCGTAATTTTCAAGGTACACTGTTTCCGGATATAATTTTTTGATATACCCCAGAGCTCTTTCACCCAGGCGTTGCAGTTTCCCAACAGTTTGCGCTGACATGACACTACGTAATATAATGTCATAGTATTGGGTTCGGATTCTTTATAAGAAAGAGTAATTGTTATTAATTTCGTTCGTCAAACATGTTTCAACTCATTTCTGTCATCAGTGGGCCTTCATTTTCAGTATACATCGGAAAACAAACTTGTTAACCATAAAACGATGAATTAAATAATAGACACAACGATTTTATTGTTACTGTTGAGATTTTAGTTTTTTACCTTAATTGTTAGGTTGTTTTATTCTTAGAAAATCATTTGTTTTGGATGAGTAGTCCGTTGTCGCCAACAACATGAAGCTTTAATAAGGGTGTCTAAAACTAATGAAAACGGCTTTAAATATATATTTTGCTGTCAGTAATTTACGTAATTACTAACAATATATTTCCATGCTCTGCCTCATACACATCGACTATATGTGAAACACGAAGGGCAAAAACAACGCAGTTCATTGAACACCCCCCCCCCCCTCTCTCTCTCTCTGTGTCTAATTTCTTTCCTTTTTATATTTGCGTAAGCAGGTGGCAACCCGAACCTGTCTCAAGATTATTACGCAAATACGTCGTTTTTACAGTGTCATAAACTGAAGGATGATTATTAGTAATGCACTGTCTCCATGTAACGTGAACAATCCAAATAGACGAGTATCTTAAACGGTAGATGGCATCGAAACAGCCTTTTAAGCAACTGGTGCTATACTGATAGGAAAGTATTTTTCTACATCGTTACGACTCGTATTTTCTATCTAAGGTGATATTCGATAAACAACCTTTTTTCCAAATAGATATACACTGACGTAAAGAAATCTCAACACCAAGAAGCAGTTGTGCGACATAAATGAGAGTTGATAGATGTGTTTCTAGGTCTAAAAAGGTGGCGTCTATTAAAATTTCGCGCCAATAGCATAAGAGTGGCATTAGTAGTGCCACTATGAGGATGCTAATCAGGTGTTCTTTAAATACACGCTCTAACCGTCGAGAGCTTTAGTTACGTTTGAAATTCGACGTAGTGAGTCGATGTTAGTCAAGAATGCCTTTAAGACGATGAAGAAGCCATTATGAGCAGCTTACTGAGTTTGAACGAAGTCGTGTAAATAGGGCTACGAGAAGCTGGATGTTCCTTCCGCGATACTCCGGAAGAACTTGGCAGGAATGTAGCCTCTGCACATGATTGCTGGCAGCGGTGTTGAATGGAAGGTACGTTCGCCAGAAAATCGTGCTCCGGACGGACACGTGGCACTACCGAGAGGAACGACCGCCCTGTTCGGCGTATGGCTCCTCTGGCGCTTCGTACTGCATCTGCAGCAGCAATTCGAGCAGCAGTTGGTAAAACAGTGACACAACGAACTGTTGCAAATCGGTTACTTCAGTGACAGCTCCGAGTCAGACGCCCTGTAGCGTGCATCTCGTTGGCCCCAAACCACCGTTGTTTGCAACTTCGGTGGTATCAAGCGACAGGTCATTGGAGGGCGGAGTGGAGATCTGTTGTGTTTGCTGATGAAAGTTGGTTGTGCCTCGTTGCCAGTGATGGCCGTGTGTTGGTTAGAAGGTGGCCATGCGAGCGCCTGCAACCAACCTGTCTGCATGCTAGACACACTGGACCTACACATGGAGTTACGGTCTGGGGTGCGATTTCGTACAGCAAGAGCACTATCGTGGTTATCGCAGGCATGCTGACAACAAATTTGTACGTCAATGCTGTGATTCGACCTGTTGTCCCGTCATTCACGAACAGTATTCCAGAGGGTGTCTTCCAACAGGATAACGCTCGAACACATACCGGTCTACAGAGAGTCGACATGTTGCCTTGGCCTGCTCAATGACCAGATCTGTCTCCAATCGAGCACGAATGGGACATCCGGACGACATCTCCAGGGTCATCCACAACCAGCATTAGCTGTACCTGTACTGACCATGTGCAACAGACATGGAAGTCCATCCCACAAACTGACATCCGGCACCGGTACGACACAATGCATGCACGTTTGGATGCTTGCATTCAACATTCTGGCGGTTACTATGGTTACCAATGTACCAGAATTTCACGTTTGCGATGGCTTACCTCGCGCTTACATTAACCTGTGATCTTGCAACCACATTGACTATGAATCACTTAAATGTTACCTAGAGAAATGCATTCCCCAAATTTCAGTGCTCTGTATTAATTATTTCTTGATGTTGGGATTTTTTTCCCGCCAGTGCATTTTTCACAGCGTAATTTGATAGTTGTTAAAATAATAATCGGCACCACGCAGATTGTCACACAAAGCTCCGTACACATAGCCTGCTGCGACTTCGGCGTCACATCCAAGGTAAGTGAAGGGACAAGGGACCTTTGCTCTAGCAATATTATCCACATAACCATAAGTTGCAAGTGCACCGTTGAGGAGCCACGGCCATAAAACGACAGCCAATGAGAGACAAGCGCACTGAAGTTTGTCCGCTAAGCGAACGTATTTGGATATTTTTAGAGTAAGTAATAAGTGTAACCGATTTGGTTGATATCGGTCCAGGAGTTTAGGAGGAGATGTTGAACATAGGCGTGTGTGACATATAACGCACACATATACGTCTCGTTCTCTGCTGTTTTACACTGCAGGGAGGATGTTAAATTTATCGTGGGATTCAGCCATGTGGCCTGATCTTAGATCCAGAACCACATTGACAAAATTGTTGGCTCGCTGCAGTGCTCATTCTCGCGGCCGTGTTGACACAGTGAATAGCACAAATAAAAGACAAATTGCTCTCCATATTTCTAAAAGAATTCCAAGTCAATTAAAAACCGGAAGTAAATACCAACACATTGTTTTCGGACTTTTTTGCATCACCCCTTGTCACCCATACCCAAACCTCTAGTGGTGGTGGGGAATGTTATCTACATAATTTTTGTACAAGTGATAAGTCACGCACCTAACAAATTTGGCTGAAATTGCTCCACGTGTTCTTGAGTTATACTTCGACGTCGTCCTCTTTTCATTCCTAACCCTATGTGATGTAAGTAGTTCTTGGCCCGACAGTGTCGACAGTGCTTCTTTCCAGACAGTAAGTAACTGGTAAACCACGATTCTTTAAAGACTAGAACTCCCCTGCATAAAACAGCTCCAAACTTCTGATTAATTCGCGTGTGAGTTAATGTGTTAGATATTTGACGTTAAGCATATAAGAGAGAAACAGTTTAGAAAAGGTACGAATTTATGTTTAAAGTTTGTTGGAAGTCGCACTATCACACACTGGATGAGTATAATCTGGGTAATTTCCGTTCTTTTGTATGAAAACCTAGTTTTTCGCGCATCTCAGTGTTTTTGACGTCATATCTGCAGAACTATATGTCTTACAATGATATACTTTTGAAGGTACATTCAGTGAAATATGTGAGTACTGTGTGCGAAATATGATGCGAATAGAGTTAGTAATGAAAGGGTAATAAATCAAAACGTCATGCCTGATGCGGCTGTTTCTCACGTGTCACATCGTTATGACGTCATATCTCCTCAAGCGAGTCACACGAGAAACACGGGCTGTGGCGCGTACGTCACGGCACGTGAGCGGGTCTTACGATTGCCAGCGGCCATCGCCGTCGCGGAGCGAGTATCTATAACAGGAGGGTTTAATAATTCTTGACTGCGCGTTTAAATGCATGCAACCTCTCGATAGCACTCGACAAAGTTAACACCTTTAGTGGATACCTTTTCAATTACATATTGATTTCCCTTGGTCCCTGCTCGAGTCGAGAGTTCGCGAAGTGTGGCGGACAAGCCGACTAGTGTGACGTCACAAATTCGTTTCGTGTGTGTGTGGGGGGGGGGGGGAGGGGGGGGGGCAAATAGAGATAGTAATAAAGAAGAGGTAAAGTAAAACCTCGTGCCTGATGCGGTGGCTTTTCACGCATCGCCTGTTTATAACGTCATAACTCATGAATTATGTGTCATAAAAAAAGGTAAGGGAAAGTTCCCCCTTCTGCCCTTGACGGGCCAATCGGGTCCGATCGACCGCTTCGTCATTCTCCGCCAAACGAGTCAAATGATTAGCAACTTAGCGCAACCACACAAATTAGGTAGGAGTGATACCAGAAACAATGTGTATAAAGGAAGATTATGTCCTGGAATTCCCATTCATATTTAGCATTTGAATGGTGGTTGGTTGTGAGAAAATCGTGTCTTGCCTCGTGTATGAAGGAGAAAGGTCTACCAGCACGTGCCGGAATGCGACAGCGACAGGATTCTCCAGTTTAATGATCCGTGATGTTCAAATGGTTCAAATGGCTCTAAGCACTATGGGACTTAACATCTGAGGTCATCAGTCCCCTAGATTTAGAACTACTTAAACCTAACTAACCTCAGGACATCACATACATCCATGCTCGTGGCAGTATTCGAACCTGCGACCGTAGCAATAGCACGGTTCTGGACTGAAGCGCCTAGAACCGCTCGGCCACAACGCGTGTTATTGTTGCTCGCGATCCCTCCACTATCATACGAATATGGTCTGCTGAACTCTATGGGTCCAGGAGGACCATGCTCAACATCAGGGAGACTATCAAAGGCCCCACACGACTAGTGCCAGAGAGGATAGGAACATTATTCGTTCGACCCTGCAGCACCATACCACCACCTCATATATCTTGCGTCAGGAAATGGACGTGTTTACAGCAAGACAAGTATCCCCATGGACAGTGTGACGACGTCTAGAACACCACAAGCTGTCAGCACAGCGATCGCTGTTGTGGCTTGCAACATGGCAACTCGCCAACAGTGGCGCCCAGAAACGCTAGACACATGAGTGGCACCACGTCGTCTTTTCAGACGAGTCTCGTTTCTTCGTACAGTATCGTGATGGACCTGTCCGTGTGTGGTGCACCTAAGGAGAATGAAACCTGGAATAATTGCATTCGACCTCATCATACGGGCTCAGGACCTGGCTTGGGCCGGCCGAAGTGGCCGTGCGGTTAAAGGCACTGCAGTCTGGAACCGCAAGACCGCTACGGTCGCAGGTTCGAATCCTGCCTCGGGCATGGATGTTTGTGATGTCCTTAGGTTAGTTAGGTTTAACTAGTTCTAAGTTCTAGGGGACTAATGACCTCAGCAGTTGAGTCCCATAGTGCTCAGAGCCATTTTGACCTGGCTTGATGTTCTGGGTTGCCTCTGGGTAAACAACACGATCATCTCTGGTTTGCATAATCGGTAATTTGATCAGTAGCCGTTGCATCTCTGAAGTGTTAAGGCCAGTGGCAGTACCCTACCTTCGATGTCTCTGTAATGTTATCTTTCAACAAGATAAAACAAGACCACATGCTACCCATGCTGTGACGACTGACTCCGATAAAAAGCATTCTGGCTCTTCCCTGGTCAGCACGTGCTCCGTGTCTCTCACCCACTGATAACATCTGGTCATGGTTTGCCAAGTGACTGTCACGCCACCACCAGCGAGCCAGTACAACTGATGATCTTCGGCATAAAGAAGAAGCAGCATGAAGTGACAGACCCGCATCTGTCATCCCAGCTCGGTTCAACTCGATTCCCATCTATTGTTGCTGCCAGAGGTGACAATTCCGAGAGATAAACTTCACATCCTGTATTCTCTAACATCACGTGCAAATCAGAATAACGTTTTCTTCCTATTTTGCTGCGTACGCACATTACGTAAAAATTCGTTATTTGCTATCATTTCTGGAGCCATACCTGTTGTTTATGGCTATACTTACTATGACAGGTTTCGCAGTTATATATTCTGTCGGCAAGTATGGGCTACGTTTCTCCAAGACAGGTCCTGCGGAATTCGTGTTCACAGTTCGGCGGATACTTTACGTGGAAGCATTAAGTAAAACTCATCGGAATAAAACACTCGGTTTTGTACCTTTCCACAAATGGTAGCATTTTTAATTTTCTCTTTGGCTTATTCGGTGACACTGATCCTGCATATCTTTAAATATCTGAATATGAGTCGCTGTCCGGAGTGGCCGAGCGGTTCTAGGCGCTACAGTCTGGAACCGCACGACCTCTACGGTCGCAGGTTCGAATCCTGCCTCGGGCGTGGATGTGTGTGATGTCCTTAGGTTAGTTAGGTTTAATTAGTTCTAAGTTCTAGGCGACTGATGACCTCAGAAGTTAAGTCGCATAGTGCTCAGAGCCATTTGAACCATTTTTTTTGGCCGCAACATTTGATGACCTTCTGGTCTTCCCGGTATGAAGCCTCAGTCAGTTCACAAACTGCCACCGCTAACTGTAAACATCGTTTCTTAATTAAGACAACATTTCGTTTCTCTCGCGGCTCTTATCGTGTTGGCGCTCGTAATAAATTTGCTTCCCGTAGCTGAAATATAAACTAGTATTTATTTAGTGTTAAATATTTAACCTTTAATAATCTTTTCTACGTAAATTTTATCAGATTTCGAAGTTCTTATCTATTTCGTTTCTCGTTATAGAATCCTGCTCCTTCTCTTGAACCTGTCTGAATGTTTTGGAGTGTACGAAAACATTATGTGATGATGTGTCATAAAATGGCATTACGAGACAAGATATAAGCTTAATATCGTCACATTTAGCTTTTTGGGATTTTTGTCTGTAGGCTGCAAGAGTCATGTAGGATGTTTCTAAACTGCAGCTATACGTTTTGAAAGGTATAGTGTGGGCAATTTGGTATCACTTTGAACAGGAATTCTAAAATAGAAACGCACTATTCTCTTACTACGAAATCCGATGTCTTTCTTCAACTGGATGACTAACGGGTAGTGATAACAGTGACTCTGTTAACTCATATGTCTGCAGTTTACTGATTATTATGCTATTAATGGACAGTACTACAGTATTCTGGAAACAAAAGGTATGTTATTCACTAATCGGGTCGGTTGTCTTGCGTTCAGCATCGTTACCACATAAACTAATTAACTGTAAATGTAGTAATTATAAGAACCACAATAAATGTTATCGTTTTTTTTATCCACGAAAAACGATAAAGTATAATATATAATTTTACCTGTTCGTTTATTTAGCAAGGACACTTCTTTCCGGAAATGGCTTACTGCTCAAAATCATACGTACTTGTTCTCTACTAAAAATAATCAAAGTGTGTTATGGAAACTTGTGAATATCCATTATAGTTTAAACATGATGGGCATGGAATTACACTCACGAGTAACTGAATGAGAGATAGCTGATGTTTTAGAGGGAAAGAGAGAGAGAGAGAGAGAGAGAGAGAGAGAGAAAGATCTCCACAGTGAATAAATTAGTTCGACGAGCAGAATGGTAGTGATGTCCTCAGACATGATGCTGATCATGAGTGTGACAGACGAGTGCAGTATGGGCAGGACGCACGTATCTGCTCATTTGGTTCAGGCCAGATATTTGGTGCCCAACGCATGGGACACACCGAGGTTGATGCAGGCTCTGGATATTCACGTACCACTGTGTCAAGGATGTACTGCGAGTTCCCTTGATCCGGAAGAAAGCCAAAACTCAAGCGTTAACCACCGTGAGCAATAAGGAATTGAATCTCGCAATTTGAAACAGCTAATACAGGGGCAGTGTAGTAGATCACTCACCAATTCAGTGCAGAACAAGATCAGTTGGTGAATAACCTTAACAAGCGTACAACCTTCCCGCTGTAGGGTACACAAGCCCCGTCCCTCCACTAATGCCACTTCTCACCACACATCACAGTGTACAGGATAGTACGGGTGTAAGAACGCCGCCAACGGTTACCCGAAGTATGGTAAAAGATCGCTTGGATGGATGAGTCCGGGCACACATTGGTAATCGCCGGTGACAGATTATAGGTACGTCGAAAGTCACGTGAGGCGATCCATACCACTTCTCAACACGCCATCGTTCAGGAAGTTAATGGAGCTATTCTCGTGTACGGTACTTTCAATATTTGAAGTAGGTCACTTGATACGCCTGCCATAGTCCCACACCAGCGAACGATAACTAAGCAAACAGTTCATCAGTAGTGCTACATTTTCCTCGTTTTCTTCTGCTATTTATCGGTCGTCTTTGCAAAGTGGTTCGCTTTTGGGAGAAGCAGCGTTCAGAACTTCTTCTGGCCCACCAGCCATATGTTTACTGTTGTTACTCCAAACCACTCAACATGAATAACAACATCATCTCTGAAAAGGATATGGCCAGTATTCGCTTCCGTCCTTGTAAAATATGAGATTTGATTCTGTTCGTAATGAACTCGTCGACGATTGGTTGTTGAGTCATAATATTGCTTCCCTCCTTTCTTCCGTGTTCAGAAGGAGTAGGATGCGAATCCATGTCGTAGCTCGCTGATTTAAATCTCTTGCAGTATTCCTAATTAACTTGAAACGAAAGACTTAATGATTCCTTCAACAAAGCCATGCCGGCCGAAGTGGCCGAGCGGTTCTAGGCGCTACAGTCTCGAACCGCGCGACCGCTATGGTCGCAGGTTCGAATCCTGCCTCGGGCATGGATGTGTGTGATGTCCTTAGGTTAGTTAGGTTTAAGTAGTTCTAAGTTCTAGGGGACTGATGACCTCAGCAGTTACGTCCCATAGTGCTCAGAGCCATTTGAACCAAAGCCATGACCGATTTCTGACCCCATCCTACATCTACATCTACTTATTCCCCGTCAATTCAAAGCGTTTTGAGACTGGATTAACAAAACAAAAAAAATAGGGAAAGGTTGAGGCGTCGATATTAATTGTTTTTTGTTCTGGAGTCAAAGTGTGTGGGGCAAACTTATCACAAATGTTTCTCTTTTTCAAAACATTGTTGAGAACGACTTGAACACTAAATTTAGAAATGCTGCTCCATAGCAGTTTGTGTCACAACAAAATTGCCACACTGCATCCGCCTGACCACTAATTAATGTTGCCTGCTCATAACTGACTGACTGACCGGTATTCCAGGCTACCAGTGTTGTTACTGCGCTGACATCGCTTATACGCCAGTAATAAAATCAGTCTCGGAACTTTTTGAGATAACGGTTTATATCTATACTTCACAAGCGGAAAGAACATCTGGTATCATTATCATTTTCTCCGCTCCTTGTTCCATGCGCGAATGGTGCGTGATGATAACGACTGTCGGTAATCATCCATATGTCCTCTAATTTCTTTGATCTTTTTCTTATTTATCGAAAACCAGTAGTTTTTCAACCTTTTTTCCTTTTGTGTGTGTTCGTGGTTTATGGGCACTCAACGGCGAGGTTATAAGCGCTCTTTCGCCTTTTTTATATTCGGAATGCTTCACCCTATGAAAGTACACTGAAAAGCCAAAGCAACTAGTACACCTGCCTAGTATCGTGTAGGGCCCCAGCCAGCAAGCAGAGGTACCGCAACACGACGTGGCATGGACTCGCCTAATGTCTGACGTAGGGCTGCAGGGAACTGACACCATGAATCCTGCTGGACTGTCCACAAATCCGTAAGAGTACGACGGGGTGGAGAACTCTTCTGAATAGCACACTGCAAGGCATCTCAGATATGCTGGGGAGTTTGGTGGCCAGGGGAAGTGTTTAAACTCAGAAGAGTGTTCCTGGAGCCACTCTGTTGCAAGTGTGGGTGTGGGGTGTGGCATTGTCTTGCTGGAATTGCCAAAGTCCGTCGGAATGCACAATGGACATAAATGGTTACTGGTGATCATACAGGATGCTTACGTACGTGTCACCTGTCAGAGTCCTATCTAGACGTAGCAGGAGTCCCATATCACTCCAACTGCACAATCCCCACACCACTACAGAGCCTCCACCAGCGTGAACAGTCCCCTATTGACATGCAGAGGTTGTCTCCTTGCCTGTACACGACCATCCGCTCGATACAATTTGAAACGAGACTCGTCTGACCAGGCAACATGTTTCCAGTCATCAACAGTCCCATGTCGGCGTTGAGGGGTCCAGGTGGGGCGTAAAGCTTTGTGTCGTGCGGTCATCAAAGGTAGTCAAGTGGACCTTCGGCTCCGAAAGCACATATCGATGATGTTTTGTTGAATGGTTCGCAAGCTGACACTTGTTTATGGCCCAGCATTGAAATCTGCAGCAATTTGCGGAAGGGTTGCACTTCTGTCACGTTGAACGATTCTCTTCAGTCGTGGTTTGTCGCATTCTTGCAAGATCTTTTTCTGGCCACAGCGATGTCGGAGATTTGATGTTTTAGCGGATTCCTGATATTCATGGTACACTCGTGAAATGGTCCACGCGAAAATCCCCACTTTATCACTACCTCGGAGACACTGTGTCCTATCGCTCGTGTGCCGACTATAACACCACGTTCAAACTAACTTAAATCTTGATAACCTACCATTGTAGCAGCAGTAACGATCTAATAACTGCGCCAGACACTAGTTGTCTTAATATAGGCCGTTGCCGATCGCAGCGCCGTATTCTGTCTGTTTACATATCTCTGTATTTGAACACGCATGCCTGTACATCTCTTTGGCGCTTCAGTGTATTAATTACCGAGCAAGCGGATAAAACCTTTTAATTGCTGTTATTAATGTGTGTTATGGAAACTGTAATAGTTACAAAAAGACACGTTTTTATATTAATTAATACCATCATATTGTAGCTGATGTTACGCACCTTAGTGACCTGAAGCTTGACGTTGAGGAAGCCATTTCGAACTCTGGCGAGGTTTCATGGATATTTCTGAAGGGAAGGACAGGTGATGAGGTACAACTGATTGTCACCAGACTAGAGACTACTTCTAAAACCCACTAGGTTAAAGGTTCAAATGGTTCAAATGGCTCTGAGCACTATGGGACTTAACATCTGTGGTCATCAGTCCCCTAGGACTTAGAACTACTTAAACCTAACTAACCTAAGGACATCACACACATCCATGCCCGAGGCAGGATTCGAACCTGCGACCGTAGCAGTCGCGCGGTTCCGGACTGAGCGCCTATGACCGCGAGACCACCGCGGCCGGCCACTAGGTTAAAGCCTGTGTCAGTATTTCAATAAGTCCCACGAATATCAATCAAAACTGGTCACAAAATTTAAGCGCAAACTCATGATGAGACTAACAGGCACCAAGATGTGATTTTTTCCTAATGACAGTAAGGGGTTGACATACGTTTCTCACCTCTCTCCGTCTTCTGTGCAACTAACTATACGAGCTACCCGCGGAAATCTGCATTTCTCCTTCCATAAGAGGGAAGACGTCTCACCAATGAAGCACTGCAATGGCAGCCACAAGGAACGGAATTCGAAAACCACCTCAGTGTTTCCTATTGTTTCTCTGTATAATCATGAGCTCCTTTGGTACAACTCTTTTCGTATTCCCTTTGTTATTCTATCTAAATATGTAAAAATATTTCTCCGACAGCTATTTACATTTTGAGCGCCTACTGGCTGGGTATTATCTGAAGAGCACAAGTGAATCTGTAAGAGTTACTAATACGTGATAACGTATCGCCCCCAAGAACAGAAATAGCAGGGTTTCGCTTTCCCCAGCCGTCTTGCTGTAAGGTATTGAAAATGTCTGCCTGAACCTAAGGGAATAGCAGAATATGGCACCTGAGTAAAAACCATTACAGATTCCTTTACGTATTATGAATATTCTCTGTCCTAAAATGTATCATGGTCACCCGTAAGCGCCGGCCGCTGGTGGCCGAGCGGTTCTGGCGCTACAGTCTGGAACCGCGCGACCGCTACGGTCGCAGGTTCGAATCCTGCCTCGGGCATGGATGTGTGTGTTGGCCTTAGGTTAGTTAGGTTTAAGTAGTTCTAAGTTCTAGGGGACTTATGACCTCAGCAGTTGAGTCCCATAGTGCTCAGAGCCATTTGAACCATTTTTTTTTCACCCGTAAGCTAAAAACTAAGATAGGCATAGGGCTTACTTGGTAGCGGCATCAACTGATTCACATTCACTAAGGTCTGGAGAAACCTCTGAGACAATTTCATTTTATAGATGTTTTAGAAGTAGGAAGCAAGGGCTTGTATGAACAATTAGACAGAAAATCAGACGATAGAATTTCCACCGTCACGAAAATCCAATACACAGTACATGTTGTATTTGATGTTGGTAAAATCTCTTCCTCTACGTATGTTTGTAATGAAAGTGAATTGCCCAAAGATAATACATCGGGGCTGGATGCCGCTCAACAAAACTGGAACTCTGCGATTCGAAAGCAACTACCGTACTAGAAGATATATATACTACCAGCACTGAATATTAAACGGAACTGAACAAACTACACATAGTGCCAACGTTTTAGGAAGCCAAAAGATTATTTGTTAGACTTGGTGTAGCATGAGTACAATATACACTGAAGCGCCAAAGAAACTGGTATAGCCATGCGTATTCAAATAGAGAGATATGTAAACGGGCAGAATACGACGCTACAGTAGGCAACACGTATATAAGACAAAAAGTGTCTGGGTCAATTTTTAGATCGGTTACTGCTGCTACAATGGTAGGTTATCAATATTTAAGTGAGTTTGAACGTGGTGTTATAGTCGTCGCACGAGCAATGGGACACGTCATCTCCAAGGTAGCGATGAAGTGGGGATTTTCGCGTACGACTATTTCACGAATATACCGTGAATATCAGGAATCCACTAAAACATCAAATCTCCGACATCCTGCAAGAACGGGACCAACGACGACTGAAGGAAATCGTTCAACGTGACAGAAGTGCAACCCTTCCGCAAATTGCTGCAGATTTCAATGCTGGGCCATAAACAAGTGTCAGCGCGCGAACCATTCAACAAAACATCATCGATATGTGCTTTCGGAGCCGAAGGTCCACTTGTCTACCTTTGATGACCGCACGACACAAAGCTTTACGCCCCACCTGGACCCCTCAACGCCGACATGGGACTGTTGATGACTGGAAACATGTTGCCTGGTCAGACGAGTCTCGTTTCAAATTGTATCGAGCGGATGGTCGTGTACAGGCAAGGAGACAACCTCTGCATGTCAATAGGGGACTGTTCAAGTTGGTGGAGGTTCTGTAATAGTGTGGGGCGTGTGCAGTTGGAGTGATATGGGACCTCTGATACGTCTAGATACAACTCTGACAGGTGACAAATACGTAAGCATCCTGTCTGATCATCTGCATCCACTCATGTCCACTGTGCATTCCAACGGACGTGGACAATTCCAGCAGGGCAATGTGATACCCCAGATGTCCATAATTGCTACAGGGTGGTTCCAGAAACACTCTTCTGAGTTTAAATACTTCCGCTGGCCACCAAACTCCCCAGCCCTGAACATTATTGAGCATATCTGGGATGCCTTGCAACGTGATGTTCAGAATAGATCTGCACCCACTCAGACCCTTACGGATTAATAGACAACCTGCACGATTCATGGTTTCAGTTCCCTCCAGCACCACTTCAGATAGTCAAGTCCATGCCACGTCGTGTTGCAGCACTTCTGCGTGCTCGCGGGGACCCTATACGATATTAGGCAGGTGTACCAGTTTCTTTGGCTCTTCAGTGTAGTACATATCCTACAATTCCACACCTTGAACGATTACTCTCGGTTATAAAAGACGTGGTATTTAGAATTGCTGGTTGTTAATGTGGAAGTCTCGGGTTCGATTTCGGATGACTATCTCGGATTCATATGTTACGAAAAGGTTTCGAATGGTGTCGACTCAGCACTGTATGGCTAAATGAGAAGCTGAGAAGCCTAGACATATTACGTATCTGAGATATCTTGTACCAGTTTTCGAAACAGGCACTCAGGTCAATGTTCAGTGCTTTACAGATGTTCGAACTGCCAATAGGAGAAGGAGGGTTAATGCTTGATAACGGGACTGCTAAGCCGGCCGCTGTGGCCGAGCGGTTCTAGGCGCTTCAGTGTGGAACCGCTCGACCGCTACGGTCGCAGGTTCGAATTCTGCCTCGGGCGTGGATGTGTGTGATGTCCTTAGTTTGGTTTAAGTAGTTCTAAGTTCTAGGGGACTGATGACCTCAGATGTTAAGTCCCATAGTGCTCAGAGCGATTTGAACCATTTGAACGGGACTGCTATACATCAGATATGGATCGACAAATGCTTTATATCTATTCGAACAACAGAGAGACTGGAGTTGCGTCATTTTTCAGTCGCTTGAGGTATGATTCATCTGCTAACTGGTCGTGGTCATTACTCCGAATACCTCTAAAGACTCCATTTTTGGGACGAAGATTATCTACTTATTGTGTAAGAGGTACCCCAGACTATATTGTGTGTGAATTTACGCTGTCTAAACACTTCATGCCTGTAGCCATCACTAATAGTTCACTTAGTACCATTGTTCCCGACACAGATCTTTGGTAGGTGACAGATTTCCGTGATTGTCACCTCTCAGAATATTTAAGGTAACTTAAAGCTGTAACCTTGATCCGAAGTGCTCTTGGAACACTGAAATGCTTTACAAGGCATAGTCCGATTTGAGGTAGCATGCCCTTGCCTTCCTCCATCTTTGAACTGACTTACGCACCCAATTACAGGTGGACCTACAGTTTAACGTATCAGAGCATAATTTAGCATTTTTCACATGTACAATTCATGGTCGGAGGTGAATGGAGGGGTAAATGAAATAAAACATCCTAGAATCGACTAAGGATTGAAGCTAGTGAGGCACACAGTCACTCTCAAAACAACTCTTTCTTTCTTTCTTTCACTAGTGCCATGTCCCGTGCTAATGCAGGGTCGGCAGTGTTAGGAACGGATTTGGCAAGGTTAGTGGAAAGGGGTGGCCGGATGCCCTTCCTGCCAACACCCCGTACCCCTGGGACGGAATTAGTGTACCCCTGCTGTCTGCGTCGATAATATATGGAATAGTGCGAGCGTGTTCAGATGTCTGCGAGTTGTGGAACTGAGGCGGAACGTGGGGACCAGCCCGGTATTCACCTAGCGGGATGTGGAAAACCGCCTAAAAACCACATCCAGGCTGGCCAGCACACCGACCGACGACGGTAATCCGCCGGGCGGATTCGATCCGGGGCCGGTGCGCCTACCCAGGAAGCAGCGCATCAGCGCTCTCGGCTAACCTGGCGGGTGCTCTCAAAACAACTCTATTACTAAGTATTTCTCTAGCCTTCGCGGCGACCTGTTGTTTAGGCTGCATTTAAACGATACGAATAAAAGTGAATTATACCCATAGAGCGAGTGATATGACATGAGCATCCGCTACGTCGACGCAGCGGCTCACCACAACCATAGCTGCAGACAACATTGGCGTACGTCGTAACGACCATGTTTTCCCGTCTGAAACACCTGTAGTAACATGCAGAATGACTATCACAAAAAACCAGTTACTAGAATAGTGTGTGAAATTAGTCTGGCTTCAGGAATCTGTCGTCTGTGTTGTAACGTAACTACAATCTGTGATACTAGACGTTGTGCGTAAATTCACCAATTATGGAGAAGTACGCCTTTCGTGATAGTTCATGTTTACTAGCAATAGCTGTAGAGCAATTATTAAACCCACACACAGCCCTTTATTGGTAAGCAGACCAGATACCTGAATATCCACACACGTAGCTGACAGGGTGGTCGCGGAGAACTGACCTATCTGATCAAAAGTATCCGGATACCCTATGTAATGCGAAACGGACCACCAGATGTCACGAGAGGCGGACCCGCCAGTGTAAGAGGAGCCGGGGAGTACTGTGTTGTCAGTAGAGGATAAGTAATGGCTGAATGGGTCGGTCAGGATGGCGCAGCAACTTCGAACGTGGAGTAGCCATTCGATGTAATCTCAGTAACAGACCCATCAGGGACATTTCAACCCTTCTAAAGCTGCTCAAGTAGACTGTTCTTGATGTGATTATGACGTGTAAATGGCAAGGAACAACCACAGTTAAGCTAAAGCCGGGAAGACCTCGCGTACTGACGAACGGGGATCGTCGAGTATTGCGGAGGGTGCGGAGGGTGTTTAGCGGAAGGACGCGGTAGTGAGTTCCAAAGTGCTACCGGCAATCCTGTAGGAAGTTGAAAATAATGGGATGCAATGATCGAGCAGATCCTCACACTCCACATCTTTCCGTAGACAGTTCTCAGTGACGCCACTGGACAGTGGATGATTGGAAACAAGTGATTTGGAATGCTGAATTACGCTGTACCCTATGGCAATTCGATGGAAGTGTTTAGATTTGGCGAATGCCTAGAGAATGTTACGTGTCATATGTGTAGTGCCAACAGTGAAGTACAGAGGAGATGAGCCAGCCGTTATGGCCGAGTGGTTCTAGGCGCTTCAGTCAGGAACCACGCTACTGCTACGGTCTCAGGTTCGAATCCTGCCTCGGGCATGGATGTGTGTGATGTCCTAAGGTTAGTTAGGTTTAAGTAGTTCTACGTCTAGAGGATCTGATGACCTCAGATGTTAGATCCCATAGTGCTTAGAGCTATTTGAACCATTTTTGAGAGGAGGTGATGTTAGACTATGGGGATGTTTTGCTTTGTTACGGTGTGGTCTTCTTATTCTGCTTGAGAAAACGCTAAGTACTGAAGGATATGGAATATTATCCAATATTTTGTACTGCGCACACTAGAGGAATAGTTCCGAGACGACGGTTGTTTGTATCAGCAAGATAATCTACATCTACATTTACATGTATACTCTTCAAATCACATTTAAGTGCCTGGCAGAGGGTTCATCAAATCACCTTCACAATTCTCTATTATTCCAGTCTTGTATAGTTCGCCAAAAGAACGAACACCTGTATCTTTCTGTACGAGCTCTGATTTTCCTTATTTTATCATGGTGATCGTTTCTCCATATGTAGGTTGGTGTTAACAAAATATTTTCGCATTCGGAGGAGAAAGTTGTTGATTGGAATTTCGCAGTAATGGCGCAGCATCTTTGAGGCAATGGTTTGTGGACAATCACATTCCTAAAATACCAAGCGAGGTGGCGCAGTGGTTAGCACAGTGGACTCGAATTCGGGAGGACGACGGTTCAAACCCGCGTCGGCCATTCTGATTTAGGTTTTCCTTGATTTCCCTAAATCGCTTCAGGCAAATGCCGGGATGGTTTCTCTGAACGGGCACGGCCGCCTTCCTTCCCCATCCTTCCCTAATCCTATGGGACCGATGACCTCGCTGTTTGGTCCCATTCCCTGAATCAACCAACCAACCAACCAACTTAGCAGGAAACGTCACATTCCTAAAATGGACTGTTCTGCCTAGAGTTCCGACCTGAACGCAGTGGAACACTTTTGTGATGACTAAGAACGTTGATTTCGCTCCAGACTCCACTGTCCAACATCGCTATCATCTCTGGTTTCGGCTCTTGAGAAGAATTGGCTGCCGTTCCTCCACAGACTATCAGATTGACATCTCACTGAAATTGTCCCCTGCAGAATTCAAGCCATCATAAAAGTGAAGGGGGACACACCCCATATTAAGGTCCACTAATAAGTGTTCGCATACTTTTGATCAGTTATTGTGTACTGTAGAGTTCATTCTTATGGGTTACTTTAGTATATACCACATCACATCTCACACTGATTTGAATTGAAGCTAACTGTTAGATAAATTGTTAGGTTTGTTTCTTAACATAGCTGATAGTATAGCTGTGTTTTAGAACAAGTAATTTATAGCTGTCGCGCCTTCAATTCTGTAATTTAATATTCGTAAAATACAGCGCTTATGCGTCTCAGATCACTTGATGATATATCGATGTATCTGATGCAAATAGATAATTGATTTTATCAATTTAAACGCAACTGTCAAAATTAAATTTTCTAAATTTCTATCTGCTCGAGCATTATTACAGATACTGAAAATGATATTATCACAAATACTGAATATAATTTGGTAATATCATATAAGGTCCGAATCCATTAGTACATACACAAAGTGCAAACGATAACAGTTCGCAGCGTAAAACTATGATAAAGAGGAATTCGAGACGAACAGTTTGAAACAGGACGCTTGAGGTCCCCCAGGTCGGGAAACTTCCGCTGATTCGCTTACTAAAACCACCTAAGGTACAGTGCACAAGCGGCGCACGAGATTCTCAATATTCTCTCGCTCTGTACTGGCAAACTATTTGTCCTAGAGATAAAATGAATAGGACTCTTTTGGCAGTAAATTTAATGTAGTTTAATTTTGTACCGGGTTACGTTTTGCGTAGCGGCCGCTGTTTTCGAGTTATTCAGATGGTTCAAATGGCTCTGAGTACTATGGGACTTAACATCTGAGGTCATCAGTCCCCTAGAACTTAGAACTACTTAAACCTAACTAACCTAAGGACATCACACACATCCATGCCCGAGGCAGGAGTCGAACCTGCGACCGTAGCGGTCGCGCGGTTCCAGACTGAAGCGCCTAGAAGCGCTCGGCCACACCGGCCGGCGGTCATCAGTCCCCTAGAAACTAGAACTATTTAAACCTAACTAACCTAAGGACATCACACACATCCATGCCCGAGGCAGGAGTCGAACCTGCGACCGTAGCGGTCGCGCGGTTCCAGACTGTAGCGCCTAGAAACACTCGGCCACTCTGGCCGGCCTCGAGTTATTCGAGCAAAACGTTCAAAAGTGACTTTCAAATGCACCCCCACCCCTCATTAACCCCGACCGGTCAGGAATTTTAGTATGTTGTTCATGGCACTCTCTCCCACCATTGTACATAAATTTATTTCCCATGTTCGACCTCTTTTGATCTTCATTGACTAGGCTGTTAAGCCATCGGCTTAGCTGGCTAATTCGTTATCATTATCTATTTAAACTTCCCGTGATGGCATTGAAACAAAAAACACGTTTTTAAAAGATGTGTAAACTAATTCTGTTTTTAATTTAAACTTTACCCTGATGGTATTAAAAGAAAAAAAGACTTTGGTAAATGTTATGCGTAAACTAATTACGTTTACAACTCGATGTCAACATAACCCCTACAACTGCAGTAGGGGTAAAGTTCACATCCAATTGTAAACGTAATTAGTTTACGCGTAACAGCTGCAGTAGTTCCGTGGTAAGACAACTAAACAAACAACACGTTTTCAGTGCTAATTTTATACTGTTAAAGTTCACAAAATTGTGACGTAAAATTTACACAATCGTACAACCTGTAAACGCACGGATAAGCTGGAGGAGTAATAAGAGCCCCGAAAAGAGACTAAAAACATAGGTATAAAATAACAGTATGAATAAATATTCTAATGTGTTTGGAAAAGACGCAGAACAAGTATGAAGATGAAGGCATTATTTAATGTACTATTAGGGCATTATCTCAGTTAATGAATGACCCCTCCAGTATCTAGTCATCAGCACCGAGCAAGGTGGTGCTTTAGTCTGCACACTGGACTCGCATTCAGGAGGACGACGGTTCTACAGCGTCTGGTCATCCTGATTTAGGTATTCCGTTATTTCCATAAATCGCTTCTGGCAAATGCCAGGATGGTTCCTGTGAAAAGGCAGGGCCGACCTACTTCCCCATCCTTCCCTAACCCCATGGGACCGATGACCTCGTCGTTTGGTCCCTTCCTCCCAAGTTCAAAAATTCAAATGGTTCAAATGGCTCTTAACACTATGGAACTTAACATCTGAGGTCATCAGTCCCCTAGACTTAGAACTAATTAAACGTAACTAACGTAAGGACATCACACACATCCATGCGCGAGGGAGGATTCGAACCTGCGAACGTAGTGGCAGCGCGGTTCCGGACTGAAGCGCCTAGAACCGCTCGGCCACCGCGGCCGGCTCCTCCCAAGTCAACCAGGCACCAGTATACCTTCTACTGGCACACCCGTCCCAGCAAACTTGGCGTGGGTGGGTGCGAAATCTTATGGGACTTAACTGCTAAGGTCATCAGTCCCTAAGCTTACACAATACTTAACCTAAATTATCCTAAGGACAAACACACACACCCATGCCCGAGGGAGGATTCGAACCTCCGCCGGGACCAGCCGCACAGTCCATGACTGCAGCGCCTAAGACCGCTCGCCTAATCCCGCGAGGCAAACTTGGCGTGCGGCAACGTTTATTAACAATGCACGGTATGTTCTATTAGTTGACCACAATGTAATTACACCTGGGAGCGAGAACGCTTCAGTCGACTTATGGCGAGATTTTATCGTGATATTTCACGAGGACGCGCTGGCCCACCTGATAGTATATGCACAACTCTCTTGAAATCATTCACAATACGATGTGTTTTCCTTAGTCACTACTGTACTTGTTTACTGTTAAGCTACCGCGTGTTTTCGATAACTGCCACAAGAGGGAAAGTGCAATAATATCGCAGTCGGGTAGTAGCCAGGTGAGGTTTCGTTTGAATCCAGTGTGGTTATATAAACGCTGCTCTTCAAATGTCCCGAGATAAAAAAAAAGTCCAGCGTGATCATGTAAGTCCTTAAAGATGGCCGGACTACGTATTTTCGATGCTCTTCAGAGCCGTTGGAAGAAGTTTCTGTATGTTTGATTCCATCCTCAGTTTGTTCCTCTATTTCAGTATAATTTTGAAACACATTGTTTATTATCATCTGGGTCTACAAACCCGTCACCGAGCGAAGAGGTACACTGGTTAAGGCAGAACGAATATGCTGGGTTCAAATCCCATCCAGCCACCCAGATTTATGTTTTCTGTGGTTTCTCTATTTCTTTTCAGACGAAAGCTGGGATGGCATATATAAAACCACATCTTTATCTGATCTAAATTTTTTTTCCGCCCCTAATCGTATCGTCGCACGGAACGGTAAGTCGTAATTTTCCGTATTTTTTCTTTCAGACTGGCGGACGATGTAGTTCTCGATGCGAGGTTAGACACTAATCTTCCTTTTAGTTTACCTGAATGGTGGTAAAAAGGCTTTAGTGCAGTTTAGTAATACACCGTTTTGTTGTACCCGGACTTCCAATCTGAATAAAGTATTTCTCGAAACATATAATTTTCTGCACAACATTCCGACGAATGGTCCAGTCTTCGCAGTCTTCGTAAGACGTCATGAGAGATGGCCCGCTTGGGAGTGAAGACAATGGATCAGCTGCCAAACTGTTCAGTACGACAATTAGATAGTTCACCCATCTGGACACCCGGAAATTAATACGCTATTAGTCGCGCCAAGAAAACCTCAGAAACAACAATAAAATTTTTAAAATGTTTAAACGATGATTTTGATAGAGACATTTATTAAACACAAGAAAACACGCGACTGTGCTTTGTCAAAAGCTATCTGTCTGCAGAATTCATTGCAAAAATTCATTCTTGTACTAAATAATGTAACCGACTTCGAGGAGAACGCAACCCGGAGATCGTAGTGTAAGATAAAAATTTCTTGTTGCTTATTTCAAGGTGTACAGTATGTTTACGAGATGCTATGTTCCTTCGGACATGCATGCATGCATATCGTATTTATCCGCCGATATCAGGCAACAACATTCAATTAAAATGTTCTCCCCTGCGCGGGAATTCCATAATATGTGTAGGAGTGCAGGTTGTGACCCAGGAATGATGACTTACGGAAGTTTGGGTCTGGCCGTGAGTTGTACGCGGATAACGAAACGGGCTGAGGCGACCGCCGGCGTAAAGCGGGATATCAGGGTTCGAGTCCACGTCCGGCACAGATTTTCACTGTCGCCATTCCCTTATAAAGCTTGTGGTTGTTCGTATCCGCAACTGCGAATACATTTCATGTAACACAGTACATTTTTTGACAAAGACTGTTCTCTACAATGCTATTCTCTCGTGGTTTCTGTAGAAAAGCAGAAGAGTTCAACGTTCTAGCGAAATGTACTACCTAGGACAAGGCAGGATTAAGCTGAAACAATCTTTCTGTAAGAATTGTATGCGCTACCTGTCCAGTTATTTATCCTAAGGTATTTCTATTATCCATCTATATTAAGATGTAATACAAGAGAAATACATCTGAACTAAATGAACATCTTAATTAAGTTAAACTCTCGTAATATTGATTTTTAAGTATAAATATGGGTTAAAATATATGGGTTGGTGAGTGATTGATTGACTGCCCAAATATGTAGATCGTTCAGTGTTCTTTTCGGCGACGGCGATAACGCAAGTAACTGTCGGACGCCGAAGGCGCTGAAAATCACTGAAATTGACAGGTGAAAGGTTAAAGATAGATGTGGTTATTATCCGCTGCTCTGACAGCGAAGAACCACTAAAATATCTATGTTCAGTATGGGCGCTCATGTCAAAAGTGAGCATTTATTGAAGCCACTCCATCAGAGATAAGAAATCCAAACTTGACGAGTCCAGAGAAAGTTATCGATCGTGTCATTTAATTACGACACACGCTACTTTTGATCGCTAGCGAGTAGGCGGACCACGGAAAACGTTGGTTAGTGAGTCCAGGAGGATTTCAGACGACGGTACTCTAAGGTTTTATCATGGTTCCCTTTCTTGCGTTTTCCTATATATTATACAAATGCTTAAGGCAGACACACCGATTTTAAAGAATAACGAAGAACAGAATAACTAAGTTTACACGAGATCATTAGATAACGGAACAGTACACTTACACTCCAGTAACGTTAGAACGCCATTGCATTAGACGCATAATAATAATTTCTCGCATCAAATTTTCTCGTTAGTAACTGCAGTGACATACAGATATATGTAATTACATTTAGGATGAATGGTCACGAAATCAAGTGTTTAAAGCACTATATGTGCGGGTAAAATCTCTCCCACTACTTTACATTTATTTTGATTAATGCTTAAAGCTATTTAAATATTTTCCGTCGACATTCCACACTTCAAAATCTCTAGTATGTCATACTTTCATTCAGTTACCTAACTGCATACTTACGGCAAAATCTTTGTAAAATACGATGTGTGTTTGAAGAATATGAACACAGGCTATTAGCCGTATTCTTTGTCTATAGATTCCATATCTACGTAATTGGTATAGCATCACGTCTTCGTTTTGAGACCTTTCATCATTTTTTAATTTTGAGAAATGCATTATTCCGAATGGAAGACCAAGTACAAAAAATACTAGCTTACTGTATTGCATGAATGCATTTTTATTTACCATTGTTCAGGTGACAGAGTTTAACGTCCCGTCGAGAAGTAGACTCGGTGTACAAATTCAGACAGGAAATGGGTAGTGGATTTTCAAAGGAAGTAAATTTAGGAAGCCAATACTCAGTTGGAAGTAATATTACAGGCGTATATTAACATATAATGGAGAGAATCGATTGAACTTGGCCAAAAAATGGATATGCTTTGCCATTTTGTAGCACGTAAGTTTCCGGTTGGAAATTTGTAACTCGCGTAAATTCTTAGACAATATTAGTGTAAAACACGATCAGTGATTTGCTCGTATGGTTTAACGTACAGCGCGCATGCTTACAAGACAGGGAGGTAAGCCCGACCCAGATCGGCAGAACAAGTACCGTTGGTCTGTCTGGTACATTGGCCTGCCTGAGTGTGGTTTTTAGTCTGTTTTCCACGCTCGTTTAAGTATATGTTGGACTAGTCCCCAATCTCCATCTCAGAAAAATACGATTCACAAACAATTAATACACGATGTCTCACAGAAAGAAAGTTACACTATTCACGGATTGCGCTCCGTCCCTGAGGACAATTGAAGACTGTGACAACGTAAAGGGCATCCGCCACAAACTTAAACAAACTAAAATCGTCAAATTATGAAAAAAGCGGGCTCCGACCGGTGAGGTAAACGCTAGTAAAAAGAGACATTGTAGAAATGGATCAGTTTGTCTTTTTTCTGAATAACACAGATTCATGTTAAATTTTTCGTCATACTATATTTCTTACTTGCTTGTAAGATATTCCAAGAGCTAATGCATTTTACTAAAATTTAGTTCTTAGAGCAGGATGGAGTGTATCTAGGAAGATTATTTCTACAATATATATAAAGATCGTCACGTACTTGTTTTGTCTGAAGGCAAAATGGTACCTCACTCACAGAAAGAGGGACAACAACCGAAATATTTTTAAAAAAAAGATAAAAATTTTGTACCGATGTAACATATGTGAAGTTCGTGGATCCATTAACTGTAACTTTTAACTGTACAACTTTACTCTCTACATTAGACTCTTATCAACATCGGCAATGGAGCCATAATTCATTTTTACCCCCCCTTATCGTCTGGTTTAAATGGAGTATTTACAATGTGTCACCCATGAAACATTTTCACATTGTTCTAAAATTGTGTATCTGCTTTTGAAATAGTCTAGTAGCATTTCTTCTTGTGATAAATAAGTTGACACAGTAAATTGACACAGAATTACCTTCAAAAGTTCTTTCGCACTCTCATTCCAGAGAAGGAGAAAGAAGCTGTCTTGTAGGCACGGCCAAGAAGGCCGTAGCTTTACCTTGTGCAGAATTCAGCTTCTTTTTTAACAGAACTTCGTCTTCGAAACCATTAAATTATTTGCACGAATAAACAATTTATGACTTATCGCGAAAAATTATCAATTATAGGCACGAGAATTATTTAGGTTTGAAAGATCAACTCTGTATTTTTTACTATCTCTTTAATATACAGAAGGATGTCTTTATCATATGTCAATATGGGTTAGATGTGTTATTTAAATTACCGGTCGTCTTCGCACTAACTAGCGTCGTTGCCTCGTGAAGCTGAGGATTTGACTCTTGCCGCGTGTGCGATTGCAGGCTTTAAATGAGGCGTTGTAATGTGTGTGTACTTAGAGATTAAATGAAACTAAGGAAATTAGTGTGGAAAACATAAAACTTCCTAAAAATTAATACGCTGGCTGTATGATTCAATTGTCAAACATCAATTTAAACAAAGTCGTTTGAGTCATTGCAGTACGTAACACGAGTAAAACCGCCTGGCCAGCGCAGCACTGTCAAGATCTTTTCTTCCTGAAGCCCCCAAGAAGACAGTACTAATACCGTGCGGACAATTCTTTCTTTCCTACACACACACACACACACACACACACACACACACACACTGCAGGAGATTCTGCTATTATTCTCTCTGTATTAGGAGAGTTCTGCAGAAGATCTCGAACCTGCAACACTCCTTCCGACGAGAGAACAGAAAGAAGAAACTGAGTACTGTACTGAGGAGAATTCGAATCAGATGTTGACAGCTGAATTAAAAGAACGGAAGGATTATTTTCAAGAGTCGCAAGTGCTAGGAAATTTGTGAAAATGCCAGCTATGTAGGTTTTAACTCATCTCTTATTAGTTCTTGATAATAATATTCTTTCGATTTAACTTAAGATTTCTGCCTTTTTTCATATGATACTATAATCTACCGAAAACAAAATTTCGGCACTCCATTAGTCTTCCAGCTACGAGCGTGGAAACAAAAATGTGTGAATTTAATGAAAGATGTTTATACTAAAGAAAGACGGACAGTGCCCTTTGTACGCGCCTCTAGTATGCATAGATCCCGTAACGTTATTCAGTACACTTTCAGCTGCTGTTAGATGCTAATGTCAAACTGTTCACACCGAAAAATGTCAGAAGTGAACTAAAATTTTGAATTAATAACTTTCTAAATTTTTCATATCAAAGCCGGTGTATTCGGAAACGCAAGTAGATAATGAAATACTTAACATAATTCCCTGATTTCTAGAAACCATAAATTTGTTCTGTATATAGATCCTGGTTATATAATTGCTCACATACAGGCACAGTTATTCTTTCAACATTCCACTCGCTCATGAAATAGGAAGTCATATCGTTATGTCTCTGTATTTAACTAGCACACGATTCAGATTTGACCAAAGACGACCCGCTAGCATTAGATATCAAGCCCAGAGATACCATCGACAAACCTGTTGCATAAAAAGATAATGACGAACATAGTAAATAGAGAATAGCAACAAAAATTAAAAAGTGGTTATCTCAGGACCAGAGGAGAGCAAACAAAACCAGTGTAAAATAAAATGAAGTTATTTTGGGCACAGAAGAAAGCGAAGCTCACTGACAAACGGAAGGGGCTTAAAGTGATCCAACTCGGACCAGTTAATAATACAGACATTGAAGTACCCTTTGCCTCGCACGCTAGTGCCGTATTAAGAGTAAGATCGTGGATAAAGCCAAAAATACCTAAATGAAGGCAGAAATTAGAAAGAAATCTTCGCATTTACAAGGAATTCCACAACGGACGCTATAACATAACACAAAAATAGCGACAGAGGATAATAAGTAAACACGAAACTGGGCGGCTTGTAAGATAAATACAGAGGCGGTGGTGAAAATGATAAACAAGCTGTTTTGTAAAATATGACATTCTTGAAGAATAGTGATTGTTATGTAATGCTGAATGTCAATAACATACGGGAGCAGCCAGCCGCAATTTGATTTTAATTTAAATGATAAAAAACGCCGTTACTGGTTTCGAAATTATTCATTCGTCGTGAGACGGCTCACACGGTACTGTCAAAACACTCATATTTCAACTGACGTTCATTATTTCTATATATGCATGTAAGCCGTCTGACGACGAATGTAAAAATTTGAAATCGGTAATGGTGCTTCTAAAAAAAAAGGAACCAAAAGTAAATGGTGGCTGGTTGCCGCTTTACACTATCAACATTCTGTACAATACACTTTATTAGACGAGACTAAGGTGTCATGTGATACTTAGACAAGACGTGACCGGAAGATATGCGAGAGCGGCGGTTACCTGAGAGCAGAGCGGCGGCCAGCAAGGCAGCGGGCAGTCGCGGGCGGGCCATGGCGTGGAGTGCGGAGCCCGGCGCGCCGCTCTTATACGCCGCACCTGTTGCTGTGCGCAGGCCCGCCCGCCCCCACCAACGCCTACACTCGCCGCCTTATAATATAACTAAACCATCCCTCCTCTCCGTACGTCAATCACCCGCTCGGTCCGTCAACGAATCGGAGGAAAGTGAGGATTGTGCAACCAGGAGACACAGTGTTGCAAGAATAAGGCTACGGTCACATAAGCCGCTTAAAAAACTCAACAAATATAACAAGCCTTGAATAATAAAATATCGCCGGCTGGAATTTTCTGTGACGTTTGATTGCGTAGATCGAGTTACCATCTTAGAAAAACAAGTTTTAGGAATTGATGGTTTTATACACTAGTGGTTTGAGTCATACTTAACAAACAGAATGCAAAATGATGTGCTGAATAATTCAAACAACGTTGGAGGGGGAAATTTTTAGCGAACGGGGAGAAACCACAAAGCGAGTCCCACAAGGTTCAATTTTGTGTCTACTCTTATTCCTTATACGCACATTAAAAAAAGTTTTGCATCACCTCGTTTCCGAGAGTTCCGGAACCTGTACAGAAAATTGGAATAGAGATCAACATAAACGTCATTTCCGCCCTTTTTATTTCTCATGAAAACCACACATTGCATGTTGTACCACCATACAGCGAGACCTTCAGAGTTGGTGGTCGACATTGCTGCACACGCAAGTACCTCTAATACCCAGTAGCACGTCCTCTTGCATTGATGCATGCCTGTATTCGTCGTGGCATACTATCCGCAAGTTCATCAAGGGACTGTTGGTCTAGATCGTCCCACCCCTCAACGGCGATTCGGCGTATATCCCTCAGAGTGGTTGGTGGGTCACGTTGTCCATAAACAGCCCTTTTCAATCTATCCCAGCCATGTTTGATAGGGTTCATGTCTGGAGAACATGCTGGCCACTCTAGTCGACCGATGTCGTTATCCTGAAGGAAGTCATTCCCAAGATGTGCATGATGGAGGCGCGAATTGTCGTCCATGAAGACAAATGCCTCGCTGCCGATATGGTTGCACTATCGGTCGGGGGATGGCATTCACATATCGTACAGCCGTTACGGCTCCTTCTATGACCACCAGCGGCGTTCGTCGGCCCCACATAATGCCACCCCAAAACAGCAGGGAAACTCCACCTTGCTGCACTCGCTGGACAGTGTGTCTAAGGCGTTCAGGCTGACCGGGTTGCCTCCAAACACGTCTCCGACGATTGTCTGGTTGAAGGCATGTGCGACATTCATCGGCGAAGAGATCTTGATGCCAATCCTGAGCGATCCATTCGCCATGTTGTTGGGTCCATTTGTACCGCGCTGGTGTCGTGGTTGCAAAGATTGACCTCGCTATGGACGTCGGGAGTGAAGTTGCGCATCATGCAGCCTATTGATCACAGTTTGAGTCGTAACACGACGTCCTATGGTTGCACGAAAAGCATTATTCAACATGGCGTTGCTGTCAGGGTTCCTCCGAGCCATAAACCGTAGGTAGCGGTCATTCACTGTAGTAGTAGCCCTGGGGAGGCCTGAGCGAGGCATGTCAATCGACAGTTCCTGTCTCTCTGTATCTCCTCCATGTTCGAACAACATCGCTTTGGTTCGAGACGCATGGACACTTCCCTTGTTGAGAGTCCTTCCTGGCACAAAGTAACAATGCGGTCGCGATCGACCGTCTAGGCATGGTTTAACTACAGACAACGCGAGCCGTCTACCTCCTTCCTGGTGGAATGACTGGAACTGATCGGCTGTCGGGTCCCCTCCGTCTTCGGACATGTCCGAAAGAACAGTCACCATATCCATATAAGTATATAGTTCTGGCTATACCGGTCATGACCTCCTTCTTCTGTGCGGATGCACACATATTCCCCGAACTCTTACGGGATTTGCTAAGAATGTCTTCCATGAGTAATGATTGTGTTGAGGTGGGACACTACGAATGTAGTGTGTGGACATAAAAGGTGCGAATGTGGGTCTCGCGGGAGGCGTGCGCGAGATAGTCCCTGCAGTTGCATTATCCTCTGTGCCCTCAGTGGCTCAGATGGATAGAGTGTCTGCCATGTAAGCAGAAGATCCCGGGTTCGAATGCCGGTCTGGGCACACAGTTTCACTTGTCCCCGTTGATATATATATCAACGCCCATCAGCAGCTGAAGGTATTAAATTCAGTCTAATTTCGTTCTCGACGGCTGCAGGTCTTAAACGGTGTCTGTTCTTTCGCACATGTCAGAAAGAACAGACACCATATCCATATATACTGCTCATGCATGGTTGTTCACATCTTTGAGCGGGTTTAGTGACATCTCTGAACAGTCAAAGGTACTGTGTCTGTGATACACTATCCACAGTGAACGTCTGTCTTCAAGAGTTCTGGGAACCGGGGTGATGAAAAACTTTTTGATGTGTGTATATCTGGATGACCTTATATTTAACTTGTGTTAAGGAGAATTGGTACCTTTTGCAGATGGTTCTAGTGTTACAGTTAATCCCATTAGAGAGAAAGCAGCTGACGAGATAGTTATTAATGTTTTTCTGAAAATTGACTTTCCTAAATTTAGAGACAACGCACAGATCTGCACAATAAATAACAACACCAACACTTGATGTACCACATAATCAGGGGTCAGTGCACAGGGTAGAATGTTCCACATTTTTTGTGTACATACTGATGAAAACTTAAATTGCAAGAAGCTTATTACTGAACTACCTTTAAGTTCAGTTACTTTTGCTTGCCTTTGAAACAAACGAATCAACCTCCTGACATATTTTGCATATTTACACTCAGTAATGTCTTACGGAATAATTTTCTAGGGTAACTCAACTCTTAGAAATGAAGTATTAATTGCACGAGAGCGAGCAGTAAAAGTAATACGTGGTGTTCACCAACAGTCTTTATGTACGCACCTCTTAAAGGAGTTAGGCCTTTTAACTGCATCATCACAACATATGCATTTCTCGATGAAACTCGTACTAAACAATCCATCACAATTTGAGAAGAATAGTGATGTCCACACCTACGACACTGGAGGAAAATGTGACCTATGTTACCCATTATTAAAGCTGTCAGCGGCTCAGGAAGGAGTTCGATATACAGCAACCAAAATTTTTAATTGTCTGCCCTATAACATAAAATGTCTGACAAACAGAAAAGTGTGTTTTAAACTAAAATCATTTCTTGTGGGCGACTCCTTCTATTCCATTTACGAACTTTTATTTAAAAACTGGCAGCCTGTAAAAAACTGTTTCTACGTGCAGTGCATGAATAAAACTACACTGTACAGTCACATAAATGCGACCATCTGTCAAAAACCTGAATAACCAACTTTTACAGCGCGGACTGCTACGAGACGCGCAGTAAGAGAGACAAGAAGGTTCTGGAAGTTAGTGACAGTGATGTGGAGCCACGCCGACTCAAGTGCTGTGGCCAGCTGCTCTATGTTTTCCGAATAAGGATGTATGGCGTTAACAGCCCGATCGGGATGGTCCCACAGATTCTCGACTGGGTTTAAATAGAGGGAGCTTGAGGCCATCCTAGTGCTCTTCAACCGTGCATGTACTCAGAGCCGTGCGACGCATTGCATCGTCCTGCTCGTAGATGCCATTGTGCTGTCGAAAAATAAGCTGCGTGTCTTGTTGGACATGATCCCCAAAGATAGATGGATACTTGTGTTGATCGATTGTGCATTCCAGAATGATGAGATCACCAAGGGAATGCTACGAAAACATTCCCCAGACCATTACGCCCCCTCCTGATTGAAGCGTGTTTGCTTTGAAACATTGGACACGCCAGTGGCCACCTGTCCGATGGGGCATAAACCGTGATTCATCTTAAAAGACCACCTGTCGCCACTCAGTGGACGTCCAATTGCGGTACTGGCGTGCAAATTCCGGTCTTCGTCGCCGATGAACAGCGGTCACCATCAGAGGCATGAATTGTCTCGGCGTCGGTTTTGGATAGCACCAGTTTGCCATACACGGTATACTTTAGCCACGGCGGCACCCTAACACTTTAGGAACTTAGCCGTTTCGGAAATGCTTCCACGCTTGACCCGAAAGCCAATGATGATTCCCTTTTGGAAGTGAGATAAATCGCTCCGTTTGCACATTACAACGACTGCACTGTTTTCTGCTTCCCTCCACACGTTTTATATATTCACTGTTGTGCTGCCACCTGCTGTCTGTGTGTGGTAATTGCACTTTGATGTGACCAACGGCCTTGCCACAGTGGTAACACCGGTTCCCGTCAGATCATCGAATTTAAGAGCTGTCAGGCTTGGCTAACACTAGACTGTGTCACCGTCCAGATCTGCTGAGTGCTATTGGCAAGGAATGCACTCAGCCCTTGTGAGGTCAATTAAGGAGCTACTTGACTGACAAGTAGCGACACTGGTCACGAAAACTGACAATGGCCGGGAGAGCGGTGTACTGACCACATGCCCATCCGTATCTGCACGTGATGACGCCTTTGGGCTGAGGATTACACTGTTGTGGCCGAGCGGTTCTAGGCGCTAAGTCTGGAACCACTCGACCGTTCCGGTCGCAGGTTCGAATCCTGCCTCGGGCATGGGTGTGTGTGATGTTCTTAGGTTAGTTAGGTTTAAATAGTTCTAAGTTCTAGGGGACTGATGACCTCAGAAGTTAAGTCCCATAGTGCTCAGAGCCATTTTGAACCATTTTTTTGAGGATGACACTGCGGCCGGTCGGTACCGTTGGGCCTCCAAGGCCGGTTCGGACGTTGTTTGTTTTGTTTTTATAGGTGGTAGTCACATTAATGGGATAGGATCGTGTAAAAAACTTGTCTTTAATAACGTTGAAACACGTCATTTATACATATCCTGTAAACTGACTCGTTCCGCACCATTTCGATAAAAGAATATTTCAATGTTCTATGGGCCATATAACGAACCAACTAACTATCACATAAGCGTGGCATGAATATCTCCTTCGAGGGAAGCGGGAAATGAAAGAATAAACCTTATGAAACCGAAAACAATAACAATTATACTGTAAGATAAAACCAAAATCACGGTAGCTGTTCGAAATGCACATGTCCTTGTTCATCTGTGAACTCAAAATCTGTTGCTGGGCAACATTCAGTACCATTTAACATCACCCAGTACACTGTCATTCTTGTATCTTCCTTGGCATGGTTACAACTGGGTGGCGTCGTTGCTCAAGTCTACCCCACTCTTCAATGGCGGCGCTCTTAAAGTCATCCAGTGTTTCACGAAGTTCCCTGTGAAGACACACTGCAAGTTCCCACTGGTCCCAAGCTTGCTGAATCCCATTCATTTCAACCACTGCCACAGGCCTTCCGCTTAGTTGATTCCTGCCCCCTGTAGAGCGTGTTGACGAGTTGGACGCATTGTTCAAAAACGTTCAAATGTGTGTGAAATATTATGGGACTTAAATGCTAAGGTCATCAGTCCCTAAGCTTACACACTACTTAACCTAAATTATCCTACGGACAAACACACACACCCATGCCCGAGGGAGGACTCGAACCTCCGCCGGGACCAGCCGCACAGTCCATGACTGCAGCGCCTAAGACCGCTCGGCTAATCCCGCGTGGCAGACGCATTGTGCTCGTGCATTATCGTCTTGAAAGACGAACCAATCGCCGAAATGTTGACTGTAGGGCTGCAAAACAGGATGGAGGGTCCCGTATCGTTAGTATACAGCTCTCCAATTACGCTCGACAAAGATGGGATGTGCCCGACATGCAATATCGCCTTCGTGACGGCTAGAGCTTTGCTGGGAACAGTTCCAATGAGGTGGCTAAATGTCTGGAAGAATGGCAGCCCATTCTTCCTGAGGAACCGAAACCAGATAAGATATTGATGTTGGACGCTGCGGTCTAGAGCAACGGCGATGTTCTAACTCATCCTAAAGGAGTTGCATTAGGTTCAGGGAGGAACTCTGGGCACTACAGCCCATTTCAGGAATGATATTATCCATAGACTCTTGGCTCACACATGTTACTTTACGACAGGGTGCATTGTCATTTTGACACTAAGAATTATCGCGCTCCTGCTGCTGCTTATAGGTTTGAGGAGGCTCGCTCCTGCTGCTACTTATAGCTTTGAGGAGGCTTTCATCTAAATTCTTGTCCCCTAATTCACCCCCTTGGATGGAACCTGTGTACGCCATCTGTATGCATGTAGGATAAATTCTGTGTGTAAGAGCGCGAAAGTTTACTAAATGTTTTTGTACCGTGTATCTGATGTCGGATGTAGATACCATCCAGGTATTCAACTAGAGGGGTGTGGTAAACCGCCTAAAAACCTCATCTAACCTAGCCAGCAAACATCGTCAATCTGCCGGTTGAATGCGAACAGGAGGTGGTGCGTCTCCCCGGCCTGGAAGCGGTCACGAGTTTAAACCGCACAACTATCCGGGCGCACAACAGTCATCGTCTCCGAACATTACCTCTACTGTACATATTGCAAAACGATGTAAAATGTGTTCATCTCTTTCCGCATTTAGCGTTTTCTTAAGCTCAACAAGGGGACCACACCCTACATACGAAAAAAAAAAACCATACCGAAACACTACCTACTCCGTACTTCGTTGGGCGCACTACATATGATGTAATATTAATGTTTATTACATTTGCTGCGCTCTAAATAACAATGTCAAATTCTCACTTCTGCTGAAGAGATGGAACAGTACGCGTGACATAAGTGATAGAAGAGACAACGAATGTACAATGTGACAAGCAAAATCTGTACATTTAGTTTTGTCCTTAGCGTTGGCCATTGTTACCCTGTTAATTGGTTATTTCCTAAAGCAAAAATCATCCAGTCTGAATTACAATAAATTACTTTTGATCTTTCATCCAGCAGCCTCGAGGTAGTGAAATACATCGTTTCACATGTGGTGGTGGTGGTTAGTTCCCATGTGACCAAACTGCTGAGGTCATCGGTCCCTAGGCTTACACACTACTTAATCTAACTTAAACTAACTTACGCTAAGGACAACACACACACACACCGATGCCCGATGGTATGGCGCCTTAGCACGGCTACCCAGCGCGGCGTTTTACATGTCCGTTTATGTAGCGCGTAACCGATAATTTCCAGTTACCTTAATTAAAAGAATGCCTACTCGTCCCCCTGCACAAATCCACAAAGTGTGTAACGAAAATTTAACACTATGCACTATGTTGGAGGAAATAATACGAGCAGTGTTCAGTGCTATCCAAGGACGCTAATCCTCAAACATTTTAACGTAATAACGTAAAATGGTGTGCAACGTCCGTCCAAAATGTTCCGAGACTCATTTGACTCCTGGCGTATAAGCAACGACAGCGCTGTAACTACGCTGGCAGATTTAACCAACAACTGTAAACAACAGATGTGCTTTCGAGCAGTGAGTTGTGAGCAGGCAGTGTTAAGTAGTGGACATTTAGCCGTAGTGCGTCAACGTTCTTGTATCACAAATCACAACTGAACAACTTCTCTAAATCAAGTATTCAAGACATTCTCAAGAATTTTTTGCAGAAGAGAAAAATATATATGAAGTTTGTCGTTCACACCTTGACTCCCGATCAAAAACGAGCCGAGGACGACTGCCGCGACTAAACTGAAATGCAAAATACGGTGAGTTCTTTTATGGAAAAAAAAAACATCTATGATGACGAGACTTGATGTGATCAATACGAACCTCTTTGACGACATAGCCAACAAGGAATCCAATTTGATGCACGAGTTGAGCAACATCACAAAGAAGGACTTTTTTTGACAGTTTTACATCGTGGTATGAACGTTCTTGGCGCCTAAGACAAGTGGGACGAGTATACCTAGAACACATGAAACTTTAAAACCACCATCTTAACCTAGATCTATTTTTATTAATCCAATCTCGACACTTTCTGTATGAGGAGAGATTTCTGTGACTGTTCTGCCGCTAAAGTGTCCACGGTGTATCGAGAGCACAAACTCAAACGGAACTTGGGAAGGCGTTAGCCGTAGTCTGGTACACCTCTAAATGTGATTTGCAAAAACGACACAAGTTTAACCGGGATCATAGAAAGAGATGTGGACATTACTCCGAGTCTAGTGTCCTAACCGTTGTGCCACGTTGCTTTGGGGAAAAGGAAAAGCCAATCGACTGACTACAATCAGCAGCGTTACCTGCTCGACTAATGAGACATTCGTAAAGGTTTGGGATTTAACCCAAGACAACGGCGCACAGTGTGCTCATCGGCCACAACCTCTCCTCCCTTTACCGACGCAATTCCATCACTGTGTTTCGGACTGCCTATCTCCACGTCGAGCACCATTGCATTAGCGTACCTCAATGATCTCAGTCAGGTAGTGATAACTTTCTACACAATGAAAGGGCTGATTCATATTCTGCCTAAGAATATGACCTATTTTTTTTTTTTGTCCTGTTGTCTTCTGTATTGCCATGAAACGACTCCAGCCTTAGGTTATTTCAGAGAAGGAACATATCTACCTTCACGTAAAATCAGTTCCGAGTGCGGGAGTTAGGCAGTTGTCCCACATTAGGGACAAATGGCTTCAAATTTCCATTCTACTATCCAGAGTAAGAATTTCTGTAGTTTCTTTTAATCACATAGGACAAACGTTAAAGTTTGGAAGGTAGGAGACGAGGTACTGGCAGAAGTAAAGCTGTGAGGACGGGGCGTGAGTCGTGCTCGGGTAGCTCAGTTGGTAGAGCACTTGCTCCCGAAAGGCAAAGGTCCCGAGTTCGAGTCTCGGTCCGGCACACAGTTTTAATCTGCCAGGAGGTTTCAAACGTTATAATGGTTTCATGAGAAAAGTCATGGATGCTTTGCTGCCCTATCCTTGTCTAACACCAGATTTTACACTGTCTCTGTCTACCTCATCTTCGATTGATGGTTAGACCCTAATCTTGATGTCTTCTTGAGGAGGTACCTACTGGGGAACGGTACATCATTGGTGTTCGTTGGGGTCGATAGCTTTTTGTGATTATTTTTGGGAGGCGTACAAATCACTACACCATCAGCAAATGAAATGCAGCAACAAATAAAGAAATTAAAGAATAACAAGGCTTGTGATGAAGTCCAGATATAGGCTGAGTTATTAAGGAATGGAAGACCACAAGCGGAATTAGTACTACAATTTTTAATAGAAATAATTCTGAAGACAGAAACCATACCTGCAGGTTGGGAAACAGCAAATACATGCCACATATTTAAGAAGAATTCGCCCCTTGTGTGCGATAACTACAGAGGAATTGCTTTACTGGACGACATTTATAAAATACAATTAATGTACCTCTTAAAGAGGCTGATCCCAATAACTGAAATAGATCCACATTAGATCATTTATTCACTGTAAGAGACGTAACTGAGAAAGCATCGGAATTCAGTGAAGATGTCTACATATTATTTCTAGACTTCAAATAGGCCTATGATAGCATACACCGACAGGACTCTTAAATATAGTGAGGGCATCTGAAATACCATCAAATCTAATCAAATTAGTTAAAATGTGTGTAGAGGAAACTTTATGTCGTATGAAGACACCTGTAGCAGAAAGTGAAAATTTTAAGTGGTACACTGGATTGAGACTAAGGGAAGCCATTTCACCTATTTTATTAAATCTCATTTTTGAGAAGATTGATAGTAAATTTACTAAAACTAATCCCCCCATGAACCATGGACCTTGCCGTTGGTTGGGAGGCTTGCGTGCCTGAGTGATACAGATAGCCGTACCGTAGGTGCAACCACAACGGAGGGGTATCTGTTGAGAGGCCAGACAAGCGTGCGGTTCCTGAAAAGGGCAGCTGCCTTTTCAGTAGTTGCAGGGGCAACAGTCTGGATGATTGACTGATCTGGCCTTGTAACACTAACCAAAACGGCCTTGCTGTGCTGGTACTGCGAACGGCTGAAGGCAAGGGGAAACTACAGCCGTATTTTTTCCCGAGGGCATGCAGCTTTACTGTATGGTTAAATGATGATAGCGTCCTCTTGGGTAAAATATTCCGGAGGTAAAATAGTCCCCCATTCGGATCTCCGGGCGGGGACTACTCAAGAGGATGTCGTTATCAGAAGAAAGAAAACTGGCGTTCTACGGATCGGAGCGTGGAATGTCAGATCCCTTAATCGGGCAGGTAGGTTAGAAAATTTAAAAAGGGAAAAGGATAGGTTAAAGTTAGATATAGTGGGAATTAGTGAAGTTCGGTGGCAGGAGGAACAAGACTTTTGGTCAGGCGAATACAGGGTTTTCAATACAAAATCAAATAGCGGTAATGCAGGAGTAGGTTTAATAATGAATAAAAAATAGAAGTGAGGGTAAGCTACTACAAACAGCATAGTGAACGCATTATTGTGGCCAAGATAGACACGAAGCCCACCCCTACTACTGTAGTACAAGTTTATATGCCAACTAGCTCTGCAGATGACGAAGAAATTGAAGAAATATATGATGAAATAAAAGAAATTATTCAGATAGTGAAGGGAGACGAAGATTTAATAGTCATGGGTGACTGGAATTCGGCAATAGGAAAAGGGAGAGAAGGAAACGTAGTAGGTGAATATGGATTGGGGGTAAGAAATGAAAGAGGAAGCCGCCTGGTAGAATTTTGCACAGAGCACAACTTAATCACAGCTAACACTTGGTTCAAGAATCATAAAAGAAGGTTGTATACACGGAAGAATCATGGAGATACTGACAGTTTTCAGATAGATTATATAATGGTAAGGCAGAGATTTAGGAACCAGGTTTTAAATTGTAAGACATTTCCAGGGGCAGATGTGGACTCTGACCACAATCTATTGGTTATGAACTGTAGATTAAAACTGAAGAAACTGCCATAAGGTGGAAATTTAAGGAGATGGGATCTGGATATACTGACTAAACCAGAGGTTGTACAGAGTTTCAGGGAGAGCATAAGGGAACAGTTGACAGGAATGGGGGAAAGAAGTACAGTAGAAGAAGAATGGGTAGCTTTGAGGGATGAAGTAGTGAAGGCAGCAGAGGATCAAGTAGGTAAAAAGACGAGGGCTAGTAGAAATCCTTGGGTAACAGAAGAAATATTGAATTTAATTGATGAAAGGAGAAAATATAAAAATGCAGTAAATGAAGCAGGCAAAAAGGAATACAAACGTCTCAAAAATGAGATAGACAGGAAGCACAAACTGGCTGAGCAGCGATGGCTAGAGGGCAAATGTAAGGAAGTAGAGGGTTATTTCACTAGGGGTAAGATAGATACTGCCTACAGGAAAATTAAAGAGACCTTTGGAGAACAGACAACCACTTGCATGAATATCAAGAGCTCAGATGGAAACCCAGTTCTAAGCAAAGATTGGAAAGCAGAAAGGTGGAAGGAGTATATAGAGGGTCTATACAAGGGCGATGTACTTGAGGGCAACGTCATCGAAATGGAAGAGGAAGTAAGTGAAGATGCAATCGGAAATGTGATACTGCGTGAAGATTTTGACAGGGCACACTGAGAGACCTAAGTCGAAACAAGGCAGCAGGAGTACACAACATTCCATTAGAACTACCGATAGCCTTGGAAGAGCCAGCTATGACAAAACTCTACCATCTGGTGAACAAGATGTATGAGACAGGCGAAATAATCTCAGACTTCAAGAAGAATATAATAATTCCAATCCCAAAGAAAGCAGATGTTGACAGATGTGAAAATTACCGAACTATCAGTTTAATAAGTCACGGCTGCAAAATACTAACGCGAATTCCTTACAGACGAATGGAAAAACTAGTAGAAGCCGATCTCGGGGAAGATCAGTTTGGATTCCGTAGAAATATTGGAACACGTGAGGCAATACTGACCCTACGACTTATCTTAGAAGCTAGATTAAGGAAAGACAAACCTACGTTTCTAGCATTTGTAGACTTAGAGAAACCTTTTGACAATGTTGACTGGAACATTCTCTTTCAAATTCTGAAGGTGGCAAGGGTAAAATACAGGGAGCGAAAGGCTATTTACAATTTGTACAGAAACCAGATGGCAGTTACAAGAGTCGAGGGGCATGAAAGGGAAGCAGTGATTGGGAAGGGAGTGAGACAAGGTTGTAGCCTCTCCCCGATGTTATTCAATCTGTATATTGAGCAAGCAGTAAAGGAAACAAAAGAAAAATTCGGAGTAGGTATTAAAATCCATGGAGAAGAAATAAAAACTTTGAGGTTCGCCGATGACATTGTAATTCTGTCAGAGACAGCAAAGGGCTTGGAAGAGCAGTTGAACGGAATGGATAGTGTCTTGAAAGGAGGATATAAGATGAACATCAACAAAAGCAAAACGAGGATAATGGAATGTAGTCTAATTAAGTCAGGTGATGCTGAGGGAATTAGATTAGGAAATGAGACAAAATAACTGATGATGGTCGAAGTAGAGAGGATATAAAATGTAGAATGGCAGTGGCAAGGAAAGCGTTTCTGAAGAAGAGAAATTTGTTAACATCGAGTATAGATTTAAGTGTCAGGAAATCGTTTCTGAAAGTATTTGTATGGAGTGTAGCCATTTATGGAAGTGAACATGGACGATAAATAGTTTGGACAAGAAGAGAATAGAAGCTTTCGAAATGTGGTGCTACAGAAGAATGCTGAAGATTAGATGGCTAGATCACATAACTAACGAGGAGGTATTGGAGAGGATTGGGAAGAGGAGAAGTTTGTGGCAGAACTTGACTAGAAGAAGGGATCGTTTGGTAGGACATATTCTGAGGCATCAAGGGATCACCAATTTAGAATTGGATTGCAATGTGGAGGGTAAAAATCGTAGAGGGAGACCAAGAGATGAATACACTAAGCAGATTCAGAGGGATGTAGGTTGTAGTAGGTACTGGGAGATGAAGAAGCTTGTCATAAGTAGGAAAATCCATACTGATACATCTTTATCTGTAGATGGATTTACTTTCAAGACAGTTGACCGATTCAAGAACTTAGGTAGTTTTTTTAGTAAAAACCGTAAAACAGATATAGAAATAGATGCCCATCTATGCAACAACGTCGAAACACTCTTACTTTAATCAAAACCTTAAAGAAAAGATCACTTAGTACTAACTTCACAACCCGATTTTATCCGTCGACTGTTATACAGATAACATTATACTGACGTGAAGTACTAATTTTTAGAAAGAAAGAGAATGCTAAGAAAATTTTTTGGACCGGTACGTGATGAAAATAACGTGTCATGGAGGATAAGAAAAAATGAAGAATTAAGATAGCTCTACAAACACCGTAACATCGTCGAAGTGCTGAAGAAGAGACGAGTGAGATGGGAAGGCCATGTAGAATAACGGGAAACAGATTACCTAGAATAGCATTCGGCAGAACAAGAAACGGAACGAGAGGAAGAGAAAGACCTAGAATTATGTGGCGAGATAACATCCGGGAGGACACCCCTAGGTTCAAATGGCTCTGGGCACTACGGGACTAAACATCTATGGTCATCAGTCCCCTAGAACTTAGAACTACTTAAACCTAACTAACCTAAGGACGTCACACAACACCCAGCCATCACGAGGCAGAGAAAATCCCTGACCCCGCCGGGAATCGAACCCAGGACACCCCTAGGATGAATATCAACACCGACAGAAAGAAATGGAAGAGGCTCAGAGCGCAGGCGTATGGTCGATAAGACGCTTGACACATGTAAAGTAAAGTAAAAGTAAATTAGACTTACGTGGATGAGAATACTAGGAGCGCGTTTTAAAGTAGAAGATAATCCAAGTTTAAGTGCACAATGCTTCAACTACATTAATTTTTATTGTTGTTTTGAGGATGTGCGTGTATTTACTCTACTCATAGTAGAAAACCGAGGCAGTGAATATTATGCAGTGGTCATTTATTAAGGCTATAAATGTAAAGACGAAATTTTGAATTATATGAATATGCCTGCAGCCAACTACGTTTCACAAAATACCCGTTACTCACCACTCACGTTACTACTTGTCATTGCGTAAAGATATTAATTTTGTTGTTTTTAAGCTCAGTTGGCCAAATGTTAGTTATTTAACGCCTCGAACATTATTACAAGCTCTAGAACGTGTGGTTGGCGAGTAATTAGGTGGAGTGAAGGACGGTTGCTCGGGGAATGGAGACTGCAGTTTCGAGTGTCCACAGCAGTGTCACACCGTGCTGCATTTCTCATTCATTGTGCGTAACGACTGATGCAACTCAGCAATGAAAAAGTTACTTTCGGGAATGCCAAAAGGCATCTCATCATGGCATTCAACTGAGTTGCGAGTTCAGAGAAGTAGCAGAACTCCCGGTGTACATGTAATTAATGTTACAATTGCAGCCGAGAAAAGATCATGACGGACTAAGAATTTCGGAATGTGTCTCAGTTATTAGATAAAAGCCACTTCGCTGCGAAGGACTGGCTACGGGGTTGAACTCAGATGCTTGCTAATCTATTTGCAAACCAACATCCGGAAGAGAATTACGTCACATGGACATCTTGAAGCAAGTGGCCGTTACTCATTCTTGACCTACAACATCGTCCAGAAAGTTGGCCACATATAGTGCGACGTGGAGGACTGGAGGCATGTTAGTCACATGGCTGCCTGCATGTGATTAATGAGTGACGTCATGTTGACTCTAGAATTCAGGTCGCCTTTCAGGACCGTATCCAAAGCTGTACGAGGCGTATGGTGTACAGAGAATGTTTTCATTGCGTGGAAGTCGACCCTATGATTCAGATTACATGTGTGTTCAATCAGACAGGTTACACAGTACTGCTAGGCATCCAGGTTTTGTTATCTCCCCGTCATACCATAAAAGACCATAATACTATCAACCCACTTTTCCAAGACGACGATTCTCTCATCTAAATCGGACTAATCAATGTCAGCGTGAGCCACGCACGCGCTGATGTCCGATGGACAGACACACGCACGAGGAGAATGAATTCACGGGACTAACAAAAATTATCTGATAATAAGGAATCGAAATACGAAATCTATCGACTCGGCGCGAGTCGGGCACGAATAGCGTGACGGATATAAAACGTGCCAGTAACTATACAGGATGAACTACAACTCCATCGGAAAATTTCAAAGAAGTATGGAGAAAATCAAGAAAAATATGTTAGTAAACATGGGCTCTAAAAATACCTTAAGAGCTATGACCATCTGTTCAGTAGAGAAGATGTATTGTACGGCAGTAAAAAGAAACAAGTGCTCCTAGCTCTTAAGGTGCGTACTTTAGAGCCCATGTTTACTGGACATTTTTTTCTTGTGTTGATCCATACTACCAACTCTCAAAGCATGAATAGCAAAGAGCTTTCAGTAGAAGACATGTGCCCCAATAGCGAAGATGAATAAGTGCTCATAGCCCTTAAGGGATGCATTTTAGACCCTATATTCAATAGTCCTTTTTGTCCTGCTTTGGTCCATACTACCACCTTTGAAAGTTTGTCTGGGGAGTTCCGGTTAACTCTGTATGTATTAGCGGTTACTTAATCGGTACTTCGAGTCTCATGAAACAACCATTACTCAGGAACAAATACATGGGATTTGCAATCCCTCTAGCTGTTTTGCTACTGCTGTGCTATTAACAGACACGTCAGAATGTTCACACTTCCCGTCCGGTACTCATTCCTGATCTCATTTGTGAGACGGGCCGCGAGATCAACTTCACGTGGAGCGATTGCCCGCAAATTGTATTGGGTGCGAAGCGAACGAACATGGGAGTCCGTCGCTCCATTCTGAGAACAAATGCGTAGCAGAACTCATGGATCCGGCAGCCTGCTAGTCGAATTTGACATAGAGTAGACACGCGACATCCTGCGTCGATTACAGAATTAACTGCGAAATAAAAAGTATGTTTCACAGGGAACGATCCATGAAGTGAGATCAAAAACAGAACAAAACATTAAACTAAGGAACTGTACGCCATTTTCGCGTGTTCGGAGGCAATAGTCAAATAGTTCTCTTGAAAAAGCTAAGAGAAGAGACGTGCTACCATGGTTCCCTAAAGACCATTTCACTGCGTGCCACCGCCAAGAGTCATAACAGCTGCCCGTGCGTGAGGGACTGCCACTGACCTTCGCAAAGACATTTACTTATTAGAAACAGTGCTTATGGCCTTTACCTTGTTATTAACATTTCTTCGAGATTAACTCTTGGGCGCAAGTGAAATAGCTTGGACTTCAGTAGTAGTCTTATTATGTCATAATAAGATACTCGTATGCTTCTTCGTTCCCCAAGTGAGGCTACGTAACCTTTGCAAAAGTCTTATTTTGAGCTCCGGATTTTGAAGCTGTTATATATACTACCGTATAATTTGGCTTACACAAATAAACGGAAGAGTAACTTGCAAGCGATATCCTTAGAGGAAAATGCTTTCCGATTTTTCTCACAGACTCAATATACCTCCCCCCTCCCCCCATCCCCCCCACCCCCCACAACCAAAAGCTAATTCTTCGAAACTGTACTGCAATTTACCGTTAGTTAATTAACTTGGAATGATCACATAAGTAATGTTACAGGAAAGCGAACCAAAGACTGCGATTTATTGGCAGAAGCCTTGGAAAAAATTGGTTCAAATGGCTCTGAGCACTATGGGACTTAACAGCGGAGGTCATCAGTCCCCTAGAACTTAGAACTACTTAAACCTAACTAACCTAAGGACATCACACACATCCATGCCCGAGGCAGGATCCGAACCTGTGACCGTAGCGGTCGCGCGGTTCCAGACAGCCTTGGAAAATGTAACGGGTCGACTGAAAAGACTGCCTACACTACGCTTGTCCGTGCTTTTCTGGAGTGTTGCTATGCAGAATGGGGCCCTTACCAGATAGGATTGAGGGAGGACTTCGAAAGAGTTCAAAGAAGGACAAGTCGTTTTGTATTGAGAATGAGATTTTCACTCTGCAGCGGAGTGTGCGCTGCTATGAAACTTCCTGGCAGATTAAAACTGTGTGCCGGACCGAGACTCGAACTCGGGACCTTTGCCTTTCGCGGGCAAGTGCTCTACCAACTCAGCTACCCAAGCACGACTCACGCCCCGTCCTCACAGCTTTACTTCTGCCAGTACCTCGCCTTCTACATTCCAGACTTCGAAAGTGGAACAGTAGACAAATAGCTTGAAGGTTGTTCGATGAATCCTCTGCCAGGCACTTAATTGTGAATTGCAGAGTAATCACGTACATGTAGATGTAATTTATTCTTTTATTTAACCTATCTAGTATGGGTAGGACCATGAGAACGCTCTTGCATATAACCAACCATTCTTTTTGCTGTTGAAGAAACAAATGGTTCAAATGGCTCTAAGCACTATGGGACTTAACATCTGAGGCCATTAGTCCCCTAGACTTAGAACTAATTAAACCTAACTAACCTAATGGATCACACACGTCCATGCCCGAGGCAGGATTCGAACCTGCGCCCGTAACAGCAGCGCGGTTCCGGACTGAAGCGCCTAGAATCGCTCGGCCACAGCGGCCGGCTTGAAGAAACAGTTACATTTAGATTAAAGAAGGAAGAGCTTGTGGTTAAGACAATGGGCTCGTACTTGAGAGAAGTAAGGTCCAAATTTCACCCTAGTCACACAGGCTAAGGTTCAGCGTGGTTCGCCTCAGTCATTGTAGGTGAATGCAAGGACGTTTTCTTCAAAGGGCTACTGTTCTCTCGTCGTTATGTTGTCCTAGCCGGAGCTACGTTTCTACTGACTCTATGTCAACAGAACATTAAACTGTGACCTTTACTCCTGCCGTGTAAATTCAATTAAAAAGTGTGACGCTTATCAGAAGACGGAGAACGGGCTACTTTCCGAAATACCTCCTCCGTTCAGTGAATTTACATTGCTGGAATCCTGAGAAAGTTTCAATCAATTAATATAAACCGTTACCTTTCATCTGTACTTGAAGATACGACCCTCGAGAAATTCTCAACAAATTTTATGTTTTGGCAGTGAGCAAATTGCTACAGCAAAGACATAGTTTTTTAAGTTTTTTGGATGACGGAGACGAAAAAGGAGAAACGTGTTACGGCGTCGTGACTGTTAGGGAGCGAAAATAATTAAATAGCGAGTGGCATCAGTTCGTAATGAACCAGGTAATATTTATACCTCATTCGTCAAAGTTGCCGGATGTGTCTGAATACGTTACATCACCGAGTATTGGCTTCCTGACATTCAGTACAATCACCAAGTGACAAGATAAGCCAGAGGCATTATCGTTGCTAAGGTAAACAAAACAAATTATTTGAAGGACATTCGGGACCCGAGAGGCTAAAAAATTAACTGAGAGACTTCTATTCAGTAAACATGTATGCGGAGTAAACACACGTGCGACCAAACAGCTCATAAATGTCTCCTGACAAATGAGTTAATGCCACGTCAGCGTTCTGCATAGTAACATCAAAAAACTATAGGAATCACACCCAGCAAAACATCTGGCAGAACGAACACACCTAGCGGCTTGTAGTTGCTACACACCCTCCAAACTGTACTGCTGGCCAGCTCTAATACGTCGCATAATAAATCTTGTTACTCTTCACACACAGAAAGACAGTGACAAAAACACAATCTGTCGAGTCATTCATTTGTTGGAAACTGAATGCTAAGCACAAGCACGTATCCACAGAAAGGCAGCCTTGCAGCCGTATGACGAACAAGGAAGGAATATTTGGGTTTCGTGTCAGATCGACGACAAAATCATTAGAGATTTCGACCAAGGGGGTCATACAAATTATTCGATACGAATCATAGAGTTTTTCTCGGAATACAATATTAGACGTAGTGTGGATAGTGGACGAAAGAGAGAACCTGTGCAGATTTGTGTCGGTCCACGTAAATTTCATGAGGGTTTCAAGGCCACCGCTAATATTCTCCCGTCTCCCGTATCCTCCCCCCTCCCCCCCCCCCGGCCCCATAGCTCTGGGGCAGATGAGTCCTGGGTTCAATACCCAGCGTGTTTAATAGTACAATTGGGATATTGAAATAATGCCAATCGGTCTAGATGAGTGTCATGTGAGTTTAGCAGCATAGTTACACTAGCAATAGCGTGCGTTCGAACCTTGTCATGCTTATTTTCCTTAAATTTCAGCTGTTGTCCAGGGTAAAGCTACGACACACTGGATGTGCATGTACGTGTGCGTGCGTGTGTGTGTGTGTGTGTGTGTGTGTGTGTGTGTGTGTGTGCGTGTGCGTGTGTGTGAGTGTGTGTGTGTATATATAAGATTCCTCTGCAGAGAAGCAGTTAGTCCATAACCCTCCCCTCCCCTCCCCTCCCCTAACCACACTCACCCTTGCCCCTCTCCCCAAGGAAACTCTGGTGGATATCTTGTGTTGGAAAGTCCCGGGTTCGAGTTCCGTCATGTTTAATTTCGTAAAAATTCCGCAAATTTCCGGATCCGGGATGGTGGAGATGTAGACTTCTCACTTTAAACAATTTTATATAACGAGCATGGTCTGTGTAGAGAATTTAACTTTATTTAAACAAACAGTGGACATCTATTTGCAGTACCGGTGTGCAAATTCCAGGCTTAGTCGCCGATGAACAGCAGTCAGCATGGATGCATGAACCAGGCGCCTGCTGCAGAGGTCCATACGCAGCAACTTTCGTTGAACGGCCGTTGAGGAGACACTTCTGGTAACCCCTTGGTTCACCTGTGCAGTCAGATGCTCAACAGTTGCACGTCTATTCGCCCGCACACATCTCCGTAGCCACCGTCCAACCCTGTCATCTATGGCCCGTTGTGCACCAATGTTGCTTTGTCGTCGGATTTGAATAGTACCACTTTGCCATACACGGTATGCTTTAGCCATGGAGGCACGTAAACAGTTTACAAACTGAGCTCTTTTGGAAATGTTTCCACCCTTGGCCCGAAAGCCAATAACCGTGCCCTTTTGGACGTCTGCTAACCACATCCATTTGCACATTACGACAACGACTACACTGTTTTCTGCGTTCCCCCACTACTAGTGCAGCTATTTGAAATCTGGGACTGGTTATTGCACTTTAACGTACAACATAGACGGAGGTCGCATTAATGTGACTGGTCTGTGTATATATTCTGGTTGACACAGTTGTGGGACTGGATTCGTGATTTCCTGTCAGAAAGGTCACAGTTCGTAGTAATAGACGGAAAGTCATCGACTAAAACAAAAGTAATATCCGGCGTTCCCCAAGGAAGTGTTATAGGCCCCCTATTGTTCCTGATCTATATTAACCACATAGGAGACAATCTGAGTAGCCGTCTTAGATTGTTTGCAGATGATGCTGTCATTTACCGTCTTGTAAAGTCATCAGATGATCAAAACGACTTGCAAAATGATTTAGATAAGATATCCGTATGGTGCGAAAAGTGGCAATTGATCCTGAATAAGGAAAAGTGTGACGTTATTCACATGAGTACTAAAAGAAATCAGCTAAATTTCGATTCGCGTAAGTCACACAAATATGAAGGCTGTAAATTCAACTAAATACTTAGGGATTACAATTACAAATAACCTAAATTGGAATGATCACATAGATAATATTGTGGGTAGAGCAAACCAAAGACTGCGATTCACTGGCAGAACATTTAGAAGGTGCAACAGGTCTACTAAAGAGACTGCTAACACCACGCTTGTCCGCCCTATTCTGGAGTATTGCGGTGCGGTGTGGGATCCGCATCAGGTGGGACTGACGGATGACATCGAAAAAGTACAAAGAAGGTCAGCTCGTTTTGTATTATCGCGAAATAGGGGAGATAGTGTCACAGACATGATACGTGAATTGGAGTGGCAATCATTAAAACAAAGGCGATTTTCGTTGCGACAGGATGTTCTCACCACTTTTCTCCTCCGATTGCGAAAACATTCTGTTGACATCCACCTACATAGGGAGAAATGATCATCACGATAAAATAAGAGAAATCAGAGCTTGCACAGAAAAATCTAAGTACTCGTTTTTCCCGCGTGCCGTCCGAGAGTGGAACGATAGAGAGACAGCTTGAAGGTGGTTCATTGAACCCTCTGCCAGGCACTTTATTGTGAATAACAGAGTAATCACGTAGATGTGTAGATGTAGACTTAACATACAAACACTGTGCACAGGAACTCAACTGCCTGATTCTTTATTCACTACAACAATTACATTTTTATATTTCATTTTTAACACGATTGAGGAAATAGACTTACAATTAACATTCGCAGTTCTGCAAGAAATAAGATACAAAGTATGGCTTCGCAAAAGTCTCTGTAAACCGAGCGAGGTGGCGCAGTGGTTAGAACACTGGACTCGCATTCCGGAGGACGATGGTTCAATGGCGCGTCCAGTTATCCAGACTTAGGTTTTCCGTGATTTCCATAAATCGCTCCACGCAAATGCCGCGACGGTTCCTTTCGTAGGGCACGACCGATTTCCTTCCACATCCTTCACACAATCCGAGCTTGCGCTCTGTCTCTAATGACCTCGATGTCGACGGGACGTTAAATCCCATCTTTCTTCCTTACTTAATTTGTTTTATGCAAACATAATCCTGGTAGCGGCACTTTTTAGTACAAAATCTAACGAAAACCCCTCTGAAACAACTAAAGAGGAGACATTTTAACTGTGTTGTCACTTTTAATACCACAGTTTCACATGTTATTGATTTGTTGATAAACAGTTTACAACAGCTGTTTTTAAATAGATACAGTTCGAAAATGCTGCTAGAGAGAGACGATATTAGGTCAATTTTCCGTCATGTTTTGTAAAGGAAGTTTTATTTAAAATGACAATAATTTTATATCCGGCAGTATAGTTTTCAAGTTTCATAACATTTTTATACTGATACTGTAGCAAAAATTGAGAATGGCAAGGTTAACAGAAATTATGAAAAAAATGTCCTATTGGCTACCTATCGACTAGGATGTACCTCAGTCCCAGTATCGGTTATTTCACTATGGTGTTTCTTGGTCTGCCATATTACACACCCTCACAGAATCTCCCGCATAATAATTATGCATGACATTCTGCCAGAGCATGCATACTGCAGAGCAAGAAAGTGTAAAAATGTCATTTGTTACAAAATTTCAGTTGCGAGTTGTTTTCTTCCTTACAGACACAAAAAAACTGTACTGTGAATAGTGATTAACTGGGATATAACTTCAGTAACGAGATGGCATCATTGACGCAAAATTACAAAATAGAGACGAATGGAGAATCATTCCGGCGACGATACGGGCCGGGAAATACGTTGGCATAAGCGACTTGGCAAAGGGCAGATTGCTATAGTCCAGCGCCTGGCATTTCGGTAACGACTAAGCTGGTCGGCTGTTCGCGTGCTATCGTCGTGAGCACCTATGGAAAGTGGTTGAAGGACGATGAAACCAAGGGTAGACGACGTAGTGTTCGCAGCCCAGGCTCATCGCAGAACGTGGAGGTCGAAGGTTGGCCGTTCCGTAAAGCAAGCTAGTATTTTGGATCACGCTATTCAGCGCAAACTCTTGACCGTGGCGTTCCGCAGTAGACGAATGATATATGTTCCCATGTTGACACAAAGACATCGTCAATTACGATTATAGTGGAAACTGGAACATCGAGACTGGACTGTGGAGCAATGACTACGTGTTGCCCGGTCGGATGAATCACGTTTCTTGCTACACCAGGTCGATCATCGTGCGCCATGCTCAGTCATCCAAACCATCGGCTGCTCGAAACACCCACAGTGCCACGTTAGCAGGACGAGGGTGGGAGTATAATGCTATGGGTGACATTCATCTGGCCTTCCGTGGCACCTGCAGTAGTAATCAAAGGCACCATGACAGCTGTCCACTATATGAATGTTGTTGCTAACCAACTGCATCTCTTCGTGCTTGGCTACTTCTGCTAGGCTATGGAAACTTCAGGCAGGTTAACGGTCCGTGTCACCAGGCCAGAATCGTGCTACAGCCGTTATTTATGGGAATAGCGTGGCCTGTGAGTAGACATCAGGTCACACGTATCTCCGGAAACCTACCAAGGAATTATAGAACCCATGCCATGCAGTATTACAGCTCTGAAGAGCTCCAAAAGTGTGCCAATACGTGGTCATAATGATTTGGCTCGTGGGTGTACTATTACAGTCCTGTTCAGTTCGCGTGTTTTCCACACAAACAATTGCAAAATGTGCCTGTCTGTTTGAACGTGCAGCCATAACATATTTCATTTGTTTCAGTGATTTGTCGTTATAACATTTCGCAAATTTAATTAACTGTACACAACACCTTTTCTCAGTGAGTTACAGAACCATTTAAAACACAGTGCTTGTATTCGGGAAAATCAGAATTCAGAGCCCGTCCTGTCATCCTTACATGGGGTTTCCGTGATCCCCTAAACCATTTAAGGCAAGTATCACGATGATTCCTTCTAAAAGTCGATATTGACTTAGTTTTCCAGTGCCGTTCAATTGAGAAAAAGAAGGCTAGGGTTTAATGCACAGTTTCCGACGAAATCATCGGAGACAGATCGTGAGCTCTGTTGTGACCTTTCCCAGGGAACCATACTATTAACTAGTTAGTGCTCAATATCAAGAAATCGTCAATGACAGTGGGCGCTAAACTCTAGCTTTCCGCATTTAATAACATTAGGAGTCACATGTGCATTTTTTAAAGTAGCGCGTGAGACATTATGTTCTAGATGAAGGAGCGCTATAAGAGACGATTAGGATTTTAACGAGTTGCTTAAAACTCTGAAGATGAATTAAGCATTCGTTTATTTCGTTTCAGTGCTTGTTATATGCTAAATAGCTGTATATTTACAGTAATATTGAAAGGGCGCAGTTTTACCGGGGAATTTAATAGTCTGGCTACACAATCGTATGGATAATGCCAGTTTTATTCTGAACGGGACTCTTTTTATGGTTTATTATTGACAGTGCCCCACTGTTTCCACATGTACCACTTTGATGCGAATGTCAATTTATTATATTTGATTGCCGCTTTTGGCCACTCCAGCGTCGGTACAAAACGTCAAAAGTGTTGACCAACGCTCTACGCTCTTTCTGCGGGATAACATCGTAAATTTACATGATCAAATATTAATATGTCACCCAATTAAACTTACGATTCGCAAAAAAAAAAGAGTTGTTTGCTTGATGGGCAACAAAATTCAGTGAAATTGCCTTTAGGTACTGACTTTTTATGGCACTTTTGTCTAACAGGGTACTCTTTATTATAACCACGAGATGCGCGTCATTCGGATTGAAATACGCACGTAGATTAGACTCCAAATTATGTCATGAAATACAGTTCATTTTTTAAATTCTTTGGGTGCATAGTGCTCCGCAGTTGCTTAAATTGCATAAATTGCTTCTTATCTCAAACTAAAACACCTTTCAGCTGCCTTTTATCAATTTTAATATCCACCCGTGTTCAAGACTAGCCCATCATCAGGAAATTAAACATGCTGTTTACGTGCACCTTAGATTCTTTCACTACATCGCACTCATACTGCGAGATATATAAATTTCTTGAAGGGTCATTATGAACATTATATATGATATCATCTATATAAACGATTTAGGAGACAATGTAAGCGGTCCTCTTGGATTTTTTGCAGATGATGTTGTCATTTAGCTTCTAGTAAAGTCAAAACAAATTGCAAAATAATTTATCCAGATATCTGAATACTGCGAAAAGTGGCAACTGACTAAGTAATGAAAAGTGTGAAATCATCCACATGATTACTAAAAGGAATCCGTTAAATTTCGGGTTACACTATAAATCATACAAATTTAAAGCCTGTTAATTCAGCTGAATAGCTTGGAATTGCAATTACGAACAGTTAAGACTGGAATGATCACATAGATAACGTTGTGAGGGACGCAAATCAAAAACTGCGTTTTATGACAGAATAGTGGAAGATACCATAGGTCAACTAAAGAGACTGCCAGAGAACTGCTGTGCAGTATGGGATCCTTACCAGATAGGATTGACGGAGGACATCGAAAAAGTTAAAAGGAGGGCAGCTCATTTTGTTTATCGTGAAATAGGAGACATAGTGTCACCGATATGTTACGCGAGATGGGGTGATAATCATTAAAACAAAGGCGTTTTTCATTGCGGCGAGATCTTTTTACAAAACGTCGATCTCCAGCCTTCTTCTCTGAATGCGAAAATATTTCGTCGACACCCATCTACGTAGCAAGAAATGATCATTATAATAAAATACGGGAAATATGAGCTCGCCGGAAAAATTTAGGTGTTCTTTATTCTCCCGCTGCGTTAGAGAGTGGACGGTTGAGAAATAGAGTGAAAGTGGTTCAATGAACCCTCTGCCAGGCATTTAAGTGTGAACTGCAGAGCAGTCACGTAGACGTAGACGTCTTACATGTACTACGGCACTGCTACCCACAGTAGAAAAAGCAAGATATATACCAAGCATACAGCCATGGTAGGCAATGTGCCGCTCCGCTCGACAGTTCACATCAATGCACTTTATTCTCACGTGGAAGGGAGATACTACGCGATTATTTATAGGACAGCTGAGGTATACCGAAAAATCTGCATGCTGTCTGTCCCCCAGCACGGTACTGACATGTGCGTCTCACGACAAATGCGGGTTAAAAAAACAATGTAAGTGTAGTGATGTAAATGTTACATTTACACACAAAGTTTTCTCGCTTACCAGTAAAACATTGATGTTGTCTTTTGTTTCCTCCTATAACATCCCTGGAAGTTTTCTTAGCTGTCAATGTGTGACCTGCAGTTAAGATCGATACCAGACTTCCACTGGGGGCAGAATTGGCCGAATTGGTAGCCCCCATTCAGTTGGTATCTCCATGAAAACCGTTGCAAATCTACTAGCAGTAAATGAAAATGCTGTATCGTACTTCACGACAGTACACAGCGTTCATGGGAAAAATGGCCAGTTCAATACAATAGTGGAACAAAAAGTAAGTTTTATGATGGAGACAGAAGACATTAAAGAGGATTATTACCTTTAAGAAGAAAACATCTACCACAGCAGCTGCTGAGTTTAATTTGGGTCTGTAGAACACTGTGTCGATGGAAACCGTGACACTATGTGAGTACTGTTCGGTATGTGACAATGCAAATGTGGACAATGTGTATTAATTTACTTACGTTTAAGAACATTTTTTAGCTATCACAATATTTATGGACCAAATATTTTTTAACTTGTTACATGTTAGATACATATATGTTTATCTTCTGTCACTCTGTGAGAAAAAAGAGTGACACCATTTTATTTTACAAGTTCTGATTTAGTTACGTATAAGCTTACATTCAGCTATCTCTGATAGATTTATTAAAAGACGGATGGTTGTTCTAACGAACTTGTATTGACAGTAGGCGTAGAGATACACCAAGTCATGTAATATTTGGGTGATTGTTCAAAGTAGGTTCTGGTAGTCTAAAAGGTTGCTTACTGCGATCTTCAACCCCTTTATCCAAATGGAGCCAAGTTTTTTCGGTATCAATCCTAATTGTAGTGCCCCTACAGACGGTCCCTTCATTTAGCGGAACACAACGTTATAAAATGGACGGACTCAGACGCCCTTCACTCATCTGGGTTACAGTCATTTGGATTCGCTTAAACGTCCCCTGTGCTTGTTACCCGTTCGTCAACGCACCACGAACGTTACACAAATGCTCTTTAGCTGCACGAAGTGTTGGGATATCCGTAGAGATACTTAAGTGAACTGAAGGACCAACAATCGACTCCTAGTATTTCTGCGCAGCGTTTGAGTAACTTACGATCCATCCCGCATATTACGCGCCAGAAATGACGCTAAATTTACACTTGACAGAATACAAAATTGCCGGGGATGAAATATGAACTCGCTGCCTTGTTACGCAGGAGCCAATTAGAAGGCGCACAGTACTGCTCGAAAAAGTAAAGAATACTTGCGAGTCAGACTGAAGGATTCACATCATGACACTCTGCATAGGGACACGGTATCTAAAGATACACAAGAAATTGTGTCACATCATCCACAGAACTGCAGACTTAGGAAACGCGGTTTGAGCTGTAAAGTGGACTCACGAGAGGGACATCGGTAAGAAATACCTCAAAGTCGCAGTAGTTTCTACACTGACTTCGTAGGTTGGTGACATTTTTACAAGAAAGACGGATTTCTGTTTTCATAAGCATGAAATTATACTTCTTACCTAGTCGCACAGCGTTCAATTTTGGGTCCACTCCTATATCTTATATATGTGACTGACCTTGCACTTAACAATCAAAACCAGAGCTGATATTTTTATAAGCTATACTGTGTTATAATAAATTCCACTAGATAGAAGACAACAAAAGAGATGGTAGATGATATTTTCCAAAGAACTATAAATTTGTTCTCAGAAAATGGACTCTCCCTAAATTTTGAAAAAAAAACACACTATATTCACAGAATTAATAGAGTGTATGCTGCTTGATATTTTATTCGTTATGTAAGCTTACTTTGGCTTTATTGCCTTCATTAGTACATCTACAAACAATCGCATTTATTTATGTTGTACATAATATATATTTTTAAAGGTTTATTATATTGGATGTCACACTCACTTCCTGACGTTGTAAATGGACATTTGTCAACATTTAGTAAACTATTGCTGCTGTCCACAGTTGTTGGATGTATTGCTTTTTCAGTAACATTTTATAGTTGTTCAGATATTTGATGTTGCACCTATATTATAATATGTTTTTTATTATTTTGACAGTCATAGAAATTCAAGTTTGCACAGCTAGTTGTTTACTGAAAGATGTGTATGTTGTTGCACGTTGTGTATTCATGGAACTGTTATTGATGTGCTTGTTATCTCTGGTGATCTGGTTATCCGTTGCCCCTGTGTAAAATTTAAATACTTTTTTTAAAAAAACTATGTGTGCTTAAAATCAATTTGTTCATTTAATATGTCGTGGGGATAATCCGCAGTGTGTATGTATACTGCAAATTCCTCCAAAATATTCACGATCGGATCCTTTGGGATTTTGTGCAGGATTTGTAGTGCGTTTTGAATGTTGTGTGTAAAGCAAGCTGATTATTTGTTAATTGTTTCTCTTGTGTGTCCCCTGAATCTTCTGAAGAATTTTCTTCCCATAATCGCTATTTCCATATGCTGCGATGTCCTCCACATGCTTTTTTTTTTCACGAATAAGATAACAGTTCCTCTTTTAGTTTCTACTACCTCGGGCGTGTTGTGAACAGCACCATCTGGCGATGGTCACACCAGAACAGTATCCATGTACATGACTGCAAAATGAGAAAAAAATGCTTTTTGAAAAACAATGATTCAAATGGCTCTGAGCACTATGGGACTTAACATCTGAGGTCATCAGTCCCCTAGAACTTAGAACTACTTAAACTTAACTAACCTAAGGACATCACACACATCCATGCCCGAGGCAGGATTCGAACCTGCAACCGTAGCAGTCGCGCGGTTCCTGACTGAAGCGCCTAGAACCGCTCGGCCACAGCGGCCGACAATGCTCTTTGAAACAGAACATCAAGACCTCTGCTTCTCCATCGCTGAGGAAGATGAGATTAACTGTATATGTCATCATCTTCTGATAGCTGTTGGAGACACTCCATAATGCAGCAAACTCTTCCAGTTTCCATATGTTGAGTGTGATGTCTTCCACATATTTGTCAATGAGAAACATCGCCTCTCTGTTTTATTTCTACCAACATGTGTGTTGTGGGAGCTGCATTGTTTACACCATGTGATGTTCAGCTTTCTGTGAGAGTCAATGGATCGAGACATGTTACTGTTGGTTTAGCACCTGACACTGACCTCATAGTCATGGTACAAAAACAAAGCGTATGGCAGTGTACAAAGCTGAAGTCGCACACTGCTTGGATGTATTACAGCCCAAAAAAACAATGTATTAAACTGCTTATGAAGGTACAATAGAGGAACGCTCTCCTGTGATTGACAGTCTGTTGGATGTGGTCATCCTCCAGTACAGTCGACAAAACTTTACGCAGATCTGTGCAAGCGACTTTGAGCACCGGCCACCTGCTCCAACAGAGTGATACGTTTATATGTAATATGCTTGATGTCAACATGCAGATGGTATTTGTTTTTCAATATATCGGAAAAGAGAGATGCGGTAAAATCTTATATGAAGTTCTATTACAAGGAGTGGTATAACTGGTTAAAGTTTGGATGCAGATGGTTCTCTCAAAACTACACCGATTCTGCTCATCAAACTAATAGGAACTGCCTGTATCTATTCTCATGGAATCATGACTGTTTTTATTATTATCGTCACGATTGCTTCTTTAAAAATAGGTGTTACTGCAAGTCCTGTGTTATTTCATACTTCATAACCTCTTATTGTAAAATAGTCACCACTTGAATTACAGCTCATTGTGGAACAGAGAAATGATCTTGTTTTTTTCCTGACATGTGAGTAGATTCCATGAAAATGACTGTGATGATCAAATTGTTTACAAAACTAGAACGCGAGAATCTGCTGCTATTTCAAATGATTGTCTGTTGTATGATAGAAATATTACACGCAGGCAGGTAGGTGGAAGTTATGGAGCAAAAATGTCAAATGCAAGCATGCGGATGGTATTTGGTTTCTATATAATGGAAGAGAGAGAGAGATAGAGAGAGAGAGAGAGAGTGAGAGAGAGAGAGAGAGAGAGAAAGAGAGACAGATATGCAGTGAAATCGTATAGGAGGTTTTATCACAAGACGGGCTCTCATGCTTTTGTTTCGTAAACGCCAGTGGGATATAGTTTTGTATTGGTAAGATGCAAATTGCCATAGTGTACAAAACAGCAACATCCTCTTGAATTATAGCTTGTTATTGTCGAACGTAAAATGATTGTGTTTTCTCTGACATGTGAATAAATGGCATGGAAAGCTGTATTCTGTAATGTTATTTCACGTGTCTGAAACGTTTGTAATAGACACATGCATGACAGTTTGTTTACAGACACTAATTTGAATGTGAGAGACGCTCTCAGATTGTGTAATTTATCCATCAAGGTGAAAGAAATTGTTTAACAAAGATGTTTTTTTCAGAGCTTTAAGTATCGCTTTTTCTTTACTCCGATGATTCTTTCGAAATAATGATGACATTCTGTGGTAATCAACAGCTTTTGCAGAAAAATTGTGGAAGTTGTTTTCCCAATTTTACGCAGAGTTGATATGTATAGGGGGTGTATACCTGACCTCTGAATTTTGGTCGTCTATAATTGGAGGCGGTGCACATCGTGGCATGTCGCAAAATAATGAGATGCGAATTGTATACTGCAGTCGAATGCAAAAATCTGTACCGACTTTGCTCATAAAACCAAAATAAAATGGACTGCGCCCATTTTCGTGGAAAGAACTATTATCGTCGCAATTGTTTTTTTCCTTTTTAATAGATGCTCGATTTTAACGTCAGGATGCACTGACGTTAAGTACAATTGTTACAGTGCAATGTTTACACATTCAGAACGGCGGCCACTTGTGGTGGCGGTGTGGGGACCGTTCAGTGTGTGCATGTGCATGTGTATGTGTGTGTGTGTGTGTGTGTGTGTGTGTGTGCGTGCATGGTGTCGTCCTAGGCAGATGTGCCCTGACCAGGGTGTTGCTATGTTTTAGCCTCATTCATTTCGTTTTTTTCTGCAGGCAGCTGGCGTTGGACTTTTGTGTTAGCGAAGAACCACCAAATGGAGCATTCTGCCTTGTGCCTATGCTGGAGGCTGCTTAGACCGCAGGTGGATGAAGACCTTGCTCCCAGATATGGCAGGAGCAGTGGCCAGCAGAGGCTGTGAGCTGCTGGTTATGCAAACAGTGGATATTTGAAAAAGCGATCTGGAGAGTTCTTCGGAATTTTGTTGTTGTTCCAGGGGGTGTCCAGTCTTTCCGAGAAATACATATAACAGATTGCATGAAGCGTCCTCTTCTTGTCTTTTGTCTATCTGTAACTGATTTCTGCGGACTGAAGATACTATATCAGTGCCGCCAGAAGGATTTCTTTGTGGACCAACAGCAGCAAGATAGGACAGGCCTCTATGCCTACCTATGGTGAGGAGAGGGAGGAATGAGGGATGGTAGGGGTGAGAGCGTAAGACTGCCTCTAAGATGGTTAGTTTGTGAATGGCCATCAATATCGATACGTAATTAGAACAGTGAAGCATTTTCCATCAGTTCTGGTAGTGTGTGTTGGCTTCGATTACCTGGGCTGCAGGCTGATTGTCAAGTAGGCATCTGTAGCTAATTTTGACGTCAAACAACGTTAAGTTGAGTCCTCAGCTGTATGCTTACAGGTAATACAATTATTAAATTCCTCTCTGTCCAGCACCAGCATCTTGTCAGTTGAACACAATCCCACCCAAAAAAGAAATAAAGATAGTACCTCCCACTCGACCCTTTCTTCCCGCCAGCTTGTAGGTGAAGGACAGAGTTTGAGTGCGTCTGACACTAGTTTCGAGTGGTATTGCGGAATTTTTCCTAGCAGGATAATACTAGTTGTATGACATCGTCAATTTTTGAACTATGTATATAGTTGTGAAATTTGGACCGATCTTCATGATTAATTATGTAATTAAGACAAATCTTTACATCAGCTTCCCAACCAACACAAATAAAGCACACTAACCTAGCCTTCCTCTCCTGCGTCTGAACAGTTTTCATGTGTTGGACGGGGGGGGGGGGGGAGGTGTCCTTGGGCTTTCCATCCAGAAGGATTAGGTTTCGAGTCCCAGAAACGGCACCGCCATTTTTAATTTCCCACCAATTCCCAGGTGAGAGGTGGGGTGGGACGTCAGCACAGCCATGGGACAAAGAAATTCCCACCAAAACACGAAATTCCTGTCAAAATTCGAAATTTCCCCCAAAATTCGAAATTTTCACCAATATAGGAGGGGGGTGGGGTGGGGGAGCGGTAGAGCGGGAGGAAGAGGAGGGGGCGAGGACCTATGTGCCAGCTGAGGAAAACATATGATTTCATCCAGGAGTAGGGTGGGAGGGGATGGGCATGGTGGTGGGGGTAGTTAATTGATCAATTTATTTAATTTGTATATCAATTTGATATCAAAATTGGGCTTGTGTTCCCCTTACACTACTACTACCGTATGTATTTTTTGGTGTAGAATCAAATTAAGCAATAGTAATAGCGTGTTCTCATTTGAAAATACGAAGATTACCCACACAGAAGGGGTGGTTAGGAGGTAGTCCGTTCTAGCACAGACTGATGTCCCCTTTATGAATATTAACTTTTCACCTAGAACATTGCTTTCGTACGATGTGTCATTTTCGAGATATGTAGTTGTAAGAAAAGCACATTAACTTTGCTGTATTGAATTTTACACATTTATTCCGATCTGTTTCGGTTTTCATCCTTCATCCAGGGACTATGACAAATAGTCAGAAAGGAACAATACATGTTAGTGTTCTCAAATTAAGACGAACACCCTGTGTTTTCCAAAAGTCAGGAGTGCAACATACGAGTTTTGCCACATCGAGAAGGTGCTGCTAGTAAGCTTCTAGTTTTCTGCCAGTTTTGTTATGTCCCACCACCTTCTACCCAAAACAACGCCGAATCTAGTCCGGGAAAACAACAAAAAAGTTATTCATAAAAAAAGTTTGCTGACACCGTGACTAGTCTGAGCTACAAGCTAACGTGACAATAAGCGTTACAGCCCGAAGAATTTTAAGTACGACAATTTGCACTAGCTGTCAACCTTGAGGCCTGTGACAGTCTGTTGCTGCATGTGCAAGTGGTGTAGTGATTAGTGGAAAGAGACATGCAATTTTAAAAAAAAGTTCAGTATTAGAGGTCACTCACCGAATAACTTTTTAATACACTTCGTTTCGTCTGTATGCTAAAGGTAGGTGCGCATAAGAAGGCAGTCGTAATTTAATTCATATTATAGGGCACCAAAAAAGCTGCACCGACCACAAATATTTTAGGAACAGAGTTCGTGGCGGCTGGTCATCTGAACATCTCATACTCCTGATATCTCCAAGCATCTCCCTTCCAGGGACCGTGCCTCAGTGCGTACTCATTTGTTTTCGTAATACAGAGACCGCCTACAGTCTACAGTGTTTCCTACTGTTCATCACTTTGGAGGATGTAATGTGATTTATTGCTGTTGTACAATTTTCCATCCATATCGTCAATGATAAATCGAGTGAACGCCGTGAAGTGCACGTTTGATAGGAATAAAGACACACTATTCTCTTTTTGACAGCCATGAATGTATTCACGGAGAATATCCGTTGATAGAAAGTGGTATAATAATTATCTAACAAGATAATGTATAGAACTGCCTATTTCTGAATATATCTAGTGCAGAAAGATCTTGAAGTTAGCGGTTGCTGACGCCGGTGTCAGAAAGGTTACTCAAAATGAAGACAAAATTAGCCACGTGGCAATTAATCGTGTGAGGCATGGCGTCAAGAACATTTTAGTATACAGTACACTGTCACGATTAAAATGTAATAGAAAATGAAATCAACTGCCAAATTATTAGTGTTAGTTAATAATGAATACCTATTGTAGCCTACCAGGTGTACACTAAGTGGCAAATTAGCACACAGATAATACGTGCTTTTGACCCCATAAAAAGACTTCAGAATCATCGTGAAAATGTGTAATTACTGTGATGAGAGTAGAAGTACAAAAAATCAATAAACAAACTAGCCGATGTTGTGAAGCAATAATACAAAATGCAAACTCACATAAAATGAAAACTGGGTTCCCATACGAGCAGATATGTAAGTCTTCACTTTCAGCATTTTTTACCTCCAGATTACGACAGAATAAAAATACTAATTAGTCTGTTCATTGCTTTCTATTTTTTCCCCGTAAAGTTTTTGCTGGCAGAGTATTTTTCGCTTTTTATTATTGAATTACTCGCTGTTCCCGGAGGAGATGCCTATGACTACTCCTAAAACGTACTGAACAGAGATTATAGAATCAGGTTGGACTGTGTGGAGGGACTAGTACTCCTGGAGGAAAGGATATAACAGAGAAGTGACTTAGCCACAGACTTGTGGATTATTTCGGAAATCAAATTTGAGCACTTGCCCGCGAAAGACAAAGATCCCAGGTTCAATATCTGGTCTGGTACATAGTAAAGCTGTGTTTGGATAGATCAGTCGGTTGAACACTCGCTTTCCAGAGGCAGTGATGTTAGGTTCGAGTCCCGGTCTGGCACACAGTTTTAATCTTCCAGGAAGTTTCAAGATGTTAATTACCTTCACAAAGATTACTTCTTAATTTTTGTTATAATTGGTCATGAGAGACAAATGATTTGCTTTTTATGGCGATTCCTACATGATTTGAAAATTATTAGTCCAGAACTATAATTATAAGAACTCACACGCCCCTCTATACTGATGTCTTAGACGATGATATTGACTGGCCGTCAGCGTGTGATCCACTAGGGTTGTGTTGTCTCATACAATTCGTGGCTCAGCCAGTAATTTCCTATCTCAATCAGAAAATGACTAAAACCTTATTCTCGATGATTAGCAGCGCGTTGCTGCCATATCTCCACAGAACGACAGATAATACCAAATAATGATAAGTTTCTGTGTTTCGCAAGTGCTGGCATAGTTCCGTGACTCCAGGGGAAACTATATGCAGACAACTGAAGGGAAAAGTCACATTCTCTCAGGTATTCTCTCACTCTCTCTCTCTCTCTCTCTCTGCCTCTCTCTCGCACACAGAAACATGATTCTGGCATCAGAGAATGTATGCTTTGCTAGTATATGAAATAATTCGAATGACACGTAACATTTGCGTAAAAATATTCGGAGATTGAGACCAGCCCAATTATTCATCTCGATCGTGTTCATTACGATCCACCTGACAACTCAAGTTCAGTACAAGCGAGAGGATGAGGAAATGTATGCAGTCATTTTATTTTTCTTGCTCTCGTGCGTATCTCTGAGAGTTTTTCGAAGAACGGAAATATTGCGCATGTTATTCATTCTCACGTCAGGGTGGTTTTCATAATCGTTGTTATAAAATGCCGATGGAATTAATTGGCACTGCGTGGTCGAGCGTAAAAACACTCACTTATTTCTTATCCACTCTGTGTTAAATTTCGGCACTATTGGTTGTGCACTGGCAATTCAAGGTAGCGAATTTGTCGAAGAATAATGAATTCGGCAAACAGACACACGCGAATTAATGGGTGCACAGCGAATTCGAGTTTCAAGAAAATAAATAAAATATAAAATTTTTTTTGAAAGCATGAGAACGTATTAAATTAGCTATTGAAATGAATACTTTGCCATCTCACAAAATTTAATTTTAAATACCCAACGGAATTAGGTTTTTTGCGGCAGCTGAGTACTTATTCATATAATGTAACTAGATGGTGTACACGGGTTCACTCAAGAAGTTGATATGAGATTGTTTGGCAATTAGAATAAAAGGATAAATTTAAATGTATAAGAGGTAAAAAAAATATTGAAAACATTCCAACTGTTTACAATACTTGTTAAAGTATAAGAGGTAAAATTTTTATTGAAAACATAGTCTAATTATTTACAATACTTGTTTTGTAAACAACAATTTTTATTTTGTTATCCGGGATAGCTCGAGAACAAGCTACACATAGTTGATCGTAAGAGAAGCAGGAGCCTTTGTGGTTGATGACCGAATATTTTAAAGATTGTCTTCGCGCCTTTTTAATTGTAAAACTGTGGGCTAGTTAGATTGGAAATTGCAGTCTTTTAAATTGGAAAGCCAGTTCAGTAGAGATCAGTGGTATTCTGCGGATAAATAACGTGTGTGTCCTTTGTAGTCTCCAGTCATAATTTCGGCTTGGATGATGTTATTCGATAGCTGTTTGACGATCATCCTTGAACCATTACATAATTTTTGTTAGTAGTATGATCGGAGACCCAATTTTATGTCGAAGGCTGTGTAACGGCTTTCCTTGTACTTACAAAGAGTTTATAAATTCTGTAGGGAAGTTCACACTTTCTTCAACGTTCACCATCGTGTCGATCGCTTTGTATATTCTCCCTCCACCGTGAATTTTCTTTATTAAGGTTGATATCGTCGACAATATTATATTTAGTTGCCAAAACTGCCCTTTCAAATAGCCAGTCCTGGCTGATATTGCCGTGAACAATGTTCGGATAAATTTGATTGTCGAGTTCGTTTTCAGCAGTGGTTACGTTGCAGAAATCACTTTTGAATTTATAAAGGCCGGTCATCTGGTCATTAGGATATGTGCCTCCACCTATTTGTAAAGGTTGTTGAGCAAAATGAGCAATTGTTTCCTGTTTCGATAGTTCAATTCTTTTGTTTGTCGCAGTATTTGCATATGTGGCCAAAGATGTCATTTTTTTTTTTAAAGCACGTGTTGATATCGTCTACTGGTGGTGACTTGTGGATAACTGGAAGTGTTTCGAAAATCTCCTGAGAGTATGATTAGAGCTCCTCCCAAGTCTTGTAAGAAACGTTTTCCCGATGCCGCCAGGTGCGTCCAAGTAAATAATCCCGCCGGTGTTGTCGATCCGGTCCATGATAACGTTGTAAATTTCCTTTTGATTGTCACTGAGGAGTGGTTTGTTGTGAGCAATGTACTGAAGTAGTTCGTAGATGATGTAGCTTTTTTCCCTTTAAAATTTCGATGTTTAACACACTGATAGCATTTTTCGCGGTGCTGGCATCCCAAGTTGTACTAAGGTCTGGTTGTTTATTGCTAAGCATTTATCTTCTAGGCGAATGAGCGTTTCATTGAAGATGTCGTCGTTGACTTTGATGGTCAGTTCAGGATGAGACTGTCGGATTTGGTTCAGTATGTCACCACTCATACTCTCTTTGAAGGAGTTCCATAGCTGCTTTGGAATCGATGGGCAACATGTTCTTAGAATTATCGCGAATAAGTCTCTCATTTGTTCAACTGAGACTGTGAGTGAGCATTCTTGACATAGGTAACCGTCAACAGTCTTTAGATGTGAGAAAATTGTTGGTCGCCACATTTCGTGTAGCAACATCTGGTGATAGAAAGAGTCGGCGTTGCTCGGATGTACAGTGTATACTCGGGCTAGAGCGGCAGGTTTCATGATTCCTGGATGATCTTCAATTGGAATTCCTTGTTTTCGTCGTTGAAAGAATTTTCTTGTTGTGTTCCACGTATAACAGGTAGGGACGTCGACAAATAGTAATATTTTCGCGAATGGATCCGTTTGTTTGGCACAGTTGGTAAAAAGCTGTTAATGTTGTGTTTTGAGGTGGTTCGCTTGCAAATTTTCTGGTGGTGTCTCTCGTGAAGTAATCTTTCTGTCTATTCTGCACTGCTAGATGTTGCACAGTTAGTTCGTGTTCGTGTATGGGGAAACGGAAAATACGCTACGCTGCTTCGTTACTGTTGATGTATCTTCCCATTTGGTACATGAGGATGTCGTCGTTTCTGTTTTGTTGTTCGCTGTCTTTGGCTATTTGAAATACTGCCATGTCACTGCCTTTGTTCAGACACTTACAGATATATTTGATGGATTTCACTGAATTTCAGTATTCTACGTTTATTTGTGCTTGGAACATCTTGGAAAGTAGAGTGTTATGTGGTACTACTCATTGATTATCTATTTCCAGTTCTTCGCTGCCTCGTATTCGCAATTTTGCTGTGAAGCCATCGTTTCTGGATGATTGTCTTCTGTATTTGTGTCATTCTAGTATGGTATTATGTACTTTTTTTTTACATATTCCGTAACTCATATATGGCGAATTGGGCTTTAATGGTCTGCATGGTCCGTGGATCATGTTTTTCATTACTATGTCGTACAGTTCCGGATCTTTTTGTGAATTCGGAAATTCAGCTCGGATGACTTTGTCGATATCTGTGGTATGAATTCTGTGGTGTAGCCATTTGAGATTGTGTGTGTAAGACAGTCCTCGTTTTTGCCATACGATTGGGTACAGCCAGCATCTAACGGTACCAAAGATGTGGTATTTCGCGATGATTTCAATAATTCTCGTTTGTTTTTGTCGGGAAACTCGGGCCATTGTGTCGTGTCGATGCATGAGGGCTAGTGCGTATCTTCGTTGTTCTTTGATTTCTCGTTCGTTGGGAACTTAAACGCAATTCACGATCTTCGTTTGTTTCGTTTTTCCGCTGTTGTTTTTGTTTTCGCAGCTTTGCATCAGAATTGGCAAGCTCTCCTTCTCTTTTACGTTTGAGCATTGTCTAAAATATTATTTATTATTAACAAATACACTAAGTACACTTTACACGCTTTTCATACTTTATTTTCGATTTACACTCAATCACTGTATCACTTAGACTCTCACACTTCACTGTTAGTTTATATTCACTCACTGCATTAGTTTTTCGGTTCCCCCTTCGTCAGTGATCAGAAACTGACGTTCGAATCCTCGACTGGTCTTGCTTTATATACCCCTAACAATGGCGCCACCAGTGGCGAATTCCAGAACATACCAAAAAGGATTCGAATGGCCCACAATGTTCCAGGATATTCCACAACATTCGAGAGTGTTTCCTAATGTTCCACAATCATTTGGCATGTTCCGAGATGTTCCCGAACATTCTAGACTCTTCCTGAATGTTCCAGACTATTCCCGAATATTCCAGAACGTTCCCGATCGCTGTGGAACATTCCGGAACATTCTGGTATGTTGTGGAATGTTCTAGAATACTCACGAATGTTTTGGAATGTTATAAAAATTTCTAAATTGCGAAACTTCCCAGCCCGTGTATCTTCAAAAACACGTCTTTCAGGTAATAACGGGAACATTCTTCAAGGATGGGGGATAGAGGGCTAGCACACTTTATAACTCCCTTGATCGCACCGGGACTCGTTTCTGAGTTTTAGCGGTACGCATATTGTACATTTACAATATACGAGGGCTATTCCGAAAGTAAGGTCCGATCGGTCACGAAATGGAAGCGACTATGAAAATCCGATAAAGCTTTGCACAGATGTGTTGGGTAGTGTCTCTAGTATAACCCCCGTTAGCATCACGTCGCTCTTCTCATTTCTGAGCTCGCAGTGAGTGCGTAAAGATGTCTAGAAAATAGTGTCTGCCGCCAAGTACGGGGGCCTGGTGAGAAATTTCCCCTGAAGCTATGCAGCTAACATTACATAACTGTCGTGCTGTTTCGTCTTCAAGACAATTCTCAGCCGCATTCTGCAGGGGCAATGAAGATGCTCCTGCATCGTTTTCAAATGGAAATGTGAGAGTACCCACAATACAGCCCGTAATTGTCTCCCTCTGAGTTTCAGCTCTGGTCACATGAACCGCTGGTTATGAAGACAACATTTCGGCACACGACAACGAGCCGTAGGCCAGCGTAGAGAATTGGCGGAGAGCACTGGCGGCTGCCTTCTATAGCGAGGGTATGGGAAAGTTGGTACAACGCTACGATACACGTCTAAGTCGGGTCGGCGACTATGGAGATAAGTAGCTGCAAGTGTATCTAACTGTTGCAAATAAAATATTTTTGATTTTTACCGTGGTTTCCATTTCGCGACCTATCGGACCTTACTTTCGGAATAGCCCTCGTAATACTGATATTGATTATTCATAATAGAATAGTAAAACTGAAATATATTTAGAAAACGAGAAGTAAAAATTAATTGCTAATAGTCCACTTTGTATCTAGATCCATATTCCGTAAGCCACCTGACGGTGTGTGACGGAGAGTACTTCTGGTACCACTAAATGATTCCCCCTTCTCTGCTTCACTCGCGGATGGCGCGTGGGAACAGTGATTGTCGGTAAGCCTTTGTATTAGCTCTAATATCTTAAATTTTCTCGTCTTGGTCATTTCGCGAGATGTGTGTGGGGGGAATTAATATGTCGCCCGACTCTTCACGGCAAGTACGTTCGCGAAATTTCAGTAGCAAACATCTTCGTGATGCACAACGCCTCTCGTGTGGAGTTTTTTGAGCATCTCTGTAACGCTCTCGTGCCGACTAAACAGTCCCGTGATGAAACGTGGCGCTCTTCATAGGATCTTCCCTATCTTTTCTACCTTATTTGGTAACTGTCCCAGACTGATGAGCAATACTCAATAATCAGTCGAATTGCCTGTAAGGCACTTCTTTCATGAATGCCTTACATTTTCTTAAGATTGTTCCTCAAATTAACTTATAATTTAAAAAGAACGCTTAGACAGTCAAGAAATCGTACACTTGCTACGTTGTTATAACCAGCAAGATGCACGTTTTTATAAATAAGAAATTTTGCTTTGAAAAGGAGATGGCTAGAACGTCTTGTCGAAGTCAAGATTCAGGAGAGACAGTGGAAGAAAGTAAAGAGATGAATGGGTCGTAACTATTTTCAAACCATCGATCCAGCATGGAAATCTTAAACTTCTCAAATATTTTATAAGGTCTCTCTAATCCATACATACTATAAAAATGGATGTACGTATGTATACATGTACAGTCGTGGACAAAACGAGCGAGACCCCTCGCCTTTTCGTTATGCTGATCCGCACGGCTTTAAAGTCTGCTACACAGCATAACAGGCAAGGCGACGAAGTGCTACCAACATACTATGCGCAGGCGTGAAATTGACAAACTATCTGAACTTTTTTAGACTGTATTCCATAATTTCTAAGACTATATTAATGCTGATTAGTGTGTTAAATACAACACGTAAACATAAGACAGAACTGAAAGAAGAAACGCTAATTTGTATGAAACGGACGAATAAAAATGAATTTCAGCTTATCCAGATAACAGACAAAGAACCCCAGACCGTTACGAATTAGCAAAATATTATCCGCATTCGCCCGCGAAACGGTCTGTGTCAACGTTCAGACCAGTCATACTGGATTACCATTGCTGACCTACCATGAAAGTGTGCAAATTTAGCAATGCGTGAAGATTCATAACGAAATTCACTTAAACATCATTCAGTGCCACACTTAAGTCAATTCCATTATTGACAGAAGCGGAAAAAGGAGGCAGTATCATGTATGAAATTCTACAAGAGTGTCATATTGACATCCACAGAGCGCCAGTACAGAATAAAGGTAGCGATAAATCGTATTGGGTGCGCGAGAATTTCTTAAAATTGCTTTACTGATATTCTACCTGCCTCCATAGAGATTAGAACCGAAAACAAACCAGACCTTCCTTTCACTATGCTAGCAGACAACCTAGGCAAACAGCCCTCTATTATTACCCCAGACATGAACAAGCCGGCAATTTCGCAATAAAAATCTGCAGTTTCTGTTGCATAGAGCTTTCTGGACTCAAAAACATGAATTTTCTTCCTTTATGTCACCACTTATGCGACAATCATTCGGGATGATTATCGAAATAACAAATTACTGTTATTAGAGAGTAAATTTTGTAGGATAATTCTGCACCACCCCAGGAAATAAACGGCTACATAGCTGCCAAACGTATTCTGCATTGTTTCGAATTCTCCACTAGACTCGCCACAGCCAGAAAACGTTCATTAGCAGAAGTGTTTCTTAAGCTAGCTAGCAATGAGAATGTTCGTACTTCTAAAACGCGGTGGCATTAATACTGGGATGTGAATTACCACGTGTATAGGCAAATACATTCTATTTGCATTCCTGTAAACGTGATTTGGATCGAAAACGTAGCTACGACTAATATGCTTATGTATCGACAGCAACTAGAACATTTCGAATAAAGAGTAGCGGGTGTTATTTATGCGGCCCTCATCTTCAGTGTTTTCGTTGTTAGGATTTCGTCACCTAAACCGGTAAAAACGGAACCCTACTAGTCTCACTTTCTTGACCGTCTATCGGTCTACCCAACCCTTAAAACCCGTTTACCTCCAGAACGGGTGGACATAATAAGCGGAAATGTATCGCACTTCTTGCTGTAACCGGTCCCTTGCTGGTGTAAAAAAGTGAGCTTCTATGTCAACGCAATCAAAAGATACGACGGTTTATGTAAAGAAAATTTACGCGAAAGGTCAAAAAATGGCTTCAAGAACTATGCGACCTAACTGCTTAGGTCATCAGCCCCTAGACCTAGAACTACTTAAACCTAGCTAGCCTAAGGGCATCACAGACATCTATGCCCGAGGTAGAATTCCAACCTGCGACTGAAGCAGCCGTGCGGTTCGTCACTGAAGCGCCTGGAACCGCTCGGCCACCGCAACGCGGCGAAACCCTACTCACCTCATGTATAATGATAATATATACTGTCTAGTGAGGATAAACTGTATTCTCCAGCAACTCAGATCGTTTGATCACGGAACTTTTAAGAAGCTACATTCATACTTTGTCGAAGTCGTCTGCAATATCCATTACAAACACCCTAGGAACTTCGTATGCGATATCCACTTCTGAATACGCTGGCAGATAATGCAGTACTATAACAAGTAGGTGGGAACTTATTGTTATTGGTCCATGCATGACACTTTATTTCAATATCACTTTAACGCGCCTAGGTGTTCGTATATGGCTGAAATTAATGAACAAAAAGTAAATAAACAGTAAACAACTTCGATGTTCAGATCAAGTGAAAGTCACATGTCGTAATTACAACATAATTTCGTTGTTACATCTACATGACTACATCAACAGGATTTCTTTGCAATCCGGACTTACGTGCCTGGCAGAAGGTTCGGATTATTTCTCTACCGTCCCACTCATTAACAGTGTGCGGGAAAAGGGACTACTTAAATCTTTTCTTGCGAGCCTTGAATTACATTATTACTATGGTTTCTTCTTGTGTAAGTACCCTAGGAAATAATGTTTTGGCATTCAGAACATATGGTGGTGATTGAAATTTCGTGAAAAGATCTCGTGGCAACGAAAAACGCATATGTTTTCATGAATGTTACCCCAACTCGATTATCAAATCTGGGATCCTCTCTCCCCTATTTCGTGACATTACAAAGCGTGCTACCGTTCCTTGGACGTTTTTGCGTGCACAGTCAATCACGTCTGTCAAGGATATTATAGCAGTGGACGGACAAACGTAGTGTAGGCAGTGTTTTCAGTTGGCCTGTTGCGTATTCTTAGTGTGCGGCCAATAAAACGCAGTCATTCGTTTGCCTTCCCCACAAAAGTATGTTTTCGATCTTTCCAGTTTAAGTTTTACTGGGTACTGAGATGAACTGACAGTGCTTCGACTTGTGTTTTGTCATGTAACCGAAAGTTAATTATTGTTATTGGACGCAGCTTTCGTGTTTAATGTATTCCTCAGTCAACAACAGTAGACTCCTCGTACACCACACATAACTGTTTCAAAGTATTAAATTGTTACTGATCTTACCATGTTGCAGTGGTCATCTTAACTTGCCGTTTTGAAAAAAAGGAAAATATTTTAGCGAAATGTAGCAACTAAGAAGCGGAGTATCCAAACAAACAAACGTTTCCGGTTTAAGTAGTTGCAGTAGGTCTACTACACAGTAACGTAAATTAGGAGCAAAGTCCATAAGTAGATCCTCATCAGGAAAACCAGCCCTCATAATGCAAAGTGCAACTACAACAAAGAAAGTTTCCAAACATGTCAATGAGTAGTCGAGGAAAGTGGACGCATTCTGTCTACTGAATCCCAACGCACGCAATTTACGAGGGGGCACGCCAAGTGTCAGACCCCGATCTTGCTTTTAACTACGCTCATTGAAAGAGGGGACAAAATAAGCTTAAACTCTACCGCTTCTGAGAAAACGACGGTCAAAGTGTTCAATGCGTTGTTGCTATAGTGTAGATACCGCTTAGCGGTTAAGGATTCAACTGAAGCGGTGGCTCTGCGGCTACCATAGCGACTTCGGAACTTTGCGCTGCGAGTTCGAAACCCGGTTTTTCCTTTTTTCCCCCCTCACTCTCTGAATTATCTACGAATGTTTATTCCAATTTATGATGAAACACTGTTGTCGTTATTCGTCAGTTAATTTACTGTGTAAAGAAATAAGTTAAAAAGGGAACACACAGTGCGTAGTGGGGCGATCACTCTGTTGTAGAAATAATTCAGAAGCCAAGATCGCTTAAATACTGTCTACTGGATAACCGGTTTCAACATACTAAAGGTGCCATTATCGGATCTAAATGTAGATTAACATTGATAAACCATTTGGATATAACGATACATGAGGCAGACGAGATGATTTTATATCAGCTTGTCTCATTCGTTTATTATTTTTTTAATTCATTAATTACACATAAAGTTAATTGTCGAGTAATGACAACATTATTTCAACATAAATTAGAAAAAAAACATTCGAAGATAATTCTGATAGAGAGGCAGGAAAATAAAATAATTAAAAAACCCAATATGGTCTCGAACACGGGAATCAATGCTAAGAAGGAACGACGGTAGCCACTGAGCCACCGCTTCAATTGCGTTCTCGGCTGCAGAATGTATCTACACTAGAGCAACAGCGCGTTGATAACTTTGGCCGTCGTTTTCTCGGAAACGGTCGAGTGTCTGCAGATAAGCCGAAACACAAGTTCGCTTATTTTGTCCTCTCCTTCACTGACAAGGGGAGGCCGCCAATTGTGAAATTCAGATTCGATTCATACTGCGCATAATAAAAGCTCATGGCCAGAGGTGTAATGTGGCAAAGCACCAAGATGCACTTCTCAGCCGTTGTCGAGAAAATCGACAGTTAGAAGAAACCGCTGCGGTGAAATACTCTCTACGATTCATAATTTTCTACAGCGTCGTGGCGCAGCGGTAAGCGCTCGAGTTCGTAATCCGAAGGTCGGCGGATCGAATCTCGCTCCATGCAACTTTTTTTTTTTTAGTATTTGTTTTTTGTAATTCAAATGTGTGTATAAACACACACACACACACACACACATATATATATATATATATATATATATATATATATATATATATAATTCCCGGCAACAGGTTGCAACAATTATGCATATAATAAGTTGTTGAAAGTCGTTTGTCGTGGAAAAACTGGCGACTTCGAACATCATTATGTTTTCCGCAAACAAATTTGTATTTCACAAATGTTATTAATTGTCTTCATAATGTTAACCACGTATAGTTAGCGGAAGACGTAGAAACGATATTCCGAAACGAATACGTATAGCGTAAGTCAAACGTTCGAATTAGAATAGAAACCCCACGAACACAAATTTGCTGTGGCAGGTATGAAATATAAACTCCGTTAATCGCTCGTTACACTTGAAGGACAGATGTTGAATGGGCCGAAACGAGCCGCCGCATAACAGCGTAGTTGCCTGCTAACTTCGAAAGAAGGTAGATGCGGTCCCTAGCACAACTTATAACACCGTCGAAAATCAGTGCGGACGTGAGAGCTTTGGTACACCCTGTTAAACAAACGGTAAAATGGAGGCGGTACAATTGGAGAGCGATCCGCCTTCACCAACATGCATAAGCAATTCATTAATAGTTTATATATATATATATATATATATATATATATATATATATATATATATATATATATATATATATTTGAATTACAAAAAAATAATAATAATAAAAAAAATGTTGCATGGCGTGAGATTCGCTCCGGCGACCTTCGGATTACGAACTCGAGCGCTTACCGCTGCGCCACGACGCTGTAGAAAATTATTAATCGTAGAGAGTATTTCACCGCAACGGTTTCTTCTAACTGTCGATTTTCTCGACAACAGCTGAGAAGTGCATCTTGGTGCTTTGCCACATTACACCTCTGGCCATGAGCTTTTATTATGCGCAGTATGAATCGAATCTGAATTTCACATTTGGCGGCCTCCCCTTGTGAGCAAAGTTTCGGGACAATCAGCCTATGACACTTGGCGAGTTCCCCTCGCTCGTCGAGTCGCTTCTTACGCCCGGCGAGAATTATGTATGCCTCCGAGTAAACTGCGCCACCTGGAAACACGGCGAGCGGGGATAAACACGTTTTCCTTCTTATAAGGCAACCCTCTACAGATAAAATTCATGAAGTGTTCTCCAGGTTGCCTCAGATATTTCAGAAATGTTTCTTGCCTCAGGCCTGCCGCATATGCAAAACGTAAACATTTCATTTCATGTAATATTTATCAGGATAAGACATGACAAGAGTGGACCAGTCCCTTCTGAGAAAAATTAGAGATTTTAAATTGCTCCACTATGTAATGACACGGGTATGGGCTTGCGATCTCTCTTTTATGCCATCGATTTCCGTGTTACACATACTTGGCCACTGCGTTGTGGCTGCCATCGTGGAGGAGGCAGTCTGTTTCCTGCCAGCGCTGTTTCCGCAGCCAATATTAACCGCGACGAATCATTCAGTCAACGCTAAATGGCCCATCTGGCTGAGGCAGACAAGGGCGCTATAATAGAACTCCATGCAGAGGGATCTTCAAATGCCGACATAGCAAGAACTATGGGTCTTCACAAGTCGACGGTAGCCAGGTGGATCAGACGAAAGGAAGAGAGTGGTAACTTGAATGGGAGGCCTCATGGCCGTCGCCGCAAAACAACAGCAGCTCAGTATCAGCAGATACGCCGTTTCAGTGAGAACCACCCATTTGTCAACGCACGACAAATTCAGCAAACTTTGGGTCTCAATGTTAGCAGTAAGACCGTCACTCCTCGTGTAAGGGAAGGTGGACTGAGAGCAAGAAGCGCTGCTGTGAAAGAGACATTGACTGTTTCCCAAAGAGAAGCTTGCCTTGCTTTTGCTACTGAAAATGGCGACAAACCTCTCCAGTTTTGGAGGCGAGTGATTTTCACGCACCAAAAAGTTTTCTCTACGGCATCATCCGGAAAAGTACTAGTTTACCGGCCTAAATGTGCTAGGTATAATCGAAAATATATTTACAGTTGCCGAAGGAGTGGCAGGTTGTCGGTGCCGGCCGGTGTGGCCGTGCGGTTCGAGGCGCTTCAGTCTGGAACCGCGTGACCGCTACGGTCGCAGGTTCGAATCCTGCCTCGCGCATGGATGTGTGTGATGTCCTTAGGTTAGTTAGGTTTAAGTAGTTCTACGTTCTAGGGGACTGATGACCACAGATGTTAAGTCCCACAGTGCTCAGAGCCATTTGTAGTCGGTAACGGTATGGGCGTGGATATCGGCCGAAGGGTGTGGGCTCCTGTGGGAAGTGGAAGGAAGATTCGATGCGCGCAATTACATATCAATTCTGGAGAACGTGATGTTGCCTGCTGTGGCAGCAAGATTTGGCGATGATCAGATCATGTTCCAACAAGATCGCTCGTCTATTCATATGGCACGTGTGGTTAAGAGGCGGGTCGACGACCATAGTAATATTACTGTAACGGAATGGCCACCTGAAGGAGCTGACACGAATCCCATTGAGAATATCTGGGCAGAAATGGTCAGAGTAATACGAGAAAAGGGCAGTCACCGTCGACTCGCCGACAGCTTTCTGATGTGATTCATGACGCTTGGAATGAGTTACTTGAATCTCCTAGTTATGTGGCTCGAGTTGTGGGCTCAATGCCCAACAGACTTCGAGCTGTTGTGGAAGCCAAGGGAGGCTTCACCAATCAGCTGTTTCAAGCTTTGTTTCTTTCTTCTTCGTCTTTTTTTTTTTTTTTTTTTTACTTACAGAAGTATATTTTATATAATTTCAAGGAAACGCAGTAAATGGAATGTGGACTGATTTTTGGGGCTTCATTTTGTGACGGCTAAACAGTGCTGCATCATGGGACCCGCTATTTGTCCACATGTGGCTGAACATCAGAGGTGTAAAAAATTTTGAGGTGCCGAAGTTCTCTGGAAGAATAACGTCTTTTAGACAAGGAGATGATTTTTAGTTCATTTCATTTTAACCATTCACACTATGATTTGACATTCTAATCTTTGATTTCATTTTATTATTATGTATCTTTTCTCCAGTGAAAGTCAACGGTAGTAAGTTTCAAGATATGAAGAATAACTGGAAGTTTCTAATTTGTGGAAAGCGTATTTAACAGTTAATATTTTCGACAAATCTGTAGTTATAGGACATATTAAGAAGCGAGTCAAAAATGGCATTGTGGAATGATCAGGTTGGTCTCTAAAGGGTAACGACGATAAAATAGCAAATATGAAACTATGGGTAACAACTATTGTTGATGGTGAGGAGCCATAATCGATATGTCACTTTTCCGTAATTGTATTTCTGAAGTTTATCGTCAATCCTAGGACTGACACCGATACTCTGTTTTACGTAAAGAATACAACCTTCAAAATTTATTTAGCAGCGCAGAATATTAAATCACAGTTTATAGATCAGGAACCTAATCCAACTGCCTTTAATTTTATTTTCACGGATGACATTGAGACAGTAAATAACAAGAGAAATAAGAAAACTCTCAGAATCAATATAGAGAATTCAAGTATCATGTGAATTCAAAAGTTTGCTATAATAGCGATTAATTGCTTTTTACAGACCCCTTCATGCCTACGTTTTCCGTCAGACAGACAATGTTTGAAACTAGGACTAACGAGGTAAACAATTTTTCCACAAATTGTCAAATTGGAAGTCGGAGAGCCAGTTACATAAATTACGATGACAACAAACGTTTTTCAAGTAAACTGATCACAGGAGGAATCCAACGCATTTATTGTGAGTTACATGCACAGTATGTAAACTGGCAACGCCACCAACACACAACACCACTAACAAGGGAACATCCCCATCGCACCGCCCTCAGATTTAGTTATAAGTTGATACAGGGGATAGGCCTTGAAAAACTGAACACAGATCAATCGAGAAAACAGGAAGAAGTTGTGTGGAAGTATGAAAAAAATAAGCAAAATATACAAACTGAGTAGTCCATGCGCAAGATAGGCAACATCAAGGATAGGGTGAGCTCAGGAGCGCCGTGATCCCGTGGTTAGCGCACGCAGCTGCGGAACGAGAGGTCCTTCCGTCAAATTTTCCCAGGAGTGAAAAGTTTAATTTTTATTTTCAGACAATTATTATCTGTCCGTCCGTCCGTCCGATGCGAGGTAACCGCGCCGTAGTATGATGACGCTACACCTAAAAAACATCGAAAGACATGACGTCAGTCGACTATAGCGCACGGAAGAGAGAGTATTCCTGCTAATGAGGCTCCCTGGCTGGCAGTTAACTGTTCGCTACTTTGGACGAGAGTGCATTAAATACGTGCGATGCATTGCGTGGGCAATATGAATCCAGCAAATATAGCTCGTGACTCCAATAACAATGTCAATGAATATTTTCCGAACTGTAAGGCATCGGAAAGTTCCTTAAGGGATCGAACGATTGTCGAACATTTGTATGATTATTTCCTACATTTGTTGAATAACAGTACGTGTGGTGATGATTGTCTGAAAATAAAAAAAATCAAACAACTAACCCGAGGGAAGACTTAAACCAACGACCTCTCGTTCTGCAGCTCCTCACGCTAACCACGCGACCACTGCGCTCCCGTGCTCAAGCTATCCTTGATGTTGCTTATCATGCACACGGACTACTCAGTTTGTTTGGTTTGAATATTTTTTTCATAGGTCCACACAACTTCTTCCTGTTTTTCGAATGATCTGTGTTCAGTTTTCAAGGCCTATCCACTGTGTCAACTTATAACTAAATCTGAGGAGGGTGCGATGGGCCTCTCCCTTGTTAGCTATGAAACAACTGTAGCAAAACGGAGCATCCTCGTTATCCATGTGATGGATAAGACGACTAATTCGCAACATAAATGTCAATGTAAGCATCAGTTTCTGTTGGAACGTGCTTCCCGGACCAAATAACATACATTTCCTACGTCTTCAATGCGAATCATGTAGCAAATGTAATTTAAAGGACATAAAAATATCGAGTGAATTTACTAAAATAATTATGAACCACTTGAATTTGCATTCAACAGGCAATGTTCAGAAGTCTGGTGTAGGAGTACTGCATGCTCTAATTCGAAACAACAAAAATCAACAGAGTAACTATTATTGAACGTCATCAGGTCACTCATCGAGCATTCCTATGCAGTACTGTTACTGGTGACGTGTTATGATGCCTTTATCGTTAACTTCCTAAGAAGAAATGAAAGGCTGAGCCCCACCAAAAGACGTAAACTCGAGGAAAGAGTTGCGTGAACATATTATTTTACATCTGATAAATCCAAAAGTGTGTTTTGGGCTACGAATTCTGCCCCCAGGGTGTGTGCAACACAGCTGGAATTTGTTGCCAACAACTGAGACACCTTTCGGTCACAGTGTAAGAAAATCGAGCAACAAAACTACATCACCTGTGCTACTGCATGATAACGCACTATGTTGATTTGAGAAACAAAACTATCCAGGAGATTGATAGGAAAGTCGTCTCTCAGGCACATTTGTATTGATAGGGAAGTCCTCTCTCAAGCACTTGTCCCTCTCGTCATATATTTGTAAAATTTTACCTTTCCCACTCTAGATCGATCAACCGTCAAGGCAATTCATTTCTAGACGAAAATACTTTTAAAACTACTCTGGTTTATTGACATCGTTAGAACAAGTAGGTTTCTACAGGCGTAGAATTTGTAAACAACTTTACCATTGTCATATCGTTTTAGATATCGTGAAAGAAAATTCTGCTGCTAATTAATTTCTCTTTGATAATTACTGTTGCGTTTAGTAACCTAATGGAAAATGCAATTAAAATATTCACTGTACTAATACAAACTAAAGTCAGCTTAATACAGAAACATCACGACGGCAGTCTATCTTAATAAAGCATTAAGTTTCTGTGAGACAATTGGGCTTATTTTAACACGAATTAGTAGGATATTACAGACTTTACACTTAGAAAAGATCTGTATTTATTTCATTTCCTGTACCATTCGTAAGTGTTATGAAAATGGGGCTTTTCATAGATAAAATTATGTATTCACAACAACAACAAAATGTCGGCAGAAAACAAAAGTGGCATTATGAATCTGGCAGTACCGTAAGGTTTTCACTCTGACACTAAGAGTTACTGAAAGTAGCAAGAAGAATTTTGCTCGAGCGTTGTCTTACGATTCCCTTATTAAGTTTTTATCTGCCTGCTTGTAGCTGTGCTACAAAAGAATTAAAAATCTGGCTTTCAGCAAGTCTCGAAAGGCGAACAAAAGCAGCTTGCACCTGGTTACTAAGCATGTTACCTGGGGACTGGTTTTTTCTTAAAGCGGGAAGACATCCTTTTGTGGTTCAATTGGCAAATGTCAGTCAGACGTGTGACGTTAGTCTAAGCGTTTCGGTGTGTTGAATTTGTACCAATGATTTTTCTACACGTTTTTTCTGTCCCAAATAGAGTTGAAGTCTCCCATTAGTATTTTCACGTCATCTTGGTGAATTTTGCTCATGGTATTTTCGAGTGTGTTCCAGAATTTTTCAACATTGTCGGTGTTTTTCTTATTTTCGATGTTGGTGGGTTCAAATGGTTCAAATGGCTCTGAGCACTATGGGACTTAACTGCTGTGGTCATCAGTCCCCTAGAACTTAGAACTAGTTAAACCTAACTAACCTAAGGACATCGCACACATCCATGCCCGAGGCAGGATGCGAACCTGCGACCGTAGCGGTCGCGCGGTTCCAGACTGTAGCGCCTAGAACCTCTCGAACACTCCGGCCGTCGATGTTGGTGGGGACACGTGCATTGATGAGTGTATATGTTTTACTGGGGCTCTGAATGACCATAGTCATAAGTCGCTTGTTGACGGGCCAGCCGCGGTGGCCGAGCGGTTCTTGGCTCTTCAGTCTGGAACCGCGCGACTGCTACGGTCGCAGGTTCGAATCCAGCCTTGGGCATGAATTTGTGTGATGTCCTTAGATTAGCTAGGTATAAGTAGTTCTAAGTTCTAGGAGACTGATGACCTCCACTGTTAAGTTCCATAGTGCTCAGAGCCATTGGAACCTTTTGATTGTCGATCGGTGTGAATTCTTTGGCAGAGTTGATAGATCGGTGTTCGAGAAATGCAATGCCGAAGATTGGTACGCCTTTCGTTACCTTTTGTTGTATTCTGCTCTTGAAGATGCAATGGTTTCCCTAATGCACGGTTTCATTGTCAGTTAGTCGTGGTTCTTGAAGTGCAAGGATGAGAATTTTTTGTCGGTCCATTTCTTTTGTGAGATTATTTAGTTTTCGTGTTTGGATCAAGGTATCGATGTTTACTTTTAAATGCATGTTTTTTGCTTGTAGGGAAATTTACCAGAGATCTTCGATATTCTCTGTCGTGCTAACCTGGACTCCCCAGAATCCGAAAATCCAACTGCCGCCTGTCGACAGCCGGGTTGTGTACCACCTGGGATAAAGTTGACTTTGCTTGCATAGTTTACGTTTGCTTGTGTTTCATTGGTTGTGCTTGGGTGATACCAGGACCGGACAGGACCAGAGGGTGTTGAAGCCTTTGAAAGCAAATATTTTCAGCCAAGCTCATTGAGCTAACACGGTGACCAGAGTAACGGTGATTTTCACTCAGACGTGTCTGGATTTTGCGTTCAACGGATTGAGTAGCCGTTCAGGATTGTGTTAGTATTTGGTTCACCCCTAGTATTTGATTTCCTCGGTACCACCCATATGGGGGAGGGTTTCCACTATCCGCCACACGCGATTATTATTATTATTATTATTATTATTATTATTGTCATTATGTCTCAGCAAATCCCATATGGTGTATCTTCCCACCACTGAAATAGATGTGTATTGTTCGATTCAGTATTTCCATCACATAAATGTGGTTTATAATTACGTTATATTGCTACTGGTAGACATATTTCTCACTTTTTCTTAGACAGTTGCTACCTGTTACTCCATCATAGGAATTTATGTGCGAAGCATTGTTGAAATACAGACGTTCAAATTATCCGATTTCTGTAATTTCATTTCGATACCAGATCGTTCTAATCGGATTCAGCCAGGTAGTCTTAATGTGGATATCCGACCACGACTGTCATCATATGATAGACTGTGTAAACCACATTCTTTATCGGACTGTTGAATATAGATCACTTATCTATGACAGGACCTGAATTCTTAAACACTGTGGAAAATAATAATCCGATGTGCTTATTACAAATACGTTATTCCAATATAAATATGTGAACTAACGAGATAACAGTTTATTTACAGGAGCAGAACTAATGTTCAAATGTTCAAATGTGTGTGAAATCGTATGGGACTTAACTGCTAAGGTCATCAGTACCTAAGCTTACACACTACTTAACCTAAATCATCCTAAGGACAAACACACACACCCATGCCCGAGGGAGGACTCGAACCTCCGCCGGGATCAGCCACGCAGCTCATGACTGCAGCGCCCCTGACCGCTCGGCTAATCCCGCGCGGCTACTAAAAGTATACTCGTCCACAAAACCCATGTGGACAATTATCTGATAATCGGTCAAGCTTTGCTTTGTCGCAGCTCTTTAGGACAAAAGAATGGACAGCTCCCTGCTTTTTGCGTTTCCGATAGCGCCTACGATAAGAATCTGGTGTCATATTATGTTTCAGAGCCGTAAACTGTTTATTTTTTCACCTCATACTAAAACAAAAGCTATGATATGAGACGAGGAAATGACTTATATGCTTCTCAGGAACTTAAGTTTTTCGCGTTAATTTTCTCACTTCATTCTAAAACAAGGACGTTAATATGAGAAGAGGAAATGAAATATACGCTTCCAAGACATATTATTTCCTTGTGTGCTACTACTGCATACATGAAAGCCCTGCAGTTAATTTTTGTATGTTGGATAAATTTTGATATCACCTCACATTCCTTTGTGAGAAGGTTCCTATTTTCTTAGGATTCAAATAGAGTGGACCTTTCATCACTGGTTAATATTCTCATGACTAATGACATGATACCCGTTGCAATTGCTCCATGGCACCTGTGAGTAGAGTCTCACGTTGGTTACTATAAGAACACGCAGGCAGTGATATCCGCTCACTGCAGTCAGAGCCAAGGTGATTTCTTTCTGTTTATGGCGAAGCGTCTGCTGCAGTGTCCACGCTCAGCCAACATAAACAAATCGCGGCGGCATTGGGCAGTGCTGATCGCTGCGCTTGTCGCAGGCCTCGACAACAAGAGCGCACTCTCTGCTAACGATACTATGGAGTTAATACATCTTACTTAACGTAATATGCAGGACGTGGGTTAGGTGAAAATTCAGTTTGTAACTTCCCATCGCATTAACATACTTTACAGTCATATTTGATGCCCGGTTGTCTGTCTGATGTTAATAGTATTGATTCAGATTGTGCATTAACACGAAAACTCACTCACTCACACACACACACACACACACACACACACACACACACACACACACACACACGCACACACTCATTGATTCCAGTGAGGGTGACAACTACTGTGTGTTGAACAACACATGCACCAGTCAGTTCCTCAGTTGGCGTCGAGTGGATGAGTTTTTTCAATTACCTTGCATTGCAAGAATTGTATGTAAGAGCCTGAAAGTAAATGGACTTGTATCCTAAAGAGCTGCGACAAAGCAAAGCTTGACCGATTATCAGATAATTGTCCACATGGGTTTTGTGGACGAGTATACTTTTAGTAGCCGCGCGGGATTAGCCGAGCGGTCAGGGGCGCTGCAGTCATGAGCTGCGTGGCTGATCCCGGCGGAGGTTCGAGTCCTCCCTCGGGCATGGGTGTGTGTGTTTGTCCTTAGGATGATTTAGGTTAAGTAGTGTGTAAGCTTAGGTACTGATGACCTTAGCAGTTAAGTCCCATACGATTTCACACACATTTGAACATTTGAACATTAGTTCTGCTCCTGTAAATAAACTGTTATCTCGTTAGTTCACATATTTATATTGGAATAACGTATTTGTAATAAGCACATCGGATTATTATTTTCCACAGTGTTTAAGAATTCAGGTCCTGTCATAGATAAGTGATCTATATTCAACAGTCCGATAAAGAATGTGGTTTACACAGTCTATCATATGATGACAGTCGTGGTCGGATATCCACATTAAGACTACCTGGCTGAATCCGATTAGAACGATCTGGTATCGAAATGAAATTACAGAAATCGGATAATTTGAACGTCTGTATTTCAACAATGCTTCGCACATAAATTCCTATGATGGAGTAACAGGTAGCAACTGTCTAAGAAAAAGTGAGAAATATGTCTACTAGTAGCAATGTAACGTAATTATAAACCACATTTATGTGATGGAAATACTGAATCGAACAATACACATCTATTTCAGTGGTGGGAAGATACACCATATGGGATTTGCTGAGACATAATGACAATAATAATAATAATAATAATAATAATAATCGCGTGTGGCGGATAGTGGAAACCCTCCCCCATATGGGTGGTACCGAGGAAATCAAATACTAGGGGTGAACCAAATACTAACACAATCCTGAACGGCTACTCAATCCGTTGAACGCAAAATCCAGACACGTCTGAGTGAAAATCACCGTTACTCTGGTCACCGTGTTAGCTCAATGAGCTTGGCTGAAAATATTTGCTTTCAAAGGCTTCAACACCCTCTGGTCCTGTCCGGTCCTGGTATCACCCAAGCACAACCAATGAAACACAAGCAAACGTAAACTATGCAAGCAAAGTCAACTTTATTCCAGGTGGTACACAACCCGGCTGTCGACAGGCGGCAGTTGGATTTTCGGATTCTGGGGAGTCCAGGTTAGCACGACAGAGAATATCGAAGATCTCTGGTAAATTTCCCTACAAGCAAAAAACATGCATTTAAAAGTAAACATCGATACCTTGATCCAAACACGAAAACTAAATAATTTCACAAAAGAAATGGACCGACAAAAGATTCTCATCCTTGCACTTCAAGAACCACGACTAACTGACAATGAAACCGTGTATTAGGGAAACCATTGCATCTTCAAGAGCAGAATACAACAAAAGGTAACGAAAGGCGTACCAATCTTCGGCATTGCATTTCTCGAACACCGATCTATCAACTCTGCCAAAGAATTCACACCGATCGACAATCAAAAGGTTCCAATGGCTCTGAGCACTATGGAACTTAACAGTGGAGGTCATCAGTCTCCTAGAACTTAGAACTACTTATACCTAGCTAATCTAAGGACATCACACAAATTCATGCCCAAGGCTGGATTCGAACCTGCGACCGTAGCAGTCGCGCGGTTCCAGACTGAAGAGCCAAGAACCGCTCGGCCACCGCGGCTGGCCCGTCAACAAGCGACTTATGACTATGGTCATTCAGAGCCCCAGTAAAACATATACACTCATCAATGCACGTGTCCCCACCAACATCGACGGCCGGAGTGTTCGAGAGGTTCTAGGCGCTACAGTCTGGAACCGCGCGACCGCTACGGTCGCAGGTTCGCATCCTGCCTCGGGCATGGATGTGTGCGATGTCCTTAGGTTAGTTAGGTTTAACTAGTTCTAAGTTCTAGGGGACTGATGACCACAGCAGTTAAGTCCCATAGTGCTCAGAGCCATTTGAACCATTTGAACCCACCAACATCGAAAATAAGAAAAACACCGACAATGTTGAAAAATTCTGGAACACACTCGAAAATACCATGAGCAAAATTCACCAAGATGACGTGAAAATACTAATGGGAGACTTCAACTCTATTTGGGACAGAAAAAACGTGTAGAAAAATCATTGGTACAAATTCAACACACCGAAACGCTTAGACTAACGTCACACGTCTGACTGACATTTGCCAATTGAACCACAAAAGGATGTCTTCCCGCTTTAAGAAAAAACCAGTCCCCAGGTAACATGCTTAGTAACCAGGTGCAAGCTGCTTTTGTTCGCCTTTCGAGACTTGCTGAAAGCCAGATTTTTAATTCTTTTGTAGCACAGCTACAAGCAGGCAGATAAAAACTTAATAAGGGAATCGTAAGACAACGCTCGAGCAAAATTCTTCTTGCTACTTTCAGTAACTCTTAGTGTCAGAGTGAAAACCTTACGGTACTGCCAGATTCATAATGCCACTTTTGTTTTCTGCCGACATTTTGTTGTTGTTGTGAATACATAATTTTATCTATGAAAAGCCCCATTTTCATAACACTTACGAATGGTACAGGAAATGAAATAAATACAGATCTTTTCTAAGTGTAAAGTCTGTAATATCCTACTAATTCGTGTTAAAATAAGCCCAATTGTCTCACAGAAACTTAATGCTTTATTAAGATAGACTGCCGTCGTGATGTTTCTGTATTAAGCTGACTTTAGTTTGTATTAGTACAGTGAATATTTTAATTGCATTTTCCATTAGGTTACTAAACGCAACAGTAATTATCAAAGAGAAATTAATTAGCAGCAGAATTTTCTTTCACGATATCTAAAACGATATGACAATGGTAAAGTTGTTTACAAATTCTACGCCTGTAGAAACCTACTTGTTCTAACGATGTCAATAAACCAGAGTAGTTTTAAAAGTATTTTCGTCTAGAAATGAATTGCCTTGACGGTTGATCGATCTAGAGTGGGAAAGGTAAAATTTTACAAATATATGACGAGAGGGACAAGTGCTTGAGAGAGGACTTCCCTATCAATACAAATGTGCCTGAGAGACGACTTTCCTATCAATCTCCTGGATAGTTTTGTTTCTCAAATCAACATAGTGCGTTATCATGCAGTAGCACAGGTGATGTAGTTTTGTTGCTCGATTTTCTTACACTGTGACCGAAAGGTGTCTCAGTTGTTGGCAACAAATTCCAGCTGTGTTGCACACACCCTGGGGGCAGAATTCGTAGCCCAAAACACACTTTTGGATTTATCAGATGTAAAATAATATGTTCACGCAACTCTTTCCTCGAGTTTACGTCTTTTGGTGGGGCTCAGCCTTTCATTTCTTCTTAGGAAGTTAACGATAAAGGCATCATAACACGTCACCAGTAACAGTACTGCATAGGAATGCTCGATGAGTGACCTGATGACGTTCAATAATAGTTACTCTGTTGATTTTTGTTGTTTCGAATTAGAGCATGCAGTACTCCTACACCAGACTTCTGAACATTGCCTGTTGAATGCAAATTCAAGTGGTTCATAATTATTTTAGTAAATTCACTCGATATTTTTATGTCCTTTAAATTACATTTGCTACATGATTCGCATTGAAGACGTAGGAAATGTATGTTATTTGGTCCGGGAAGCACGTTCCAACAGAAACTGATGCTTACATTGACATTTATGTTGCGAATTAGTCGTCTTATCCATCACATGGATAACGAGGATGCTCCGTTTTGCTACAGTTGTTTCATAGCTAACAAGGGAGAGGCCCATCGCACCCTCCTCAGATTTAGTTATAAGTTGACACAGTGGATAGGCCTTGAAAACTGAACACAGATCATTCGAAAAACAGGAAGAAGTTGTGTGGACCTATGAAAAAAATATTCAAACCAAACAAACTGAGTAGTCCGTGTGCATGATAAGCAACATCAAGGATAGCTTGAGCACGGGAGCGCAGTGGTCGCGTGGTTAGCGTGAGGAGCTGCAGAACGAGAGGTCGTTGGTTTAAGTCTTCCCTCGGGTTAGTTGTTTGATTTTTTTTATTTTCAGACAATCATCACCACACGTACTGTTATTCAACAAATGTAGGAAATAATCATACAAATGTTCGACAATCGTTCGATCCCTTAAGGAACTTTCCGATGCCTTACAGTTCGGAAAATATTCATTGACATTGTTATTGGAGTCACGAGCTATATTTGCTGGATTCATATTGCCCACGCAATGCATCGCACGTATTTAATGCACTCTCGTCCAAAGTAGCGAACAGTTAACTGCCAGCCAGGGAGCCTCATTAGCAGGAATACTCTCTCTTCCGTGCGCTATAGTCGACTGACGTCATGTCTTTCGATGTTTTTTAGGTGTAGCGTCATCATACTACGGCGCGGTTACCTCGCATCGGACGGACGGACGGACAGATAATAATTGTCTGAAAATAAAAATTAAACTTTTCACTCCTGGGAAAATTTGACGGAAGGACCTCTCGTTCCGCAGCTGCGTGCGCTAACCACGGGATCACGGCGCTCCTGAGCTCACCCTATCCTTGATGTTGCCTATCTTGCGCATGGACTACTCAGTTTGTATATTTTGCTTATTTTTTTCATACTTCCACACAACTTCTTCCTGTTTTCTCGATTGATCTGTGTTCAGTTTTTCAAGGCCTATCCCCTGTATCAACTTATAACTAAATCTGAGGGCGGTGCGATGGGGATGTTCCCTTGTTAGTGGTATTGTGTGTTGGTGGCGTTGCCAGTTTACATACTGTGCATGTAACTCACAATAAATGCGTTGGATTCCTCCTGTGATCAGTTTACTTGAAAAACGTTTGTTGTCATCGTAATTTGTGTAACTGTCTCTCCGACTTCCAATTTGACAATTTGTGGAAAAATTGTTTACCTTCTTAGTCCTAGTTTCAAACATTGTCTGATAGAAAATGTAGGCATGAAGGAGTCTGTAAAAGCAATTAATCGCTATTATAGCAAACTTTTGAATCCACTGGACACTTGAATTCTATATATTGATTCTGAGAGTTTTGTTATTTCTCTTGTTATTTACTGTCCCAAAGTCATCCGTGAGAATAAAATTAAAGGCAGTTGGATTAGGTTCCTGATCTATAAACTGTGATTTAATATTCTGCGCTGCTAAATAAATTTTGAAGGTTGTATTCTTTACGTAAAACAGAGTATCGATGTCAGTCCTAGGATTGACGATAAACTTCAGAAATACAATTACGGAAAAGTGACATATCGATTACGGCTACTCACCATCAACAATAGTTGTTACCCATTGTTTAGTATTTGCTATTTTACCGTCGTTACCCTTTAGAGGCCAACCTGATCTTTCCACAGTGCCATTTTTACTTGCTTCTTAATATGTCCTATAACTACAGATTTGTTGAAAATATGAACTGTTAAATACGCTATTCCACAAATTAAAAACTTCCAGTTATTCTTCATATCTTGAAACTTACTACCGTTGACTTTCACTGAAGGAAAGATACGTAATAATAAAATTAAATCAAAGATTAGAATGTCGAAGCATAGTGTGAATGGTTAAAATGAAATGAACTAAAAATCATCTTCTTGTCTAAAACACTTTACTCTTCCAGAGAACTTCGGTACCTCTCAAAATTTTTTCAGCTCTGATGTTTAGCCACATGTGGAAAAATAGCGGGTCTCATGATGCAGCACTGTTTAGCCGTCACAAAATAAAGCCTCAAAAATCAGTAAATAAAACTATTCTTGTACAGTTGCTCCGAATCGCATATACCAACCGCCCTTTGCTGCGACAACTACTCAAAGTCTATTGGGTATCTAATTTTGTTCTGCTTTTTCGGGCCTCCTTACCTCTCCTTCTAGCCCAACCTTTGTTCTGCAGTTACGTCTTCATCGGGGAGCTTCTCCTCAACATTTTTATTTTGTGCTGAGCTGTTTTGTACCCTTCTTGCATACACACGTGTGTCACGTATTTTATAGAGACTGAATGAATATATAAGGTGAGTATTTCTTCTCTTATCAAATTAAATATTACATATCTTGCTGTGAATTAATTTGTTTGTCCCCATTCCACTTATTGCGTTTCCTTGAAATTATATAAAACATAAGTCTGTAAAAAAAATCGCGTATAGCCTCCTTTGGCTTCCACAACAGCTGGAAGTCTGTTGGGCATTGAGCCCACAACTCGAGCCACAGAACTAGGAGATTCAAGTAACTCATTCCAAGCTTCATGAATTTGCTGATTTGTCGTGCGTTGACAAATGGGTGGTTCTCACTGAAACGGCGTATCTGCTGATCCTGAGCTTGCGTTGTTTTGCGGCGACGGCCATGAGGCCTCCCATTCAAGTTACCACTCTCTTCCTTTCGTCTGATCCACCTGGCTACCGTCGACTTGTGAAGACCCATAGTTCTCGCTATGTCGGCATTTGAAGATCCCTCTGCATGGAGTATTATAGCGCCCTTGTCTGCCTCAGCCAGATGGGCCATTTAGCGTTGACTGAATGATTCGTCGCGGTTAATATTGGCTGCGGAAACAGCGCTGGCAGGAAACAGACTGCCTCCTCCAAGATGGCAGCCGCAACGCTGTGGCCAAGTATGTGTAACACGGAAATCGATGGCATAAAAGACAGATCGCAAGCCCGTGCCCGTGTCATTACATAGTGGAGCAACTTAGAATCTCTAATTTTTCTCAGAAGTGACTGGTCCACTCTTGTCATGTCTTATCCTGATAAATATTACATGAAATGAAATGTTTACGTTTTGCATATGCGGCAGGCCTGAGGCAAGAAACATTTCTGAAATATCTGAGGCAACCTGAAGAACACTTCGTGAATATTATCTGTAGAAGGTTGCCTTATAAGAAGGAAAACGTGTTTATCCCCGCTCGCCGTGTTTCCAGGTGGCGCAGTTTACTCGGAGGCATACATAATTCTCGCCGGGCGTAAGAAGCGACTCGACGAGCGAGGGGAACTCGCCAAATGTCATAGGCTGATTGTCCCGAAACTTTGCTCAGTGAAGGAGAGGACAAAATAAGCGAACATGTGTTTCGGCTTATCTGCAGACACTCGACCGTTTCCGAGAAAACGACGGTCAAAGTTATCAACGCGCTGTTGCTCTAGTGTAGATACCTTCTGCAGCCGAGAACGCAATTGAAGCGGTGGCTACCGTCGTTCCTTCTTAACACTGATTCCCGTGTTCGATACCATATTGGGTTTTTTAATTATTTTATTTTCCTGCCTCTCTATCAGAATTATCTACGAATGTTTTTTTCTAAGTTATGTTGAAATAATGTTGTCATTATTCGCCAATTAACTTTATGTGTAATTAATGAATTAAAAAGTAATAAACGAATGAGACAAGCTGATCTAACATCATCTGGGCTGCCTCATGTATCGTTATAACCAAATATTTTATAAATGTTAATCTACATTCAGATCCGATGATGGCACCTTTAGTGTGTTGAAACCGGTTATCCAGTAAACAATATTTAAGCGATCTTGGCTTCTGAATTATTTCTACAACAGAGTGATCGCCCCACTACGCACTGTGTGTTCCCTTTTTAACTTATTTCTTTACACAGTAAATTAACTGACGAATAACGACAACAGTGTTTCAACATAAATTGGAATAAACATTCGTAGATAATTCAGAGAGTGAGGGGAAAAAAAAGGAAAAACCGGGTTTCGAACTCGCAGCGCAAAGTTCAGAAATCGCTATGGTAGCCGCAGAGCCACCGCTCCAGTTGAATGCTTACCCGCTAAGAGGTGTCTACACTATAGTAACAGCGCATTGAAAACTTTGACCGTCGTTTTCTCAGAAGCGGTAGAGTGTAAGCAGATAAGCCGAGACACGTGTTCGCTTATTTTGTCCCCGCTTTCACTGAGCGAAGTTTCAGCAAGATCGGGGTATTTCCTCGGGAACACAGGAAGAAACCATAGTAATAATGTAATTCAAGGCTCGCAAGAAAAGATTTAAGTGGTCCTTTTTCCCGCACACTGTTAATGAGTGGGACGGTAGAGAAATAACCCTAACCTTCTGCCAGGCACGTAAGTCCGGATTGCCAAGAAATCCTGTTGATGTAGTCATGTAGATGTAACGACGAAATTATGTTTTAATTACGACATGTGACTTTCATTTGATTTAAACATCGAAGTTGTTTGCTGTTTCAAAATGGTTCAAAAGCCTCTGAGCACTATGGGACTCAACTGCTGTGGTCATAAGTCCCCTAGAACTTAGAACTACTTAAACCTAACTAACCTAAGGACATCACACACATCCATGCCCCAGGCAGGATTCGAACCAGCGACCATAGCAGTCGCACGGTTCCGGACTGCGCGCCTAGAACCGCGAGACCACCGCGGCCGGCTCGTTTGTTGTTTATTTACTTTTTGTGCAATAGTTTCAGGCATATACAAACACCTAGGCGCGTTAAATTGATATTGAAATAAAGTGTCATGCGTGGACCAATAACAATAAATTCCCACCTACTTGTTATAGTTCTGCAGTATCTGCCAGCGTCTTCAGAAGTGGATATCGCATACGAAGTTCCTAGGGTGTTTGTAATGGATATTGCAGACGACTTCGACAAAGTTTGAATGTAGCTTCGTAAAAGTTCCGTGAGCAAACGATCTGAGTTGCTGGCGAATACAGTTTATCCTCACTAGACAGTATATATTATCATTATACATGAGGTGAGTAGGGTTTCGCCGCGTTGCGGTGGCCGAGCGGTTCCAGGCGCTTCAGTGACGAACCGCACGGCTGCTTCAGTCGCAGGTTGGAATTCTACCTCGGGCATAGATGTCTGTGATGCCCTTAGGCTAGCTAGGTTTAAGTAGTTCTAGGTCTAGGGGCTGATGACCTAAGCAGTTAGGTCGCATAGTTCTTGAAGCCATTTTTTGACCTTTCGCGTAAATTTTCTTTACATAAACCGTCGTATCTTTTGATTGCGTTGACATAGAAGCTCACTTTTTTACACCAGCATGGGACCGGTTACAGCAAGAAGTGCGATACATTTCCGCTTATTATGTCCACCCGTTCTGGAGGTAAACGGGTTTTAAGGGTTGGGTAGACCGATAGACGGTCAAGAAAGTGAGACTAGTAGGGTTCCGTTTTTACCGGTTTAGGTGACGAAATCCTAACAACGAAAACACTGAAGATGAGGGCCGCATAAATAACACCCGCTACTCTTTATTCGAAATGTTCTAGTTGCTGTCGATACATAAGCATATTAGTCGTAGCTACGTTTTCGATCCAAATCACGTTTACAGGAATGCAAATAGAATGTATTTGCCTATACACGTGGTAATTCACATCCCAGTATTAATGCCACCGCGTTTTAGAAGTACGAACATTCTCATTGCTACCTAGCTTAAGAAACACTTCTGCTAATGAACGTTTTCTGGCTGTGGCGAGTCTAGTGGAGAATTCGAAACAATGCAGAATACGTTTGGCAGCTATGTAGCCGTTTATTTCCTGGGGTGGTGCAGAATTATCCTACAAAATTTACTCTCTAATAACAGTAATTTGTTATTTCGATAAACATCCCGAATGATTGTCACATAAGCGGTGACATAAAGGAAGAAAATTCATGTTTTTGAGTCCAGAAAGCTCTATGCAACAGAAACTGCAGATTTTCATTTCGAAATTGCCTGCTTGTTCATGTCTGGGGTAATAATAGAGGGCTGTTTGCCTAGGTTGTCTGCTAGCATAGTGAAAGGAAGGTCTGGTTTGTTTTCGGTTCTAATCTCTATGGAGGCAGGTAGAATATCAGTAAAGCAATTTTAAGAAATTCTCGCGCACCCAATACGTTTTATCGCTACCTTTATTCTGTACTGGCGCCCTGTGCATGTCAATATGACACTCTTGTAGAATTTCATACATGTTACTGCCTACTTTTTCCGCTTCTGTCAATAATGGAATTGACTTAAGCGTGGCACTGAATGATTTTTAACTGAATTTCGTTATGAATCTTCACGCATTGCTAAATTTGCACACTTTCATGGTAGGTCAGCAACGGTAATCCAGTATGACTGGTCTGAACGTTGACACAGACCGTTTCGCGGCCGAATGCGGATAATATTTTGCTACTTCGTAACGATCTGGGGTTCTTTGTCTTACTGAAACAGTTAAGTCATCTCGATAAGTTGAAATTCATTTTTATTTGTCCAGTTCATACCAATTAGCGTTTGTTCTTTCAGTTCTGTCTTATATTTACGTGTTGTATTTAACACACTAATCAGCATTAATATAGCCTTACAAATTATGGAATACAGTCTAAAAAAGTTCAGATAGTTTGTCAATTTCACGCCTGCGCATAGTATGTTGGTAGCACTTCGTCGCCTTGCCTGTTATGCTGTGTAGCAGACTTTAAAGCCGTGCGGATCAGCATAACGAAAAGGCGAGGGGTCTCGCTCGTTTTGTCCACGACTGTACAGTCATGCTCAAAAGTATCCGAACGACCTGAATTGCATTTCGCCTGATTCGCATGCAACCCACATAACGCAGCTGTCTAGCAGGTCCTCTAATCGCTCCTTGGTACAGTCGTTTGACTATTGAAAATGGTTCCAACAGGTCACCACTAGAAAACACTGCTCTGTATCGCAATAACTCAAGATGTAACGTAATACCACGATACTACAAATATCAGGGAACACCTCATGACAGATAAGACTGTCCTTAAGGCTTGTAAACTCACATTTATTACAATAAATGACATACCTGAAATGTTACCACTCTCATTATTATGTCAGATTGGTATTGCACGTAGTACGTTCGTCGTATTCATGATTTCCTCTTCAAAGTACTTATTATTTAACACAAAATCAGATTAAAAATTTAAGTTATTCATGAGCAGCTAGTTGAGAATATGTATGAACTTCAAATGACACGACGAACCGTCTCGTTGTGCATATGGATTCAAACCCAGGTCATGCAGACTAAGCAAAGATTTCGTGACTGACGGAAACTAACAGTCATTTCTGATTAGGCATACAGAGAGTGATATACCTCGATTTTAGACAGTATAAGTTAGCGAATACCAACTTTAAATTACATAACGCAAGCATGTTTAACGGACGCGAATTCCTACCCAGCACCTATTATCCCTGTTAACGAACTACGAGAGATGTTAAATATTGCTTCTTCACAAGTAACTTACTTGAATTGCCGTGAGGTAAAGCTTTGTGTTGGACAGGGATTCGAACCCAGAACCTAATCGGATAGATATCGACGCACAATCAACTGTGATATTTCGGATTTTCTCGGCAGTAGCTAGATGTTTTAACTGAAATGACGAGACGAAACATTAATTTTTTTCCTTCCTAGGACTCCAACCCGGCACCTATCGCTGTTATATTCTAGAGAAAACGAACGTTAAATATGGGTTTGTTGCACCGGCAGCGACATGTGAGCATGTTTGAACTAGAAATAATATGACGAACAGTTCAGTGCTGACTGTGAATAGAGCTCCACACATATCGTTGTTGACTACACACAAAGAGACGTCAGCTACCGAATTTTTCTCCTGCTCGGAATAACATCTTGAACTTACAGTGATCTCGCAAATAGTTCCGTGTCTCACTGGGAGTCAAAAAGTCACATATCGTTAGTGTTGACAACGAATGAAAATACATTAAAAATCACAATTATTATCCACCAGCAGATAGGTGTTCTCATGATAGAGCTTGATAATACATAATGAAATCTTTAGTGCCGGGCTAGGATTCGAACCCATTCACGCGCAATATGTGGAGATGTTGAGGAATCTGCAGTTTTGAACAAACAACACATTGTAGCCGAGCTGTATTGTCACGAAGGGATCAAATTCAGCGTTAAGGACGGTCTGAGTTGCATTCCCAGTTCAGAACCAATTTTATCGTCATACAGAAGCTCAGATAGAAGATGGAATAAGTGTCCTGTGAGCCTACATAGCGTTTGTTTCGTCACTAGAAATAAATAACTATTATAAGAAAGGTTACTGCTGATAGAGTTTCTACATGTCGCCACTCCAGACTTTATTGTGGTACAACCTAACGTCTACTTGGTAAAGAAGGAATATCATTTTTAATGTTAATTTCAGACCACAATACCGTTATATCTTCTTCACTTGGTGTAGCCAGAAGAGAATGGAATCTATCTCTCCCTATCTAAAATCGTTGACAGAAGTTGGATTCGAACCCAGACCATAGATATAGAAACATATCATCCGTCCAACAGACCACCAAACCCTCTTCTCTGTGGCTCTTTTTTTTTATCATAACGCCGTTGCGCCGCACTGGTTGAGAATTCTGACACAAAGGCTCCTTGTAGTAATTTGCAGCATATTCAGTAAATTCATTTACTTGGTTGACTGAATCACCATGAACTAGCTGCCTCGGCTACCCAGTGCATACATTCGACTTTGTTTTGTAATCACCGAAACAGAGTAGGCTGCAGAAATTTAAATAGGAAGTGTTTCTTTCCACTTGAGCTACTCTATTGCGCTATCTCTTTGTTGAAAACGTCGTGCAGTGTAAATGTGGCATTTCATAAATGAAGTTTTGTATTCCTAGAAACCCCAAATTTGCTTGTCAGCGGCGGGAAGAGGAGTTACCTGTTGTGCAGCATTGTAAGTTTTTCACCATTGCACTATGAGCCGAAAGGATTTTCTTGCGATTTCCTTATCGATGTTTGATCTGACTGCTTGTAGCTCTTTCACAGAAGGGATAAATACGGTACAGTCAGTGAGACTGGAACTGCGAACCATAACAGACGCTTTTTCACAGATCAGCACGTTACCACAGAACTGGCGAAGAAGTACGTGACTTAGCTTCCTCTTACGAGATCAATAGTGACTAGAACTCGTAAACCGCTATTTAAAGGACGAGATTAGTTGCGATTTCCACGTGCAACGACTTTCCTGGCTGAAAACCGTAAATTTACAATCTTTTGTTACACCTCAGGCTATAAGAACTCAGATTATTCAATGGAAGTGACAGGTAAAATCAAGTGAAATTTGAGGCTTAATTCCGTGCACACCAGGAAGTAACTCGTCGATCACAGAGTTGCCAAACATACGTTGCCTTGTTGCCAAATCTCAGCTACAGTACCAGCAGGAAGAAGACGAACCGATGTGATCGTACAGCGGGCTGGGAAGTGACCATAGCTGGTGTCTCCAAGTCGCGGGTGCTACGGCCTGGAATACGTAATGCGTCTGATTCGTATTTCTGTAACTAGGTTTAGGGACTGAAGCGTAGTTACTAATAATACTCAGAACTGACTGTAAACTAAGCATCATAAATCAATAACTCTCATAGTTGGTTTTATATTTCTTTCGTAAGTGTAATCAAAACTAAGAAACTCATACACAGACGTTTTCGTGCCTCGCCGATAGTCGAGCACAACAAACAAGTAAAAATAAAAAAAGAATGTGTGTGTGTGTGTGTGTGTGTGTGTGTGTGATAGAGAGAGAGAGAGAGAGAGAGGTAAAAATCAAAAAGAATGAGAGAGAGAGAGAGAAAAATTGTTGTAAAGAAATTGAATCATGGTATGCAAAGAAATCTTTCATTATAATGACACGTTCCACATCATTACGAAATATCGTATTCATGATCTATGAAACAAGAATTGATGTTATGTAATCTCATCTACTCTAATCATATCATATTGATGACTAGCCATGAAGTGTCTTGAATTACCGAAATTTTTGCCAATACGAGTAACCAAATCTAAACTTGAAAATAAAAGCGGACAATTTTTGTAATAAACCGGGACTTCTATCGAGACCCTTTCGCCCCTGTTAACTAACCACGAAATATGTCTGATATACCTCCATTCTGAAGCAACAAAGTGTGCATGCATTTAAAGATGAAGTGCATGATGTGAAGTTCTGTGACGGAGATACGAGCCCAACACGTAATCGCCGGCCGTGGTGGCCAAGCGGTTAAAGGCGCTACAGTCTGGAACCGCGCGGCCGCTACATTCGCAGGTTCGAATCCTGCCTCGGGCATGGATGTGTGTGATGTCCTTAGGTTAGTTAGGTTTAAGTAGTTCTAAGTTCTAGGGGACTGATGACCTTAGAAGTTAAGTCCCATAGTGGTCAGAGCCATTTGAACCAACACGTAATCGGATTGTTAACTAAGTAAAATCAAATGTTACGTATCGGTTTTTCTTACCAGCTGCTAGGTGTTTGAATCCAAAATAAGGATACAAACTTTTGTGCCTAAGCGACAATCGAACTGCACACCTACCATGCATCCACGAATATAGCTTAAATATCAGTTGCTTACTCACCAACGGTAAGATGTGTGCGTGTTTGACCAGACATAACGACACCTATTGCGATTGTTGGCAACACATGAACAGACATTAAAAATGCACGTTAATTTTCACTAGCAGGTCGGTGTGCACGTGATAGGGCTTGAAATGAAATTATGAATATTTTTGTATTGGATCAGGATTCGGACCCACATACTTACCTTTGGAGGAGACCTAAAGAAGATTGCAGTCTTGGGACAAGGAAAGAAATGATTGAACTATACTCTTTCGAGAGATTCAGATCCTCGAAAGAGGAGATACGAATTCGAATCACAGTCAGCACCGGAATTTTTCAACGTCTCTAGTTCAATCAAGCACAAGTAAAATAAGAGCCCTGTTCCTTTAAATGGCTATCAGTTCATCAAAAAAATAAAATTTTCTAGTGTAAGTACGTTTACTGGCGACTGTATTTCTGTTTACCATGACTTCCGCTATTGCATTTCCCAACGTAAACCGGCTCTGCCCAGTTGGTAATGAAGGAACGTGATGTTTAATGCGGATTCTGGATTATAACGTCTTTCTCTTGAGGTTACTAGAGGTAAAGTAAATCTGTTTGTGCCTCTTACAAGTAAATGCCTGAACCCACGCATTGCACCTGTGATAGTTCGTTCTACCAGACCATTGTGGCCACATTTCCTAGCCCCAGGAGTGTGCTGTAACGGGTGTTGCACTTAGCTTACAAAATTAGTCACGGTGGAAAAAACGCGAGTCTGTTAAATGGTTAAGTAGAAGCAAGCTTCTGACGCGGAGATTATGCTATTCTCATGTCAGCAGAATGTAAAGACTCTTCTAGGCATCATACGCTCGATGTGAAGCCATTTTGAAATTTTCAGAAATTCAGCAAATTTCTTAGATCGAGAAAATCCGCTGGGAGGAGTGAAGTTACCGGATAATTCGATTATTACCATCATTATTACTATCATTTTCTTCATACCGCTGCTGGAACACTGTCCTTGAAGATCAGTTGATGCCTTTTGGTCACTGTAGAAGTAGCTTCCCAAGAGCAGGTTCTTTCCCTGTCTACGGAATCCTTTTCATGTTAATATCAAACATCAGCAATTACTCGTTGATTACATTAAAAATAAAGTAATTGATGAAGACGTTACTTGATAACAAAGACGCGCTGCCTTTCTTCATTTACTTGCGCCTAGAAATGGCTATCGAGTACTGCCAAAGCAAAAGGCAAGAGATCTTACTGTCTGCCGATATACGTCGCTGTCAGTTCTTCCATATGATTTGGTCGACGTGACCCGTTTGCAGTTGTGTATGACAGAGAATGTTCTAGAAAATCAATTGTTTTCCTTTGCAATAAACAGAAAGATTTTCATTCTAAGCTATCCAAGTACAAAATTTTCGCAATATTACTTCAAATTTAATATTCGCTTCTATAATGTAGGAAAGTATTTCACAGTTGCAAAACTCGCATCTGACTCACTGACCTTACACTTAGTCGCTGACCATAAATTCTAGCTCAGAGTGACGCCAGATTAAGTAACCTAATGTAGCGAAGACTGTTTGCCAGTGCTCTTTCTCACTGGAAAATACGCAATTCATTCATTTGGCTCCATAAGTACACTGTAACAGTAATGCATACGGATTGTAGAATTTAGTGGTGGAAAGAAACACGTTATGATAAAAAAAGAGCCACAGAGAAGAGGGTTTGGTGGTCTGTTGGACGGATGATATGTTTCTATATCTATGGTCTGGGTTCGAATCCAACTTCTGTCAACGATTTTAGATAGGGAGAGATAGATTCCATTCTCTACTGGCTACACCAAGTGAAGAAGATATAACGGTATTGTGGTCTGAAATTAACATTAAAAATGATATTCCTTCTTTACCAAGTAGACGTTAGGTTGTACCACAGTAAAGTCTGGAGTGGCGACATGTAGAAACTCTATCAGCAGTAACCTTTCTTATAATAGTTATTTATTTCTAGTGACGAAACAAACGCTATGTAGGCTCACAGGACACTTATTCCATCTTTTATCTGAGCTTCTGTATGTCGATAAAATTGGTTCTGAACTGGGAATGCAACTCAGACCGTTCTTAACGCTGAATTTGATCCCTTCGTGACAATACAGCTCGGCTACAATGTGTTGTTTGTTCAAAACTGCAGATTCCTCAACATCTCCACATATTGCGCGTGAATAGGTTCGAAACATAGCCCGGCACTAAAGATTTCATTATGTATTATCAAGCTCTAGCATGAGAACAAAAAAAAAATGGCTCTGGGCACTATGGGACTTAACATCTGTGGTCATCAGTCCCCTAGAACTTAGAACTACTTAAACCTAACCAACCTAAGGACATCACACACATCCATGCCCGAGGCAGGATTCGAACCTGCGACCGTAACGGCCACGCGGTTCCAGACTTTCCTAGAACCTCACGGCCACACCGGCCGGCTAGCATGAGAACACCTATCTGCTGGTGGATAATAATTTTGATTTTTAATATATTTTCATTCGTTGTCAACACTAACGATATGTGACTTTTTGACTCCCAGTGAGACACGGAACTATTTGCGAGATCACTGTAAGTTCAATATGTTATTCCGAGCAGGAGAAAAATTCGGTAGCTGACGTCTCTTTGTGTGTAGTCAACAACGATATGTGTGGAGCTCTATTCACAGTCAGCACTGAACTGTTCGTCATATTATTTCTAGTTCAAACATGCTCACATGTCGCTGCTGGTGAACAAACCCATATTTAACGTTCGTTTTCTCTAGAATATAACAGCGATAGGTGCCGGGTTGGTGTCCTGGGAAGGAAAAAAATTAATGTTTCGTCTCATCATTTCAGTTAAAACATCTAGCTACTGCCGAGAAAATCCGAAATATCACAATTGATTGTGCGTCGATATCTATCCGATTAGGTTCTGGGTTCGAATCCCTGTCCAACACAAAGCTTTACCTCACGGCAATTCAAGTAAGTTACTTGTGAAGAAGCAATATTTAACATCTCTCGTAGTTCGTTAACAGGGATAATAGGTGCTGGGTAGGAATTCGCGTCCGTTAAACATGCTTGCGTTATGTAATTTAAAGTTGGTATTTGCTAACTTATACTGTCTAACATCGAGGTATATCACTCTCTGTATGCCTAATCAGAAATGACTGTTAGTTTCCGTCAGTCACGAAATCTTTGCTTAGTCTGCATGACCTGGGTTTGAATCCATATGCACAACGAGACGGTTCGTCGTGTCATTTGAAGTTCATACATATTCTCAACTAGCTGCTCATGAATAACTTAAATTTTTAATCTCATTTTGTGTTAAATAATAAGTACTGTGAAGAGGAAATCATGAATACGACGAACGTACTACGTGCAATACCTATCTGACATAATAATGAGAGTGGTAACATTTCAGGTATGTCATTTATTGTAATAAATGTGAGTTTACAAGCCTTAAGGACAGTCTTATCTGTCATAAGGTGTTCCCTGATATTTGTAGTATCGTGGTATTACGTTACATCTTGAGTTATTGCGATACAGAGCAGTGTTTTCTAGTGGTGACCTGTTGGAACCATTTTCAATAGTCAAACGACTGTACCAAGGAGCGATTAGAGGACCTGCTAGACAGCTGCGTTATGTGGGTTGCATGCGAATCAGGCGAAATGCAATTCAGGTCGTTCGGATACTTTTGAGCACGACTGTACGTATGTATTTATGTATGTAGACAGTGTGGTCCGAAGCAGCCTGAAGAGCTTGTGTCTTGCACATTACGTACTGTTGGAAAATAATTGTGAAGGAAAAAATTCGATACGTCGTGCCGTTTCAGAGCTATTTAGCATTAAAGTTAGCCAATCAGGTCGTTGCGCGCGCAAATTCAAGCACTTGCACGCCGTAAACTGCGGTAAGTCACAGACGTGCATCCATGGGCTACCACCTGTTGAAATGGTCATTACCAGTTAAACTGTGCTTTTTTCGGTAGTGAAAAATTTAAGCTAGGTGAGCAAGAGCTACGTTTGTTCGGTTGAGGAAATCAAACGAAGAATTCGTTAGTAGGCACCGTCTCTGGCAGGCTGCTTGACTTTGCGCTCGCGAAGACCTGATTGGTTGAGTCCAGCTCTAAATAACTCAGGAATAGAGCAAAGTATCAAAATTTTTCTTAACAATTATTTCTCGGCGCAAATTCCACTGCGAAGCCTTTACAAGCTTCTCAGACTGTTTCTGACCACCTTGTACTTGTATATATGTAAATAGACGTGTTCCACATTTCCTCCTAAACCACAGCATCCATTTCAACCAAACTTGGTAGACATATCATTTACTGTCTGGAAAGAGTCGCTGTGAGAGTAAGAACCACCTACCTTTCAAAGGGGTGGGGGTGAAAATATAGTGTAGCCTACGACGCGCGAATACTCATACTTATTCATCCAGTATTCCTGGATGAGCAATCAGTGACTTGCAACTAACTTTACGCATAATTACAAAGCTCTAGCGAACTTTTTCTCGCTGACGACGCCCACAAAATGATGCAAGGGTAAAATTTTATCGTTTAATACCTTTTCGTTGTTCATGTAGCAAAACTGCCGCATGAAGCGTGTCGTTTTAACTTGTTGTTTCTTTGCTACTAACTGCATTCCCGACATTTTGTAGACAGTATTTACTATTTACACACATCACTGAAATTCATTGTACGACACACTGTTCAGGAGATACGATGTCATAAACATTGAGCTGTGCGTAAATGAAACCGCAGGGTGAAATTCGCTATAGGTACAGGTGAAATATGTGTACAAATATGTATGATAAATTTTAAATATTTGTGAGATATATTTGACACGTGCGTAAGTGGGCAAAGCCATGGGCAAAAAGTCCATCCTAAATCCCTGGAACAACTTCAGTCAAATTTCGTACACATAGAAGTTACGATTTGGAAAGAAATATTGTAGGGTATAAGAATCACAATCTTCCTATTGGGGTGAGACTGATAATGTGGAGAGAGAAGGGGAAGGAGGTGATTGATACAGATAGGGGGAGGAGGGGGGGGGGGAGAGAGAGAGAGAGGTGATGAGGAGGAGATAGAAATGTTCAAATGTGTGTGAAATCTTATGGGACGTAACTGCTAAGGTCATCAGTCCCTAAGCTTAACACTACTTAATCGAAATTATCCTAAGGACAAACACACACACACCCATGCTCGAGGGAGGACTCGAACCTCCGCTGGGACCAGCCGCACAGTACATGACTGCAGCGCCTTGGGCCGCTAGGCTAATCCCGCGTGGCGAGGAGATAGAGAGAGGGAGGGAGCAAGAGATGGACAGAGAGAGTGCGAAAGAGGAGATGGACTAACAGAAGACGTATAAACACATACCCGGGCAACGGAGGGTGCTCAGCAAGTATTTTAATAAACGTACGTAGATGAATCAGCTTATCAGCATGATGAAAATGGATGAAAACTGAGGATACAGAAATGCCAACCACATCTGAAGACAAAAGATTACATTTATCTCCGTAGTTATATCGAAAGAAATTCTTCTTTTTCTGCGAGGTGCTTTGTTCCATACCGAAACAGCATGCTCGACAAATTACCAATATGTCGTTTAAATAAATTAATTTGAAACATAGACATACGTATTTACAATTTCATTTTCTATCTACAACGATCCTGCGTCAAGTTGGAGTAGTTTTTGACATGTGGACGACTATCTGTTAATTATAATTGCGGCAAAGATAAAAACTGACCTGAAGGGCTTTTGTTGCCCAAACTAAAACAGTCCAGTAAGAATATACTTAGTCTACTGTGAAAGTAATTATCTCTACAGTATTGATGTAAAATAATATTTTGATATTCAGCAGTACTATATTTCTCTACACCAATCCTTGCCACCACAAGGTAAGACAATGGGAAATTAAAACACAGAACGACTTCAAAAATAGTTGACTGGCACAATTCACAAACAAAATAAGGAATTGTACTAAAACACTACTACACACGCACCTACACGTTGTGAAGTAAGTATACATTTCATAAGACGCTGTGTGTACGACGTGTTTCTCATCTATCGGTGTATGAATTTTCTGTGTGTCTACTGGTCCGGGCAGCCTCGTCCCAACTTCTGTTGTGGCACGGGTCTTGTGCAGTAGAAAGTCGACAACAGACTCTCAGTTGGCACTGATACCACTGTAACTGGGATGTTTCTCGCAGCTTCACAACAGGCATGCATTCAAAAACCAAAACTACTGAAACGATTAAAGTGCAATTTTCCAAAGGCATCATGTTATTAAAGAACACAAATAGAATGCAAGTCTGTAACAGTTCTGTCAGCGACTGAGTCCAAAAACACAATTTAGTGGATCATGTTTAGCACTATCCGAGTCGGTCAGTTCCTCTTCGGTCTGACGCACGGCGTGGTAGCAGTAGTAGCGGTTACTGTAATGGACTCAGTCAAGGAGTCTCGCTGTTGGGTAAAACACTCACTCTGTAGAGTGAAATTACAGATCCGTTGTATTGACTGCACGTGACGAATGACGTGCAACGTAGTCCCCCGCCTTTGGTGACCTCTGCATGGGGCCGCTGGAATACTAACGTAGTAGTTTCGCCTGGTGTATACGCAGCCATGGTCAACTTCCGTGGCTGAAGAGTAGTCTAGGTGAGAGAGGTTGAGAGTAGGATCACAAGATAATTATACAGAGGTGGGACAATAATAAGGAAACACCATGCTTGAACATGAATGCAGATGCTAACCAAGCTTGCAGCTTGCGCTGTTGTATTTGACCACGAACGGCGTCTGCGCAATGTGACCGGAACAGTGTTCTGTGTTGATGTGTGTGCATTTTGTCGGAACTAAGGGAATTCGAAAGTGGGTGAATTTATGGTGATCGTATGAAGGGAACTTCCGTAACGAAGAAGCCGAAGTGTTTAGTGATTCAAAACGCACCATGTGGAAGATTTCTACAGCATACAGAGAAAGCGGCAAAATACCATCACAACACGGACGAAAGCGTGTGTTGGGTGATAATGTCAGACCGTTATTGAAGAGGATTGTGACGAAAAATATGTGGATGAAGCCTGAAAAAAATCACTGCGTAACTAAATGTCACACTCGCGAACCCTTCAGCGCCAAAAAAGGGCGAATGGAGCTCCCTAAGCTGCGAATTTTCAGGTCAAGCTGGAATTCCGGAACCTCTCATCAGTGATGCACATGCCCGTAACACGAAAATGTGATGGCGAAGCCATAAAACCCAGACTTTGGAGCACTGGATTCGCGCGCTCCCACCGGCATGATAAAGAAGGTATCGGGATTCATCATACAATGCAACGCTCTGCCACTACGCCAACGACCAGTGCTGACGGTTACGCGGCCATTTCAGTTATAGTTGCCGACGTCGTGGTGTTAACATTAGCACGTGCATGGGTTGTCGGCTGCGGAAGCCCACCGTTACGAGTGTTCGGTGCTCTGTGCGTTCAGACGCATTTGTACTCTGCCCAGCGTTACAGTCTGATATTAGTTTCGCCACAGTTCGCCGTTTGTCCTGTTTTACCAGTCTCTCCAGCCTACGACGTTCTGTAATGAGGGGTGGCCGCCCAATTCCACGACTTATGGATGTGGTTTCACGTCGGTTTTGCCACGTGTTGAAGATGCTCACCAAAGCACTCCTCGAATATCCGAAAAGTCGTGCAGTTTCAGAAATGCTCGTGCCGAGCCTCTGGGTCATCACAATGTACCCGCGGACAAACTCAAGACAGATCTTGCGCCTTCCCCACGGACAGCACGCTCACTAATCCCACATGCACCGCACGTGTGTCAGACTAACAGTCATTCCTCGCCAACTAACGCTGTTATCGCCTGGACAGATTTATATCGACAGTAGGTCGGTGGTCACGATATTCTTGCTAATCAGTGTATATGCGAGCTGTTTGATTAGTAAGCGACCGGCTTAGTCAATACGATAAGCATTACGAAAAATTTACGTAAGTATCAGGTTGGAAAAAAAAGGCGGCGTTACTTATAACAAACACTGTTGGGTAATACGAAGGCTGTCCAGAAAGTAAGTTACGATCGGTCGCGAAATGGAAACGACTATGAAAATCCGATAATGCTTTGCAAAGATGTGTTGGGCAGTGTCTCTAGTATGACTCTAGGTAGAATTATGTCGCTCTTTTCATTCCTGAGCTTTTAGTGAGCGCGTAAAGATGTTATAGAAAATAGTGTCTCCCGCCAAGTACGAGGGTCTGGTGAGAATTTTCCCCTGAAGCTATGCAACCAACATTACATAACTGTCGTGCGGTTTCTTCTTCAAGACAATTCTCAGCCTCATTCTGCAGGGGCAATAAAGATGTTCCTGCATCGTTTCAATTGGAAATGTTTGGTTACCCACAATAAAGCCCGTAATTGTCTCCCACTGAGTTTCATCTCTGCTCAAACGAACCGCTGGCTATGAAGACAACATTTTGGCACAGACAACGAGCTTTAGGCCAGCGTAGAGAATTGGCGGAAAGCACTGGCGGCTGCCTTCTATGATGAGGGTATTGGAAAGTTGGTACAACGCTACGACGAATGTCTGAGTCAGTACGGCGACTACGTAGAGAAGTAGCTGAAAGGTGTAGCTAACTGTTACAAATGAAACATTTCTGATTTTCACTGTGATTTTCATTTCGTGATCAATTGTAACTTACTTTCTGGACAGCCCTCGCATCTGAAGAATCAGTTTTGGACAAAGACGGTGGTATGATTTTACTACCTCCATTATTCATTCGCGTAAGGACTATATGAGGCAAAATACCACTGATTAGGACGCATAAGTAGGTTTACATGTTGTTCGTTTGCTCGTGAGAATGTAAAAAGAAAGGTAGTTGCAAATAATGGTATGTTCCGTCCACTATATGATGTACAGTAGCGTATGAAAGGAAGGAAATTTATTCAAAAATACCATCGTCTCTGTCACTAGAAACATAGAAGTTCTAAATGGACTATTGTAAGGAAGAAAACCTGCTATGGCGTTTCTCATTTGAGGAATTTTTCTCAGTGGAGTTCAAATCCCCACAAAGCAATCCGGAGTAAAACTTTCCGTGGTTTCCCTAATTTACTTCAGGAGAATGACAGGTTGGTTCCTCTGAGTAGGCCAACGCCGATTTGCTTCTGCGTTCTTATTCATCAAGAAAATGTTTCATAGATAACAACGTCTCCGACAGAAAGCTAATCTCAAATCAATTTTCCTTCTTTCTGTTAAGTTCCTTCTAAATAAGTATAAGCGACACTATGTTATGCGAAAGGAAGGGAAAAGGCGAAGATAAAGTGTACGGTTATTCTATCATAAGCAATATCAAGAGATACATTAAACAGTAGTAACGACCAAGCTGTATGATTGTTAATTTGAAAGGCAAAGATTGTTTCTGAAGTACAAGACTGATTCGCAAACCTGGTTAAGGGCTATGTTCAGCTTGCATTCCGTGAGCTGAGCAGCGGCATTCCCGGCAGGCAGCAGGCAGGTGCAGACTGCGTGCTTTAGTTACAAAGCAACCCAGCCCGGCTTTTCCAATTTCCCCTCCCGCCATACGTCTTATTTCTTGCTACCTGTCATTTTCTTTTCCGTACTTCTGTAACCGCCATACATTCTCTTCCATTATATCTCCCATCTATACAAAGATATTTAGCGAGAGTACGTTAACCCTTAATCTACTTATCGCTAACTAAATTAATAAGGAAATTTTGACAGCTGTGTAAGATTTTTCTTGGAGGATGATATCTGCTTATCATTCATCCATTGTGTTCTATGTTGGAAATTATTTTCGAAAGCCACTTATGTTCTGAAGTAACGTCTAATAATGTTTACACGAAGATATCTCCATAATCTACATGTAATAGCCGTGGAACATCACCGTGTGTGAAATTAGTCAGTGGTTACTGTTGACGTATTTCATATCATCAGTGTTTCAGTGTGCCAACGCAGGGTATAGCAGTCGCAATTTTTTTCGATAACAAGCAATGTCTATTAGTTTTCCTAGATCCAGTGCGAATAAACTTACTGCTCTTGGGGCGTCTCTTGCATGTTCAACGATAAAGCCAACATATTCACAGATCCAGATTTTTATATTACAGCGCTTGACCGTACTGGCAGTTGAGAAATAGCTTCATCCGAAAAAACTAGATTACTATAACTGTCACATTCCGTATTTGACAGAAAAGAAGCGCACATGTTATACCGTCAATTATTAGATCTAGAAAGCAGCTGTAATTGGTAATACATCATGTATAGTTGTTACCGAAGAACATGCCACACTTTTGTTTTAAGAAATCCATGTTCCATATTTGTTCCGTCAGTAGACTGTGATTATTTAACGAAAGTGTGTTTCATATTCCTTCCATGTTTCTATATTTGTCCGTGAACGGTCGGCATCGGAACAGTTTCAAATACAATTTCTTAATTTTTTGTGGCACGTAAAATTTGGTTTGTAGTAAAGCGGCTGTCTGCTGAAACTGTCGATGAAACTCACGGTCCACTGAATGACAAACTCTCTTCTTTCAGTTTGTTGGAAGCAAAACTATTTCTCATGCGGTGACGCCATGCCTGTGAGATAACGTACGAAAATAAATAATAAATTGTGGGGCACTGAACTCACATTATGATGGATTTAGATTTTCTGTGGTTTCATAGACCAACTGACGTAAACGCTCAGGTGATTGTCTTGAAAAGAGGCACTTCCTATTTGTTTTGCAATTAGAGCTTGTACCCCGTCCCAAATGGCCTCATCGTTGAGGGGAGATTAAAGTCGAAATTTCTGTCCTTCTTTTCGAGTTTCTAAGCGAAATGGTAAAACTTTTCCTTGTACACAATCTAACGATGCATTTAGAGTGTTTCTGTAACATACTGTTTTTCTCTAATAGAAATATAAAATGTGTTATTTTTTCCTTTCGAAAGTTGTCTTCCCCCAACGACGTAATCCATGGTAAAGACTGGCTTGTTAATAAAAATCAGGTTTGCCCGAAGAACGGTTTTTGATTATTTTGAGGTGTTGGGGACGCGACCTATTAGAAGCTGAGTTGTACTCATGTGTAATGGAAATTCAGTCTTTCCCTGATACCGAACTGTGTATAATTCTCTTTGTAATTGATCAGCTTAAATTTCTATAATTGCTACAACTGTCTTAATTCGTGCTATATTCCACAGACGAAGTCAATAAGAAGTAATCGGGTAACACACAGGGCATTAACCAAAACGGCCTTGCTGTGCTGATACTATAAACGGCTGAAAGCGAGGGGAAACTACAGCCGTAATTTTTCCCAACGGCGCGCAGCTTTACTGTATGGTTCAACGATGATGGTGTCCTCTTGGGTAAAATATTCCGGAGGTAAAATAGTTCCCCATTCGGATCTCTGGGCGGGGACTACTCTGAGGATGTCGTTATCAGGAGAAACAAAACTGGCTTTCTACAGATCAGAGTGTGGAATGACAGATCCCTTAATCGGGCAGGTAGGTTAGAAAATTTAAAAAGGGAAATGGATAGGTTAAAGTTAGGTATAGTGGGAATTAGTGAAGTTCGGAGGCAGGCGGAACAAGACTTCTGGTCGGGTGAATACATGGCTGTAAATACAAAACCAAATAGGAATAATGCAGGAGTAGGTTTAATAATCAATAAAATAATAGGAGCACGGGTCAGCTACTACGAACAGCATAGTGAAAGCATTATTGTAGCCAAGATAGCCACGTGCTCACACCTACCAAAGCAGTAAAAGTTTATATGCCAACTAGCTCCGCAGATGAAGAGATTGAAGAAATGTATGATAAGATAAAAGAAATTATTCAGATAGTGAAGAGAGATGTAAATTTAATAGTCATAGGGGACTGAAATTCGATAGTAGGAAAAGAAAGACAAGGAAAAGTAGTAGTTGAATACGGAATGGGGATAAGGAATGAAAGAAGAAGCCGCCTGGTAGAATTTTGCACAGAGCATAACTTAATCATAGTTAACACTTGGTTTAAGAATCACGAAAGAAGACTGCCTACGTGGAAGAGGCCTGGAGACACTGGAAGGTTTCAGATAGATTATATAATAGTAAGACAGAGATTTAGGAACCAGGTTTTAAATTGTAAGACATTTCCAGGGGCAGATGTGGACTCTGACCACAATCCATTGGTTATGAACTGAAGATTAAAACTGCAGAAAAGGCAAAAAGGTGGGAATTTAAGGACATGGGACTTGGATAAACTGACAGAATCAGAGGTTGTAAAGAGTTTCAGGGAGAGCATTAGAGAACGATTGAAAGGAATGGGGGAAAGAAATGCAGTAGAAGAAGAATGGGTGGCTTTGAGGAATGAGAGTGAAGGCAGCAGAGGATCAAGTAGGTAAAAAGCCGAGGGCTAGTAGAAATCCTTGGGGAATGGAAGAGATATTGAATTTAATTGATGAAAGGAGAAAATATAAAAATGCAGTAAATGGGGCATGCAAAAAGGTATACAGACGTCTCAAAAATGAGAGCGACAGGAAGTGAAAAATGGCTAAGCAGGGATGGCTAGAGGGCAAATGTAAGGATGTAGAGGCATAAATCACTAGGGGTAAGATAGTTACTGCCTACAGGAAAATTAAAGAGATCTTTGGAGAATAGAGAAACACTTGTATGAATATCAAGAGCTCAGATGGAAAACCAATTCTAAGCAAAGAAGGGAAAGCAGAAAGGTGGAAGGAGTATATAGAGGGTCTATACAAGGGCGATGTACTTGAGGGCAACGTCATCGAAATGAAAGAGGACGTAAGTGAAGATGCAATGGGAAATGTGATACTGCGTGAAGAATTTGACAGAGCACACTGAGAGACCTAAGTCGAAACAAGGCCGCAGGAGTACACAACATTCCATTAGAACTACTGATAGCCTTGGGAGAGCCAGCTGTGACAAAACTCTACCATCTGGTGAGCAAGATGTATGAGACAGGCGAAATACTCTCAGACTTCAAGAAGAATATGGTAATTCCAATCCCAAAGAAAGCAAGTGTTGACAGGTGTGAAAATTACCGAACTATCAGTTTAATAAGTCACGTCTGCAAAATACTTACACAAATTCTTTACAGACGAATAGAAAAACTGATAGAAGCCGGCCTTGGGGAAGATTAGTTCGGATTCCGTAGAAATGTTGGAACACGTGAGGCAATACTGACCCTACGACTTACCTAGGCAAACCTACGTTCCTAGCATTTGTAGACGTAGAGAAAGCTTTTGACAAGTTTGACTGGAATACTTTCTTTCAAATTCTGAAGGTGGCAGGGGTTAAATACAGGGAGCGAAAGGCTATTTACAATTTTTACAAGAGCCAGATGGCAGTTATAAGAAGCGAAGGGCATGAAAGGAAAGCAGCGGTTGGGAAGGGAGTAAGACAGGGTTGTAGCCTATCACTGATGTTATTCAATATGTATGTTGAGCAAGCCGTAAAGGAAACAAAAGGAAATTTTGGAGTAGGAATTAAAATCCATGGAGAAGAAATAAAAACTTTAAGGTTTGCCGTTAACATTGTAATTCTGCCAGAGACAGCAAAGGACCTGGAAGAGCAGTTGAACGGAACGGACAGTGTCTTGAAAGGCAGATATAAGATGAACATAAACAAAAGCAAAACGAGGATAATGGAATGTAGTCTAATTAAATCAGATGATGCTAAGGGAATTAGATTAGGAAATGAGACACTTAAAGTAGTAGAAGAGTCCTGCTATTTAGAGAGCAAAATAACTGATGATGGTCGAAGTAGAGAGGATATAATATGTAGACTAGCAATGGCAAGAAAAGCGTTTCTGAAGAAGAGAAATTTGTTAACATCGAGTAAAGATTTGAGTGTCAGGAAGTCTTTTCTAAAAGTATTTGTATGGGGTGTAGCCATGTATGGATGTGAAACATGGACGATAAATAATTTAGATAAGAAGAGAATAGAAGCTTTCGAAATGTGGTGCTACAGAATAATAGTGAAGATTAGATGGGTAGATCACATAACTAATGAGGAGGTACTCAACAGAATTGAGGAGAGGAGGAATTTGTGGTACAACTTGACTAAAAGAAGGGATCGGTTAGTAGGACACGTTCCGCGGCATCAAGGGATCACTAATTTAGTGATGGAGGGAAGCGTGGAGGGTTAAAATCGTAGAGGGAGAACAAAATATGAATACACTAAGCAGATTCAGAAGGATGTAGGTTGCAGTAGTTAGTCGGAGATGAAGAAGCTGGCACAGGATAGAGTAGCATGGGGAGCTGCATCAACCAGTCTCTGGACTGAAGACCACAACAACAACAACAAAGTGGAAAGAATTATTCTGAACTTAACAATGATGAATCGTGGGCACTTACAGCTTTTTTGTCCAATATTACAACAGAAAGTCAACACACTTAGCTGGAATGCCAAGAGCCAAATAACAAATGTGGGAAAATGATTAATGTAATATTTGCATTTGAAGCCAAACTGCATTTATTTATAAACACAAAGAAAATGATTGGCCTAATTTTTCAACTACTGTTATGTTCCCATCCGACTTAATTATCCCCAAAAGTATTTGCAAAGTATTGGCTTTCTATTTGAAAGAATATTTGTAAGAAATATCAAACAGATTTGTAGACGTTACAAATATTCAAACCTGTTTTAGTGTTGCAGAGATTGCTTGGCCTGTTGAACATGTCGATCTCAAATTATTCTGTCAATTTGGCTTTCATAAAACTAATCTGATAAATGAAATATTCGAACTTCAACACGACACACAGCTTAAAGCTTTCAGAATGAGATTTTCACTTTGCAGTGGAGTGAGTGCTGATATAAAACCTCCTGGCAGATTAAAACTGTGTGCCGGACCAAGACTCGAGCTCGAGACTTTTGCCTTTCGCAGAAAAGTGCTCTACCAACTGAGCCACCCATTCACGACGCACGACCTGTCCTCACATCTACAATGCTGCCAGTACCTCGTCTCCTACCTTCCAATATCCTTTCTTGCGTGAGTGCTAGTTCTGCAAGGTTCGCAGAAGAGCTTGTGGGAAGTTTGAAAGTTAGGAGACGAGGTACTGGCAGAAATGAAGCTGTGAGGACAGGTCGTGAGCCGGGCTTGGGTAGTTCAGTTGGTAGAGCACTTGTCCACAAAAGGCAAAGGTCCAGAGTTCGAGTCTCGGTCCGGCACACCGTTTTAATCTGCCAGGAAATTTCATATCAGCTTAAAGCTCTCTTTCATTCTAGTAGAGAACCCTTGGTATGTTGAACATGACAATCTCAAATTATTCTGCCAATCTGAGTTTCCTCTGAGTCATACTATAAATGAAATATTCGAACTCCAACACTACACACAGCTTAAAGCTCTATTTATAGAGCATCGTGAAATGTATGCGTCGATTGAATTTTGGAGATGTGTGCCTAGCAATTACAAAAATATACAGGACTGTGCGCAGTTTATTTTAACACTGTTTCCTTCAAATTTCCTTTGTGAAACTTCGTTTTCCAAAATGAACTACTTGGGAAATAAATATTGGAATCGGTTGTCAAGTTATTTAGAAGACTGGGTCAAAATTGCATGCCATCCAAACGACGTAAATATAGACGAAATAGCCAAAAAAGTACAACTGGCTAATCTTGCATAAAAGTACTTTGAAATCAACTCCAAGAACAAAATACAGTGACACAAACTCGTTTTTGACAGTGACTAAAAATAATTAAACTACTATTGTGTCCCTTCCTTTTCTCTACCCTTCATGCTCACCTGCCAAGCGTCATGAATATTATAAGACTACGCAAGTCAGATGAACTTTACTTTCACAAGGATAATGTAGACTGGACTCAATTAGACTGAAGCACTCTATTGTTTCTTTTAGTTTACTTAAAACTGATCAGCAGCACTTTGTTTTTTCTGCACTCGCAAACATGGTGGCAGTCAATATGTGATATTTTGTCAATGGAAATCAAGTCATTGCCTCACCTACCACAATGATTACTCCAGTCAGCGGTGACAATCGACTCTCATCTTTCCCATGAATACTCACGAAACATGCAATTGTTGTCAAAATGGCACATGCCAACTATCAACTCCTATGAGTATATCCCTCATAATCTAATTGATGTCAATCCGACGCGGTGGTTTAAAATTCTTATTCCCTGTGTTGCGGTATTTTAACATGGTAAACACGGCTGATCATTGTCAGCAATTGCACAATAATTTTATTTGACGAAGGAGTCAGGTGGCTCCTGCGCAAAATTTTACCAATGGACTTCACGAGGAATAAAAGAAAATGAAGAGAAACATCATGGTAACATGGCGAATTGATCCCTAACCACTGCATTGTCAGCCACTGCACTTAACAATTTCGGAACGGCACCCCACACGTGATCTACTTCTCAATAATCCCTCATAAACTACGCATATGTCTTTAGAGAGCGTTTTACCTTTCCTACGGACCACTAAGGCGAAATATTCTACGAACTTGAAAAGGGCATCTACCTGCTTCTACTCGCTTTGTCCCCCAAAGATATACTGGAAAAGGGCCTCTTTAGCAGATCACCTACAGAACTCATGTTGCTTGCGCATTACTTTACACGCACTTTCAAAGAAAAATTCTGATCTAGTGCTGTGGCACCCAGTGTCTGTAGGGATGACGTCATATCAGAGCATACACAGACGAAAACACAGCTGCGCCTCTTCTCTGAGTTGATTATCATTTTAGCAGTCGATATTGGTTTACAGATATCGCGGAGAGAGTGCTAAAAAACATGTTTTCGTCCCTTTTATTTGCTTACAAGCAGGCTTTCGAAGAGAAATCGCGAACTTCTAATACAATTTCCGGCCCGCAGTGAAAAGGGTGGCGTACTTTTAATGCGATTTCGGCTCGCATTAGAAGAAAAATTGCATAATTTAAGTACGATATTTTCAGAGTGCTGTAGCACACGTGGTCATCGGCTGCCACTAGGCAACAGTTGCGAATGGTAAGTATTTATTCTTTACCGGTTTCGAAAATATATCTCCATTTGTTAGTCGTATCGCTTAATATCTCCCGAAGAAGGATAACTGGTTTATATCCGAATCCGGCAAAGCATAAATACTTACCATTTGCAGCTGTTGTTGTATTTGACTTCTGTGTCAGTTCAAAAATACACTGGAATACTAGTAGTCGCGCGAGAGCTTGACCAGTCACCTCATGGGCGAAACTTGGTACACGGGCAAATAGATTTGTCGTTGCTGAGTGTGGAGACGTAGTAAGAGGAATGTTTTCTTACTTGTCTTCCAGTGCTGGTAACTAATGGGCGTGTGTGCCACGTACTAATCACCTGCTGTTTCAAGCAGAAATAACAGGAATTTGTGTATGCGCATAATAGACATCTAGCTCCAAATGCGGTACATATCTTAACAAGCATTTAAATATAAGTACAATATCACTATTGTTTATCAATTAATCACCTGCTCAGAACGACAACACACAACACTTCGTCAGGAAATTACAGTGTCCCACTTTTAGAATTTGTGAGGGTGACAGAAATGTACGTCTAAAAAGGAGAACAGTCAACACGAGGTCTTCCGAACGGCGTTGACTTTTAACGTTTAGTACTTGGAGGGCAGCGGCAAAACCTATCGCTTTCTTACTATATATAGTCTTCTGGGGGCTCATAACGTGCTAATCTATCTAAGTTGCCTATTAATACTAAGACCAGTACATACGCGGACCGAGGTGCCTCCGGCGCAATGTCAGTATTGGCTCTTGAACAAAAAAGTTTGACGACCACTGCTCTAGACAGTCGCCACCTAGCAGGCAGGTGTTGGTCCGTGCGAGACGATCAGTTTAAGCCAATGATCCATGTAAAGTATCTTTATTAGACTAACACATTTGAAATTATGTTAAAATATTATGTTCTATAATCATGGCAGTATATGTGCAACATTTGGTATGTTCTTGCATCTAGATAACAGACTAAAAATAGCAAATGAATAAATAAATAAATAATCCTATAGTGAGTAAAGTTTGATTTTAACCGTTGTTTCTAAAAATATCTGGCACTTCGTTATTGAACTTCAATCAAATGTCAGCTGAGTTGAATCCACATTGTAGATATAATATTTACGGTTGCGACAAGGACTTCGCCAGAAGAGCAGCGTGGATGTATGTCTAGCAAACTATCCAGAACGAGAATTTTTAATAATTTACCCAAATAATTTGTTTCTAAATTCTCCTAGTAGTCTGAATTAAACCATTTGTACTAACACTGTCCCTAGTTAGTGGAGTAGCGATTAAGCTAACAAGTAGAGGCTAGACACAGGATCCACAGACTTCCACGAGCTTCCCCACACTTGTCGAGGTCAAAAGTCATGACAACAGGATTCGTTTCTGGCTTTGTGAAATCTTTAGAACACCCAAAAATAAAGAAATTTTATTATAAATGTCAGGCCTACAACCTAATAGTTTACGAGGAACTAAAGAATTATCGATTTCGATCGGTGCAGGCATACTTAAGTATTGTTATCTATGGCGGCGACTAAGTGGTAAGGCCTCCGTTCAAATTGCATCCATGTTCTGTTCAAGTTAGTTCCACAGTTCTGACAACACGTTTTTGTCTTCGAGAAGGACTGAAGGTTGTCACGAAATTTCAAAGGAAACATCTTTTATTGCGACGGAGGAGGAACACAGACATTATCGTTTAAGTTCGAAGGTATACACGCAACTCACCTTATTACACTACAACAAGAAAGTATATTTTATTGAAAATAATAATATGGGATATACTGAAATTTATTAACAGACTTTATTAAGCAGGCCGGTGTGGCCGAGCGATTCTAGGCGCTTCAGTTTGGAACCGCGCGACCGCTACGGTCGCAGGTTCGAATCCTGCCTCGCGCATGGATGTGTGTGATGTCCTTCGGTTAGTTACGTTTAAGTAGTTCTACGTTCTAGGGGACTGATGACCTCAGATGTTAAGTCCCATAGTTCTCAGAGCCATTTGAACCATTTTGAACTTCATTATCTCGCTAAAACTAAAAATGTTGTAGTAAGTGCGTCTCGAATCATCGCGCCCGGCAGTTGACTGTGGTCTAAATCCAGACCCCATTCTTGACCACAGCCACGGTCAGCAGCACTTTTCCACCTCAAGTATACCTGTAACGCATCTAAATTACTAATTCTTCTATTTCTCAGGTATTACCACAGTGTAACTTAACAGTCGCGATACTTCGTCACTTGTTATCCACAGCGACAGCAGCACCCTAAGCGGCCAGCAAGTGACATCTTTGAATAAGAGGTCGGATGAGTGCGAATACAAACGTTTATATCGATTTATAACATACACTACTGGCCATTGAAATTGCTGCACCATGAAGATGACGTGCTACAAACGCGAAATTTAACCGACAGGAAGAAGATTTTGTGATATGCAAATGATTAGCTTTTCAGAGCATTCACACAAAGTTGCCCCCCCCCCCCCCCCAGGGGATCCACAACTCTTTTGTGGATACGTGCGTAGCGAGCACGGGACCCCGAGCTGATGTGGTCTTCCTTCCTTTCCGGGCTGCATACCTTCCCTTTCCGCATCCTTCCCCATCCCCCATCTTCGCCCCCCCCCCCTTCACCTCTGGCTCTTTCTTTCCCTTTCTCCCCCTCTGGGGTTATGGTTTGTGCCTACGTCCGGAGACGGACGCTTGTAAATATACTACATTCTTCGCCTTCCTTGCTTGTAAGTCTTCATCCTTCCTTTGTCCTTCTCTTTTCCTTACCTCTTCTCTCTACCCTTTTCTCCGCTGCGGCGTTTGAGACCTCTCTTCTTTCCTTTCCCTTTCCCTTTCTCTTTCTTCCTCCCTGTGCGTGTCTGAAGGCCAACCCACGCACTTCCATGCGTTGCCGGTGACGGGGTAATGCGTAATTCCCTGCCCCGGGTAGACAGGTAGGACACGTACGTACCCCCTGGTAACGGCCAGGCCCAGGGAGGGGTGATTACCCGAGCTGATACCTTCCGAAAGTGCCGATTGGTCCCTCCGTCCGGTTGTCGGGAGGTGTGACCTGAGGTGTGAACAATCACCTAAGGCGGGAGTGCCCTCAGAGAGGGCCCCCACAAGGGAGGAGCGCGCCATCGGAGATGCCGATAATCATGGGGGATTCTTCCGCAATGGTTTCCTCACCTTCCACTATGTCTGCTCACAAACGTAAGTTCACTGAGTCTCAACCACAGTCAGTTCTTCCATCGTTGCCACAGTTCCTTGTTGTTTCTCGGTCTGACGAAGGTCACGACTTCTCCACGGTCAACCCTTTCATTATTCAGAAAGGTGTCGACGCAATTGCAGGTCCAGTAAAGTCTTGTTCCAGATTACGGAATGGCACCCTGTTGTTAGAAACAGTCAGTGCCCTCCAGGCCCAAAAATTGCTGCGTACCTCACTACTACGCACTTTCCCTGTCCGGGTGGAACCGCACCGTACCTTAAATTCCTCGCGTGGAGTCGTTTATACACGCTCCCTCGATGGACTGTCTGACGAAGAAATTCAGCACTACCTGTCTGACCAGGGTGTAACGGCTGTTCATAGGGTTATGAAAAGGGTTGACACGAACATCATTCCAACCCGCACTGTCTTCTTGACATTTGACAAAGTTCAACTCCCATCGAAAATCAAAGCAGGCTATGAGATAATTTCCGTTCGCCCTTATGTCCCAAACCCTACGCGTTGCTATTGGTGTCAGCGGTTCAATCACACCAACCAGTCCTGTTCCAATCCGGCCAAATGTGTTACGTGTGGCAAGGATGCCCATGAGGGTGCTTGTCCACCTCCATCCCCTCGCTGCATCAACTGTATGGGTGACCACGCTGCTTCCTCTCGAGATTGTCCCGTTTTTAAGGACGAAAAGCTCATCCAGGAAATTAGAGTAAAGGAAAAGGTGTCGACCTTTGCTGCTCGAAAATTATTCGCCAGTCGACAGCCCACCGTGCCTCAGAAAGGAAAATACAGCGCTGTCCTTGCTTCTCATCGGCCAACAAAGGAGGCGGCCACGCAGACATGCGACCTCACCTTTAGTGCCACGGTCGTCAGATCGGCCAGCGCAAAGATCGCACGTTCAACCTCACCACTTTCGCCTGCCCACTCTATGGCTGCTAAATCTCGAGCCCAAAAGTCAGACACCAAGACTTCGAAAAAAGAGCATACTCGTGAAGAGTTTTTACGTACGGCAACTTCCCAACCATCGGTTCCTCCTTCATCTAAACATCATAATTCCAAGAAGGCTACAAAGAAACCCAGTTCCTCTCCTTCTCCGCCAAGGCGTGTCCCATCTACAGCACCACCTGGCGGAAATCGCCCTCGGCCGTCTTCTGTGTCGCCGAGGCGCACTGCTGGCGGCCGATCAACCGGCCGGTCGCTGGTGGCAGGAGCTGCTCCTGACCAACCTATGGATCAGGATCTTCTGCCTTCGGCTGAATGCCATTCCATGCTGTCGGTCGCAAGCTCAGAGCAGTCGTTGAGTTGACAGCGACCTTGGTCACATTCCTCCATTTTCTGTTCACCCTATGTCCATTATCCACTGGAATATCCGCGGTATTCGAGCCAATCGGGATGAATTGTCCATCCTCTTACAATCCTACTCGCCGGTCATCTTCTGTCTTCAGGAAACAAAGCTGCGTCCCCATGACCGCTTTGTTCTCCCTCATTTTCAGTCCGTCCGATATGATCTCCCCTCTGTTGAAGGCACTCCAGCACATGGAGGACTCATGATTCTTCTCCATGAAACTCTCCATTATCACCCAATCCATTTAAACACTTTCTTCCAAGCTGTCGCCGTCCGTCTTTCCCTTTCCGGATACACGTTCTCTCTTTGTACTGTATACATTCCATCGTCCACACCAATGGCACGAGCTGATCTCCTTCATCTTCTTGGTCAGCTTCCACCCCCATATTTGCTGGTTGGGGACTTCAATGCCCACCACCCGCTTTGGGGATCTCCACATCCTTGTCCACGTGGCTCATTATTGCTAGACGTCTTCCACCAAGCAGATCTAGTTTGCCTCAACACTGGGGTCCCTACGTTTTTGTCTGCCTCCACGACAAATTTATCTCATTTGGACCTTGCGGTCGGTACTGTTCCGCTAGCTCGGCGCTTCGAATGGTTCGCCCTTGATGATACACACTCGAGTGACCACTTTCCATGTGTCCTTAGACTGCAGCCTCAACTGCCATATATGCGCCCGCGACGCTGGAAGTTTGCCCAAGCCGATTGGACACTTTTTTCGTCTCTAACGACATTCGATGACCGTCACTTTCCCAGCGTCGACGATGAGGTCACACATATTACCGACGTTATTCTTACAGCTGCGGAACATTCAATACCACGCACCTCCGAATTGCCCCGGCGCCCCCCAGTTCCTTGGTGGAACGAGGCATGCCGTGATGCACTACGTGAGCGGCGACGTGCTCTCCGCGTTTTCCGCCACCATCCTACTTTGGCCAACTGTATCCGCTATAAGCAGCTCCGAGCGCGATGCCGTCGTGTCATCCGCGATAGCAAGAAGGCAAGCTGGAAATTCTTTCTTAGCTCATTTAACACCTTCACTCCCTCCTCGGAAATTTGGAGTCGGCTTCGACGGTTCTCAGGCGCGCCTAGTTTCTCCCCGGTCTCTGGGCTCACTGTCGCGCATGACACATTAGTGGACCCCGTCGCAATTTCTAACTCGTTGGGTCAGCACTTTGCCGAGATTTCGAGCTCTTCAAATTACCCGCCAGCGTTTCTCCCGAAGAAACGTGCAGCGGAAGTGCGACATCTTGCTTTCTCCTCTCAAAATCGCGAAAGCTACAATACTGTTTTCTCCTTGCGGGAACTCCAACATGCACTCTCTTCTTCTCGCTCCTCCGCCCCAGGACCGGATGGTATCCACGTCCAAATGTTGCTGCATTTATCAACCCATAGTCTGCGTTACCTCCTTCGCCTTTATAATCGAATTTGGACCGACAGTACTTTCCCCAGACGATGGCGGGAAGCTATCGTCGTTCCTGTTCCGAAACCTGGAAAGGACAAACATCTCCCCTCTAGCTATCGCCCCATTTCTCTCACGAGTAGTGTCTGTAAGGTTTTGGAGCGTATGGTGAATTACCGTTTAGCGTGGTGGCTGGAATCCCGCAGTCTTTTAACACCTGCCCAATGCGGATTCCGAAAGCATCGTTCTGCAGTTGACCATCTTGTTGCTCTCTCCACTTATATCATGAACAATTTTCTCCGGAAACGCCAAACGGTAGCAATATTTTTTGATCTGGAGAGAGCATACGATACCTGTTGGAGGACAGGCATCCTCCGCACACTGTTCTCTTGGGGCTTTCGAGGCCGGCTGCCCCTTTTTCTTCGCGAATTTATGGCACATTTCGAGTGCGGGTGAACACTACTCTCTCCCGTACTTTCTCCCAAGAAAACGGGGTACCCCAGGGCTCTGTGCTAAGTGTTGTACTGTTTGCTATTGCCATAAATCCAATTATGGATTGTCTCCTTCCTGATATCTCGGGCTCCCTCTTTGTGGACGATTTTGCGATCTACTACAGCTCTCAACGGACCAGCCTTCTTGAACGACGTCTTCAAGGATGTCTCGATCGCCTCAACTCTTGGAGCACCGAAACCGGCTTCCGTTTTTCTCCCAGTAAGGCCGTTTGTGTTAATTTTTGGCGACGTAAGGAGTTTCTTCCACCCTCCTTACATCTAGGACATGTCAACCTTCCGTTTTCGGACGTCGCTAAATTCTTGGGTCTTATCTTTGACAGAAAACTGTGCTGGTCCTCCCACGTTTCCTATCTTTCGGCTCGCTGTCAGCGATCGCTCAACACCCTCCGTGTCCTGAATGGTACCTCCTGGGGAGCGGACTGAGTGGTCCATCTCCGCCTCTATCGCGCCTTAGTGCGCTCGAAATTGGACTATGGAAGCATAGTTTACTCGTCTGCTCGGCCGTCTATTCTTCGTCGTCTCGACTGTATCCAGCACCGTGGATTACGTTTAGTGTCTGGAGCTTTTTACACCAGCCCTGTGGAAAGCCTTTATGCTGAGACTGCTGAACCTCCGCTGTCCAATCGGCGAGCAGTCCTTCTGAGTCGTTATGCTAGCCATCTGTCTTCCATGCCTGCTAATCCAGCCCATGACATTTTTTTCGACGCCTCCTTTGATGTATGGTATGCAGGCCGCTCCTCCTCCCTACTACCCCCGGGAGTCCGCTTCCGTCAACTGCTCCATTCTCTTTCCTTCCGCTTTCCTAAAACCTTCTTGACAACTTGGGGTACAGCACCGCCTTGGCTCCGTCCCCGGATCTGCCTGCTCCGTGACCTTTGTCGATTTCCCAAGGATGGTACCCCTACACTTGTTTATCGTCGGGCTTTTGCTGCTCTATGTGCACAAATGACGGACGCCACATTTATTTACACCGACGGCTCGAAAACATCGTTAGGTGTAGGGAGTGCCTATATTGTTGGCGACACCCCAAATCAATTTCGGCTTCCCGACCAGTGTTCGGTGTATACTGCGGAGCTTTACGCTGTTCTCCAGGCTGTCCACTACATCCGCCGCCATCGGCGGATACAGTACGTTATCTGCTCAGATTCTCTCAGCTCTCTCCTCAGTCTCCAAGCTCTTTACCCTGTGCACCCTCTGGTCCACCGGATTCAGGACTGTCTGCGCTTGATCCACCTGGGGGGCGTCTCGGTGGCGTTCCTCTGGCTCCCGGGACACGCTGGTATCTGTGGGAATGAGGCGGCCGATATAGCGGCCAAGGCTGCAGTCTCTCTTCCTCGGCCAGCTATTCAGTCGCTTCCCTTCACCGATCTACGGAGCGGTTTATGTCGCAAAGTTGCTCATTTATGGCATGCGCATTGGTCAACACTTCCCCATAATAAATTGCGGGAAGTGAAAGCCCTTCCTTGCGCTTGGACCTCTTCCTCCCGAACGCGTCGTCGGGAGGAGGTGATTTTAGCTAGACTCCGGATAGGGCACTTTTTTAGCCATCGACATCTTTTAAGCGGCGATCCTCCCCCCCTCTGTCCCCACTGCTCTCAGCTGTGGACGGTAAGACACCTTTTAATTGAATGCTCCTATTTTAATCCGTCACGCTCCCGTCTACAGCTATCGCCTGACCTCTCGTCGATTTTAGCAGATGACACGCGCTCAGCCGACCGCGTTCTCCAGTTTATTAGTGACAGTGAAATGACGTCAGTCATTTGAAGCCTTTTTTGGGGACAACCAACCCCTTTCTGTAGTGGATTTTTAAGCATTCCTTCTGCTTTTAGTTTCTCCAATTTTATGACTTTGTTCCCATTGCTGCTGGTTTTCAATTTCGGTTTTTTACTGTTCCCTAAGTCACTGGCTGGGCGCTAATGACCATCGAAGTTTTGCGCCCTAAAACCAAAAAAACTAAAAAAAAAACAAAAAAACATCACACAAGGTTGGCGCCGGTGGCGACACCTACAACCTGCTGACATGAGGAAAGTTTCAAACCGATTACTCATACATAAACAGCAGTTGATCGGCGTTGCCTGGTGAAACGTTGTTGTGATGCCTCGTGTACGGAGGAGAAATGCGTACAATCACGTTTCCGACTTTGATAAAGGTCGGATTGTAGCCTATCGCGATTGCGGTTTATCGTATCGCGACATTGCTGCTCGCGTCGGTCGAGATCCAATGACTGTTAGCAGAATATGGAATCGGTGGTTTCAGGAGGGTAATACGGAACGCCGTGCTGGATCCCAACGGCCTCGTAACACTAGCAGTCGAAATGACAGGCATCTTATCCGCATGGCTGTAAAGGATCGTGCAGCCACGTCTCGATCCTTGGTATCAACAGATAGGGACGTTTGCAAGACGACAACCATCTGCACGAACAGTTCGACGACGTTTGCAGCAGCATGGACTATCAGCTCGGAGACCATGGCTGCGGTTACGCTTGACGCTGCATCACAGACAGGCGCACCTGCGGTGGAGTACTCAACGACGAACCTGGGTGCACGAATGGCAAAACGTCATTTTTTCGGATGAATCCAGCTTCTGTTTACAGCATCATGATAGTCGCATCCTTGTTTGGCGACATCGCGGTGAACACACATTTGAAGCGTGTATTCGTCGTCGCCATACTGGTGTAGCACCCTGCGTGATGGTATGAGGTGCCGTTGGTTACACGTCTCGGTCACCTCTTGTTCGCATTGTCGGCACTTTGAACAGTGGACGTTACATTTCAGATGTGTTACGATCCGTGGCTCTACCCTTCATTCGATCCCCGCGAAACCCTACATTTCAGCAGGATAATGCACAACCGCATGTTGCAGGTCCTGTACGGGCCTTTCTGGATACAGAAAATGTTTGACTGCTCCATTGGCCAGCACATACTCCAGATCTCTCACCAATTGAAAACGTCTGGCCAACGGTGCCCAAGCAACTGGCTCGTCACAATACGCCAGTCACTACTCTTGATGAACTGTGGTATCGTGTTGAAGGTGCATGGGCAGCTGTACCTGTACACGCCATCCAAGCTCTGTTTGACTCAATGCCCAGGCGTATCAAGGCAGTTATTACGGCCAGAGGTAGTTGTTATGGGTACTGATTTCTCAGGTTCTATGCACCCAAATTGCGTGAAAATGTAATCACATGTGGGTTCTAGTATAATATATTTGTCCAATGAATACCCGTTTATCATCTGCATTTCTTCTTGGTGTAGCAATTTTAATGGCCAGTAGTGTAATTCTTACAATGGGGGCTGTACGTAGTGCCATAAAAGTCGACAACAACTAAAAAATTACAGCACATCTTTGATTATCTAGTATCCTAAGGAAGCTGGGAGATACGAAAACGTGCATTTTAGGACAGTTTACTTACGATTCTCTTGCAACGTACAGACATTTACTGAGTAAAGTCATTTTGCTTTAATAACAAAAAATTGCTAGTAAACACCAGAAGACCGGACCTTTGAGGGGAAGACGTCGTATATCTATCCAACAAAGCAGAGTTTTGTTCACTACACTTTTCGTCAAATCAGTAAATGTGCAACGTAGGGAGCCTATGTGTAACGTAATGCCTACGTTATTTAACGTATCAAAAAATCCACCACAACTGTTGCTTAAGAAGAAACCACACATATGTGAAAGTATATCGTCAGAAGCAATAAAACGGTTTTCCAACGCGGGCGAAGCCAATTCCACAATTGTAGCTAAATCGGAGCAAAAAATGGAAAGAATCATTAACACATTCGCTTTTGAAGAAAAAGTAATTGCGTTTACAAAAATATTCCTGTATTGTAAAGTAGAGTAAAGTGAAAGAAAGGGCGACTCATTGGGCCCCACAAAAAGTTTTTAAAGATCAAGGATAGTGCTTATGATAACAGCAGACAACAACAGAAATATATGTTTCTCCTATAGAGAGATTGACGGCCATATTGCGCCTTTCAGTAGGTTGGCTAATAGGCGAAGCTGTTCAATATGTAATGAAATATAGGTCTAAGCCGTAAACCTGTCACCCTCGCTTCACGTGTTACCATCTAAGGCAGAGTAGCCTCCTAATATTTAATAATGTGTTGCAATTGGAGTTCCGTGGCATGAATGAAGCGCTAATTAAAAGGCAGATAAGAATAATCGAAATGACCGCTAAATTCCTTATCTGACTGAATGCGCTCTGGGACTGGCATGTTCGACGCTAACTTGCTGCGATAACAGTTTTGTTGCAGCTAATTTTCACATGTCTATCGTATTAAATAATTAAGCCCTAATTAAAATGTATCAAGCCTATTACACTCACATCAGTGTGCAATGTTGACACCACCTGACCAAAGTAATTTACACCTAGAAAAGGACTAACAGCGCAGTATCACGTTAGTGGCTGTTTCGGTAAAAGAAAATTTTTGGTTAATCCATTAGAAGCAAAAATTGAACGTGGCACATTTGCTACAGATTTTAATTTCCAACCATTGTTAATTATCAACGAAATGTAAAAAGGGCAATCCGTGATGATTGTATTCCAAGCATCTGTCGTGGTATCCTTACAGCTAAAATGACGACTTTCTGTATATATTTTTGGGGGAGATTTTTTTTCTCTGTGTAGTACGTCAGATATCGGCGTCAGAGTACTACTCAAATATCTACAAATAGAGTTTCTTATTTTTATGAAATAATATATACTGCAATAGTCGTTTGTCACTAATATTTTATAAGCACGACGTGTTTCGTCAGCATGCATGCATGTCGCATCATATATTAGGTGAGTAGCTGGTACAGAATTTTTTTTCAATGAATTGAGCACTCAGCGCTGGAGAAGTTTTTAAAGAAGTTAATATTATTATTTTCAAGTTTATCATTTGATAACATGTCTCCATCTACTGTGCTATGAATGAATATTTCTCATTCTTCATATACATCCATTTAGTGTCTCTTGTCCGTTTTATGTAATATATGAAGATTGTGCACAATATAATGGAATGGGTGGCCTGTGGTTCTTACGTGTGTGGCTATTGCTGGTTTATTATAGTTGTTAGTGTGGTAGGTATTTATATGTTCGTTGTATCTTTCTTGGAAGTCTCGCCCAGTTTGGCCTACTTATAGGGCTTTCCAGATACTACATACTAATTTATAAATGCCTAATTGTGAGTGTTTATCTGTATGTGTTTTAAAATTGTGTCCCAGCGAGTGTTATAGCTGTGACAATATTAGCATGCTTAAATTTTGATTTCAGTGATCAAAGAGATTTTGTCTTGTGTGCTTGTGCCCCCTCCCCTTACTCTTTCTGCAAGATGCTCAGCCAATCATCCGTTCCCCTTCCTATTCCTGTGCAGGCCATGAGTTGTGTATCCTCATCTTTCAATTGCAGTAACAGACATGGCACGGATATAAGACTTCCTTTCAGTCGAAAGCAGTCCGCTCGGCTCTTTGTTAATGCTGCTAACAGCCATGTTAACCCAGGCCTGGTCGTGTCGCTGTAAAATTTGCACAAACCCCATAAGAGTATGTGCTGTTGCTGCCCCTATTTCCTCCTGGTCACCTTTAATGCTATACTCTAAATTGCTAGCCAGCCTGTTTTCTGCATCTCCTTTTACAAGTACCTGATCTTCTCCATCAAAATCTGTGCACAAGACCTCCATGTTCTCTGTCACTTGCCTAAGCTCAACACTAGCTCTCACAATGCTTATGACCTGTTATTCTAAACCTAGCAGCAGGACTCTTTACTTGCTTCATCAGTCGATGCCAAGCCGAATAACTGCTTCCATAAGGGTCAGAGGTGGAACAAAGCGTTATTGACTTGCTCAATCTATCAAGCTCATTATCTTCAATAAATCACCCATCTTTTCTGAAACTGTAATTCACATCTATCGATTTTCGTCTCATTCGGATAATTTCTCCATGATGCGTCGTGTTCTTTTATTCTTAGAGTGTATTTTAGCGTAGTAGGTAACTGGATAGAACGATTATAAATGATAAGGTAAAAACCATGGAGATGGATGGTGTAGGTGTTTCGTCCTATAATTATTGCCTGGTTTTGGAGAAATTGATCTTGAGGATCCAATTCTTAAACCAGGCTGTAAACGGTTTGAGGTAGATTTGGAGGCGTCATTAGTACTTCTGGAGCGTAGGGTAAAAGGCGAGGAAAGCGGTGTCGGCAGCATACTGAAGGAGGTATATTGGAGGAGGTGATCTGGGGATACCAGCAGAATAGGGAAGATAAAGGAGAGGAGAGAGGATTGAATGTTGGGACACTCTTGCAGTGGGATGGAAAGTACAGGAATTGGTAATTGTTAATAATAACACAGAAAGGGCGATTAGAGAGAAATGATCCAATAAGGCAGGCAAAGTTAATTGGATGAGCGTATGTCTGGAGTTTGAAGAGGAGAGGAGCAATCTTGCAGTGTGATGGAAAGTCCATAAATTGTTAATTGTTAATAATGACACAGAAAGGGCGATTAGAGAGAAAGGATCCAATAAGGCAGGCATAGTTAATTGGATATGCATATGTCTGAAGGAGACATTAATGTCGAACTTGGCTGTAGCCTATCTTGAGGTCGACGGAGACCAGAATAGTCGATTTATGAGAGCTGAGGTGGTGGAATAAAAGATGGATGAGGTGTTGGAGCTGGTCATCTGAACAGAAATTGGGATGGAAACCACATTGGTTAACAGGAAGGAGGTGGTAGTGCTTCAGGTGTTGAGGGATGCATCGAGAAAGGACAGATTCCAAGACTTTGCTAAACGCTGAGGGGGCATATGGGGCGCTAAGAGGAAGTATTAGTGGGAGGTCCGTGAAGTTTCAGGGGAAGTAGGATTTTGGAGGTTTCCTATAGAAGATGTCGGAGAGATAGGATGCAAAGTTGTCAGATTTTTCTGGTTGTCGGGTAGCAGATGGTTGTTGTGGAGGAGTGGGTAGTGAGGGATGGGTTTATTACCAATACTTGGAAGAATTGATGTGGAGTGTATCGTTGAGTCTGGTGCATGTCTTGCATCAATCCCGACGTTTTGTTGAATTTAATAAATACCTGATGTGTCTCCGTATTTGCTGGTGGCATCTGAGTGTTTCCGCAAAAAAGAGTGGTATAAGCAATGAGATTGTAGGAGAAGGAGTAGGGATAGCGAAATGAAGGGGGGAGGGAGGCCGGTGAGGATATATGGTTTTGGTAGAAATATGGATGGGTATAGCGTCTGACAAGGTCTCCTGCGGGAAGGGCGTGGGACGAGGGATATCGTCACGGTGCTGGAAGGTATAGGGGTGGCTTTCACTCTGGGTTTATATGGATTCCAATCAGGCATTCTAGTTGGTGCAGGTGTAACCTTGGATAACGCTTTGACAGAGACTGGGGTGGTGTGCATGAGGTTGACTTACTGTGCGACAGGTAGTGAGGAGGATAGATAGGTGGCCCCTTTTAGTCTGATCGAGGACTTCCACAGTGAGGCGTCCAAGGAGGTTCGAAGATGATACGACGACGTACTGGGTAGTGTTGCTTTCAGGACAGTTGTGGTGTGGGATGGAGCCCATCTCACTTTGGAGGGAGTCTGTTAGCTGACGCCACCGCTGGACTTTACAGGGGCTCTACTATGGATGTTGAGGTCCGCCAAAACAACATACATGGGAAAGGTATAGTCAGTGTGGATGAGAAAGTCGTAAGGGAGGGGAGATCATGTTCGATGTTAATGGTGTCACAGGGTTTTGAAGAAGAGGGTAAGGATAACGTGTTTGCTGAGAGTATTGTATAAGAGTTATGGCTGAAGATGGACTTTCTTGTGGTGGCCAATTCCAATTCCGCCTCTGGCCAGGGGAAGGTTATTATGTATATGGTGGAGGATATAGGGAGACGTCCGGATGGTGACAGGGTTGGAGGCATGTTTAATTATAATAGCTTGGGTGTTGAATTGGAAGATGGAGTGGGCAGCCAAGGAGACTTGTTGGACAGTTAGTTGGATGTTAGAATAGATGGATGTTTTGGAGTACATCTACATGATTACTTTGCAGTTCACAATTACGTGCCTCGCCGGGGATTCTTCGAAACACCTTTAAGCTACTTCTCTATCGTCCCACTCTCGAACAGCGCGCGGGAAAAACGAACACTTAAATCTTTCCGTGCAAGCTCTGATTTCTCTTATTTTTTTATGATTACCGTTTCACCGTATGCAGGTGGGCGCCAACAATATATTTTCACACTCTGATCAAGAAGATGTTGATTGTAATTTCATAAGAAGGTCCCGATGCAGCAAAAAACGCCTTTGTTTTAATGACTGCCGCCCTAATTCGTGTATCACATCCGTGGCACTCTCTCCCTTATTTCGTGATAATACAAAACGAGCTGCCCCTCTTTGAACTTTTTCGATGTCCTCTGTCTATTCTATCTGATGCGGATCCCACGTCGCACAGCAATACTCCAGAAGAAGGCGGACAAGCGTAATGTTACATTTTCTAACTGGTCTGCCAACAAATCGCAGTATTTGGTTTGCTTTCCCTACAACATTTGATGTGTGATGTTTCCAATTTAAGTCATTCGTAATTGTAATACCTAAGTATTTTGTTGAGTTTACAGCCTTTAGCTTTGTGTGATTTATCGTGTAACAAAAATTTAGCGGAATTCTTTTTAGAGTTCATGTGGATGATGACACACTTTTAATGATTTGGAGTCGATTGCCACTTTTGTACCATACAGCTACTGTGTAAAAATCATTTTTTACTCAAATTGTCTTCTAAATTGTTTCTGTAGATCATGAACAACAGAGGGCCTATAGCTCTTCCTTGGGGAACCCCAGATATTTCTTCTGTTCTATTCGATGCCTTTCTGTCAGTTAATACGAACTGTGACATTTCTGACAGGAAATCACGATTCCAGTCACATAACTGATACTGTGCTAAATAGGCACACAACTCAATTTCACTAAAGCTGGAATAGGCATGCGTATTCAAATACAGAGATATGTAAACGGCAGAATACGGAGCTGCGGTCGGCAACGCCTCTATACGACAACATGTGTCTGGCTCAATTATTTCATCCATTAATACTGCTACAATGGCACGTTATCAAAATTTAAGTGAGTTAGCACGTGGTGTTATAGTTAGCGCACGAGCGATGGGACACACCATCTCCGTGGTAGCAATGAAGTGGGGATTTCCCCGTATGAACATTTCACGAGTGTACCGTGAATATCAGGAGTCCGATAAAACATCATATCTCCGACATCGTTGCGGCAGGAAAAAGATCCTGCAAGAACAGGACCAACAACGACTGAAGAGAATCGTTCAAAGTGACAGAAGTGCAACCCTTCCGCAAATTGCTGCAGATTTCAGCTCTGGGCTGTCAACAAGTGTCAGTGTGCTCACTATTCAACATCTATATCTACATTGACATCTACATGATTACTCTGCAATTCACATTTAAGTGCTTGGCAGAGGGTTCATCGAACAACAATCATACTATCTCTCTGCCATTCCACTTCCGAACAGCGCGGGAAAAACGAACACCTAAACCTTTCTGTTCGAGCTCTGATTTACTCTTGTTTTGTTTTGATGATCAGTCCTACCTATGTAGGTTGGGCTCAACTAAATATTTTCGCATTCGGAAGAGAAAGTTGGTGACTGAAATTTCGTAAATAGATCTCGCCGCGACGAAAAACGTCTTTGCTTTAATGACTTCCATCCCAACTCGCGTATCATATCTGCCACACTCTCTCCCCTATTACGTGATAATACAAAACGAGCTGCCCTTCTTTGCACCGCTTCCATGTCCTCCGTCAATCCCACCTGGTAAGGATCCCACACCGCGCAGCAATATTCTAACAGAGGATGAACGAGTGTAGTGTAAGCTGTCTCTTTAGTGGACTTGTTGCATCTTCTAAGTGTCTTGCCAATGAAACGCAACCTTTGGCTCGCCTTCCCCACAATATTATCTATGTGGTCTTTCCAACTGAAGTTGTTCGTAATTTTAACACCCAGGTACTTAGTTGAATTGACAGCCTTGAGAATTTTACTATTTATCGAGTAATCGAATTCCAACGGATTTCTTTTGGAACTCATGTGGATCACCTCACACTCTTCCTTATTTAGCGTCAACTGCAACCTGCCACACCATACAACAATCTTTTCTAAATCGCTTTGCAACTGATACTGGTCTTCGGATGACCTTACTAGACGGTAAATTACAGTATCATCTGCGAACAACGTAAGAGAACTGCTCAGATTGTCAGCCAGGTCATTTATATAGATCAGGAACAGCAGAGGTCCCAGGACGCTTCTCTGGGGAACACCTGATATCACTTCAGTTTTACTCGAGGATTTGCCGTCTATTACTACGAACTGCAACCTCCCTGACAGGAAATCACGAATCCAGTCGCACAACTGAGACGATACCCCACATGCCCGCAGCTTGATTAGAAGTCGCTTGTGAGGAACGGTGTCAAAAGCTTTCCAGAAATGTAGAAATACGGAATCAACTTGAGAACCCCTGTCGATAGCGGCCATTACTTCGTGCGAATAAAGAGCTAGCTGCGTTGCACAAGAACGATGTTTTATGAAACCATGCTGATTTCGTATCAATAGATCGTTCCCTTCGAGGTGATTCATAATGTTTGAATACAGTATATGCTCCAAAACCCTACTGCAAACCGACGTCAATGATATAGGTCTGAAGTTCGATGGATTACTCCTACTACCCTTCTTAAACACTGGTGCGACCTGCGCAATTTTCCAATTTGTAGGTACAGATCTGTCGGTGAGCGAGCGGTTGTATATGATTGCTAAGTAGGGAGCTATTGTATCAGTGTAATCTGAAAGGAACCTAATCGGTATACAATCTGGACCTGAAGACTTGCCCGCATCAAGCGATTTGAGATGCTTCGCAACCCCTAAGGTATCTACTTCTAAGAAACTCATGGTAGCAGCTGTACGTGTTTCAAATTCTGGAATATTCCATTCGTCTTCCCTGGTGAAGGAATTTCGGAAAACTGCGTTCAATAGCTCCGCTTTAGCGGCACAGTCGTCGGTAACAGTACCATCGGCACTGCGCAGCGAAGGTATTGACTGCGTCTTGCCGCTTGTGTACTTTACATACGACCAGAATTTCTTCGAATTTTCAACCAAATTTCGAGACAATGTTTCGTTGTGGAACCTATTAAAGGCATCTCGCATTGAAGTCCGTGCCAAATTTCGCGCGTCTGTAAATTTTAGCCAATCTTCGGGATTTCGCGTTCTTCTGAACTTCGCATGCTTTTTCCGTTGCCTCTGCAACAGCGTTCGGACCTGTTTTGTGTACCATGGGGGATCAGTTCCATCTCTTACCAATTCATAAGGTATGAATCTCTCAATTGCTGTTGCTACTATATCTTTGAATTTGAGCCGCATCTCGTCTACATTTGCAGAGTCAGTTCGGAAGGAATGGAGATTGCCTCTTAGGAAGACTTCTAGTGACACTTTATCCGCTTTTTTAAGTAAAATTATTTTGCGTTTGTTTCTGGTGGATTTGGAAGAAATGGTATTGAGCCTAGCTACAATGACCTTGTGATCACTAATCCCTGTATCAGTCATGATGCTCTCTATTAGCTCTGGATTGTTTGTGGCTAAGAGGTCAAGTGTGTTTTCGCAGCCATTTAAAATTAGCGTGGGTTCGTGGACTAACTGCTCGAAATAAGTTTCGGAGAAAGCATTTAGGACAATCTCGAAAGATGTTTTCTGCCTACCACCGGTTTTGAACAAGTATTTTTGCCAACATATCGAGGAAAGGTTGAAGTCCCTACCAACTACAACCGTATGAGTGGGGTATTTATTTGTTACGAGACTCAAATTTTCTCTGAACTGTTCAGCAACTATATCATTGGAGTCTGGGGGTCGGTAGAAGGAGCCAATTATTAACTTAGTTCGGCTGTTAAGTATAACCTCCACCCATACCAATTCGCACGGAGTATCTACTTCGACTTCACTACAAGATAAACCATTACTGACAGACACAAACACTCCACCACCAATTCTGCCTAAACTATCTTTCCTGAACACCGTCGGAGACCTCGTAAAAATTTCTGCAGAACTTATTTCAGGCTTTAGCCAGCTTTCTGTGCCTATAACGATTTCAGCTTCTGTGCTTTCTATTAGCGCTTGTGTTGTGTCTAGACAAGACAGCCTAGACACAATGAGAGGAAGCCGAAAGGCACGCGCTTAAACTCACGCAGGCTGGCGTGAGGTCTGAAACAGGATACGTAATGAATGCTATAAAGAAAAGTACGTAGCTTCTGGAATACTTAACTTTAATCCACATTTGTAGAACATCGCTCTTGATGATACATTAATAGAATCTCAATATCAATTGAATACGGCGCCTTGCTAGGTTGTAGCAAATGTAGCTGAAGGCTATGCTAACTATCGTCTCGGCAAATGAGAGCGTATTTGTCAGTAATCCATCTCAGGCAAAGTCGGCTGTACAACTGGGCGAGTGCTAGTACGTCTCTCTAGACCTGCCGTGTGGTGGCGCTCGGTCTGCTATCACTGACAGTGGCGACACGCGGGTCCGACGTATACTAACGGACCGCGGCCGATTTAAAGGCTACCACCTAGCAAGTGTGGTGTCTGGCGGTGACACCACAGCTTGAAGCTCAGGGACTTTCCCAGCACAACTACAACAATTTACAACTACAATTCCGACTGTTCCTTGATCCAAGCATCAACGATATGGGATTTCGGAGCCGAAGGCATATTCTTGTACCCTCGATGACCGCACGACACAAGGCTTTACTACGCCTCACCTGGGCCCGTCAACACCGACATTGAACTGTTGATGACTGTAAATATGTCGCCTGGTCGGACGAGTCTCGTTTCAAACGGTATGAGCGGATGGACGTGTATGGGTAGGGAGACAACCTCATGAATCCATGGACCCTACATGCCAGCAGGGGACTATTCAAGCTGTTGGAGGTCTGTAATGGTGTGGGGCGTATGAACTTGGAGTGATATGGGACCCGTGATACGTCTAGATATGACTCTGACAGATGACACGTACGTAAGTATCCTGTCTGATCGCCTGCATCCATTCATGTCCATTATGCATTCCGACGGACAATGCTACACGCAACACGTCCAGAATTCCTACAGAGTGGCTCCAGGAACACTCTACTGAGTTTAAACACTTCCGCTGGCCACCAAATTCCCCTGGCATGAACATTATTGAGCATATCTGGGATGCCTTGCAATGTGCTGTTCAGAAGAGATGCCATCCCCTCATACTCTTACGGGTTTATGGACAGCCGTGCTGGATTCATGGTGTCAGTTCCCTCCAGCATTACTTCAGACATTAGTCGAGGCCATGCCACGTCGTGTAGCGGCGCTTCTGCATCTCGCGGGGTCCCTACACGATATATGGCAGGTGTACCAGTTACTTTGGCTCTTCAGTGTATAAGTCTCTTTTGAGGAATAGTGTCAAAAGCTTTCTGGAAATCTAAAAATGTCGAATCAATTTCACGACCCTTGTCAATACCACTCATTACTTGCTGAGAATAAAGAACTACTTGTGTTTCACAAGAACGATGTTTTCTGAATCCGTGTTGGCTATTTGTCAACAGAGCGTTTTCTTCGAGGTGATTCATAATGTTCGAGCACAGTATACGTTTAAAAACACTATTGCAAATCGATGTTAGTGATATGGGTCTGTAATTTAGCGGATTACTCCTATTTACTTTCTTGAGTATTGGTGTGACTAGTGCAACTTTTCAGTTTTTGGGTACGGATCTTCCTGCGAGAGAGTGGTTGTATATGTTTCTAAGTATGGAGCTATTGTATCAACATACTCTGAAAGGAACCTCATTGGTATACAATCTGGACGGGAAGCCTTATCCTTTTTAAGTGTTTCAAGCTGTTGCGCTTCACCAAGGATATGTACATGTAAGATACTCATGTTGACAGTTGTTCTTGATTCTAACTCTGAAATATTTACTTCACCTTCTTTTGTGAAGGAGTTTCCGAAACCCATGTGTAGTAACTCTGCTTTAGTGACACTGTCATCAATAACATCACTATTGTTATCGCACAGTGAAGATATTGATTGCGTCTGGATATCGGTGTACTTTCCGTACGACCAGAATCTCTTTTTGGTTTTTTCTATCAGATTTCGAGACAGAGTTTCATTGTGAAAACAGTTAAAAGCATCTCGCACTGATGTTCGTTCTAAATTTCGAGTGTCTCTAAAACTTCGCCATTCTTGGAGATTTTGCGTTATTTTAAATTTGGCGTACTTTTTTCGTTCCTTCTGCAATAGTGTACTGACCTGCTTTGTGTAGTATGAGGCATCAGTACTGTAGGGAAGCAGCCTACTCACGCTGTAGTAAATTCACATCAGTCTTTCCATTGTGTGCCAGCCTAGTTCGCTGTAACTAGCTCTGCCGTCATAAATGTTGCGCAATACCTTAAAAATCAAGCAAATAACCTGAAACGGTTCTAGCATGTCAGGAATAATACTAAATTATTATGTGTTGAATATCAGTTCGATAACTTTAGCCATTTTCGAAATTTGGACGTTTTTCTGTAAAAATCATTGGCGCAACAGAAAAGAGCTAGAGTGTTAAAAATCTATATGTAGATTCATCTTTCATAATAATTTAATAAAAACAGTACTTTGGATTTCACAAACTAAAATTTTAGTGGAAATTCATGATTTTCTGGTTTTCATCTCAAAACTTAAGGAAGCAAGATACACTCCTGGAAATTGAAATAAGAACACCGTGAATTCATTGTCCCAGGAAGGGGAAACTTTATTGACACATTCCTGGGGTCAGATACATCACATGATCACACTGACAGAACCACAGGCACATAGACACAGGCAACAGAGCATGCACAATGTCGGCACTAGTACAGTGTATATCTACCTTTCGCAGCAATGCAGGCTGCTATTCTCCCATGGAGACGATCGTAGAGATGCTGGATGTAGTCCTGTGGAACGGCTTGCCATGCCATTTCCACCTGGCGCCTCAGTTGGACCAGCGTTCGTGCTGGACGTGCAGACCGCGTGAGACGACGCTTCATCCAGTCCCAAACACGCTCAATGGGGGACAGATCCGGAGATCTTGCTGGCCAGGGTAGTTGACTTACACCTTCTAGAGCACGTTGGGTGGCACGGGATACATGCGGACGTGCATTGTACTGTTGGAACAGCAAGTTCCCTTGCCGGTCTAGGAATGGTAGAACGATGGGTTCGATGACGGTTTGGATGTACCGTGCACTATTCAGTGTCCCCTCGACGATCACCATGATGCCGGGTGTTGGCCCTGTGTGCCTCGGTCGTATGCAGTCCTGGTTGTGGCGTTCACCTGCACGGCGCCAAACACGCATACGACCATCATTGGCACCAAGGCAGAAGCGACTCTCATCGCTGAAGACGACACGTCTCCATTCGTCCCTCCATTCACGTCTGTCGCGACACCACTGGAGGCGGGCTGCACAATGTTGGGGCGTGAGCGGAAGACGGCCTAACGGTGTGCGGGACCGTAGCCCAGCTTCATGGAGACGGTTGCGAATGGTCCTCGCCGATACCCCAGGAGCAACAGTGTCCATAATTTGCTGGGAAGTGGCGGTGCGGTCCCCTACGGCACTGCGTAGGATCCTACGGTCTTGGCGTGCATCCGTGCGTCGCTGCGGTCCGGTCCCAGGTCGACGGGCACGTGCACCTTCCGCCGACCACTGGCGACAACATCGATGTACTGTGGAGACCTCACGCCCCACGTGTTGAGCAATTCGGCGGTACGTCCACCCGGCCTCCCGCATGCCCACTATACGCCCTCGCTCAAAGTCCGTCAACTGCACATACGGTTCACGTCCACGCTGTCGCGGCATGCTACCAGTGTTAAAGACTGCGATGGAGCTCCGTATGCCACAGCAAACTGGCTGACACTGACGGTGGCGGTGCACAAATGCTGCGCAGCTAGCGCCATTCGACGGCCAACACCGCGGTTCCTGGTGTGTCCGCTGTGCCGTGCGTGTGATCATTGCTTGTACAGCCCTCTCGCAGTGTCCGGAGCAAGTATGGTGGGTCTGACACACCGGTGTCAATGTGTTCTTTTTTCCATTTCCAGGAGTGTAGATTAAGTAGGCTAATAAATAAGGCTAGGATGTTTATATTTAAGTAGGTTGGAGATCCGCTATAACTATAAAGATGTGAAAAGTTTCATTTGAATACCTATAAAACTATAGCTATAGCGTATCTCCAAAGGGCCAGTTCAGACCTCGTCTACTGCGTGCAGTGTAATTAAATTAATTCTCTCGCCCAAAATATTTAACCTAGCCACGTCAAAATTTTATTATCAATACTTATCTGCGTGCTGAATGCACATTTAAATTAAGAGCTTCATCGGCCATCAGCAAGAGAAGCTATAATTTATTAGGTAACTTAAAGTGGTGCATTACTAGCCCAGCGGCTAGTCAGGAGAGCCGATTTGATCAGGCGTTCCCTTAGCCGACCGCACCGCGGCTTTATATATAAGAACGCTGCGCGAGGAAGCAAGGCCCCAGTTCTCTCCAGACGCTGAATAGCACGTCATCTGTGTCGGGAGTCGCGTCGCGTCGGTATCATTGCTACAAACAGCCTCGGATGCCGTGTTAAGTTACTCGGGATACGCGTAACCATGAAATCATTTTCGAGTGAAGTGTTAATTCTGGGATGACTTTAGTTATCGATCTTCAGTTTGCGTATGTCGTTTTTTCACGTGCCGCCGCGGGACAAACATTCTACCATTATTTAGCGTGCCGTTTGATGAAACATTATCATCAAATTATGGCGAGCATTCATTTAAACATTTAATTTGGACATTTATAGTTGCATCAGCGCATTAGACTCTGAACTGCTGTGTTAGTTAGATTGTGTGGATTCTATTGTTTTCATCTGTGACTTTCAGAATACAGAACGTTTTTTTTTTCACGACCGTTTTTGATGATAAATCCCAGACAATCTCCTAATTCCTCAGAGCTATAAGCTGTAACTATAAGTGTATTCTCAGATGAAGTGGGCACTAGGAATTCTAATTACAGGCTTCACGTTTTGCTAATCACTTTCTGGTTGCCAATATTGTAGTTAGAGAGCCAGTGTTGAGAACTGCGAAAGACAGCATAACTAATAGGAACATTTTTAACAACAATAATTCCACCCGCCGCCGCACATACGGTTAATCGGCCGGGAAATGCAGTGTTTCTACATTCTGCAAAATTTTAAACCACCATAACAATTCCTACCAGCCGCCCCACAAATGGTGCATCGGCCGGGAAAAAACTGAGTAAAAGTGAAAGTGATTTTTAAATATTCGGATTCGCGAGTGAAATGCGACACGCAGCTGAGTAATAGAACACTGAAAGTGTTACGTGTGTATGTGGACGACGCAATTGGATTAACGACGCATCGGGATTAATGGAGCTGGCACTGAGTCTAGCGGCGCTGCCGGCGTCGCGAGAAGCCAGTTTCGCCTCATCGCAGTCGTCTGCCGGAGCAGCCGGAGCCGTGCCTGCAGTTGCGGGCCACGCAAACCCAAAACAGCCGTCGAAGTGCCGTCTGCAGTTCAACGTGCCACGTCGCATCAGTAATCCTGGTACGCTGCGCAGGCAACGCCGTACGTCGTGCAGAAAGAACTAAGTTAAGTGAAAAGCTGTTAAAAATTTTACTAACCTGCACTAAAAGACTGTCGGCGATGGAACCGCCAAAAGAAACTGAAGTTAAACTTGAATCAGAACCTATGTCTGTTGAGGGAACTGTAAATCCAGACAACGGTTCAAGTGTAAATATGCATGAAAGTAGTAATATTAAAGTGAAATATGAAGTATTGTCTCCTGACAGTAGTGTGAAAAGGGGCAATGATTCAATAATAGAGACCCCTGTAGTAAAGCAGAAATCAGAAATTGTTAATTTATTGGATGATAGTTTATCTGATGAATTAAAAACAAAACAGCCATCAGAGGCGGTAGAGTTTAAAAAGGATAAGTTAGATATAACTGATCAATCAGAAGTTTCATTTAGTTTTGATGATTCTGGTGTTGGAGCTAGTTTTTCATCACCTGAATGTGATAAAAAGCCAGCTAGTGAGCAACCCAAAGATGCTGGGGCTATTGATTTGAATGTTATATTACAAGCAATAGCTGCCAGTAATGCAAAAATGACAGCTGAATTAAAGTCTGAAATAAGTGAACAGGTCAAAAGCAGTAATGCTGAATTAAAATCTGATATAATTGAGGTAAATAATAGGATAGTGGCCAGCCAAACAAATTTTAATAAACGATTGGAGGAAATGGACAATACCTTCAAGGCTGGTTGCAATAAGTTGAAAGAGGATCTGGACAGTTTGAATTATAAAATTGATTACAATCACGAGGATATTAAGAAAAAGGTTGCTCAACAATTTTCTGAAATGTATAAAACAGTAAAATCCGAAGTTGCTGAGGTTCGCAGAGACTTCCAAATGGAAGATGCGAAGCTGGAGCACAAGTTAACAGAAATGATCGAGGCGGAATCTGAACTGTGCTCAGATAGGTTTAAAGATGTTAATATAAAAGTAAATATATGTCAAGCAGAAGTAGACGCAATCAAAACTGATACTACTCATATTGTGCAAAGAGTAGATAATGTTGAAATGAGAGTAGAAAATATTAGTACTAACTTTGCTAACATTGAGAGTAAAGTAGCTTCAGTAACTTCTGGTAACGGTAGAATGCAACAAATTGTAGCTGCAAACGCCGCTTTTATTGGGTGTCGGCAGTTCTTGCGGTTCGATCCAGATAAAAATATCCACCCGCTAGATTTCTGGAACGATTTTGAAGATGTGATTCCACCAACTTGGTCTGAACGAGAGAAAATCTCATTTATTAGAAACCATTTAGTAGGTGACGCCATGCGTTGGTCAGCTGATGTTATGTTGAAGTGTAAAACATTAGCGGAGTTTAAAACAGCTTTCATTAATGAGTATTGGTCTAGCAATAAGCAAAATGAAGTGTTGAGAGAATTTTGGAGTGGAAAACGCTTCAATGCATGCAAGGAATCTATTAAAGAGTTTGCTAGGTCATGGATCTCACGTTTGTCACATTTGGGCGAAAAGCTAAAACCTGAAATGATAATACTAGGTCTTGAAGCCAAACTGCCATGGTATTGGCAAACTAGAATTATATCTGCCCCTAGAGACAATCTGGATCGTTTCATTGAGTATCTGGAACGTGTAGAACGTGTTGCTGCCAATGAGGAGCAAGCACGTAATAACAGAAATGCTAATAACAATAGTAGTAATTTTAGGAACGAGCAAAATGGCAATGTAAACATTAGAACAGTAGGTGTTCGCCATCCTAAGGGAGGTAGGAATTGGAGGAATAATTATAACAAAGGCATCCAAATGATAATAATTTTGTTCCAAACAAAATTATGCTGGTAAGCAACAGTGCGGAAAGCAATGCTGTGCCAGTTAACTATAATATAAATAAAGGAAACAGTAGTAGGCCGAGGCAGGAAAACTAGTTCCCGTCTATGAGGACACTGGCGCTCACCAGGCGGTTACTTTTCCTAAGCCAGTAGTTACGGGAATTGGTAAGATAGATCAGAATACTCAGACTGAACATGTGGATGAAGAGTCGGTAGCACCTAAGAATACAGCAGAAATATTAGATCACCCACAGTATTTGATAGATACCGTGTTAGAGACGCTTTCTAAGTGGGAAGAGAAAGAGAAGGCGCAGCAGTGTAACGATAGGGAGGAGCTACAAAATACTGAATTGTCAGGTGAAGAAGCAGAAGAAATTCATGCTTATATTTACGATGAGGATGATGTGCTCTTATCTAAAGTGCCTGTGCAGGATGTTGATACTGTACTAATACATTTAGGATAGGAGGTAAGTGAGAATGTAGAGGGTAGCCTGTTGGGGGTCGATGAACCCAGTAGCTGTGACCAGTTGTCACTTGAGAAGGAACCCGACGATAATGGTGAAAGTGGTTTAGCTGTAACTAGTGTTATCACCGGTCTGGAGGCGCAGAATCGCTCAGACTACAGTAATTTGGGTCATGTTCAGCAAACTAAATGTAATGAAGTCGTACGGTGTTTCGATTTGAAATTAATAGACCGACTGGAAAAGGCAGCTGAAAATGTAATTCAGGAAACCCCTACCCACTTTGACCTAAATGTAATGAAGACAGATGTCGATCACTTTAGTTGGAGACAAATCCAAAAGGAACTATTGGATGAGTTTGAGGAACCACCTGTACAACCTAGAATAAGCCACCCTATAATAATAGTGAATATGTTGGGTATCAATGTACGTTGTCTCTTGGACAGTGGAAGTGAGGTGAGTGCGATATCTCAGTCCTTCTTTGATGCATTACCTGGTAAAGACAAGCTTACAGTAATGAGGGTATCAGGACTAAGAATAATTGGTGCTACGGGCAAGGTGTCAAAAACGGTAAAGCAAGAAGCTTTGCTGCCCTTTAACATTAATGGTAGTTTAATTGATCATCCATTCTTAATTGTAAATAATCTCAGTATTGAGGTTTTAATTGGCATAGATTTCTTGTCGAAATATCAGAGTGTTGTTGACTTTGAAAGAAGCCAGTAAAAAGTGTTCTTGCCAATAACCGGAGTAATTACAGTACCTTTTAGTGATAAACATGTAGTAACTAATGATGAAACTTGGGAGCTGCCTATAAGAGTTCTGGAAAACAGGAGATATTGGGACGAAAGTGTTAATCTTAGTAACAGTAAGCTAAACACAGAAGAAGAAGAAGCAATTATTTTGGACAAAATATAAGCTAAATTGCAGGAAATCGATAAAATTTCAGCTAATCAGAAGGAAGAACTGAGACAGATTCTAAAAAGGCATCATAAGGTATTTTCAGATCGACGTGGCGTGGTCAAAGGTTATGAATGAATGCTGTAGGGAAGAGGTTGTTCTGTAACCTCTACACAGTGTGGCAGCTGTGCAGTCCCAGCTGTGTGAGATCTTCTTTCCATTTCAGGTCTCACTCATTCTTCATCTTTCCTATCCACCAAAGTTTCGACTCCTTTGTAATACTAAAATTTTCCGTCATGGCTATCAAGCCATGAGTTCTGGAACAATTCTATCCACCGATTAGTGAAGAAAAATACCTGATGTGACAAACCTAACAGTGACTTAAACAATAGAGAAGTATGACGTAATTAAGATACAAATGTATTTGAGTAACAAGTATGTATAGAACCCTGGTAATATTGTAGGTACAAAGTGTTGTTTTATTTGAAATGGTCCACCAACAGTAGTTTAAAAAAGATATACAAATTCGTGTACAAGCAGGCTCTGAAGCGGTAGTGAAACCTAGTGTATGCATTAGAGCTAACTAATAAATAGTAAAAGAGGTTCCTTTATGAAAAATATGCAGATAAATTGTAAGAATAAACTCACCTTGTGTAGCAAGGAATGGCAGTGTAATAGAATTGAACAGTGTTTGTGGTTGAGACGTGAAGGACACGTCCCTGAAGTATTTATAAGGTTGGAGCTGGCCATTATTTTGGTATAGTGTGTGACAGGACACACCTACACGTATTGAGGTTATGAGTTGGAGTCGTGAATGCGACCATAGGTACCTTTATGTTAGATGAGACAGAGAAGCTCATGGTGTCCTATAGGTTTAAGGAATTTAGCATTACGCTCGTCCATAATTACTTGATGCATTTTAGTGGTAGGTCGAGAGAGACTACCTGTGGTTTCAGCGTCCGATCGAGTGGAAATGGATTGCCACGTGAGCAAACTGATCAGCTGCAATACACTATAGATATGAAATAAATGTGCTATCCTATGCTGTAAATTTTAATGGAGTGAGTATTACTTAAGTTCATACACTAGCAAAGTAAGTAAGTACATAATGGCAGACGTGAAACATTATTTATAGCTCAGCATAAATACATTTCCATGAAGTAAATACATAATTGCAGATGTGGAACTGACACAACAGCAGAGGACCAATAAGTGGATTTAGTAGTCAACTAAACGTAGTGTGTTTTGAACACTCAGAACTGTACTATTACCAAAAGTTACTCACATGTACAAAGAAGCTGAGAAAACTACTAATCAAATATACTCATACTATCTCTAAAAATAAGGTAATCCAAGATGAGTCAGTTAAGTAAATAAAATACAGTTTTGTCAGGAATGTACCGAGCATTGGCTCAGTGTTCCAGCCCAGAAATAATAAATCGAGATTTATGATTGTATGCCTTGAGCATAGATTTTCTCTAGTAAGTGACTAACGGTGTTTTGAGCCATTTGTTTATCGATTTTGACAATTAAGTAACCACGAGAGTAAAATTGAAAAAGTTCTGTTAACTTTGTTCCAGAAAAATATTGAAAGATAAAATGTGTATATCCCCATTTCATTGTGACCCACCCTTAGATATTAAGTGAACAGAATCTGAGGCACTCTTTTTGTTTGTTCTACAGGACAAACCAGATAATGGCAGCCTGGTGGCTGCGTGAAAGCGTGAAGTGACTTAGACACAACTCACAGTGACCCCTCCCCTTTCCCCATGTAATTTAGAGTGAACGTGAAGGACGCACACCATAGCAACTTCCCCTCCTCTATCCTTGTGAATGGAAGTGTAGGACGCCAGCCAAAGCGGCTACAACCACGCGTGTAAAAATGATTTGTGAAATTTTTCTTTCAGGTTTAGAAAAGACTGCTAAGAGATAATCATCTGTTTATGTATCTTGAATAACTGTTAAATTTTTTGAATTTGTGTATGTAAAAATGTATTTAATGGATTTAAGATTTTCATAATTTTACATATTTTTATGTGTTTGTTTGTCTAAGGCAATATGTATGCTAAAGTGTTTCATTGATTTTGCTTAAATTTTGAGTAATAATGTTGCTTAAGAGGCAGTGAACATGCCCGCAATTTAAATAATTAATGTAGGTAATCAGTTTTCTTTTAATGTTTCTACATGTTTACATTTCAATTTTAATTTTTCATAGGAAGTTAAGCTGTACTCTTGCTTCCCTTTTTGTAATTAAATTTTTTTTCTCGTTCATTAACATCCAAAAACAAAAAATTTAAGTAGAGGGTAATGTAGGGAAGCAGCCTACTCACGCTGTAGTAAATTCACATCAGTCTTTCCATTGTGTGCCAGCCTAGTCCGCTGTAACTGGCTCTGACGTCATAAATGTTGCGCAATACCTTAAAAATCAAGCAAATAACCTGAAACGGTTCTAGCATGTCAGGAATAATACTAAATTATTATGTGTTGAATATCAGTTCGATAACTTTAGCCATTTTCGAAATTTGGACGTTTTTCTGTAAAAATCATTGGCGCAACAGAAAAGAGCTAGAGTGTTAAAAATCTATATGTAGATTCATCTTTCATAATAATTTAATAAAAACAGTACTTTGGATTTCACAAATTAAAGTTTTAGTGGAAATTCATGATTTTCTGGTTTTCGTCTCAAAACTTAAGGAAGCAAGATATATTAAGTAGGCTAATAATTAAGGCTAGGATGTTTATATGTAAGTAGGTTGGAGATCCGCTATAACTATAAAGATGTGAAAAGTTTCATTTGAATACCTATAAAACTATAGCAATAGCGTATCTCCAAAGGGCCAGTTCAGAGCTCGTCTACTGCGTGCAGTGTAATTAAATTAATTCTCTCGCCCAAAATATTTAATTTAGCCACGTCAAAATTTTATTATCAATACTTACCTGCGTGCTGAATGCACATTTAAATTAAGAGCTTCATCGGCCATCAGCAAGAGAAGCTATAATTTATTAGGTAACTTAAAGTGGTGCATTACTAGCCCAGCGGCTAGTCGGGAGAGCCTATTTGATCAGGCGTTCCCTTAGCCGACCGCACCGCGGCTTTATATATAAGAACGCTGGCCGCGTCTCTTCGTGATGGGACATACCCGCACCTGGATAACCCCTATCCATTCACTCCACCCGACAGGACGAAACCGGCCCTTCCTCACCAGCCCTACGGACCAGTCAGGAGCAACAAGGCTCTCAGAGGACTGGTATCGAGGAAGGACCTGACCATCATCAACCAGCACCCCGTCTTCACGCCCATGGACTGGGAACACATCTTTGTGGTCTCAGCCCGGGGCGCGGCGGGCGGGGAAGCTCGTCCAGAAGCACAACAACACCCAGGACACCAGGAATTCCTGGAGCTCGGAAACAACATCACCATGGAGGGAATAATCGAATTCATGAAGAAACATCCAACCTATGTAAGACTTTCAGACAGTCAGGACAATCCATAAAGTGAGGTCTCCAATACCACCCCCAGAGGCTCATGCATGAATAGCAGTACACTGCTTAGCCTGCTCCCAACACGGGTCAGGGCAAACCCGTATGGACAAGTGACAGTGACAGTGAGGAAGCAAGGCCCCAGTTCTCTCCAGACGCTGAATAGCACGTCATCTGTGTCGGGAGTCGCGTCGCGTCGGTATCATTGCTACAAACAGCCTCGGATGCCGTATTAAGTTACTCGGGATACGCGTAACCATGAAATCATTTTCGAGTGAAGTGTTAATTCTGGGATGACTTTAGTTATCGATCTTCAGTTTGCGTATGTCGTATTTTCACATGCCGCCGCGGGACAAACATTCTACCATTATTTAGCGTGGCGTTTGATGAAACACTATCATCAAATTATGGCGAGCATTCATTTAAACATTTAATTTGGACATTGATAGTTGCATCAGCGCATTAGACTCTGAACTGCTCTGTTAATTAGATTGTGTGGATTCTTTTGTTTTCATCTGTGACTTTCAGAATACAGAACGTTTTTTTTTTTCACGACCGTTTTTGATTATAAATCCCAGACAATCTCCTAATTCCTCAGAGCTATAAGCTGTAACTATAAGTGTATTCTCAGTTGAAGTGGGCACTAGGAATTCTAATTACAGGTTTCACGTTTTGCTAATCACTTTCTGGTTGCCAATATTGTAGTTAGAGAGCCAGTGTTGAGAACGGCGAAAGACAGCATAAATAATAGGAACATTTTTAACAACAATAATTCCACCCGCCGCCGCACATATGGTTAATCGGCCGGGAAATGCAGTGTTTCTACATTCTACAAAATTTTAAACCACCATAACAATTCCTACCTGCCGCCCCACAGTACCATTTCTTGTTAATTTATTTGGTATTCATCTTTCAATTTCCGTGGATACTGTTTCTATGAGTTAAAACGACATCTGGTTTGAGATTAACAGTCAGATTGGAAGGAATGGAGACTGTCGCTTAGGAAGGTGTCAAGCAAATATATTTATCTGCTTTTTTAAATCGACGTATTTTGCGTTTATGCTTAGTAGGTTTGGACGTTACGGGATTCAGTCTAGCCACAAAAGCCTTGTGGTCACTAATCCCTGAATCTACGAGTAGCATTATACTCCCTACTTAGTTGGGATTATTTGTTGCCAAGAGATCAAGTATGTTTTCGCAATGATTTACACTTCTAATGGGCTCCCGAACTAGATGTTCAAAATAATTTTCTGAGAAGGCATTCACTACGAGTTCAGACCTTATTTTATGCCTACCAGCGACTTTAAACATGTATTTTCGCCAACATATCGACTGTAGATTGAAGTCACCACCAACTATAACTGTATGAGTGGAGTACCTATTGAAATGACACTCAAGTTTTCTTTGAACTGTTCAGCAACTGTATTACCTGGGTCAGGGAGTTGATAAAATGAACCAATTATTAATTTATTCCGGTTGTCAAGTAAAGCCTCTACCCATATTAATTCACAGAAATTATTTACTTAAATATCGCTACAAGGTAAACTACTTCTGACAGCAATAAATGCTCGACCACCAACTGTATTTAATCTACCCTTTCTGAATACAGTTACGTCCTTCGTAAAAAAATAATCGGCTAAACTTATTTCTGGTTTTAGTCAGCCTTCCATACCAATAACGATTAGAGATTTAGTGCTTCCAGTTAGTGCTTGGACCTCTGGTTCTTTTCCAACACAGCTACACCAGTTAACAACTACAATATTGATTGTTCCTATGCCTACCTTCTTCCTGGGTTTGTCAAGCACCCTTTGAAACTAAAGCCCTTTCTGCACTTTCCTGAGAGACTCTAACTTAAAAAAAAAAAAAAAAAAAAAACACCCCGCCCCCCTCCACACAGCCTCCGCTACCAGTGTAGCCGCTTTCTGTGTGTAGTGGACTCCTGGCCCATTTAGCGGAACCCTAAAACCCACCAACCTAAGGCGCAAGTCGAGGAATCTGCAATCTAATCGGTCACAGAATCGTCTGATCCTCTGATTCAGACCCTCCACTTGGCTCCATACCAAAGGACCATAGTCAACGATTCTACAGATGATGAGCTCAGCCTTCATCTCACAAGCAAGACTGGCAGTCCTTACTACTTCATCTAACCCCGTGAAAACAAAGAGAATCTCTTCCGATCCTAAGCGACATGCAACGTCAGTACCAACATGAGCCACCACCTGCAGTTGGCTTCAACCTGTGCTCTTCATGGCTCCTGGAAGCACCCATTCCACATCTGGAAAGACTCTTTCCGGTATGCGCACAGAGTGAACATTGGATTGCTTCGCAGCCATATTCCTAAGGGGCCCCATTGCAGACCTAATGTTGGGCAGAGAAAAACGTTGGGGTGAATGGTGACATTAATTGGACATATTTGGCCAGAGAGTTCAGGTTGGGTAAGTTGTGGCTTAGCTTTGTATTGAGCGGAATAGATGGGGTGGGACTCATTGCAGGTTTTCACTTAGCAAAGGAAGCAACGTAGGTCACAGACATTTTTCCTGACTGTATCGTAGTGCTGACCAGCTGCTTCTTCCATTGTACCATTTATTACTCCTCAAAGTAATTACACTATTATTTTGTAAGAATACGTTTTTTAAAACATTGCACAGTGTATTTTCATGTAGTCTTACTGATGGAAATTGTGTTATATGCTGTAATGATGAAAAACTTTCTGTGAACAAAGAAATGCATTGTCCATCACGTAACTAGCGCCGCTTAGGGGTTCAGTCCAATTGGTTGCAGTCTTGTTCCCTGATAGCAGTTTGCACTTGCCTCTTGGTTAAGCATGTTGACGAAATACAATGTATCCATTTGCCATTCTTCAATGATTCATATTAATGCCAGAGCATTTGGTAAACTAAAAACCACATTCTACTTACTACAACATATCTCTAATCTATGGTGAGAATGAAACGTATTTCGTATCTTTCGATACCAGCTTTGTGTTGTGTTTTACAGCCTTAGAAAATGACGGAATGTCGAAACGTGTAAGACAGTTTTAAAACTAATAAAAAGTGCGGTTAAGATATCTGAAATTTGTTAAACTGCATCCAATGGCCGCTTCGCCTCATGGCATTTTTGTTCAAATTGTAACAAACTAAGGTATTATAAATTACTTCCCCTGTTGTAGTTTTGAGGCGGTATTCCTACCGCAATAAATGTGTTGAGGATAAGTCACCTTCTTTGTGAACATGTATCTGGTACTGTTCACCATGCTTTTCAGTAAGCCACGTTTATACAGAAAGTTTTATCATTTCATATTCTTCTGTGGGTACAATTAAAAGAAAAGACGTCATGTGCGATATATAGTCCAGCCCTCCAGAGTTAATCTCTGTGATATATACACTTTTGTGTATGGCATTTAGTCAACGCTAATGTCCAGTACACACTGTGAGGAAAGGTAATCATTATCGCCTCTAGCGAAGATTACGTTTGTTAACTGTTTCGAAGTGTTATTATACCATGAAATTGTTAACGGAATACTCTGGTATCCCCAAACTACTATTCGGAATGTGTCTGTCGTGAATGAAAGGCTATGATTTAGTAGGTGGGAGCGAAAAGCAAGAGAAAGCGGATTTACAGCAAAAAGCAAGACACAATGACATAAAAACTGTCATATCAGCAGAGTTTGTATAACTGAAAATCTAATTCCTAACTCCTGGTCCCTGTCAGCTGCGAAGCAGACTTAACGTCATTGGATCTGTCAATACTTGTTAGAGTCCACTCCGAAACTCCGCGCACGTCCACACACATAAAAAACACACACACATACACCCACACAAACACACACATACACACACACAAAGACAGACAGACAGACAGAGAGAGAGAGAGAGAGAGTCTCAGGTGCGAGATAACGTCTCAATTGCACAATAATAGAGAGTTAGCACTGATATAACTCCAGACACGGAGACATATTCCTGTAGAATATTCCTTTCATGTTTGTAAGTTTCTGTAGGTAACCTGAAGTTTCTATCCTTCCATACAAACATGGTAGCAGTATGACTGATAAATCTATCCTTTCATAGAACAACATATTAATAGTGATAGTTGCTGCGGGGTACAATAAAGAATTTGTAAACAATCAGCCACCCACTAGATAGATGTAATACTACTATTTACCTAATCTTTTTCATCCGTCGGCATGAACCGTTTCCATGTGATGTAGTTGATTATTACATAACTGCTGTATGTTTGCGAATATTAGTTGTCACAACAGATCGTGTCTTAAGTGGTTTTAACATCACTGTATCGTGAAGAGAAAAACATATGTTGTCGAGAAAAATTTGTAACTGACCTGGTAAACATCACAGATTTACCTGAAATTTTCATTCTGAATATTTTTTGTATTGATACGGTGTCATCAAATCTATACATCAGTCAACATCTTGAGAATTCACAGAACTCTTTCTTTACCTACCATAACGAAATAGTAGCTTGCTTTTCTCTGAACACGTTTGCACGAAAGTTGGGACAGTGGCAGCCACCATACAGGATGTGATTATCATAAAACGCCCATTCTTTTCCATTCACGGATGGTGAGCGAGGAGAAAGGAGGACTCATACCAAGTAGAACTAACAGGGGATACTGAACAAATACAAACAAGGGCTGTACGAATGGTCACAGCCTTATACGACCCACGGGAGAACGTCATGGAAATGCTGATAAACCATAACCGGCAAAATCTTGATGATAGGCACCAACTACTACACCAAAACGCAACTTGCAAAGTTTCCTGAAGCAGTATTTAGTGAGCAATGTTCGAATGTACTAGCACACCCTACGTATCGCTCTCATAGAAAACGCGAGGGCAAGGTTAGACTACTTGCAGTGCGCAGAGGCATTTAAGCAATCATCTTTCCCGTGTTCCGTACGCGAACGAAACGGGAAGCAATACTAAGATGATGTACAGTGGGAAGTACACTCTATAACGCATTTCACAGTGGCTTGATAGGGTATAGAAATAGACGCAGATATAAATATTGAGTACAGCTTAAGGTCCCGTCGATGACGACGTAATTAGTGACGTAGAGGAAGATCGGATTGGGGAAGGATGTGGCTGTGTCCTTCTTAGAAGAACCATCCCGGAATTAGCCTTAAGCGTTAGGGAAACCTCAGCGGAGCTGAATCTGGAAAGCTTGACGGCGATCTGAACCCCAGTCGTACTGAACGCGGGTCAGTGTGTTAACTACTGCACCACTTTGCTCGGCGCGCGGCAAGACCGGCTGTCGGTTCATCTCGGTGTAACCCTGACTGCATCCTTTTCACCATCATGAGAATTATGTGACGTGATGTGACAGGAAGTAAGTCTTCTCTTGGCTCTTCGTGGTTTGTATAATGTTCGAAATTTGACAGTAAATGTTTCTGTATCCACGATGGCTATGATGCAGCGCCTCCTACTGGAAATAGTTAATCATTTCTGTCTCAATACAAATCCATAAGTATCTGTTGTGTACATAGTTCCGCGTAGTCAGCGCGTACACAACTTTCCCACTAGAGCACGCCCCGCTATGCACAACAGCGCAGGCGCAGCGCTCGTCCGTCTCCGCTCTACGAGATGGCGCTGCCATAAAGACGGACAAAATTCTGCTTCCGCCGATCCGCATATTAATATGTAACGCAGCCAGTGAGATTGCTGCTAACGTAGAACCTTTTCTCCTCGCGGATCACACTCGTGCAGTGATACCTGAACGCTCGAGGTATTATAACGAGTGTACAGACCTCCGATTAGTCAGTCTGCATTTGTCTGCATTAGTCTGTACCAGTCTGCATTGTCTGTACCAGTCTATAGTCAAGTTTCAGTCTGCGCCTAATAAGATTACCATATTCCTGTACATAGCCATGAAGATAAATGTATAGACACTTTGTCAAGTATCAGAGATATGTGAGAATAAGATTAACGTACCAAGACCAAAGGAACTTCAGATTGTCAGTTGTAAATAGCATCCAGAATCAAGTTAAGTAAGGTTTATGATTGTTATTATTTTAATAAATGTGTGTGAAAATTAATCAAGTTCTGTTTAAAGTTGGTCATCGTCAATCTGCTACTCTAAGCGTGCAAGTGGCATTTCTATCGTCTGACCTAACGGCAGAAGATAAACACGCTACGATAAGACCACGAGACATATTGCTGACACTCGCCTACTTCGTTAGAGCGACAAGTCAAATAATCTGATGGTGTGTGTACCGAAGGTCTTAAAGTACGCATACCACAGTATCTTATAGCCCTTCCATGCGTCTTCTGTAGCCCCACTGGTTAATATGATGGTGAAGGGACACTTGACACTAATGGAAACCGTTTGCACCCAAGCTGAGAACAATGCTGGATTGACTTATTCCAGAGACACCAGCAGTTTCTGTGGAGCTTGTACGTGAATTATGAGAAACAGCTGCCAAAATATTCGTTTCGTTCGCTTAGCTCGTCGCACGCATGCTCCTTACCCTCTCTTTAGTACTCAGTGCCATACAAATAATAATTTTTTGCACATTCATTGAATTTCATTCTTGTTGGGCTCCGTCTATCGGGATACCTCAGTGGGTAAAAGTCAATTGTTCTCCTCGCGTTATCTCTCTATTCTCCAAAAGGGAGTTTCGTATCGAGTTTCTATTGGTTTGTGAAGTCTATTTCTTTTAAAGCTAACCAGAAATCGACACACGTGAACTACACAGACAGAATGAGAGCTAAATGTAATCTGTGCCGCGTTTATATCTGTATCGTGGTGGTGCAACATTCTGTTTCCTCCCCGTTCGACATAACGCATGTCCTTATTCGAATGTGAAATTACGAACTTCTGCATAAGACAGCACTCAATTCACGTTCAAAAGAGATAAGTCGTAGGTTCTAAATATTGTAATTACTCTGAAATTAGTAACCAATTTTGAAAGGTGAACTCAATTGAATTCGCCTATTTTAAATCTACGATAACAGAAGCAGAAATTACTATAGTACCATTTGAGAAACTGAAATTGGTACTATACGTCGGCTAGCCATATCTGTCTCACAATTAATCTGGGTGAAAACAGAGCTGCTATACATTGAACCATTCCGGAAATAACTGTTGAACGGTTTAGCTGAATTACCTTGTATTTGTTTATGTTGACGATAATCTGATGGTATTTCCGTAAATTGGTGATCAGGTGCAGGTCTTATTGCATTACACAAAAATTTTATAGTGATGTATTCTTCCTGAAAGTTAACGTGTCGTCTGTAAACAGTCTCAAGGAACTGCTGAAGTTATCAGTCAGGTAGTTTGTTTGATGAATAGTAACGCAGCTATGACAATGTTGGCTCTGAGCACTATGGCTCTGAACACTATGGGACTCAACTGCTGAGGTCATTAGTCCCCTAGAACTTAGAACTAGTTAAACCTAACTAACCTAAGGACATCACAAACATCCATGCCCGAGGCAGGATTCGAACCTGCGACCGTAGCGGTCTTGCGGTTCCAGACTGCAGCGCCTTTAACCGTACGGCCACTTCGGCCGGCTATGACAATGTATTGCTGTACTTTGGTTACTACGTTATAATACGGTCTTATACAGGAGTCCCTCAAGTCTTGATGCACGGCATTATCGAATAACGTGTCACATTGTTGGCCAGAATCCGATAGTTCGTGACTGTCCGATGTGACCTTCAACAACAGTTCTGCATGGCAGTTCAGAAGGCGACGGTCCGCCGTGTGGTATGTGCTATGACTATAACATGAAGCTAAATCACTGTCGAGAGTAGGCTTTCGCTATAGAAACTGCTACAAAGTACTGAAAAATGTCAGCAAACTGGCTACAGCCATACACTACAGAATAGAGAGCTGTCAGAATAAAATTAGAACTACACTGTCTGATAAGAAAGTGAAGAACCCGAAAGGGGAGGAGGAGGTGAATGAACCTTCAGGGGTTGAGGGGGTATTTGGCTGTATTTCAAGAATCATAAAATCGAGTCAAGTTTAGAAAGAACTCACCAGTATGAGCCCACTTATCGATACGACGTTGCACCCCATCTGGCCTTGATGCATGCATTAACTCGGTTGGGAAGGATGTCATAAAGCCATTGTGTCCTCTCCTGACGCAGTCTGGCTCACAACTCTTGTAACTGGTCCTAAATATCCTGGATACTGGCTCTGGGATGGAGTTGACGTCCGAGCTGATCCCATACATGTTGTATCGAGGACAGATCTGAAGAGCTACCTGCTACCTGGCCACAGGAGTACCTAAATATCACCCAGACAGTTCACACTGTGCGACCAATGATGCAGGATGACACAGAATGTTGCAGAGACTCCATTGCTGGTTCTCGGATGGCAGGCGCAGATGTGAAGGAGTTACGACGTGCTTGGTGCACAATACGGCGATCTTCGCTTGTGGTGGTCAGACATGGTCGACCAAAACCTGTAAGAAGAGTACGCCTGCTTTCACATTCCCAGAGGGCAGAAAGATGGTCCTCAACATAATCCAATCCTTGTGTAGGAAAATGATACTGTTACTAGTCTACCTGAGTAGTGCAAATATTTAGCCCTCTTAGTACCACAGGGATCTGTATGACCCCATAAACACATTGTAAATACACTACCGGAAGAAAATTAGTACATCTTCTTAGAGGTTTCCAATTTACTCACGATTTATTGTTGCAAAAGTGCATACGAAGTACATGAAATTATTACATTTACAAATCAATAGCACAAGCGGTTCGGAGGTACCAGGTGTCGACCCATGCTGAATCACCCACATTAGCAAATGGTGTAGCCTCCACAAGCGGCAGCGCAGGTGGAGAATACTGTCCTGCGACACGTTATGCCACCCCTGTTTGACCTGTTCACGTAGTTCTGGAAGACTTATCGGCTGACGAGTCGTACGAGTCACTTCTTGTCCCATTATGTTCCTCAGGCCTCGATTGGAAACAAGTCCGGAGATGGTACTGGCCAGGGAAATTGCTGCACGTCTTGCAGTGCACGTTGAGTTTCACAGGCAGTGTGTGGGTGAGCATTATCCTGTTGGAACAACACATCGCCTTCCTGTTGCTAGAATGCAAAAGAATGGGTCTAACAACATTCGAAGGTCTGGGTTGGGGCTAGTGTGTCTTGGACGAATGCACTCTACGAGACAGCTCTCACCAGGTCTATGTCGTACGTACAAAAGACCATCACTTGTGTGGGGGCAGAATCTGCTTTCATCGCTGAAGACCACGGCGCGCCATTCCATCTTCCAAGTGATCCTCTGACGGCGCCAGTCGAGCCACAAACGTCGATGCTGTGGTGTGAGTGAATGACGGGCTAGAGATGTGCGTGCCCATAGCCCCACTGTTAATAACCAGTTCGCAACAGTTCGTGATGACATGTCTGGCATAACAAGCCCTTTTATCCGTGCTTTGGTAGCTGTACGATTTGCCACTGCTGCCCTTAAAGTACAACGAACCTGGCGCGCATCTGTGCTGTGTGGACGTCCAGAACCCCGTCTACTGATTCATGTGACCGCTGATACTTGCATCGTTGCACAGCTAACGAAGCACGTCCAAATTGTGTGGAAATTGGCCGAAAAGGCGATCCCGCCACTCGGAAGGGCCTAATTTAACCCATTTCAAATTCGCTCACTGGGCTGTAGGATGCACGAGTCTGTCTCCGTGGCATGGTTGCCCATTTGCTTCACGTGTTTGCGCCACACTGCGCCCTGGCTGCTAGCATTCCTTGTTAAAGATTAGACGCAGATGGCGCTCTGGTAGCTATGCCACTAGGCTTTCTGTGGCGGACGTCGCTGAAACCTTTATCAGTTCATCTTCTGTCCTCCAGCTGACATTTGCCATCTTCGGATCAAAATCGACGTCGCCTTTCCACGTGTACTAATTTTTTCCCCGTGGTTTGTATATATCCTTTGTTTTCAAAACTATTATTTTCAAAATATGACTTTCTCCCACTGACTCAATTGTACCCAATACGTTTCAAACATTTTTGTATTTAAAACACATTAAAATTTATTCATGGTTTTTGCGCTGACCACCACTGGGGTCAACACGGCCCAAGCTTAAATTGATCGTTCGCTTCTTGAATGTGATATTTATGAAAATAGAATGATTACTGCTACGTTGAGCAACTGCAATGTATATTTTTGTATTAGTTCATAAAATGCTGCCAATATATTCCGCGCAAATTACTTGGGGTCTATATGACCCCAGTACTCATTGAAACAAAAACAAAAGTCATGGTAACAGGACGGTTCATAGAGCAAAGTAGTTCGCAGATGTAAATGTAAATTTTGAAAGTATCCCAAGTGAGTAGGTTACTGTTTATAAGATATATACACTGAAGAGCCAAAGATGCTGGTACACTTGCCTAATATCGTGTAGGGCCCCCGCGAGCACGCAGAAGTGGCGTAGACTCGACTAATGTCTCAAGTAGTGCTGGAGGGAATTGACACCATGAATCCTGCAGGGCTGTCCATAAATCCGTAAGAGTACGAAGGGGTGGAGATCTCTTCTAAAGAGCACATTGCAAGGCATCCCAGATATGCTCAATAATGTTCATGTCTGGGGAGTTTGCTGGCCAGCGGAACTGTTCCTGGAGCCACTCCTTAGCAATTTTGAATGTATGGGGGTATCGCATTGTCCTGCTGGAATTGGCCAAGTCCGTCGGAATTCGCAATGGACATGAATGGCTGCAGGTGATCAGAGAGGATGCTTACGTACGTGTCACCTGTCAGGGTCGTTTCAGGGGTCCTATATCACTCTAACTGCGTACGCTCCACACCATTACAGAGCCTTCACCTGCTTCAGCAGTCCCCTGGTGAACTGCAGGGTCCATGGATTCATGAGGTTGTCTCCATACCCGTACACGTCCATCCGCTCTATATAATTTGAAACGGAACTCGTCCGCGGGACTGCTACGGTCGCAGGTTCGAATCCTGCCTCGGGCATGGGTGTGTGTGATGTCCTTAGGTTAGTTAGGTTTAAGTAGTTCTAAGTTCTAGGGGACTTATGACCTAAGATGTTGAGTCCCATAGTGCTCAGAGCCATTTGAACCATTTGAACTCGTCCGATCGGGCAACATGTTTTCAGTCGTAACAATCCAATGTCGGTGTTGACGGGCCCAGGCGAGGCGTAAAGCTTTGTGTGGTGTAGTCATCAAGGGTACACGAATGGTTCAAATGGCTCTGAGCACTATGGGACTTAACATCTGAGATCATCAGTCCCCTAGAACTTAGAACTACTTAAACCTAACTAACCTAAGGACATCACACACATCCATGCCCGAGGCAGTATTCGAACCTGCGACAGTAGCGGTCGCGCAGTTCCAGACTGAAGCGCCTAGAACCGCTCGGCCACACAGGCCGTCAAGGGTACACGAGTGGTCTTTCGACTCCGAAAGCCCATATCGATGATGTTTCGTTGTATCGTTCGCACACTGACAGTTTTTGATGGCCCAGCATTGAAATCTGCAAGCAAATTGCGGAAGGGTTGCACTTCTGTCACGTTGAACGAATCTCTTCAGTCGTCGATGGTCTCGTTCTTACAGGATTTTTTTCCGACCGCAGAGATATCGGAGGTTTGATATTTTATCGGATTCCTGATCTTCACGGTACACTCGTGAAGTGGTCATACGGGAAAATCCCCAGTTCATCGCTACCTTGGAGACGCTGTGTCCCATCGTTGTGCGCCGACTGTAGCACCACTTCGAACTCACTTAAATCTTGATAAACTGACATTGTAGCTGCAGTAACCGATCTAACAACGGCGCCAGATATTTGTTGTCTTATATTGGCGTTGCTGACGGCTGCGCCGTGTTCTGCCTGTTTACATACCTCTGAATGTGAATACGCATTGATATTTCAGTTTCTTTGGTGCTTCACTGTACATGAGATATTGGAAAACCTAGGATTCGCCATAAGGCTGTTCGCAGAAGACATTATTTTAGCACTAAAAGACTATAGTGAAATGAGTAACAGTCTGGAGATACCTAATATGGAATTAGGTCTAGGAAAAGCATATTCATCTAAACAAAACTAAAGTTCATCTTTGAAAGAAGTGGCTTACAAAACACTCGTCTGACTGATCTGTCGTCAGTATGAGACGCTTACCGGATAGAATTAATAGAAGAGATATAGAAATGCAACGAAGAGCAGTGTGTTTCGTTCCGGGATAGTTTAGAATATGTGAGAGCGTTAAGGAGAAACTCAATAAACTCCAATGGTGGACGGTACAAGACAGACGTTGCCCATCACGAAGAAGTTTACCGTTGAAATTCCGAGAACGTACAGTCATGCTCAAAAGTATCCGAACGACCTGAACTACATTTCGCCAGATTCGCATGCAACCGACATAACGCACCTGTCTAGCAGGCCCTCTACTCGCTCGTTGGTACAGTCGTTTGAATATTGAAAATCGTTCCAACAAGTCACCACTAGAAAGCACTGCTCTGTATCGCAATAGCTCAAGTTGTAAAGTTATACAACGATACTAGAAATATCAGGGAACAACTTATCACAGATAAGACTGTCCTTAAGGCTTGTAAGCTCACATTTATTGCAATAAATGACATACCTGAAATGTTACCACTCTCATTATTACATCAGATAGGTAATGCACGTAGTACGTTCACCGTATTCATGATTTCCTCTTCAAAGTAAAACACCGTACTTGTTATTTAACACAAAATGACATTAAAACTTTAAGTTATTCATGAGCAGCTAGTTGATAATATGTATGAAATTCAAATGACACGACGAACCGTCTCATTCTGCATATGGATTCAAACCCAGCCCATGCAGACTAAGATTTCGCGACTGATGAAAATTAAAAATCATTCCTGACTAGGCATACAGAGAGTGATATACCTCGATTTTAGACAATATCAGTTATCAAATATCAACTTTAAATTACATAGAGTAAACATTTTTAATGGACGCGAATTCCTACCCAGCATGTATTGCCCCTGTTAACGAACTACGAGAGATGTTAAATATTGCTTATTCACAAGTAACTTGCTTGAAATGCCGTGAGGTAAAGCTTTGTGTTGGACAGGGATTCGAACCCAGAACCTAATCGGATTGTTATCTAAGCACAACCAACTGTGACATATCCGATTTTCTCGGCAGTAGCTAGATGTTTTAACTGAAATAACGAGACGAAACATTTTTTCCTTCCCAGAACTCCAACCCGGCACCTATTGCTTGTATATTCTAGAAAAATGAACGTTAAATATGGGTTTGTTACACCAGCAGCGACATGTGAGCATGTTTGAACTAGAAATAATATGACGAAGTGTTCAGTGCAGACTGGGAATCGATCCTCACACATATCGTTGTTGACTACACACAAAGAGACGTCAGCTACCGAATTTTTCTCCACCAGCAGCTCGGAATAACATTCTTGAACTTACAGTGATCTCTCAAATAGTTCTGTGTCCCACTGGGAGTCAAAAACGTCATATTTCGTTAGTGTTGACAGCGAAAGAAAATGCATTAAAAATCAAAATTATTATCCACCAGCAGGTAGGTGTTCTCATGCTAGATCTTGATAATACATAATGAAAACTTTGGTGCCGGGCCAGGATTCGAACCCATTCACGCCCAATACGTGGAGATGTTGAGGAATCTGCAGTTTTGAACAAATAACAAATAGTAGTCGAGCTGTATTGTCACGAAGGGATCAAATTCCGCGTTAAGGGCGGTCTGAGTTGCATTTCAAGTTCAGAACAAATTTCATCGACATACAGAAGCTCAAATAAAAGATGGAATAAGTGTCCTGTGACCCTACATAGCGTTTGTTTTCACTAGAAATAAATAACTAGTAAAAGAAAGGTTACTGGTGATAGAGTTCCCACATTTAGCCACTCCTGACTTTATTGTGGTTCAACCTAACATCTACTTGGTAGAGAAGAAATATCATGTTTAATGTGAATTTCAGAGCGCAATGCCATTGTAACTTCTTCACTTGGCGTAGCCAGATGAGGACAGAATCTGTTTCTCACTATTAAAAATCATCAGCAGATGTCGGAATCGAACACAGATCATCAGCATAGCAACCTATTATCAATCCAACAGGCCACCAAATCCTCTGCAGTGTGACACATTTTTCAATCATAACTCCGTTGTGGCACACCCGATGAGAATTCTGACACTCAGGCTCCCTGTAGTGGTTTGCAGCATGTTCAGTACATTCGTTTACTTGGTTGACCGAATCGCCATGAACTAGCTGCCTCGGCTACCCAGTGCATACATTCGACTCTAGTTTGTAATCACCGAAATAAAATCACGAAACTGCCACCTACATAGAACTGCCAACACTGTAGGATGCAGAAGTTTAAATACAAAGTGTTCCTTTCCATTTGAGCTACTCTATTGCACTATCTGTTTGTTGAAAACGTCGTGCAGTGCAAAAAAAAGCTGTAACTGTCAGTCTCTCAGAAGTCTAGATCCGGCCATACGCATTATCTCACAGCACTGTGGAATTCGGAAGTTCCGGAGGAACTGTCGTTGACTTCTGAAGCTGCTGCAGATACATGATAGGTAGTAGCGTAACGGTCAGCGTCGTGCACCGTAGATAAGTCGTCGCTAGTTCAATTACATTTGGTGCTACATTTTTTGAAACGCAATTCTGCTGCCTGCTGAAGTTACCAATTTAATGGAACTTTGAACATAATTCCCTTTACTTCTCAACCCAAAATTGCCACATGTGGAAATAGGGCTAACTTCTGCGACATTTTGTTCTTTTCAGGTTTAATAGACGGCCAGGCAGCAGATGCATCTCGAAGCTTTTGTATTATGTATGTGGAGAGCGCATCGTGCCAAAATAGAAAAGTATTTTCTACATTAGCTGTCGTCTGCTAGTGGCATTTTATTCTTCTTCAGACCTTGTTTGACAGCTGTAACTCTGAACAAATTTTCTACATGGATGTAATCAATAAACTGCATGTGCATTGTCAGACTGTTATAGATAACATCAGAGAATTCGCATATATCGTTGATGATTAATTTCTCTCTCATGTTTAGTATTGTTTTAACAACATTAAAAGAAACCTTACGAAAATTGTGCACTGTATTATAAGAAATGAAATAAAACTACCCACGATAACCTTACGACGAAAATCTGTTTTAATATAACTGAGTGCCCGTACAGAAGTAAAACACTACTCACTTAGATTTCCATTGGGTCTGCATTTAATTGCTATGCTGTGTCATACTCAACAGGTATGCAAATGTGCCATTTCATAAATAAAGTTATGTATTCCTAGAAACCCAAAATTTGCTTGTCAGCAGCGGTAAGAGGCGTCCCCTGTTGTGCAGCATTGTAAGTTTTTCGCCATTGCACTATGAGCTGAAAGTATTTTCTTGCGATTTCCTTATCGATGTTTGATCTGACTGCTTGTAACTCTTTCACAGAACGGATAAAAACGTTAATGTCTGCGAGACTGGAACTGTGAACCATTACAGATGCTTTTTCACAGCTCAACACGTCAGCACACATCTAGCGAAGAGGCCTGTGTTGTGCCTTCCTCTTGCGAGGCCAATAGGGGCTAGGTCTCGTAAACCGCTAGTTAAAGGACGAGATTAGTTGCGATTTCCACGTGCAACGGCTTTCCTGGGCTGAAAACCGTAAATTTACAATCTTTTGTTACACCTCAAGCGATAATAAGTCAGATTATTCAATGGAAAAGACAGGTAATATCAAGTGAACTTTGAGGCTAAATTCCGTGCACACCAGGAAGGAACACGTCGATCACAGAGTTGCGAAACATACCTTGCCTTGTTGCCAAATCTCAGTTAAAGTACCAGCAGGAAGACGACGAACCGATGTGATCCTACAGCGGTCTGGGAAGTGACCATAGCTGACGTCTCAAAGACGCGGCTGCTACGGCCTGGAATACGTGTAACTAGGTTTAGCGACTGGAGCGTAGTTACTAATAATACTCAGAAGTGGCTGCAAACTAAGCATCATAAAGCAGTAACTCTCATAGTTGTTTTTATATTTCTTTCATAACTGTACTCAAAACTAAGAAACTCATTCACGGACGCTTTCGTGCCTCACCGATAGTCGAGCACACCAAACAAATAAAAAAGAAAAAAAGAATGTGTGTGTGTGTGTGTGTGAGAGAGAGAGAGAGAGAGAGAGAGTGAGAAGAGAGAGAGAGAGAGGGGGGGGGGCGGAGAGGGCGGAGAGGGCGGACAGAGCGGAGAGGGTCTGATATGCCTCCATTCAGAAGTAACAATGTGTGTATGCATTTAAAGATGAATCATGTGATGTGAAGTTCTGTGACGGAGATACGAACCCAACACGTAATCGGATTGTTAACTAAGTAAAATCAAGTGTTACGTATCGGTTTTTCTTGCCAGCTGCTAGGTGTTTGAATCTAAAATAAGGATACAAATTTTTGTGCTGAGCGACAGTCGAACCGCACTCCTATCGTTCTTCTCTATCGTCCAAGAATACAGCTTAAGTATCACTTGCTTACTCACCAACAGTACGATGTGTGCGTGTTTGACCAGAAATTGTTGGCAACACATGAACAGACATTAAAAATGCACGTTAATTTTCACTAGCAGGCCGTTGTGCACGTGATAGGACTTGAAATTATGAATATTTTTGTACTGGATCAGGAATCGGACCCACGTACTTACCTTTGGACGAGACCTAGAGTAGATTGCAGTCTTGGAAAAAGGAACTATACTGTTCCGAGAGATTCAGATCCTGGAAAGAGTAGATACGAAATCCAATCATAGTCCAGCAACGTCTCTAGTTCAATCAAGTACAATTAAAATAAGAGCCCTGTTCCTTTAAATGGCTATCGGTTCATCAAATAAAATAAAATTTTTTAATGTAAGTAATTCAATTTACCATGACCTCCACCTGTGTTATTTCCCAAAGTAAAGTCGCTCCGTCCAATTGGGAATGAAGGAACGTGATGTTTAATGCGGATTCTGGATTATAACGTCTTTCTCTTGAGGTTATCAGAGGTAAAGTAAATCTGTTTTTACCTCTTAAAAGTAAATGCCTGATCACACGCATTGCACCTGTGATTGTTCGTTCCACCAGACCATTGTGGCCACATTTCCCAGCCCCAGCAGTGTGCTGTAACGGATGATGTGCTTAGCTTACAAAATTAGTCACGGTGGAAAAAATACAAGTCTATGAAATGGTTAAGTAGAAGCAAATTTCTGACGCCGAGATTATGCTATTCTCACGTCATCAGGATGTATAGACTCTTCTAGGCAATATAGCCTCAATGTGAAGCCATTTTGAAATTTTTACTAAATAAGGAAATTTCTTAGTTCGAGAAAATCCACTGTGAAGTGTGAAGTTACCGGATAATTCGATTAATACTATCATTATTACTATCATTTTCTTCATTCCGCTGCTGGAACACATGTGCTGGAAGATCATTTAAGGCCTTTTGGTCATTATAGAAGTAGTTGCCCAAGAACAGGTTCTTTCCCTGCCTACGGAATCCTTTTCGTGTTAACATCAAACATCAGCAATTACTCGTTGATTACATTAAAACTAAAAATGGTTCAAATGGCTCTGAGCACTATGCGACTTAACTTCTAAGGTCATCAGTCCCCTAGAACTTAGAACTACTTAAACCTAACTAACCTAAGGACATCACACACATCCATGCCCGAGGCAGGATGCGAACCTGCCGCCGTAGCGGTCGCGCGGTTTCAGACTGAAGTGCCTAGAACCACATTTTTTATTTTTTTTATTTTTGCAGAGCTGCAAACGTGGGTGAGCTCCACCTACTCTTCAGCACGGTCAAAACGGTAGGGCTCGTCCGGGATGCGAACCCGGGACCTCCTGAACCCAAAGCAGGAATCATACCCCTTTGTTTTTTGTTTTTTTTGCGTAAATTTTGAACTTGGATAGCTTAGAATGAAAACCTTTCTGTTTATTGCAAAGGAAAACAATTGATTTTCTAAAACATTCTCTGTCATACACAACTTGAAACAGGTCACGTCGACCAAATCATATGAAAGAGCTGACAGCGACGTATATCGGAAGGCAGTAAGCTCCCTTGGCTTTCGGTTTGGCAGTATTCGACAGCCATTTCTAGGTGCAAGTAAATGAAGAAAGGCAGATCGTTTTTGTTATCAAGTAACGTCTTCATCAATTAGTTTTAGTGAAATCTACGAGTAATTACTGATCTTTGATGTTAACATGAAAAGGATTCCGTAGGCAGGGAAAGAACCTGTTCTTGGGCAACTACTTCTGTAATGACCAAAAGGCCTTAAATGATCTCCCAGCACATGTGTTCCAGCAGCGGTATGAAGAAAATGATAGTAATAGTGATAGTATTAATCGAATTATCCGGTAACTTCACATTCGCAGTGGATTTTCTTGGAATAAGAAATTTCCTTATTTAGTGAAAATTTCAAAATGGCTTCACATTGAGGCTATGATGCCGAGAAGAGTCTATATATGCTGATGACGTGAGAATAGCATAATCTCCGCGTCAGGAGCTTGTTTCTACTTAACCATTTCATAGACTCGCATTTTTTCCACCGTGACTAATTTTGTAAGCTAAGCACATCAACCGTTACAGCACACTGCTGGGGCTGGGAAATGTGGCCACAATGGTCTGGTGGAACGAACTATCACAAGCGCAATGCGTGGGTGCAGGCATTTACCTTTAATAGGCACAGTCAGATTTACTTTACCTCTGATAACCTCAAGAGAAAGACGTTATAATCCAGAATCCGCATTAAACACCACGTTCCTTCATTCCCAACTGGACAGAGCCGCTTTATTTTGGGAAATAACATATGTGGCGGTCATGGTAAACAGAAATACTGTCGCCAGTAATCTTACTTACATTAAAAAATTTTATTTTATTTGATGAACCTACAGCCATTTAAAGGAACAGGGTTCTTACTGTATTTTACTTGTACTTGATTGAACTAGAGACGTTGTTGGACTATGATTCGATTTCGTATCCACTCTTTCGAGGATCTGAATCTCTCGGAACAGTATAGTTCCTTTTTCCAAGACTGCAATCTACTCTAGGTCTCGTCCAAAAGTAAGTATGTGGGTCCGATACCTGATCCAGTACAAAAATATTCATAATTTCAAGTCCTATCACGTGCACACCGGCCTGCTAGTGAAAATTAACGTGCATTTTTAATTTCTGTTCATGTGGTGCCAACAATTTCTGGTCAAACACGCACACATCTTACTGTTGGTGAGTAAGCAATTGATACTTAAGCTATATTCGTGGACGATAAAGAAGAACGATAGGAGTGCGGTTCGATTGTCGCTCAGCACAAAAATTTGTATCCTTATTTTAGATTCAAACACCTAGCAGCTGGTAAGAAAAACCGATACGTAACATTTGATTTTACTTAGTTAACAATCCGATTACGTGTTGGGTTCGTATCTCCGTCACAGAACTTCACATCACATGATTCATCTTTAAATGCATACAAACGCTGTTACTTCTGAATAAAGGCATATCAGACATCTTTCGTGGTTAGTTAACAGGGATGAAAGGGTCTTGATAAGAGTCCCAGTTTATTACAAAAACTGTCGTCTTTTATTTTCAAGTTTAGATTTGGTTACTGATACTAGCGAAAATTTCGGTAATTCATGACTGTTGACGACTAGACAGCAATATGATATGATTAGATACTTGTTCCATAAATCATGAATACGACATTTCGTACTGATGTGGAACGTGTCATTTTAATGAAAAATTTCTTTACATAGCGGTATTCAATTTCTTTACAACAATTTTTTACCCTCTCTCTCATTCTTTTATACTTTTCTCTCCCTCTCTCTCCCTCCCTCTCTTCTCTCTCTATCTTCTCTCTCTCTCTCTCTCTCTCACACACACACACACACATTCTTTTTTTATTTTTATTTGTTTGGTGTGTTCGACTATCGGCGAGCACGAAAGCGTCCTTGAATGAGTTTCTTAGTTTTGAGTACACTTACGAAAGAAATATAAAAACAAGTATGAGAGTTACTGATTTATGATGCTTAGTATGCAGTCACTTCTGAGTATTATTAGTAACTACGCTCCAGTCGCTAAACCTAGTTACAGAAATGCGAATCAGACGCATTACGTATTCCAGGCCGTAGCAGCCGCGTCTTTGAGACGTCAGCTATGGTCACTTCCCAGATCGCTGTAGGATCACATCGGTTCGTCGTCTTCCTGCTGGTACTTTAACTGAGATTTGGCAACAAGGCAAGGTATGTTTCGCAACTCTGTGATCGACGAGTTACTTGTGGTGTGCACGGAATTAAGCCACAAAGTTCACTTGATGTTTCCTGTCTTTTCCATTGAATAATCTGACTTATTATCGCTTGAGGTGTAACAAAAGATTGTAAATTTACGGTTTTCAGCCCAGGAAAGCCGTTGCACGTGGAAATCGCAACTAATCTCGTCCTTTAACTAGCGGTTTACGAGACCTAGCCCCTATTGGCCTCGCAAGAGGAAGGCACAACACAGGCCTCTTCGCTAGATGTGTGCTGACGTGTTGAGCTGTGAAAAAGCATCTGTAATGGTTCACAGTTCCAGTCTCGCAGACATTAACGTTTTTATCCGTTCTGTGAAAGAGTTACAAGCAGTCAGATCAAACATCGATAAGGAAATCGCAAGAAAATACTTTCAGCTCATAGTGCAATGGCGAAAAACTTACAATGCTGCACAACAGGGGACGCCTCTTACCGCTGCTGACAAGCAAATTTTGGGTTTCTAGGAATACATAACTTTATTTATGAAATGGCACATTTGCATACCTGTTGAGTATGACACAGCATAGCAATTAAATGCAGACCCAATGGAAATCTAAGTGAGTAGTGTTTTACTTCTGTACGGGCACTCAGTTATATTAAAACAGACTTTCGTCGTAAGGTTATCGTGGGTAGTTTTATTTCATTTCTTATAATACAGTGCACAATTTTCGTAAGGTTTCTTTTAATGTTGTTAAAACAATACTAAACATGAGAGAGAAATTAATCATCAACGATATATGCGAATTCTCTGATGTTATCTATAACAGTCTGACAATGCACATGCAGTTTATTGATTACATCCATGTAGAAAATTTGTTCAGAGTTACAGCTGTCAAACAAGGTCTGAAGAAGAATAAAATGCCACTAGCAGACGACAGCTAATGTAGAAAATACTTTTCTATTTTGGCACGATGCGCTCTCCACATACATAATACAAAAGCTTCGAGATGCATCTGCTGCCTGGCCGTCTATTAAACCTGAAAAGAACAAAATGTCGCAGAAGTTAGCCCTATTTCCACATGTGGCAATTTTGGGTTGAGAAGTAAAGGGAATTATGTTCAAAGTTCCATTAAATTGGTAACTTCAGCAGGCAGCAGAATTGCGTTTCAAAAAATGTAGCACCAAATGTAATTGAACTAGCGACGACTTATCTACGGTGCACGATGCTGACCGTTACGCTACTACCTATCATGTATCTGCAGCAGCTTCAGAAGTCAACGACAGTTCCTCCGGAACTTCCGAATTCCACAGTGCTGTGAGATAATGCGTATGGCCGGATCTAGACTTCTGAGAGACTGACAGTTACAGCTTTTTTTTGCACTGTACGACGTTTTCAACAAACAGATAGTGCAATAGAGTAGCTCAAATGGAAAGGAACACTTTGTATTTAAACTTCTGCATCCTACAGTGTTGGCAGTTCTATGTAGGTGGCAGTTTCGTGATTTTATTTCGGTGATTACAAACTAGAGTCGAATGTATGCACTGGGTAGCCGAGGCAGCTAGTTCATGGCGATTCGGTCAACCAAGTAAACGAATGTACTGAACATGCTGCAAACCACTACAGGGAGCCTGAGTGTCAGAATTCTCATCGGGTGTGCCACAACGGAGTTATGATTGAAAAATGTGTCACACTGCAGAGGATTTGGTGGCCTGTTGGATTGATAATAGGTTGCTATGCTGATGATCTGTGTTCGATTCCGACATCTGCTGATGATTTTTAATAGTGAGAAACAGATTCTGTCCTCATCTGGCTACGCCAAGTGAAGAAGTTACAATGGCATTGCGCTCTGAAATTCACATTAAACATGATATTTCTTCTCTACCAAGTAGATGTTAGGTTGAACCACAATAAAGTCAGGAGTGGCTAAATGTGGGAACTCTATCACCAGTAACCTTTCTTTTACTAGTTATTTATTTCTAGTGAAAACAAACGCTATGTAGGGTCACAGGACACTTATTCCATCTTTTATTTGAGCTTCTGTATGTCGATGAAATTTGTTCTGAACTTGAAATGCAACTCAGACCGCCCTTAACGCGGAATTTGATCCCTTCGTGACAATACAGCTCGACTACTATTTGTTATTTGTTCAAAACTGCAGATTCCTCAACATCTCCACGTATTGGGCGTGAATGGGTTCGAATCCTGGCCCGGCACCAAAGTTTTCATTATGTATTATCAAGATCTAGCATGAGAACACCTACCTGCTGGTGGATAATAATTTTGATTTTTAATGCATTTTCTTTCGCTGTCAACACTAACGAAATATGACGTTTTTGACTCCCAGTGGGACACAGAACTATTTGAGAGATCACTGTAAGTTCAAGAATGTTATTCCGAGCTGCTGGTGGAGAAAAATTCGGTAGCTGACGTCTCTTTGTGTGTAGTCAACAACGATATGTGTGAGGATCGATTCCCAGTCTGCACTGAACACTTCGTCATATTATTTCTAGTTCAAACATGCTCACATGTCGCTGCTGGTGTAACAAACCCATATTTAACGTTCATTTTTCTAGAATATACAAGCAATAGGTGCCGGGTTGGAGTTCTGGGAAGGAAAAAATGTTTCGTCTCGTTATTTCAGTTAAAACATCTAGCTACTGCCGAGAAAATCGGATATGTCACAGTTGGTTGTGCTTAGATAACCATCCGATTAGGTTCTGGGTTCGAATCCCTGTCCAATACAAAGCTTTACCTCACGGCATTTCAAGTACGTTACTTGTGAATAAGCAATATTTAGCATCTCTCGTAGTTCGTTAACAGGGGCAATACATGCTGGGTAGGAATTCGCGTCCATTAAAAATGTTTACTTTATGTAATTTAAAGTTGATATTTGATAACTGATATTGTCTAAAATCGAGGTATATCACTCTCTGTATGCCTAGTCAGGAATGATTTTTAATTTTCATCAGTCGCGAAATCTTAGTCTGCATGGGCTGGGTTTGAATCCATATGCAGAACGAGACGGTTCTTCGTGTCATTTGAAAATGGCTGGCTCTGAGCACTATGGGACTTAACATCTGTGGTCATCAGTCCCCTAGAACTTAGGACTACTTAAACCTAACTAACCTAAGGACATCACACACATCCATGCCCAAGGCAGGATTGGAACCTGCGACCGTAGCAGTCGCGCTGTTCCGGACTGAGCGCCTTAACCGCGAGACCACCGCGGGCGGCGTGTCATTTGAAGTTCATACATATTCTCAACTACCTTCTCGTGAGTAACTTAAAGTTTTAATGTCATTTTGTGTTAAATAACAAGTACGATATGTTACTTTGAAGAGGAAATCATGAATACGACGGACTTACTACGTGCGTTACCTATCTGGCGTAATAATGAGAGTGGTAACATTTCAGGTATGTCATTTATTGCAATAAATGTGAGCTTACACGCCTTAAGGACAGTCTTATCTGTGATAAGGTGTTCCCTGATGTTTCTAGTATCGTGGTATAACTTTACAACTTTAGTTATTGCGATACAGAGCAGTGCTTTGTAGTGGTGACTTGTTGGAACTATTTTCAATATTCAAACGACTGTACCAAGGAGCGATTAGAGGGCCTGCTAGACAACTGCATTATGCGGGTTGCATGCAATTCTGGTCGTTCGAATACTTTTGAGCACGACTGTACATTCCAAGGAGAGTCGAGCAACGTATTACTTCATGCCACTTATGGTTCGTGGAATGATTACAACGGGAAATATCAGATAAATTAAACATTAAACGGGGATTTACTGGCAGAATTTCTTACCATGTACTATTTTAGGATGGAACAGAGAACGGGAAAACCCTAAATACCCTCCGCCAGACACTGGAAGGTCGCTTGCAGATTATAGATGTAGATGTTGCACCATTTTCTATCTATGACCGCAAGTTAGATCAAAGGGAATATTGTTTCGGAGGGATTCAATGAGAAACGACCACATAAATATAGCTGAGAGGCAGGCAAATTCTAAAGTGTTTTCCACTGGTGGTGCCTAACAGCCGTGAAGAACGTGTCAAGAATCCGTTGTTCAATTGATGTATATATGCATATTTCAACAGCTGCTATCCTCAGCAAGTTTCGTTAACGGAAGGGAAGGAGAAGATTTAAAGAAGACGTGCGTGACTCGTCATTGGTTATGAAGTCAGGGCGAGATCATCACTGATATGATCCAGAAACTACGGCAGGAGGCACTACGACAAAGTCACTGGACACGTCGGTGTGGCCTACAGTTAAAATACCGAGAGCGCATGTGGATCTGTCTATACTTTAAGGGTTCAGTCGTGTTATTGGAAAAAATAAATTACTGCCAGAATAAAACTCCTTGGGGCTAACATAACGTGCTGTGATGAAAGAAGCTCGCTACTACGCTCATAAAGCGGAGAAATCGGTACACGCGTTTCGTAACTCCACGGGGAAAGGATCACAGTCCGCGACTGATGCCCTTTCTGTGTACCAGTGGTAACCCTGGAGGCAGGTATCTCGCGAATTTGCTTCTTCCCTTCTTGGTGATTTTTTTATCTCGTAGGCAGCGAGTGAGCGAATCATTGCTGTTGCTCGCACGTCTTTAGCAACGGAGGAAAGCGATGTAAAGTCCAAAAAGAGACTGAGAAATTCATCTTGTGGGAAGAAAAAACGGATCGAGCGTGCAAAACTGCAAGGCATCTCGTATACCAATTAGAAGGGCACTGTTACTCCAGGCAAGGAAACAGGAACCCCTTACAAGGTTCCTCGAACGAATTCTATAACATAGTCATTACTCCCACCTGAATAGTGCTTCAAGAGATGTGCAGCGCCTGAATTTTTAATTTATAAAAGAATAAATATTACAACAACCGGAAAAAGTGTTTCATAATCAATACAAGTTAGCCGTTTCCTTTGACTTTATGAAAAGCATAAAATTTGACTTTCTTTGGTGGTTACACCATTAGTGCCCATCATTGCACCTTGGAACACGCATTAAGCTATTTAGATAACATGGCACAGTAGACCTCGTAAGTAATTTTATGAGAGCTGCTCGCGCCTTTTGTTATTAATTCGCGTGTTGTCTTTTTAATTTTTACTATTAATAAATAAATATTTTTACGCAGAAATGCACCTGAGGATGTACCTGCATGATACGAAATCGGTTACCGTACCAGTCTCTGAGCGACTACAATAAAAAAGATGATGCGGCAAACTGGACACTCAATCAATTTCGTAAGCATTTCAATACCTCAGTATATGTTATTCTTTGAATGTTTCTCTCAGTATGCAAAACATAAAGCTACCACTTATTCCCGTTCAAGAGATATTTTATTTGAGGCAACTTACAGTTAATAGATTTTTATTAATTTCTTATACTTAACACGAAGTGAAATGCATCTAAGATGTATCTTGACCACGAGCGGCAGTACAAGGAAGGGTCCAATTATTTGTGAGCTTCCCTTCTTGATCACATTCATAATGATATTCCATTGGAAGCTCATGGATTGCCTCTTTTCTTGGATAATTTGTGAGAGGCAAAACCAAAACTGTGATTTGGTTATAATTCCCCTTACGCTGACAGACACAAATCGCTTTCACAAGATAAAACACTACATTCTAGTCGGGGATCTTCCTTTTCTTATTTGCGACAGGGATTTCGCTCTTGTAAAACAATCGCTTATATACAGCATACACGAGATATCAGACATCATCGTAAACAGTATCAAAAAATGGTTCAAATGGCTCCGAGCACTATGGGACTTAACATCTGAGGTCATCAGTCCCCTAGAACTTAGAACTAGTTAAACCTAACTAACCTAAGGACATCACACACATCCATGACCGAGGCAAGATTCGAACCTGCGACCGTAGCGGTCGCTCGGTTCCGGACTGATGCGCTTAGAACCTCTCGGCCACAACGGCCGCCAAACAGCATCAAAGCCAGCTCGTTTCTCGTCAGAAAAGTGGAAACATAAGACTTTTTTTTACTTTAAATTCTTTTAGTAATAAATTTGTAAAGACACTTGCCTATTAGAGAAACTGCTAAGGGAACATAAAATGCAATTAAATATCAGGAGCTTCAAGCTTTTAATCTATAACGCGTAGTTGAAAGGTTGGTTGTATTGTTGTCACAGACTTCATTGACGGTGTGATTAAATATAATCTCCTCGTAGCTCGGCCAGGTCGACCAGTACCCCATCTACCCATCAGCGCAGCATGTCCAGCTAGGTGTTCCCCAACAAAAACTACTAAGTTGAAGGATGGAAGAAAACAGCTTCGTAATGCACGAAACGAGTATACGCAATGCTATGATGTCATTTCTGTGCTTCCAATGGATGAAAGTGAAACGACTAGTACTTTTCCACAAAAACTTTAAATGATTACAGCTGACAGGTTCGGCGACTACCAATTTTCAAAGCGACGTAAATATTGGAAGGAGTTGTTGATGATATTGTACAATGAAGTCTGAATTTAACGGTAATACCGGAAATTAAACAGCATTTTAATCTCAATATGGGTAGCCCATGACATATGGATCTTTGTAGTTTGTCTATGTGTACTCTCTGAAATAAAGGCTTAAATTAATGAATCGTATCAAAATACACTATGTGATCAAAAGTATCCGAACTCCCCCAGAAACATACGTTTTTCATATTAGGTGCATTGTGCTTCCACCTACTGCCAGGTACTCCATATCAGTGATCTCAGTAGTCGTTAGACATCGTGAGAGAGCAGAATTGGGCGCTCCGCGAAACTCACGAACTTCAAACGTGGTCCGGTGATTGGGTGTCACTTGTGTCATACGTCTGTACGCGGGATGTCCACACTCCTAAACATTCCTAGATCCACTGTTTCCGATGTGATAGTGAAGTGAAAACGTGAAGGGACACATACAGCACAAAAGCGGACAGGCCGACATCGTCTGTTGACTGACAGAGACTGCCGACAGTTGAAGAGGATCGTAATGTGTAATAGGCAGACATCTATCCAGACCATCACACAGGAATTCCAGACTGCATCAGTATCCACTGCAAGTACTATGACAGGCAGGAGGTGAGAAAACTTGGAGTTCATGGTCGAGCGGCTGCTCATAAACCACACATCACGCTAGTAAATGGCAAACGACGCCTCGCTTGGTTTAAGGGCCGTAAACATTGGAGAATTCAACAGTGGAAAAACGTCGTGCGGAGTGCCGGATCACGGTACATAATGTGGCGATCCGATGGCCGGGTATGGATATGGCGAATGCACGATGAACGTCATCTGCCCCCGTGTGCAGTGTCAATAGTAAAATTCGGAGGTGGTGGTGTTATGGTGTGGTCGTGTTTTTCATGGAGGGGGCTTGCACCCCTTGTTGTTTTCCGTGGCACTATCACAGCACAAGCCTACATTGGTGTTTTAAGCACCTTCTTGCTTCCCACTGTTGAAAAGCAATTCGGGGATGGCGATTGCATCTTTCAACACGATCGAGCACCTGTTCATAATGCACGGCCTGTGGCGGAGTGGTTACACGACAATAACATCCTTATAATGGAGTGGCCTGCACAGAGTCCTGACCTGAATCCAATAGAACACCTTTGGGATGTTTTGGAACGCCGACTTCGTGCCAGGCCTCACCGACCGACAGGATACCTCCCCTCAGTGCAGCACTCCGTGAAGAATGGGCTACCATTCCCCAAGAAACTTTCCAGCACCTGATTTTTGAACATATACCTGGGAGAGTGGAAGCTGTCATCAAGGCTAAGGGTGGGCCAAGACCATATTGAATTCCAGCATTGCCGATGGAGGGCGTCACGAACTTGTAAGTCGTTTTCAGCCAGATGTCTGGTTACTTTTGATCACATGGTGTATATCGTATTCAGGAGAAAGGGTATCAGACTGTTGTATTTTTTTCATCGACAAGACTATAGTAACGTCTGAATATCAATCAGTGTTATGAAATAATATTGTGCATTATCTTTTAACTCAAGATAAACTCCAGGAAAAACTGTTTCCATTTCATTTGAAAGTCTTTCAATGGACTGAGGACCTCCCAATAGAGATCGATGAAGGCTGAAGAAACACATTAGTTCCTCTCAAATATATGTCTCGTAAAATGTCCCGGAAACTACAATTAAAGTAATTCGTTCATATACGAAGGTGTCCTTCCATGCGTCATCCTCAAATGTAAAATCTGTCTTGTCACCACAATCTGCATGGTGTCTTGCGTAGTAAAAATGTAAACGAGGCCGGGAAGACCATATTTAGTGATGTGATCCTTCAGCTTCTCCCGGCGTACTTTATGTCTGAAGTAGTACACGGGTGAACTGCCAGATGTCAGTAGTGTACAAGGGGAACAATATTTCGGCTAACGACCGCGATGCCATCGTCCATCAGACCAATGGTGCATGCATGTCCGAAGAAACATTTCGTCGTACTTCTGAGTACCACAGACATTGCGATGTCGTATTTAGTCGCCGACACCAGCCAAGCGACTTTCAATTAAAACTCCCCCCAATACGGGAATATACGTAAAGGATGTACGAGTACAGGCTGTAGACACATGGATGACGACATATGGAAGTTCGGGTCTGGCACTGAGTCGTGCTCGAATAGTCTAACAGTGCCGGCATGGTAGCTCAACGTGTTCGGTCAGAGGGCTGGCTGGTCTCTGTAAAAAATTAAGGAAAACTGAGTGAGGGGTTAAAAACGAACTTCAACGGATGTCATGTAACGTCCGATACGATCGAATACAACGAACAATAATGAACAAAATTAAGGGAAAAATAAGAGCAGTGAATAACGTTAAAAAAAAAGGAAGTAAGGCGACTATTCGCAATAAGATGGAAATCCGGCTTAGAGTCACTATCCGGCACAAATTGCATTGTGGTCATTCCATTATACAGCTGATGGTTGTCCATATTCATGTATTGCTTCTTAATTTAATTCCATGTATTTCTTCTTAATACATGCTGCAATTTGCTCCCTCTCCCCCCTTCTTCTCTTCTAGTTGCCCTTCCCGTCTGGCTCATAAAGCATGGTAATTTCTTTGATGCGCACTGAGGTAATTCAAGGATTCCGATTTGCGTCAGTCTTCCATCCCCTTACATTATACCATCTTCTGTTCTGGCTAATCCCCATTGGTGAGTTTGACCGCCGGCCGGAGTGGCCGTGCGGTTCTAGGCGCTACAGTCTGGAGCCGAGCGGCCGCTACGGTCGCAGGTTCGAATTCTGCCTCGGGCATGAATGTGTGTGATGTCCTTAGGTTAGTTAGGTTTAATTAGTTCTAAGTTCTAGGCGGCTGATGACCTCAGAAATTAAGTCGAATAGTGCTCAGAGCCATTTGAAAAATTTGAGTTTGACCCTCCACACTTCAAAATTTTCTCGAAAGCGCAGGCGGTGCAGGGGAGGTCGTCCAGCATGGCAAACTTCCCACCAGATGTGAAATTTCACTTTACCCCAACCCCAATCCCAAGCCCACACGGTAGCCAATCCACCGTGGGGAAGGGACGGGGGAGAGGCGGGTCGTCAAGTTCATGCACGGGTGTAGAGCCCTGATCACACGGTAACTGCACTGTCGGTGCCTGTTCTGGCAACTTCACGCAAATGGCTATGAGTATGTGTTCATGTAGCTGGGACACGGTGTAACTTAAATGCAACAAATTCCGCAGCAGCTGCGGCTAAATCTACCCTGCATAACACTGTGTGTGTGTGGGTGGTGTATGAGTGTCAGTCTCACTGTCATTTAAGCCTTCAGCAGACAGTTACATGAAAAACTAACCTTTGGATAAGCTATCTGACTGCGTTTTTATAATTTTCAATAGTGTCGTCTAGCAACACGGCTCGCCATTCGTAACGTACATGAAACCATCCCGCAGCAGCAGCGGCTAAAGGTTATTGTTACTAAGAATAAGTTTAATACAAAAGAGTTTGCTTGGGTTCTGTTAACTACTAAATAACTTTTGAGAAGGGATTTCATTAATTAAGTCTATTTAAAACTTCAGAATCATCATCAACAAGTATTAATAATCACAATAACAGCATATTATTTAGATTTGGTGAATAATTATTATTATTTCGAGGATAGCGAGGCTTCTTTCACTGGAAAACAAAATATGGGATTATTGCAAACTCGGACTAGCAATCACTATCCTAACCCTGCAATTGCTTTTGCCATAGCTAGGAAATTTTACCTTGAATTCCATCTTCTAGCGTAGTTAATCCATCTAGATCTCTCCTGGCTAAATGAATGAAATCAGGCCTTGAGTGTGGTAAGATCTGCCATCACCGACGTGAGGGCATCGTATCACGTCTTCTGCCTCCGAGCTCTCGACCGACACTACTTTTCAACTCTCGCAGACAGACCTCGTCTCACAACAATGCTTAGAATCGCGTTCCCATGTTTCGCCCTCAGATTGTTACTATCGATCTCTGAGTGCTTACACAATGCAAAGAATAGCGTTAAGTTGAATATATTGTCTTATGTAATGGTTATTTCTGACACATTCCTTACGACGGGAACTCTGTGCAACAGTTACTTACGCCAAGTAGCCGTTTTTTTGGCGAGGTAACGCCTGTGCGAAGAGCCGCTGGTCAGTGTCGACGGTGCCGAAGTGGAGAAATCACAGTGAACAGACCTAAACTATCCCAAACTGGTTGTCATACATCCCAAGCTGTCTCTTCTGAATAATATGATAGTTACAATGCTGAGAGGTACTATCACAAGACATTTCCTTCCTTTGTTACAACACGAGAGGAAAAGCAGATTAAGAAGCAAGGAGAAAAATATGTTGCAAAATACACTCCTGGAAATTGAAATAAGAACACCGTGAATTCATTGTCCCAGGAAGGGGAAACTTTATTGACACATTCCTGGGGTCAGATACATCACATGATCACACTGACAGAACCACAGGCACATAGACACAGGCAACAGAGCATGCACAATGTCGGCACTAGTACAGTGTATATCCACCTTTCGCAGCAATGCAGGCTGCTATTCTCCCATGGAGACGATCGTAGAGATGCTGGATGTAGTCCTGTGGAACGGCTTGCCATGCCATTTCCACCTGGCGCCTCAGTTGGACCAGCGTTCGTGCTGGACGTGCAGACTGCGTGAGACGACGCTTCATCCAGTCCCAAACATGCTCAATGGGGGACAGATCCGGAGATCTTGCTGGCCAGGGTAGTTGACTTACACCTTCTAGAGCACGTTGGGTGGCACGGGATACATGCGGACGTGCATTGTCCTGTTGGAACAGCAAGTTCCCTTGCCGGTCTAGGAATGGTAGAACGATGGGTTCGATGACGGTTTGGATGTACCGTGCACTATTCAGTGTCCCCTCGACGATCACCAGTGGTGTACGGCCAGTGTAGGAGATCGCTCCCCACACCATGATGCCGGGTGTTGGCCCTGTGTGCCTCGGTCGTATGCAGTCCTGATTGTGGCGCTCACCTGCACGGCGCCAAACACGCATACGACCATCATTGGCACCAAGGCAGAAGCGACTCTCATCGCTGAAGACGACACGTCTCCATTCGTCCCTCCATTCACGCCTGTCGCGACACCACTGGAAGCGGGCTGCACGATGTTGGGGCGTGAGCGGAAGACGGCCTAACGGTGTGCGGGACCGTAGCCCAGCTTCATGGAGATGGTTGCGAATGGTCCTCGCCGATACCCCAGGAGCAACAGTGTCCCTAATTTGCTGGGAAGTGGCGGTGCGGTCCCCTACGGCACTGCGTAGGATCCTACGGTCTTGGCGTGCATCCGTGCGTCGCTGCGGTCCGGTCCCAGGTCGACGGGCACGTTCACCTTCCGCCGACCACTGGCGACAACATCGATGTACTGTGGAGACCTCACGCCCCACGTGTTGGGCAATTCGGCGGTACGTCCACCCGGCCTCCCGCATGCCCACTATACGCCCTCGCACAAAGTCCGTCAGCTGCACATACGGTTCACGTCCACGCTGTCGCGGCATGCTACCAGTGTTAAAGACTGCGATGGAGCTCCGTATGCCACGGCAAACTGGCTGACACTGACGGCGGCGGTGCACAAATGCTGCGCAGCTAGCGCCATTCGACGGCCAACACCGCGGTTCCTGGTGTGTCCGCTGTGCCGTGCGTGTGATCATTGCTTGTACAGCCCTCTCGCAGTGTCCGGAGCAAGTATGGTGGGTCTGACACACCGGTGTCAATGTGTTCTTTTTTCCATTTCCAGGAGTGTATTTGGCCTGTTCAAGAACAGATGGCGAATCTTTCAATATAAAACCATCATTCTTTGTAGACAAACTGAAGACAGGTATGGTCAAGTCACCTCAATTCATAAAATTAGAAGTGACCACTATTAATCAAAAGGTTATATCCCGTACAATCACTGGTCCCTTTTTCGTGTAACCAGCTTGGTGATAACCTGCCGTCAATTAAACCTAATAAGAGCTTCAGCATGGTGCATGGGATAATACGTCATCATCACCCTACACTACAAACAGATGAAGAATTGCGGGCTAACTCATAAAGACGCGGAGCCTTTTCTTACCGTCGTGTCCAGTGGGGCCCGATGGGTATGAGGGTGGACGCTGGAGCATTCATTCCGCTTTTTTAAGGCAATACACTCAAAGAAAAAGTGAGAACAATTGTCAATCGATATGGTGTGAAACCATATACACCACCTCCTATGGGATGTTTTAAATGCATGCGCTTTGGACAAATAACGCCACGCTATATGAATGACGTAATCTGTAGAGATTATGGTCGACTATTACACGAGAACAATCTGTGTGGAAAACCACCGACTCGTATTAAGTGCAGGGAAAAGTATTCTCCCCTCTCATAGACTTGCCATGTCTTAGAAAAAGAGCACAAAATGCAATAATATAAAACCTAGGACTACACTAACGCACTTTGAGTCTCGAAGGAAACCCTGTACATATTACGACAAATTTCACGCAGATATTAACCAAGATATCAGCTACAGCGAAAGAGAGTGTTCACTCTCCCTCCACCCTCAATACGAGACCTAAATAGCCTTCCAAGCACGCCCCATCAGGAAAAAGAGAATGGTCCATCAACTATTATACCCTCTGCATCTACTTGGAAGATCTCTCCCTCCTATTCTCGAGCATATAAGTATTCTCCACGACAATCCCTCTTGGGAGAGAGCTACTTCCCTCCCCTAGACACACTCCACAAACCGCCATCATCTTACACTCCGCCATCCGTCAATGGCTACAGTATACCCGGAAATTGGACCGTAGAAATGCATATTCATTTACAATTTCTGAAACCTATCCTGACAGTTCGCATCTTGAAGTAAAATCTCAAAATAAAAAGAAGAGAATGAAAGAAAATAAGAAACCGAAGGTAAAGACAGATGCAGCAGCCCGATCAGTCCCAGTTCCACCAACGTCACTCACAGAAATTATGCAAATTGACAAGAATCCTCTACTACAGCTGGTAATGGCTCAAATTGTGACGTAGCTTAAATTTTCACTACTAGATAAATGAACGGGAACCGCTCACATCAGTAGCCTACTGTTTGGTGTGGTGTATTAGTGTGCAACGTCCATACCCTGTCTGTAAACACAGTTACCAATTTAGCTGTGCGTTGTCAAACTTTCTGGTTTGGTTGGAAACGACGGTGATTGTGTGTTGTTGGCAGAAGGCTCTTTTCTCTTTTAAAGCTTTCATAGAGCACAAGGATAGAGTTGCTGTGATATCTGTAATAGTAAGCATGATTTTAAATTACGTGGAAAATAAACTACTGCCAGTTTGCGAGGACGAACTAATTAGTTACCGGTACAAATTTTATTCACTTCTAAAGAAAGGAAAATGACCCGAACAACAGCGTGTAATGCGCAAACCGCTTTGAAATATCAATATTTATTCACTGTTTCACGTTAATTCCAACTTTTATGAAATAATTAACTAGTTAGTAAATCATCGAAGAATTCAGACAGGCAGGGTCACGTTAACGTATAAGTTTTTGCTTACGTCCTTTACAATTACTCAGAATCACGCAAGCTTGCAACGTTAACTGTAACTACGACGCCTTCATAACTGATGTTTTCCAAGTAAGAACAACGCTCAAAGGGAAACAATAAAAAAATTTTACCCATGATAGAAACCGTCTTAATATACCACAGCTAAAAAGGAAAATTGACAACATCAAATTAATTGGATTATTAAATGCAAACTGCAATAAATCAGATTATTCAAGGAGAAGACAGTGGTTCAAATTCCCGTTCTGCCATCCAGATTTACGTTTTCCGTGCTTTTCCTAAATCGCTAAAGGCTAATGCCGCAATGGTTCCTTTGAAAGAGCACGGCCGATTTCCTTTCCCATCCTTGTCTACTTCGAGCATCTACACTCATGCTCATAAATTAAGGATAATGCTGATACATGGTGAAACAACGTCGGGTGGGCGGTTTGCGGGTTTAAATCACCTCGGGGTATGACCATACAGTGCATTTGACCTGCGGTCGTTGCACGGTGGCGCTGGCAGCAGTCCACATACGCAGAGGTGTGTTGGTGAATTTCAGAGTACGGTGCAGCGAGTAAGTGTGCAGACGTTTTCAGACGTGCCAATGGTTACTGTGTGTTGAAAATGGCTCAAAGAACATATATTGATGACGTTATGAGGGGTAGAATACTAGGGCGACTGGAGGCTGGTCAAACACAGCAGGTCGTAGCACTGGCCCTCTGTGTGCCACAAAGTGTGATCTCAAGATTATGGCAACGATTCCAGCAGACAGAAAACGTGTCCAGGCGCTACAGTACGGGACGTCCACAGTGCACAACACCGAAAGAACACCGATATCTTACCATCAGTGCCCGCAGACGGCCACGGAGTACTGCAGATAGCTTTGCTCGGGACGTTACCGCAGCCACTGGAACAGTTGTCTCCAGACACACAGTCTACAGACGACTGAACAGACAGGGTTTATTCGCCCAGAGACCTGGAAAGTGCACTCCACTGACCTCTGGTCACAGGAGAGCCCGTAAAGCTTGGTGTCAAGAACACAGTACACGGTCATTGGAACAGTGGTCCCAGGTTATGTTCACGGACGAGTCCAGGTATAATCTGAACAGGGATTCTCGCCGGTTTTTCATCTGGCGTGAACCAAGAACCAGATACCAACCTCTTAATGTTCTTGAAAGGGACCTGTATGGGGGTCGTGGTTTGATGGTGTGGGGTGGGATTATGATTGGTGCACGTACACCCCTGCATGTCTTTGACAGAGGAACTGTAACAGGTCAGGTGTATTGGGACGTTATTTTGTACCATTATGTCTGCCTTTTCAGGGGTGCAGTGGGTCCCACCTTCCTCCTGATGGATGATAACGCACGGCCACACCGAGCTGCCATCGTGAAGGAGAACCTTGAAACAGAAGATCAGGCGAATGGAGTGGCCTGCCTGTTCTCCAGACCTAAACCCCATCGAGCACATCTGGGATGCTCTTGGTCGACGTATCGCTGCACGTCTACAAACCTCTACGACCCTTCAGGAGCTCCGACGGGCACTGGTGAAAGAATGGGAGCCTATACCCCAGCAGCTCGACCACCTGATCCAGAGTATGCCAACCCGTTGTGTGGCCTGTGTACATGTGCATGGTGATCATATCCCATATTGATGTCGGGGTACATGCGCAGGAAACAGTGGCGTTTTGTAGCACCTATGTTTAGGGACGGTTTTCTCAACTTACCACCAAACAAATCTGTGTCGGATGTGTTCCCTATGTGCCTATGCTATTAGCGCTAGTTTTGTGTAGTGTCACGTAGTGTGGCACCACATTCTGCAATTATCCTTAATTTATGAGCATGAGTGTACTTCGTCTCTAATGACCTCGTAGTCGACGGGACGTTAAACCCTAATCTTCCTTTTTTTGTTCCTTCAGACTGTTGAAAATCTTTAAACTACGTTTTCGTACGTCGTTAATTTTGTGATACGATATCGGTTCACTTATTTTCCCAGGTCCAGGGTCCCATTAAAGGAATATTGGCTCGAGGCAAATGAAGTATTAAAAGTTCACTTTCAGTGAATATTTGTTTTGTGGATTATCAGTCTGCTGACTTGTTTGTTTCTCCCACCACGAATTCGTATCCTGTGCCAACTTCTTCATCTCAGAGCAGCACTTGCATCCAACGTCCTCAATTATTTTTTGGGTATCCCAATCTCTGTCTTCCCCTATAGTTTTAAACCTCCACAGCTCCCTCTAGTGCAATTAAAGCTACTCGCTGGTATCTAGATACCTGTCCCATCATCCTTTCTCTCCTTCTTGTTAGTCTTCTTCTTATGTTTCTTTCCTTGGCGATTCTGCGAAGAACCTCATCATTTCTAATTTTCCACATCCTTATACAACACCATATCTCAAACACTTTGACTCTCTTCTTTTACGGTTTTCCCACAATCCATAATTCACTTCCACTGCTCCAAACCTACATTCTCAGAAAGTTCTTGGCACGTTTGATACTAGTAGACTTCTTTTGTCCAGGAAGGCTTTCTTTGTCTGTGGTAGTTTTCTTTTTATGTCGCCTTTGGTTCCTCCGTCATGTGCTATTTTGTATCTTGGTAGCAGAATGCCGTCACTTCACGGTCATCAACTTTGATTCTAAGTATATCACTGAATATACGAGGGCTATTCGGAAAGTAAGCAACGATAGGTCGTGAAATGGAAACCACAGTGAAAATCAAAACTGTTTTATTTGCAACAGTTAACTACAACTTCCAGCTGCTTATCTCCATAGTCGCCGATCCGACTTAGACGTTTGTCGTAGCGTTGTACCAACTTTCCAATACCCTCGCAGCCGCAGCCGCCAGTGCTTCCGCCAATTCTCTACGCTGGCCTACAGCTCCTTGTCTGTCCCAAAATGTTGTCTTCATAGCCAGCAGTTCATGTGAGCAGAGATGACACTCAAATGGAGACAATTACGGGCTGTATTGTGGATAATCAAACATTTCAAATTGAAAACGATGCAGGAGCATCTTCATTGCCCCTGCAGAATGCGGCTGAGAATTGTCTCGAAGAAGAAACTGCACGACAGTTATGTAATGTTGGCTGCGTAGCTTCAGGCGAAATTTCTCACCAGGCCCTCGTACTTGGCGGGAGACACTATTGTTCTAGATATCTTTATGTGCTCCTTGTGTGCTCAGAACTAAACAGAACCACGTAACACGGTCGACGGGCATACTAGAGACACTGCCCAACACACCTGTGCAAAACGTCATCGGATTTTCAGTGTGGTTTCCATTTCGCGACCGATCGTTCCTTACTTTCCGAATAACCCTCGTATCAGAAAACTTTTAAAGCTTGTTGTATAAAGCAAAGGTTATTACATTCTACGCATTTGTTCTTCATATATACATATTTATTTTTCGAAACAGTCACCCTGGCGACAAACACCTACTAACGAGTTATCAGTTTGTTGATACCGTCAGTGTAAAATGTTTGACTTTGTTGACGGAGCCACAACCTCACCTCTGCTTGCACCGCTTCATCACTATCAAAGTGAAGTCCTCGAAGATATTCTTTAAGTTTCGAAATCAGATGAAAATCGGATGGGGCCGAGTCGGGATGATAGTATACCAAAGGTGTCGGATTGTTGCATATGTTACAGCGCTCGTGTATGGCCTGACGTTGTCATGTTGAAGGAGTGGATGTTCCATGTGTGGACGAGCTCTTCGGATTTGAAACCGATTACAGCACACTGTTTTTCAAGCTACATTTCAGAGCACTCTTGTGTCAGAGGACTGCAAGTGTGTATACGTGAAGTATAAATATGTAGAATTTGAATAACAATTATTTTATTTAAAAAGGTTCAAGAGTTTTAAAATGGTTCAAATGGCTCTAAGCACTATGGGACTTAACTTCTGAGGTCATCAGTCCCCTAGACTTAGAACTACTTAAACCTAACTAACCTAAGAACATCACACACATCCATGCCCGAGGCAGGATTCCCAGCAGCGCGGTTCCGGACTGAAGGGCCTAGAACCGCTCGGCCACAGCGGCCGGCCAAGAGTTTTCACATTAAAAATTTGGAGCCATTATTTTCCAGGGCGCCCTCGTATTAATACAGTTAATAATTTTACTGGTTCATGACCTAATAAAGCTCTTATAGAAGCATACACTTTACTTTAATATGATGAACATTTGTGAGCCGGCACTGGTGCAGTCGTCTACTTGTTACTCCTCACTGACATACTTTTACTGATTGCTGGTGGACGAATATTGCTACTGCATCCGTTGAGAAAATTCTGTGGCAATTACGAAGCGCTGATAGTCATTCCGTGGGGTTTAATGCAAGTTTACATAACCTTACGGCATCCGATGCTGTGCCTTGCAGATCGGCTCGGTGTGACTGACCGTAGGAGAATTGATACTTTCGCGCCCTAAACCCCTCTAACCTCTGACTGAAGTTTCGTTTGGATCTCAAATAATCTCTCCATCATTTTACATTATTATTACATATCGAACATCTTAACAACAACTAGTGACCATTTCTGGTTTGTCTATATTATTCCTGGAATAAAAATTTTTATGAACCCGGTATACGGGGTGTTCGAAAATTCCCGTTAGAAACGTCAAGGACTTGTAGACGGAACCAACTACATAATCAGCTCGGTGTGGCGGACACAAACGTTGTTACGGACATTGTATTTGCGAAGTATGTTCTGGTACACATGCTACATCCCACCTGGTGTCTATTCAGTTTCTAGTGCAGCGGCCAGAATTCGTGCCAGCGGATCTTCCTCTGTCTCTACAAGAGGCAGACGTTTTGTTACCAGGGGACCACCTGACGTAGTACACTTCATAAACGGTACGTTTACAGACATGGACTCCTATTCACTATATTATGTACTCACTCCCATCTGTAAGTCCTAGAAGTTTGCAACGAGAATTTCTGAGCACACTGTATTGTCCCTATGACAAACATCAATAAAAATAACAATTTTCATTCGAATTATAACAGAATTCAGTTTCACTTAAGAGAAAAAGAAAAACGTTCATAAGTAAGCAATGTGTTGTATATGTCACAAGTGAACAATTGTTTTTCTGCTGGAATCGTGACCTTGACAAGTGTCATCAAAATCGTTCATCTCAATGGCAGTGTCAGTGAGACGTGTTATTTCCCCCCGCAGAAAATCTGTCGTGGGAGATCTCACACAAAAGATGCCAGAGAGGTGTTGCGAATGTGTGTATATTTACCAAACAGTCTGGAACCACGTGACCGCTACGGTCGCAGGTTCGAATCCTGCCTCGGGCATGGATGTGTGTGATGTCCTTAGGTTAGTTAGGTTTAAGTAGTTTTAAGTTCTAGGGGACTGATGACCCCATATGTTAAGTCCCATAGTGCTTAGAGCCATTTGAACCATTTTTTTGCAACCTCCAACCTTCAGCGTTAGACGTTTACAATATAATATTCACCAGAACACCCATTATAATTACTTGAAAATAGTATTTTATTTCACTTACTCTGAAGATAACGTAGCTCGTAGTTTCAGGTGTTAATCTGATGACGTTTGTAACGCATACGCTTCCACAGGTTACTACGTTTCCTCAATGACTGCATGCACTTTACTCTCTGGAAAGTATTTCTTTTAGTTATTGGGTACAGTTACCTCTCTTATAATATTCCTCTTTTCTGGTTTCTTCCTCACTGACTACATCGATATCGATACTCTGGAAACCACTGCGAAGTGTATGTCAGAAGGTACTTCCTATTGTACAGCGTATTCAAGTTCCTTAACGTTCCATTCGCCTATGGTGTGCGGAAAGAATGATGGCGTATGCCTCCGGGTACTCTGTAATTACTCTGATCTTCTCTTCGCTCTTCCTACTGTAGCGATACGTAGGGGGTTGCAGTACATTCCTAGATTCTTCACTTAATACTGGTCCTTGAAGCAGGCTTTCGCGGCGTAATTGGCATCCACCTACAAGCGACTGCCAGTTACGGATTTTCAGCGTCTCTGTGACGCTCTTCCATGCGTCAAACAAACTTGTGACCATTCGTTCTACCCATTTTTGTACATTTTCAATACACTCTGTTAGGCCTATTATACAGGGTGACTCAGCTGCCCCTACCAACGTAGTTTTATGCAACCTGCAATGTTATATCGTGCCTTCAAAAATCACTTGCGAAATTTTCGTATTCTCTCGTTCACTACTGTTAGTCCTACAGAAAAATGGACAGTACCTTTTTATAGGAAATTTAATGCAGTTAAATTTTTATAATGGGATACGTTTCCACTAGAGGCCAACTTACCGAATTATTCAAGAAAAACTCAGAAAAGCACCCCCACCTCCACGTTCATCCCTCATCAGTCAGGATTTCTAGTATGTTGTTCGTGGTATTCCTTCCCATCACTATACAAAAGGTTCCAACTACACGAACTATTCGACATTTTTGTCTCTATTGACTGGGCTATTACGCCACATTAATTTAAAAGTACCCGTGACGGTAATGAAAGAAAAACGACTTTTGTAAACGTTACGCTAAAACTAATTACGTTGAGAATTCGATCCAAACTTAACCCTTACAAGCACTGTAGTTTTGTAACCGAAAGGCCAAACGAATACAACGAGTAATTGTTTATTTTATGCTATTAAAATTCGAAAACTTCTCTGATAAATTTACACAAACGTCAATTTTACAATTTATAAGTGCTCGACTAAGCTGGTGGCGCAATAACGCCAGTCAGTGAAGACTAAGGACGGCCGAATGTAGGAAACAATTCGTGCAGTCGCTAATTTTTGTACAGTGGTAGGAGAAACGCCATGAACAACATAGTAGATATCGTGACTGGACGGAGCTGAGTGTGGAAGTGGGGCTGCGTTTCAAGGTCATTTTTGTACTTTTTTTTCTTGAATAATTCGAAAAATATGGCCCCTAACGAATACGAATCCCTGTACAAAATTTAACTAAATTACAAATTCTACACAAAACATCCTGTTCATTTTTTCTGTAGAGCTAATAATCTGCGCGTAGCGAGCGAGAGTGTATAAAAATCTCGGTCATGGTTTTTTAAGCCACATATAACATAGCGAGTTACACAAAATGCCATCGGCAGGGCCAGCTGAATCACCCTGAAGATGGGTCCCACACCCATGAGCAGTATTCTAGCAGGTATTTGTAAGTAATCTCCTTTGTACACTAATTGCACTTTCTCAGACGAGAAATATACCATCTGTTTTACTTACGATTTAGCTTATTTGATCATTCCATTTCATACCGCAACATTAATAGATTATTACGCCCAGGTATTTTTACGTATTGACTGATACCAGTTGCAAATCACTGATGCTCTAGTCATAGGATACTAAGTTTTCTGAATATTTCACTGAAGTTACCAAACTTTGCACTGCATTTGGATTCTTATATATACTGAATAAACATTTGCGTGGCTTTCCCAGATAATACTTCGTTATGGGTAACTGTATAAACTGCAAAACTCTTAGGCCACTATTAATTTTGTCTGGCAGGTCGTTAATACACAAAATGGACAGCAGGTTCAAAAATGGTTCAAATGGCTCTGAGCACTATGGGACTTGACATCTGAGATCATCAGTCCCCTAGAACTTAGAACTACTTAAACCTAACTAACCTAAGGACATCACACACATCCATGCCCGAGGCAGGATTCGAAACTGCGACCGTAGCGTTGCGCGGTTCCAGACTGAAGCGCCTAGAACCGCTCGGCCACAGAGGCCGGCGAACAGCAAGTGTCCCAAGAGACTTCGTAAATACCTCTAACTCTTCAGCACGAAAATATGTAGTAGTCTTGATCGTAAATGACAAAGTTTCGACCCTGTACAATTTAAAAATTCATTAACGCTTTTCTGAACCAATTTCTGAATCTCAGCTACGGTCTGGTTTTTGCCATTTGTGGCCTATATTAATATAACTGAGTGTTCTCTGCTCTGACAGATAGAACAGACAACACATAGTCATATTAATATAAAGGAGCATGACGGCTCCATGATGTATGTTTCGATGAGGATGCACACACATCTTCCGAACCCATACGGGAATCAAGAATCTGCGGGTAGGAGTTGTAATGGATGAAGGACGCTGCAATGCAGCGTTCAATAATTTTGGAATTTGGATGGGAATGGAGATGTGTCTGCGTGGCCGAGACGGTCAAACAGTTCAATGCAGCGGACGACTAGAACATGGTGGTAACGACTGATGTCGTCCGTTGCTTGAAAAGTACCCTTGACGGTGCTGCTGCGGAGACTCTCACAACGACAATTACGGCTGATGACGTCGCTGACGCTCTTCGTAAGGGTGCAGCGAACAAAGCCCCAGGTCCCGATGGGTTTCCGCTGGAGTTTTACCGCACATTCCACGACATCATGGGCTCACGCTGGACTGCGATATATGAAGAACTCGTGAACCATGACCTTCCCCTTCCAACCGAATTCGTAGAAGGCTTGCTTATCCCGGTCCCCAAGCCATCGGGAGGTCGGGAAGTTGGACATTATCGTCCGTTGACATGTTAAATTATGACTTCAAGATTTTTACCCGGATTCTTGCCGCTCGCCTTCGGCGCGTCATCCCCACGTGCTTTGGTGGTGACGGTAACATTCAGACGGCCACGACCTGCCGCAGTCGCGGTGCCATAGTGACAGTGGGCTTCGACCACGCCTTTGATAGAGTGAGTCATGAGTTTCTAGAAAACGTACTCCGACGGATGGCCTTTGGCTCTGAGCACTATGGGACTTAACTGCTGTGGTCATCAGTCCCCTAGAACTTAGAACTACTTAAACCTAACTAACCTAAGGACATGACGCACATCCATGCCCGAGGCAGGATTCGAACCTGCGACCGTAGCGGTCGCGCGGCTCCAGATTGTAGCGCCTAGAACCGCTCGGCCACTCCGGCTGGTGGATGTCCTTTCCCCACGGGTTTATACACATCGTCTTGCGGCTCCTCCGAGGTGCCACGTCGCGAGTGCTGGTCAATGTCCGTGTGGCGGGCCCTATTAATGTCATGCTGTCGGTCCGTCAAGGATTCCGCTGTCGATGATGCTTTTCGCCATCTCCCTTGAGCCACTGTTACACGGTTTGAGGAGACGGCTGACAGGATAACAATGAGGGGGCATGCTTTCATCTGCAGCGCGTATGCAGATCACGTGGTGTTCTTTGGTCTATCTGAGGGTGAAGTGCGAGAGGCACTGGCATGGATCACCCAGTACGGGGTTACTGCGGGCAGCCGTGTGAACCTGACGAAATCTAGTGCTACGTTCGTCAGTAGAGGCCTTCCAGCAGAGTGTGGCTCCATTGCCATTAGAGGACAAGCTCAAATGTTTGGGGATCACCTTCATTCGCGATATACAGCGCACGATCTCATATAACAATAACGCTTGCTTCCAGCTGTCCGCACGAACGCTCGTGGCAACCCCCTAAGAGCATTGGACATGTTACAACGGGTGGATTTCGTTAACACTCATCTAATCTCGCGACTACCTCATTTAGCACAGATTTTACCGATGCCAAAGGCAATGGCACACAGACTGCAGGCGGCGTTCGGCTACTTTGTAAGCGCGGGTCTTACCTTCAAAGTCCGCTTCGACACGCTGGCACTTCCTCCTCAAGATGGCGGCCTCGGCCTTGTCAACGTCAAAGCGAGAGCAGCTGCCCTTTATGTCAGTAGAATGATTAAATTGTGGACCCGCCGCCGAAACGGATTATCGGGAAGCCTGATTGAAGAACTGGCCCCTCCCTCTCGAGTGACACCCGTTGCAGTAGCCCATATTTCTTCCTTTCTCTCCCATGTCAGAACATTTTTTATCGAACACAGTTATGCCCATGCCGACTTGTCTAGTACCAGGAACCCTACAGCACGTGATGTTTACAGCCCAATGATGAGACATCACACTCAGAATGTCGTGGAAAGCCGATATCCTACGATCGCACAGCCCGTGGCTTGGCGTTCTGTGCACCTTGTCCTCCTCGACACGTGAGCTCGTGCAACCTAGTATCTGGTCGTTAATGGAAAATACATAACACAACTTCTTCTATATGCCATAAAAATGACAGATTCGCTGCTGTGCCCTCGTTGTCACAGGCTTGGTGCGGACGAACATCGACTGATGTGTGGTTCTCCTGCAGAGGTGTGTCAGCTGATTCAGAAGACGTTTGCATTTCTTCTACGTACGGCTCCTCATGCCATTCCACCAAAATCACTTCTCTTCCCAGATGAGACTTATTTCCCACGTACGAAGACCAACGCTGTAATCTGGATAAAAGGACTCTGGATCTCCTATTTGTTCCATCAAGGTGATAAGAGTGTTCTTGATTTTTGGATGTTCCTGCAAGATCGCTTTAGTTTCCTGGTGCACCATTCGCGATAGCGTCAGTACTATGCCAACTTTTTGATTAGTGTGTTCTTCGATCCCCCGTGCAACCGTGGTGTCACAGGTATGAGAAGGAGATTCCAGTGTTATTGTGTAATATCAGGACCCGGTCCAATGTACCGGAAAAATGCAATATCCTTGGCGAAGATGTGCCTGCAACATGTCTGACTGCCTTGGGATTCAGAGCGCTTCTACCCACAAGTTGGCGGGACGCGGATGCCATTTTGTTTGTTCTGCCAGGAGGACGTTTTCTTTAATTCCCTTTATGTTTTGTTTGTTATCGATGCTAATTACACGTCATTATTTTCCGCCTGGAGGGCATCCTATGTCATCTAAAAATATTGGTATGATACATGATCTGAAAAAAAAACTGATGTTGAAAAAGTATACTTATTTATGTTTTCAAGAAATCAAGAAATATTTATTTAATTTTTGAAGAAGACCGTCATTTATTTTTAGAACACCGGAGGTTTTTATTTGCTTCGTCATTACCTTAAAAAATAAAACAAAAAATAAATAGCAATTATTTTCATTTATTTATTTTTTCACAACATTAAAAAAAGGCAAAGGTCCCGAGTTCGAGTCTCTGTCCGGTAAAAAAAAAAAGGACGGTTAAGGCAACCGTTGTAAAGAAGCGGATCATGCGACTTCGAGTCCCGGTCTGGCGCAACTTTTCAACTTATACCACTGCAAAATAGCAGTTCCCTGTGCGGCTAGGAGTCAAGATTTCCTACCTGTCCCATTCTATTTCTTTCCTCTTCCTCTGATGCAGGAAATTTATGATTCACATTGCAGCACATTTGCGTACTGCAACCGCCATTTGACAGTCATACCAATACATGTATTCTACGGTACATGTTTAAAGATACTGGAACCGGTGTTCTCCAGCAAACAACTTCCATGATGATGGATACGGGCTACACCATGTTTTACAAACTATTTAACTGTATAGACTCGTAGTGGAGTATGACTGAATACGTGGAATTACTTTCCGAAGAGCCATCGCGTTGTAAAGTAAAGAAAGGAAAAGAATCTAAGTAAATACCAGAGGAGGAGGGTCCTATTGGCTCAAAGCGTATACGTTGCTGTAAAGAAAGCAGTCATAGTTCTTTTCGAAGTATACTATTGAATGCGATGCTGAATATCTTTATAAGGAATGTTGTGAAATGTACAACATTAACAGTTAAAAATTTAAAAAGAATTTACTGATGATATAAGTTTCACTTCAGGTCATAGTTATCCGAGGAAAACAATAAGGTTAAATCAGCTAAAAGGAAGTAAATTTGTGGAATTACAATTTCAATTTGTGCAAAATGAACACGCGAAGGCTTTTGATGAGACGGTATGCTTTTTATTGTGGAATGATCGTGTGAGACTTTTTAGAAATTCAGGTTGCTGAAGCAGAGAAGCGTAGGCGGAACGAGCTACCGAAGCACAGAATGAAATTCCACTGAGTTGTAAAATTCACTTCTAACACAACGTACAGCGATTAAATACAGTTAAAAATAATTATGACATATAATTTTAAATGAAAGGCATAAACAAATTAAGCCGCAGGCCATGTCGCAATTACAAAAGCGGCCAGGAATAAATTTCCATTCCAACATTGTCAATAGCAGATCATGACAATACACCGCATTCGTGTTAATTTCCGCCAGACCATACCTCCCAAAGGGCATGTCGTCTCTTTGACGTTATAGCGTTGCATTCGATTTTACAATTGCGCAGATGATTTCACTGAGTGATTTTCATTTGCCCGATCCTGTAAATATGGACGTTTCTGTCCACTTGATCCGTAATACTACAAGTGAACGAATCTACAAAAAGTTGTTCTGAAATGTTTAATTATGTTTCTGCAGCAGTTAATTTTTCAGTGTTGTGATTCGTCTTTACTGCTATCATTGTGAATGTAATATATCTGCTCCTTTACAGAAGGAAGAAAAATTAGAATTTAAAGTTGTCGCCGCAGCAAAATCGAATCTCATTTCCTAATATGAACTGCGTGTACAGAATGAAAATAAACGAAGTCAAAGCTCTTCAAAAGCAGCGAAACAAGTTTAGATAGCAGTAAAAAAGGAGGACTCTGCGATTTGCTATCAGTAGCCATAATAACACAGAACCAGCAACTACGTTGGACTGGAAGCGGAAGTTCTGGACACATCGAGCCCACTTGTAAAAATAAATATATTCTAGGTAACATGTTGCTCTTAAGTGGTATCTGCAAGTCATTTTAAAGCTTTTAAGATGTAGTTCATAATCAAGCTAGCACCTCTGAAACTCACACGAAATCGGTGACACACCGACACGATCACCAATCCAACACAGACGACTATCACTTTTTCTTATCTAGTATTGACCTGTATTTATTCACCATGATGCATTTTTCTGCTGATTTTCGCAAGAAAACGTTTATTTAATTGGCCAGAAAGTACTTAACACGTTTTATCAAATCGTTAACAATCGCACCAATGCCTGTCACTGGCGAATGTACCTGTTCCTCGCCATACAAATGAGTAAAGTCGTGTGTACGTCGACGAATCCCTTCCCCTCGCCCCTCCCCACTTAAGGAAAAAAGAAAAAGAGCATGTGTAACATAGAAATCACCTGACGAAAGAGAACAGATGTTACGACGCTTCGACATAGTGAAAAACAATGACTTGTGACGGTTTTTTATCTTTATTGTCATTTAAAATCAGCAGTGACGGATACAATTACATTCAATGAGATGGTTATGTTAAAACTTGCATTATGCATTTGGACTGAAGCGGGGATATTTTGTGGCTGTCACTCCAAATTTGACAGTCGACCTCTATTCAAATGGTTCAAATGGCTCTGAGCACTATAGGACTTAACATCTGAGCTCATCAGTCCCTTAGAACTTAGAACTACTTAAACCTAATTAACCTAAGGACATCACACACATCCATGCCCGAGGCAGGATTCGAACCTGCGACCGTAGCGGTCGCGCGGTTCCAGACTGAAGCGCCTAGAACCGCTCGGCCACTCCGGCCGGCCGACCTCTATAGTATTTGTTGTTCATGAATAAGCACTAATCAACAATTCCTGCAAACTTTACTACAATTACGATCTTAATATTCTGATACAGCAACTTACTCAAGAGATTTACGGTTGACAATATAAATTACTTTCTAAGGAACACAAGACAGAGAAAAAAAGTGGAAAGCGCGTTCTTTCTCATCCTTCAGAAGAGACTACAGCACATAGTTTTAACAGGCTTGAGTAACCGCTTTAGGTGATTAGGGTCTAAGAGCATATTTCCATCCCTAAGTTGAGAAACGTTTACTTAATAACCCGCTTATACTCTCTATAGGTGCTACGGTCGCAGGTTCGAATCCTGCCTCGGGCATGGATGTGTGTGATGTCCTTAGGTTAGTTAGGTTTAAGTAGTTCTAAGTTCTAGGGGACTGATGACCAAAGATGTTGAGTCCCATAGTGCTCAGAGCCAACTCTCTATAGGAATACCGGATATCCTTATAAGCCTAATTGTTCCTAAAATAAATAGAATGTTGGTTAAGCCTCTTTATAAAGCGGACTTAGGTTTCTAACTCTTATAATCGTTCGGAATTAGATTTTTCATTATTTATCAAATCATCCAAGGCGATGTTACCCAATAATCCAGACCATCACATTTACCATTTATTTGTTATCAGTAATTTAAAATTCGCATCGTGTTAAGTAACACTGTTATTATTATTATTATTATGATTATTATTAACATTGCTGTTGTTAAGTGCGCTAATTAGTTTTAATTTAATTCAGTTATATATTCCAAAATGCTTTGGAAAATATTTTTTTTTTAATTTCGTTCCATTACTTCAGTTTCCCAGCCTCAGTAAGATAGGTACACCATACGGTATTCTTCGGACGCTACGGTGCCTAATGCGTTGCTGTCGTCACAATCACTACGACTACATTTCATACAGGCGTTAAATGAGTTCATAGAGTGCATGCTCAACCGACATATCTGTTGTATATGTCAAACGCCTTCGCTCTCTGAGATTATCTCACAACTCACTTAGCATGCTGTTTACATTTACACAGCCGTATTAATGAGGTGGTACTGAAGAGAATAGGGGAGACAAGAAATTTGTGTCACAACCTGACCAAAAGAAGGGATCGGTTGATAGGACACATTCTGAGACATCAATGGATCACCAATTTCGTATTAGAGGGAAGTGTGTGGGATAAAAATCGTAGAGGGAGACCAAGTGATGAAAACAGTAAGCAGACTCAGAAAGATGTAGGTTGCAGTGGTTATTCGGAGATGAAGAGACTCGCAAAGGATAGAGTAGTACGGAGAGCTGCATCAAACCACTCTTCGGACTGAGGTCCACAACAACAACAGAAACAACTCGTGGCTGATTAATGTTGGCTTAAAATGTGAAATTGATGAGACGTTACCAAGGGGCGAAGAAGATGTCTTTCCAGAGAAGATCTTGTACAATTTGCATCTCTCTCTCCCTCTCTCTCTCTCTCTCTCTCTCTCTCTCTCTCTCTCTGTGTGTGTGTGTGTGTGTGTGTGTGTGTGTGTGTCACTGAGCGATGGGGCTCAATGTTAACACACTGTATTCGTAGGACACTCCACCGAACGCAGTCCGTCTGTGGACGGCCTGTAGATACGGTTATGTATAAGTCCAGGTACAATTTGCGTCAATTTGACAGACATAATTTCAGTCAGATGTAGACAATAGAAATAACTGAGTGACTTCGAATAATTTTAGTGGTCTAAAACTTCCACCCTTGCATCAGAAACGCTCATAGGAGTTGCATCTATACGGGTGCACTGCTTGCAATGTCTTTTTGTCTGTGAAAATGAGAGTAGAAAACTAAAGCAAATAATTGGTTCAGTAACTCAAAGAAATTAAATAACAGTAACCACTGAAGTCTATGCACACTTTACGAACCATTCTGCAGACATCGTGGTCAACCATTGCAACCGGTATTCTGTGAAGGCACTATTTAAAACTATAATTCATTTATTTACGTTTGAATCTGGCCTTCAGGCATCAAAAATATAACCTACAACGTCTTTTGACTAGAAAATCACAACATAGTTAATTTCGTTTTTAAACAGAACCGCTTAACACTGAATATTAGTTGGTGTTGAGTTCTCGAATGGAACAGACGGGTGGCCGTTGTGGTCGTATGTAAAAAAAGTTGTTTACAAGTTGTATGCTGGCAGTACGACAACCATGATATTTATACTTCAGCGGTCCAGTGACGTAACTTTCAATTGTTTTTATAAAACAAATGCATAATATTTGCAACGTATTTCTTTTTATCGATAAGCTGACACCCATCAACGTGTGAGAGTAAGATATATCAATAATGAAGCAACGAATCTACAACTCATGCAACAGAAATAAGTCAACTAAGATAAGTATTTGATGTCATAGTACATATGGACACTCTCTCACTTAATGTCTACCATATTTGCTTTACATGTGACTAAAACATGTTCGATCTGGAAAAGAATGCAGCAAAGTGGAAAACGTTGTGTGGACTGATGAGTCACAATACACGATATTACATTCATATTGGGGTGTTTAGGCCTGTTGGATACCTGATGAACATTTTTACGTAATTGTATAGTGGTCACAGTGAAGTTCGAAGCAGGTGCTTTGATGATCTTCGGGTGTCTTTTCTGGTTTGCGCTCGTGCCATTAGTTTAGAAAAACAACAAAATTATATAGGTGTTTATGAAACTACATTCTTCCCACAATCTGGCAGTAGTTTGGAAAGGTAGCTGCATCTTCATCTACATCTACATGACTGACCTGCAATTCACGAGTAAGTACCTGGTAGGGTATTCATCGCACCACGTGCAAGCTATTTCTCTACCGTTCCAGTCTCGAACAGTGCGCGGGAAAAATGAACACGTAAATTTTTCAGTGCGAGCTCTCTTATTTTACTACAATGAACATTTATCCATATGTAGGTGGGCGTAAACAAAATACTTTCTCATTCGGGGGAGAAAGCTGGTGATTAAAATTTCGTGAAAAGATACTGTCGCAACTAGAAACACCTTTGTTTTTATGTGTGCCACTAACTCGAGTATCATATCCGTGACACTCTCCCCTATTTCGTGACAATACAAAACGAGCTGCCCTTCTCTGAACTTTTTCAATGTCCTCCGTCAGTCCTATCTGACGTGGATCCCATACCGCGCAACAGTACTCCAGCAGTGGTCGGACAAGCGGAGTGGAGGCAGTCTCTATTGTAGACCGGTTGCATCTTCTAAGTTTCCTGCCAATAAAACGGAGTCTTTGGTTAGCTTTCCCCACAACATGTTCTATGTGATCGTTTCAATTTAAGTTATTCGTAATTGTAATCCCTAAGTTTTTAAGTTAATTCACAGCTTTTAGATTTGTGCTATTTGTCTTGTAATCGAAATTTATCGGATTCCTTTTAGTACTCATGTGGATGACTTCACACTTTTTCTTATTTAGACTCAACTGCCACCGTCGCACCATCCAAATATTTTATCTGAATTATTTTGCAACTGGTTTTGATCATCTGATAAATTTACGAGATTGTAAATGACGGCATCATCTGCAAACGATCTAAGAGAGCTGCTCAGATTGTCTCCCAAAATGTTTATGTAGTGTAGCAACAGCACAGGTTCTACAGGGTGTTACAAAAAGGTACGGTCAAACTCTCAGGAAACATTCCTCACACACAAATAAAGAAAAGATGTTATGTGGACATGTGTCCGAAAACGCTTAATTTCCATGTTAGAGCTCATTTTAGTTTCGTCCACCTATGCTCAATGGAGCACGTTATCATGATTTCATACGGGATACTCTACCTGTGCAGCTAGAACATGTGCCTTTACAAGTTCCACACAACATGTGGTTCATGCACGATGGAGCTCCTGCACATTTCAGTCGAAGAGTTCGTACGCTTCTCAACAACAGATTCGGTGACCGATGGATTGGTAGAGGCGGACCAATTCCATGGCCTCCACGCTCTCCTGACCTCAACCCTCTTGACTTTCATTTATGGGGGCATTTGAAAGCTCTTGTCTACGCAACCCCGGTACCAAATGTAGAGACTCTTCGTGCTCGTATTGTGGACATCTGTGATACAATACGCCATTCTCCAGGGCTGCATCAGCGCATCAGGGATTCCATGCGACGGAGGGTGGATGCATGTATCCTCGCTAACGGAGGACATTTTGAACATTTCCTGTAGCAAAGTGTTTGAAGTCACGCTGGTACGTTCTGTTGCTGTGTGTTTCCATTCCATGATTAATGTGATTTGAAGAGAAGTAATAAAATGAGCTCTAACATGGAAAGTAAGCGTTTCCGGACACATGTCCACATAACATAATTTCTTTCTTTGTGTGTGAGGAATGTTTCCTGAAAGTTTGGCCGTACCTTTTTGTAACACCCTGTATAGCACTTCCTAGGGGAACGCCGGATATCACTTCTGTTTTACTCTATAATTTCCCGTCAGTTACTACGAACTGTGACCTCTCTAACAAGAAATCACGAATCCAGTAGCACAACTGACACTCCGTACTACGCAGTTTGCTGAAAAGTAGCTCGTGAAGAAAGATGTCAAAAGCTTTCTGGAAATCTAGAAATATGGAATCATTTTGAGATCCCCTGTCAGTAGCATTCATTACTTAGTGCGAATAAAGAGTTAGTTGTATTTCACAAGAGCGATATTTTCTGAATCTTTGCCTGTTAATTGTCAATAGATCGTTTTCTCCGAGGTAATGATCGAACACACTACATTTTCCAAAATCCTACTGAAAATCGACGTTAGTGATATGGGCGTGTAATTCAGCGGATTGCTCTTATTTCCTTTTCTATACTAGCTAACAAAATGGGCTTGCTCGCAAAAGAAATAGTATTTCAACCTAATTCGAAAAAATGGATATGTCTGTCGCATTATTCTATTCAGAGTCTCGTCTTGAACTCTATACTATCGAACATTTTTAGGTTGAATTTAACTATCGATGTCGGCCAGATCAGTTTGACCGAAAGCCATACAATCAAAAAATGTCATGTAACTAGGGCCTCCCGTCGGGTAGACCGTTCGCCGGGTGCAAGTCTTTCGATTTGACGCCACGTCGGCGACTTGCGCGTCGATGGGGATGAAATGATGATGATTAGGACAACACAACACCCAGTACCTGAGCTGAGAAAATCTCCGACCCAGTCGGGAATCGAACCCGGGCCCTTAGGATTGACATTCTGTCGCGCTGAGTCCTACAATAACAATCCACCATGTTTCAGGAAGAGTACAAGCAAATTTGTGCGTCATTGTATCAGAAGTTAATGGAAATCCCGAGATTAAGTTTTACAGTACTTATAAAATGGAGTCCCATACGCATTAGTTACATGTCTTTGAAATGAAGGGAAACTTGGTTGAATGTTCCGTCGACGACAAAGTCTGCAGAGATGTGATGCCTTTGAAACGAACAATAATGACTATCTGGAGATTTCTGAGTTATATGTATCTTACGTACTAAATCAGTTTAGAGAAGACCATAAAATATTTTACTTCCTACAAAAAAAAGTGATACGAAGATATGAAGGAATGATGGGAAGTTTTAAGATTGTTTAAATTTTCAGAACTGTAGTTTTCAGTGTTCCATAAATAAACTACTGCCTCTCCAAACCTTTGATGTTTGTAGAGGCAGCTTAAGATAAGAGATAAATGTTCACTGACTTATTTTTCCGGCAATTAACACTCGTTTCTGAGCCACTTCTTCCATCCGTTTCGGGCATAAAATCTTGTACTGGACAATACATGAATCACTAGCGAAATATCTTCTCGATAGCGGGAAAGCTGCACTTTCGAGCCACGTAACTTATCTAATCTTACACCGAAATAGCCGTGCAAGGAACAGGAAACTCGGGAGAACTACATGTAGGTCTGGAAGAGAAATTCAGAGCAAGTGAAATTAAGGAAAAGCACTGATTTGAATACGTTGAAAGATAATGTTAGAATTCTGGGAACAGAAAATATAGCAGAGTCGAGAGAATAGAACAGGTTTTTATCTAATACAACAAGTTGTTATAAGTCGAAAATTGGTTAAATGATAAATAAATACATGCAACGTAGACACCAGGTATTTCACAAATGGTGCACGATACCGAAACGTGACAGTAAGCGATACGGCTAGTGGTTTCCTGCACACCTATGACCTACTGTGATACCGTGGAAATACATTCTTTTCCAGCGGCAGCTTAGACCTCTTGAAAACATAATTATAGTAATGTTTCACGTGTTATGATGGAAGTGAAATACTGCAGGAAAATAGGCAGAAAATGAGCTAAGTGTGAAGGCTAAGAATGATGGAACAGCGCAGTTGAGCCTTCTTTGCGGCGTAACATAATAGCGAGAGATCGTAATTATGATCGATGACATACGCAAATTACCAGGTAATTTTGGTAGGTCACGAAATACGCAGTATTACAATACTATAAGTTTCCTTCTACGCGAACTATTACATAGAAACTATACTACAAGTTCGCATTGATTATTTATTTTCAGGAACGTGCAGATCTCCTGTCAGCTGCTTTCTAAGAACTAAAGGTCATAAAACTGGGTAGTATGAAGACAGCGCCGAGATTGTAATAAATATGGTTCCACTTTATATAATTTGACAGCATTGTCTGTAAAATTTTATCTTTTTTGTAATATGAGTACAGACGTTTCTTTGTTCTGGACTGGTAGAAATGTATGAACTGATACGACAGTTTCTGTATATGGAAAAAGGAGACGATAATCAAGTTAAAGGTGTCCACCAAATTTGTGACGTTTACGCTGGTAAGCTAGAAGTAAATTGGTCACTGGACGTAAACGAGTCATATGGGAATTCCACAAAGTGTGAAAACTGTCGAATTGAGTTATTTTAATGACATCAATAATAGCAACTTTAAAATGGGACATGTAGTCATGCAAGAGGTCTGCGCCCATTTTATGAAATTTAAAATGTTTAACATTGCTGATATGGACGCTAGATAAATATTTAATAGTCAGCTGCTTTATTGGAGCGTTTCGAATATCCTAACCTTCAGAACATCAAGTCCATGAGAAGACCCTCATACAGGAAGATGGGAGTCATGTGAATCTGACACATTCCAAAACGTAACTGAGTGCACTTGCGCAATCTATTAGGTTTTGGAATGTGTCTTATGCAGATGACCCCACACTGCCTATATGAAGTTCTTCTCCATGATCTGATATTCTGAAGATGAGTGTATTCGATACGTGACAATAAAGCAGCTGCCTTACATCTAGTGACTATTAAATAATTATCCAGCATCCATATCATCACTGATCAACATTTTAAATTTCAATAACAAAAAATTTGTGAATAACGTTGCTTCACTTCATAATATGAATTTTTTACACTATGTAGCAAAAGCGCAGTGAGGTCCTCTTTAATAAAATGCACATTCTAAAATAGAAAAGAATCACATTAGCTGCTTTCCGTATAATGCGCGAGTGCTAAACAATATTTGTCTGCCATTCAATTTAAACATAATAATTTATTGCGTTACAAATGATTAACATATGTGCTTTCATGTCGTGTGACATGCGCATCTTTCATAGTAGCCGAGCTGTCAAGCTTTAACATATAACTGATCATAACACTTATGCATGGAGTGCATCTTCAAGAACAGAGCACGTCTTTCTGATATGGAAATTAGGAAAGAGTCCTTTGGTGATCTCGATTAAGAAACCTTACAGAAATTTACACAAAAAACAGAAAAAATCGTCTGAGAACAGCAATGAATACAGAAAGTGCCTTCCGTCACATACCATAGCCCTTTCACCCTGAACACTTTTGTTCAAACGCAAATGAAATAGAATTGCCTAAATGTTTGAACTGTTGACACCGAATCGTAACGCAAACAAGATAAACACATTCCGGGAAACATCAACAACCGTTGCACGTCAGGTTGAAGCAAGGCAATGGTCGCTAACAATAACAAAGAATGTGCACCAAATGACGGCGTGTCTTCCATTACTGAGAGCTGTTCTCTCTGGATATATTACCTATAAATCTAAACGTACAGCTCGCCACGATGACTAGAAACATATCAGATTATTGCAGATAATGATACTCACTCATAAATTTAACGTATTAACCAGAGTAGGAAATTATTTAACACTGATCTCAAATTACTGTAAAAACGAGCAAGTAATTGCAGCGTTAGATAATTAAAAATTTCTATTAATAGACAAACAACTGGAGATTACAAAAAAAACTTTCTAACTCGATAACGTCATTGTAGTTGTTCGCTGAAGACTATATGGTGAACAGGCAAATGTTTGTATACATGTATACGGGAAGTAAGACGTGTCTCGGTCAGTAAGACTTGCTCCTATCGGCAGTCATTGAACTGGTGGTTTTTATTTTAATAGCAATGATTCCTCAGTAATGTCCTTTCCTTCAATAGGGTTAATGAAAATGACAAGGCATGTTGCCGAAATGACATCACTGTCTTCCGATACTGTAGTACCTCCCGAGCGCCAGGAATAAGAAAAGTGAAAGTATTTGAGAGATCGGGACAGAAGGATTTACTTTCATTCACTCAATCTAACTCTAATGTCGCCCAGACGAAAATCCAAATGTGATACCTGGGGAAAATTCATTGCTTAGAGTTGTATTTTTCTCTCTTCTTCTTCTTCTTCGTCTTCTCTTCAACGCTTACGGTTGATATGGACGGACCAGAAGTAATTCGGTTTAAGGATATTGTGGCTTCTGAACTGTGTGCTGTCCACGACAACTGTCTTATTTTAAGGATAGCGAGACGGCTATCTTGTGTAAGAACAAAGGGCAGCTCTGTGTACGTTTGGCAGGCAGTTATCTGTCAGCACCCCATTATCTCTCCAGATATGTATTCATAACGGCCGAAGTCTGTCTGGCAGCATCTTCGAGCAAGAGGTTACTAAGATGAAGCAGTGGTGGCTCATAGAAAAATTTGTGTTCGCCTAAGAACCTCATGGAAATTTGTATAACTTATTAATGTTAACCGTGTGCTTCAAGATATCATGAAATACGTGCGCTGTCCTAATAGGTAGTGGAAGAATCTCGCACAAGAATCTAATTTAGATGTAATAATTTCAACAACTTTTGTCTATCGTTACTATCATCACCGTCGTCGTCATCGATTTAACATCAACTGTTGTATGAAGACCTTCTCCTGACTTCTGAAGCCATTACAGCCTTTGGCTAAGTAACTCCATGTTGCTCCTGCATGCTTTCCGTGTCCGTGTCGTCTTTGTCTTTTCTTATCTCTTGGAATCCTACAAAGAACGTCACTAGACTGTCTACCATCAAATCACCTTGGTGCGTGTCCCGTTCATCTCAATTTCATACTTATTACACCCATAAACATGTCCTCTGAGTCATTTGTTCGCTTTCCTGTCTCTCTTAGTAATTCCTATCCTGTAGCTCTCCATAGCGCTCATTCCTTAAAGCCAAAACTGGTAATAAGCAGTGATTTTAAACTTTCCTTTTCAGTAACAGAAGCTCAATTTTGAAAAAATTTAATCTGACAAAACCCCTCCAGGCTTCCATTTATTTATTTTGGAACGCGTCCAGTCATCGCCTCCCAGTGTTCAAATGTTCAAATGTGTGTAAAATCTTATGGCACTTAACTGCTAAGGTCATCAGTCCCTAAGCTTACACACTACCTAACCGAAATTATCCTAAGGACACACACACACACCCATGCCCGAGGAAGGACTCGAACCTCCGCCGGGACCAGCCGCACAGTCCATGACTGCAGCGCCTGAGACCGCTCGGCTGATCCCGCGTGGCCGCCTCCCAGTGTCATGAATACAAAAACTCATCTATGACTTCATTGTTAATTCGTACAATTTTCTTTCATCGTGTTGATTACACATTATTTGAGTTGTTTTTGTAACTATTTTCAGGCATCCTTTGTTTTGCTTACGTTTGAAAGAAATTTTGACATTCAGCCTGAGGTATGTTCAATATACAGGGTGTTTCAAAAATGACCGGTATATTTGAAACGGCAATACAAACTAAACGAGCAGCGATAGAAATACACCGTTTGTTGCAATATGCTTGGGACAACAGTACATTTTCAGGCAGACAAACTTTCAAAATTACAGTAGTTACAATTGTCAACAACAGATGGCGCTGCGGTCTGGGAAACTCTATAGTACGATATTTTCCACATATCCACCATGCGTAGCAATAATATGGCGTAGTCTCTGAATGAAATTACCCGAAACCTTTGACAACGTGTCTGGCGGAATGGCTTCGCATGCAGATGAGATGTACTGCTTCAGCTGTTCAATTGTTTCTGGATTCTGGCGGTACACCTGGTCTTTCAAGTGTCCCCACAGAAAGAAGTCACAGGGGTTCGTGTCTGGCGAATAGGGAGGCCAATCCACGCCGCCTCCTGTATGTTTCGGATAGCCCAAAACAATCACACGATCATCGAAATATTCATTCAGGAAATTAAAGACGTCGGCCGTGCGATGTGGCCGGGCACCATCTTGCATAAACCACGAGGTGTTCGCAGTGTCGTCTAAGGCAGTTTGTACCGCCACAAATTCACGAAGAATGTCCAGATAGCGTGATGCAGTAATCGTTTCGGATCTGAAAAATGGGCCAATGATTCCTTTGGAAGAAATGGCGGCCCAGACCAGTACTTTTTGAGGATGCAGGGACGATGGGACTGCAACATGGGGCTTTTCGGTTCCCCATATGCGCCGGTTCCGTTTATTGACGAAGCCGTCCAGGTAAAAATACGCTTCGTCAGTAAACCAAATGCTGCCCACATGCATATCGCCGTCATCAATCCTGTGCACTATATCGTTAGCGAATGTCTCTCGTGCAGCAATGGTAGCGGCGCTGAGGGGTTGCCGCGTTTGAATTTTGTATGGATAGAGGTGTAAACTCTGGCGCATGAGACGATACGTGGACGTTAGCGTCATTTGGACCGCAGCTGCAACACGGCGAACGGAAACCCGAGGCCGCTGTTGGATCACCAGCTGCACTAGCTGCGCGTTGCCCTCTGTGGTTGCCGTACGCGGTCGCCCTACCTTTCCAGCACGTTCATCCGTCACGTTCCCAGTCCGTTGAAATTTTTCAAACAGATCCTTTATTGTATCGCTTTTCGGTCCTTTGGTTACATTAAACCTCCGTTGAAAACTTCGTCTTGTTGCAACAACACTGTGTTCTAGGCGGTGGAATTCCAACACCAGAAAAATCCTCTGTTCTAAGGAATAAACCATGTTGTCCACAGCACACTTGCACGTTGTGAACAGCACACGCTTACAGCAGAAAGACGACGTACAGAATGGCGCACCCACAGACTGCGTTGTCTTCTATATCTTTCACATCACTTGCAGCGCCATCTGTTGTTGAAAATTGTAACTACTGTAATTTCGAAAGTTTGTCCGCCTGAAAATGTACTGTTGTCCCAAGCATATTGCAACAAACGGTGTATTTCTATCGCTGCTCGTTTAGTTTTTATTGCCGTTTCAAATATACCGGTCATTTTTGAAACACCCTGTATGTAATACTGTACTTAATTTCTCTGGTTACAATGAAACATTTACCTTAATTTCCTTTACGCTTTGTAGCTCTGTAACAAAACTTACGTGAGGTTTTCAGGAAGCAAGTTACACATGTCGTCTCACGCTAAGACCACTGAGCAACAACACCGAGCGAGGTGGCGCAGTGGTTAGCACACTGGACTCGCATTCGGGAGGACGACGGTTCAATCCCGTCTCCAGCCATCCTGATTTAGGTTTTCCGTGATTTCCCTAAATCGTTTCAGGCAAATGCCGGGATGGTTCCTTTGAAAGGGCACGGCCGATTTCCTTCCCAATCCTTCCCTAACCCGAGCTTGCGCTCCGTCTCTAATGACCTCGTTGTCGACGGGACGTTAAACACTAACCACCACCACCACCACTGATCAACAAGAGTGACGCCTTGTCAGATAAGAGCGCATGTTCCGGACTTCCTGCAGACACGGTTCTGGTGATGGTGCCGATAATTAGTGCATCATAGTGTGCGAATGAAATAGCGCGGCGACTGGAAATGTACTCCATAGCTGAAGTACAAGTGATAGTACAATTCTTGTGGGACGAACATCTAAATTTCACACAGATTCGCCGTGAACGTCTGGTGATACATGGACCAAATGCTATGTCGCGTCCACCCGTATGAAATGGTGCCAGCAGTTTGACCGAGGCCGCAGAGATGGTGGGAAATCCATATCTTCCAGCATGCGATTTCCGCAGGTTCGGTAAGCTGGAGAAACATCTGGTGGAAACAGATTTTCAAACGATGACGACGTTCACGCAGCGGTTCTCGAACGGCTCCATGACCAAGGAGCAGATTTTTATCGTCGAAGAATAGAGCGATTGGTAGAACGTTCCGTTGAAACTTGGTGACTACGTTGAAAAATAGGCCCATGTATATGTGTCACTTTAAAGTGTAGTGTAGTATTCAATAGAAGTTCTTGCCTGTCATAGTAGCTCGTTAACATACTTTTTTGTGTCTTCTCGTACATCCTAATTTTAATTATATTTGGAATCCGAATGTACCGTATATGAAGGAGTTGTTTTTATAATGTCCATGTACCCATTTATTCGGCCAAGCTCTGTGTAGCAAGCTGTGAGAGCAAAATATCTGGGCGAGCAGGATGATCTAAAGCCATTTAATTAGTTCCCTCAGTCGCTGCTCCCAACATTATTTCACCCGGGCAGAAATCCGGCACACCAGGGACTCGTACATGGTAGTACGTTAGTATACCACGACCCGTAGACTTTGGCGAGACACGTGAACAGTGCTAAATGTAGGGCGCTCACAATAAGCTCTTCAACGGACTGGATGCTTCTAAATCTCACAGTCTGGCCGAGTCGTACGCTTATCAGGCGCGAGTAGAGTGCTCAAGTCAGTATTGCCATTTAGCAGTCTCTCAGGAAGTAACTTACACTACTGGCCATTAAAATTGCTACACCAAGAAGAAATGCAGATGATAAACGGATATTCATTGGACAAATATATTATACTAGAACTGACATATGATTACATTTTCACGCAATTTGGGTGCATAGATCCTGAGAAATCAGTACCCAGAACAACCACCTCTGACCGCAATAACGGCCTTGATACGCCTGGGCATTGAGTCAAACAGAGCTTGGATGGCGTGCACAGGCCTATACAGCTTCAACACGATACCACAGTTCATCAAGAGTAGTGACTGGCGTATTGTGACGAGCCAGTTCCTCGGCCACCATTGACCAGACGTTTTCAATTGGTGAGAGACCTGGAGAATGTGCTGGCCAGGGCAGCAGTCGAACATTTTCTGTATACAGAAAGGCCCGTACAGGACCTGCAACATGCGGTCGTGCGTTATCCTGCTGAAATGTAGGGTTCCGCAGGGATCGAATGAAGGGTAGAGCAACGGATCGTAACACATCTGAAATGTAACGTCCACTGTTCAAAGTGCCGTGAATGCAAACAAGAGGTGACCGACACGTGTAACCAATGGCACCCCATACCATCACGCCGGGTGATACGCCAGTATGGCGATGACGAATTCACGCTTCCAATGTGCGTTCACCGCGATGTCGCCGAACACGGATGCGACCATCATGATGCTGTAAACAGAACCTGGATTCATCCGAAAAAATGACGTTTTGCCATTCGTGCTCCCAGGTTCGTCGTTGAGTAAACGATCGCAGGCGATCCTGTCTGTGATGCAGCGTCAAGGGTAACCGCAGCCATGGTCTCCGAGCTGATAGTCCCTGCTGCTGCAAACGTCGTCGAACTGTTCGTGCAGATGGTTGTTGTCTTGCAAACGTCCCCATCTATTGACTCAGGGATCGAGACGTGGCTGCACGATCCGTTACAGCCATGCGGATAAGATGCCTGTCATCTCGACTGCTAGTGATTCGAGGCCGTTGGGATCCAGCACGTCGTTCCGTATTACCCTCCTGAACCCACTGATTCCATATCCTGCTAACAGTCATTGGATCTCGACCAACGCGAGCAGGAATGTCGCGATACGATAAACCGCATCACGATAGGCTAGAATCCGACCTTTAAAAATTCGGAAACGTGATGGTACTTATTTCTCCTCCTCACACGAGGCATCACAACAACGTTTCACCAGGCAATGCCGGTCAACTGCTGTTTGTGTATGAGAAATCGGATGGAAACTTTCCTCATGTCAGCACGTTGTGGGTGTCGCCACCGGCGCCAACCTTGTGTGAATGCTCCAAAATCCTAAGCATTTGCATATCACAATATCTTCTTCCTGTTGGTTAAATTTCGCGCCTGTAGTACGTCATCTTCGTGGTGTAGCAATTGTAATGGCCAGTAGTGTATAATGTAAACAGCTTCCGTGTTTATCAAAGAAAAAGAATTAATCCAAGCCGCTTGCCAGATATGAAATCATATGTTTCTCAACTACGTAATAACATGGATGCATTCAACATGTATTTACATAATTTGTACTTCCTACAGCGTGCAATCAAATGAACAAACTCACAATAAAAGCAAACAACAACGTAAAATATCTTAACATGGTAGATGTGCTAGACGAACTGGATCTGGTCATAATATGTCTGTAACTTACAGACATCTCATGCTTTTCTTTAATTGTAGCTGCTCCATAAATTGTTTAAATTACATTAATTACTAACTCAATGCGCCTATACTCGTTAAAGATTATCCATGAGAGTCAACGCCTCTGTTGTAACGGCTGCCAGTGGAGTTTGTTTAGCATCTCTGTAACGCTCTCTCGGCCAGCTAAACGATCACGTGACGAAACGCGCCGCTCTTCGTTGGATCTTCTCTAACTCCTCCATCAGTCCTACCTGATAGGGGTCCCAGATAGATGAACAATACTCAAGAATCGGGCGAAGAAGCGCCTTATGAGTCACATCTTTGGTGGATGAGTTACATTTCCTTAAGATTCTTCCGATGAATCGAAGTATGACGTCTGCTTTTCCCACTATCTGTTTTATGTGGTCATTCCACTTAAGGTCGCTCTGGATAGTCACGCCTAGATATCACAGGCCAACGATGGAAAAACTTTTTTGCTGAAAATACCTTATTCTTATGTTTTTTAGGGTGGGAAATCCACATATGATACTTAAAAATCTGTATCATCCACCATTTCTTCACAATTTACAGTTAAATTTATTAAATTAAGCGATTTTTAAAGAATTGAACAACTTTTATATAGTTAAGATAATTTAAAAAGGAGGTGTAATGAATGTAGATGACGTTGGTAGCACTGCTGAAAAACATTTTCTGGCAAAAAAGGTCGATTCTATTTGTGTGTTAACAAATGGTGTTTTGTTTACTGTCAACCTAACCTAACTTCCCGTTTCCTGTACATGTGCTCAGTAAAATGTTTAATCGTGGTTGTAAAAACACTGATGACAGTATTTGTTATGTTTGTGGTGAATTTGTGATTAAAAAACGCCAAAAAACATTACAGACTTTGTAAAAAAAAGGTTTATCTATCATAATATGCTATATATATATATATATATATATATATATATATATATATATATATATATATATATATATATATATATATATCTCGTAATATGCTACATCTGGTCCGTGCTTCTATATGGCTCTGAAGGATGGATACTAAATATGACAACAATGAAGAAGTTAGAGGCCTCTGAAATTTGGATTTATCGCAGAATGCTTAAAATACCGTGGACTGCAAGAACAACCAACCCCGAAGTACTGGAACGAATGAATAAGCAGCGAGAAATGTTGACAGTGCTTAAAGGAAGAAAAACTGCATACCTAGAACATACAGTACGGAACACCAAATACATGTTTCTGCAGTTAATAATAGAAGGGAAGATTGAAGGAAAAAGAAGACAAGGGCGAAGAAGAACATCCTGGTTGGACAATATAAATCAGTGGACAGGACTACGAAGTGTAGACCAGCTATTACATACTGCGATTCACAGAAGAAAGATGCAACATGTGGTCGCCAACATCCATTAATGGATAACCAGCAGGAGAATTTTGTCCAGACTGCGGCAAGGCATTCTCATTGATTTCTCCGGTCAGCTCTGGAACACGCGATAGTCGACGATAGTGGTAGACATTTACAGTAAGTTTCCTTTGTTGTCCCCATGACATCGACCACCACTGCAAGTGCGGTATCGACTATTCTATTTTCAGTCTTCCAGAGGTCTTTATCTCGGACAATGGACCACAATTCACGTCAGCCGACTCCAACAATTTTGTGCCGCCAATCGCATACACAAAGTGACAACTGCACATTTTCGAGCTCAGCCGGCCCAAGTGGCCGTGCGGTTAAAGGCGCTGCAGTCTGGAACCGCAAGACCGCTACGGTCGCAGGTTCGAATCCTGCCTCGGGCATGGATGTTTGTGATGTCCTTAGGTTAGTTAGGTTTAACTAGTTCTAAGTTCTAGGGGACTAATGACCTCAGCAGTTGAGTCCCATAGTGCTCAGAGCCATTTGAACCATTTTCGAGCTCAGTCTAAATAACGGTGACTCTGAACGGTTCGAACGTTGAAAAGTCGTATCGAGAAATTCCGTTCCTCCCGCACACGGGAGCAAGCATCAAAAATGTTTCTGTCTTCCTACCGCTCCTTGCTCCGTGGCGAGATGTCGCCGGCAGAATTGTTAAACAGTCGTAGACATCGTACTCTGTTGCATTTTCTGCGGCAGCAGCAGGAACAGTTCGTTCCACCAGGTCAGACAAAGTATCAGCCGCCGGCCGCTGTGGCCGAGCCGTTCTAGGCGCTTCAGTCTGGAACAGCGCGACCGCTACGGTCGCAGGTTCGAATCGTGCCTCGGGCATGAATGTGTGTGATGTCCTTAGGTTAGTTAGGTTTAAGTACTTCTAAGTTCTAGGTGACTGATGACCTCAGGTGTTAAGTCCCATAGGGTTCAGAGCCATTTGAAAGTTTCAGCCGCAAGGTGAAGTCTTTCACAAAATTTTTGGAAGGAACCAGCGTTGGAAGCACGGAGTCGTTACAAAAGCCATCGGACGATCTCCTTACGTCATCGAAGGTTCTGCAGGGCTCCAGCGGCGCCACCAAAACCACCTGTGGCGCGCTTCTGAGTGCGTCAGTGATTCTGGCGCAGAATGTTTGTCCACAGACCCAGCACGTCGCTGGGGTCCACTCCAGCAATCGCTTCTGTCTCTCCGGCAGTCGCGGCTGGCACCATCCACTGTGGTGCCGTTGAAGGTCGACGCCCCGACGCCGCTGCCGCCACTGACGTCGGCGCCAGCCCCACAGCCTGAATCGATGTCTGTGGATGCGCCACCTCCGGAAGGTCATCCCGCCGCTCCAGAAGATCACTTTGCTGTTCAACCGACAGCAACGTCTGCGTCTCTGGAAGCGGGCATACATCCTGTGACTGGTTTTTCAGCCGTTGTTCCCGGCCACTCGCAAGGTGGATACCATGGTGTGGGCAGGGAAGTGCCATCGGCTGACGTTACACACCCGGCCTCCTCATCTGTATCTGCATTCGATCCCCCCTCCCCACGCTGTCGTCACGTGCATACGCCCTACACGACGATGGTGCAGAGGTTTGCGGGGAGGAATATGTTGTCGTCCGAACAAGGAAGTGGCAAAGCAAGGTTGGCGCCTCGCAACGAAACCGTAGAAGGATATAGTCGCTGCATGCCGCACCGACAAAATGACAGCGCCGGCGTAACCACATCTCCTAGAGCTTCGCTGCACCACCGCAATCGATGGTATACATACGGCAGACCAGAGGAACTCTCGGCCCAGCTCGCAATCAACGATCAAGACGACAGTGTCGCTTTAGAAAGGCCGCCAGTGTAATAAATGTAATAAATGTCTTAGGCGGAACTTCAATGTGAACATTATCTCAGTTATATTTCAAGTGAAGAGTTTTGTAAATTTACCAAGTGATTCTTTAATATTCAGAGACAGCTGGAAATACGCAGAGCATTCCTGTGGAAATGGATTGCGCCAACTTAAGAAAATCTTCACATCTATAACTGAAATAAAGTGAACTAATATTAAGGGTGTTGAAAACAAAAAGTCGAAACAACACCTGTGGGTATAACTAAAGGCTTTATTCGAAAGTAATCATCAGAGACCTGACTAGAACTTTCTCGCCGGCCGGTGTGGCCGAGTGGTTCTAAGCGCTTCAGTCTGGAACCGCGCGACCACTACGGTCGCAGGTTCGAATCTTGCCTCGGGCATGGATGTGTGTGATATCCTTAGGTTAGTTAGGTTTAAGTAGTTCTAAGTTCTATGGGACTCAGTCCGGAACCGCGGGACTGCTACGGTCGCAGGTTCGAATCCTGCCTCGGGCGTGGGTGTGTGTGATGTCCTTAGGTTAGTTAGGTTTAAGTAGTTCTAAGTTCTAGGGGACTTATGACCTAAGATGTTGAGTCCCATAGTGCTCAGAGCCATTTGAACCATTTTTCTATGGGACTGATGACCTCAGATGTTAAGTCCCATAGTGCTCAGAGCCATTTTGAACAACTTTCTCACTGTTTCAGAGTCGAAGTATTCCCTGTTCCCAGTATGTCTATGACTGTGATAGCAGGTATTCCTCCACTATGTCCGTCAGTTTGTCGTCCGAGATGACGCGTTTTTCCCTCTGAGATGTTTTTTTAGCGAACGAAACACGTGGAAGTCGCAGGACGACATATCCGGTTCAAATGGCCCTGAGCACTATGGAACTTAACTTCTAAGGTCATCAGTCTCCTAGAACTTAGAACTACTTAAACCTAACTAACCTAAGGACATCACACACATCCATGCCCGAGGCAGGATTCGAACCTGCGACCGTAGCGGTCACGCGGTTCCAGACTGTAGCGTCTAGAACCACTCGGCCACCCCGGCAGGCGACATATCCGGGCTATATGACGGATGCTCAAGCTGCTCCCACTTAAATTTGACCGTTCCACTTGGGTGACCTTGGAAACGTGTAGATTTGCGTTATCGTGGAATAGAACCACTCCCTCCTTGAGCACCACTGACCATTTTGATGGACTTGTGTAGGCTACGGAGTGTCCCACAGTACACTTCAATGTCAATTATTTCTCCGTGCTCAAGGAATTCGATGAATATCAGACCTCGGATGTCGAAAAGACGATATGTATCACCTTGCCTGCTGGGGGCACAGCTTTGCACTTTTTAGGGGCAGATGATGACGCTACATTCGCGTCCCTAGATTTCTCACTACGTTATCCCAAAGCGACATACGTAAATTTCAATCGGTTTGGTTGTTACAATGTTTCGTACCTTTTCGTTTGATCACTCCTTGTATTTAATATGTGATATTTCCACTCAGTCTCCTCCCGGAGTAAGCCAAATAGCCCACCTCTTTACCGGCGAGTGTATTTTCATCGGGCACAACAAGTGGCGACGACGCTGGTGGTAAACTAGACTTGCCTCACCTGCTGCATGGTTAGTGTGTACGAGAGCGCACGTGCTCTTTCACCGCCTGGTGTTTCCAGCTCTCTATTCTTGAATTATGTGTATCATATCAAATGTTTCACCATGTCTGAACCGCCGTAGTAAATGTATCGTCTTACAGGGTCGGAGATGTGCTCTCCAATAGACATTGGGATCCAGTTCTACGGCCGCCGTAGAATCATAAAGGCAGTATAGTGACAATAACAAGTTTATTTAGCAGAAGTCATACAGTCGATGTAGACAGCGTCCACTCGGCATTATGTCAGATGCTGAGGCAGCACCACCAGCCCGCGCTACCGCCGGTGTCAAGCGTTGAGAGGCGTAGTCCACGGCGTCGGTGGCAGCGTGGAGGAGAAACACCCTACCCCCCTGAACCCATGACTCTGACGAAGGATGCAGCATCAGTTACGCCCTGACGCGATTCTGCGGCATCATAGTGTGTGCAAGCAGGTCAGGCGGCAGCTCGGCAGTAAGTCAGGTGCAGGTGGTCCTTGGGAGGGGATTGCGAACCGAGGACCCCTGGAAGGTGTCCTGGCGTTGGTTTGACGTCAGCCATCAATAGGCGCCAGCTGGAAGGCACCAGTTCAGGTGCCAGCAGCATCAGAGCTAGGCACAGCCCACAGACTAGCAACTAGCGGAGGCAGCACGTAGTTGTACTTGAGATTGGATGACCCACATGCGGTGGATGACAAGCACGGACAACTTCTCAGTGTGGACAGCGATCGACGACAGATAATGTTGGGTCTAGACGGCCAGCTTTTATAGTGGCTCAACATAGAATTGTCAGGAATAAGGTTTCGCTTCCCAACACGTATGAGGCGTAGTAGGCAACAGGGGAGGGGGCCTCTGCATATGGTAACCGAGCTTGCTTCACTGCTGGAGCAGAGTCTTTTGTTATGCTAGGACAGTACTTCATCGGCTCTAGCAGCGGAATGTGATAAGTAGCCTGCTGATTTGCCTTGCCGCAGATTGTGGGGCCAGCTCGGCAGGTGGTGGCGTAACTCTTGTTTCCAGTCATCCACTGTCGAGTGGCGTCACTCGATACACCACCTCAAGTGTCGTTTAGCACCGAATATAGAAATGTGGAGCTTATGAGGAGCTGCTCGACCATTGTACGCCATTCATTTTAACTCTCTACACACAGTCGTTATGCTGTCTGTGCCCCATTCATTTTAACTCTCTACACACAGTCATTTTGCTATCTGTGCCCCATTCATTTTAACTCTCTACACACAGTCATTTTGCTAGCTGGACTGCTGGTAGCATTTTGAAATTCATCCACATCTATACGGATACTCTGCAAATCACATCTAAGTGCCTGATAGGGGGTTCACCGAACCACTTTTCAATAATTCTCTGTTATTCCACTCTCGAACAGCGTGCGGAAACAACGAACACCTATATCTTTCGCCGGCCGAAGTGGCCGTGCGGTTAAAGGCGCTGCAGTCTGGAACCGCAAGACCGCTACGGTCGCAGGTTCGAATCCTGCCTCGGGCATGGATGTTTGTGATGTCCTTAGGTTAGTTAGGTTTAACTAGTTCTAAGTTCTAGGGGACTAATGACCTCAGCAGTTGAGTCCCATAGTGCTCAGAGCCATTTGAACCTATATCTTTCCGTGCGAGCTCTGTTACCTTTATTTTATTATGATGATTGTTTCTCCCTATGTAGGTCGGTGTCAATAAAATATTTTCGCATTCGGAGGAGAAAGTTGAGGATTTAAATTCCGTGTAAAGATTCGGCCGCAACGAAAAACACGTTTGTTTTAATGGTGTTCTTCAAACATCCGCCGGCCGGGGTGGCCGAGCGGTTCTGGGCGCTATAGTCTGGAACCGCGCGGCCGCTGCAGTCGCAGGTTCGAATCCTGCCTTGGGCATGGATGTGTGTGCTGTCCTTAGGTTAGTTAGGTTTCAGTAGTTCTAAGTTCTAGGGGACTTATGACCTCAGCAGTTGAGTCCCATAGTGCTCAGAGCCATTTGAACCATTTTTTTTTCAAACATCTTGTATCATGTCCACGACACTCTCTCACCTATTTCACAATAATGCGAAACGTGCTGCTCCTCTTTCAACTTTCTAGATGTACTTCGTTAATCCTATCTAGTAAGGGTCCCAGACGGCGCAGCAGTACTCGAAAAGAGGACCGACAAGCGCAGTGTAGCCAGTTTCTTTAGTGGATCGGCTACATTTTCTAATTGTTCTGCCAATAAAACGCAATTTTTGGTTAGCCTTCCCCACAACATTTTCTATGTGTTCTTTCCAATTTAAATTGTTCATAATTTTAATTCCTACGTATTTAGTTGATTTTAAGGCCTTTGTATTAAACTGATTTATCGTGTAACCGCAGTTTAACGAATTCCTTTTCGCACTCATGTGAATGACCTCACACTTTTCATTATTTAGGGTAAATTGCGAATTTTCGCGTCATTCAGACATCTTTTCTAAATCGTTTTGCAATTTGTTTTGATCTTATGATGATATTACTAAACGATAAATGACAGTTTCATCTGCAAACAACCTAAGATGGTTGCTCATGTTGCCTCCTACATCGTTTATATAGATAAGGAACAGCAGAGGGCCTATAACACTACCTTGTGGAACGCCAGAAATCACTTCCGTTTTACTCGATGACTTTCCGTCAATTACTACGAACTGTAACCTCTCTGACAAGAAATCACGAATCTAGCCACATAACTGAAACGATATTCCATAAGCACGCAATTTTACTACGAGCTAATGCGCAAATTGAACATAATTTGGCACGATATCCCTCATAAGAACGTCCAACAGCTCTGTCGATCAGTGCCAAGCCGAGTAGCTGCTTGCATAAGGGCTAGAGTTGGAACAACATGTTATTGACTTGCTCAATCTGTGAAGTTCTTTTTCTCGAATAAAGTATCCAATTTTTCTAAAATTGGAATTATTTGTTGGTCTGTACATGTACATCACATTCGAATAGCATAGTCAAATTTGTAAAATTACAAAGGATGATAGTTAGGAAGTATGGAAAGAATGACATATATCAGTATGCCGAAGAGAATAATTAAAGGAAGATTGCACTCCACTAGAAGGAAGGACTGTCTGAGAGCACGATGGATGGACAAAATGTTGGTGAGCTTACCAATATGGAGAGCCGATGACGGAGGAGAAAATCAGAGAAGAGAGATGTATGTATCGGAGAGTAGGGCAGTGGGTTGCGCTACCTTTGCTTGGCGCTGCATTCCTCAAGCGATGGCGTAGTCAGTTACAGAGGTGACGCGCTACACTTGCTGCACTGTTGCGGTGCAAGCAGATTTGCTCGGCCGTTGCGCTCACATTCGCAACACCCTGGCTTTGGTACATGCATACGGGGACCTACCTTCTCCGTACTATCGCTTCCACTCACCAATACACCACTTCTTTCGCGCTACTTTTCATCATGACGTATATTCATAAACTACTTAGTGAAGCAGAATCAGGCTTCTTGCGTTCACTAGCACTAATCTGTCGATTTTATATTTGTTTATATATGCTTGATATTGGCGATGTCCAGTATAAAAGTAGTTCCACCCACGTCTGACAAAAACGCGACCCAGTTTCAGTCAGTGAAGATGATGGAGAACTATATTCTATGATTTATCATTGCTGTCCCAGACCGTCTGCAAGTGTCCAACCACTGGTTCTTTAATTAATCATCATCGTCATCATTATTATTATTGGCATGAAAAATAACAGTAAACATAGCAGACGAGATCACTACGTTGGACTACGTGTTTCATCACAAGTTGTACACCTCTCAAGTACCTGGGACTGCGTGATATTTCGGCAGACAATGTGATTGGCAGATGGGTAATTCATCGATGATAATGTTTTTCACCCGGCCGTAGTGGCCGTGCGGTTCTGGGCGCTACAGTCTGAAACCGAGCGACCGCTACGGTAGCAGGTTCGAATCCTGCCTCGGGCATGGATGTGTGTGATGTCCTTAGGTTAGTTAGGTTTCATTAGTTAAAGTTCTAGGCGACTAATGACCTCAGAAGTTGAGTCGCATAGTGCTCAGAGCCATTTGAACCATTTTTGAATGTTTTTCAAGTGACCACTTACATAATTCAGCAACGCACTTAACGTGCCAATAAATGCTGGGGCTATTTTCGCTGGTTTATGCCAGAGCCACCGAAGTTGTATTTTTCAGGTCTTTATACCTTGTAAGCATTTTCAACCGTTTTTCGCCAATTTTGCTGTCGCCTGGACAAGCAGTCTCGACGATACACACTTTCTTTTTCTCGACGTTTGTGATGTTCCAGTGTTCATCAGTCTTTAGTCAGATAACCCATTGTAGTTTGACCAGTTTATTTTCGACTACTTTTCTCTGATATCTGATCCCACCAGTTCTTTGTCAGTAAGATGATAGGTCTGACCTTAGTTCCAGTTTTGATATATTTGTACAGGGTGAAAATTACTTAAACCGACGAACTCTGGTAGGTTGCACGGCACATCAAAACAAATATTTTTCTCTAATGGCATAACTTCCTGTGGGCATTATTTAATGCGGTAGAAGGCGTATTCACTCTTCAGTTGTAATGATTGATTTGTTGTTGTACCGATTCCTGTTGTACCGGTGGAAAACATACTTCACTCTTCAGTTGTAACACTTGTTTCGCATTCACAGTTAGTTGTACGTATTGACCCAACACAGTAGTTGTTTACTAATGGAGCGATACACCTGGAATGAGTACTCTGGTATAGTTGGTGCTTACTACATAGCGATGGGGTCTTCAACATCCAGAATTCACATGTTTGGAGTGAGATTAATCCATGTGCCATATTTACTCGCGCTCATCAAGTGCGGTTCTACGTGAATGTGTGGGCAGGTATTGTTGGTGACTGTTTAATTGGAAAATATCTCCTATATAGGTCTTTAAATGGTATGTTATTACAATTTCCTCACCAGAGCATTTCCAGAATTGGTGAATGACATGCCACTCGCTACACAACAGTACATGTGGTTCAGCATGATAGAGTGTCGGCACATTTCAGTCGTCCTGTGTCTCAATTCCTGAACCGATGGTTCCAGAAAACTGGATTGGCAGAGGTGGTTCTGTACCATGGCCTAATCGATCCCTTGATTTGGATCCTCTGGACCTTTTTCTGTGAGGAAAGATGCGCAAAAGTGTCTACAAAACCCCTGTTGTATCAGAAAAGGATTTGGTTGCCCAGATAATAACAACAGCATGACAAATTAAGGACACTCCAGCAGGCTGTGACTGTGTTAAACAGAACACGACCCGCCTGTGTAGCCTTTTTTTACAAGTCAATGGAGGCATTTTTGAAGTAATTGTGTTGTTAGAATGAAATTTTCACTCTACAGCGGAGTGTGGGCTGATATGTGTTGTGTTTACGTTGTTGTCTCCTCATAATAAAGAATTAAAAATTACTTGTGTTACTTCTTGTCTATTGTAAGTAAGATATAATGTCCTCGTAAAATGGTGCCTCACAGCAAAACATTAGAAAAAGTGTTTTCGATATCCCATGCGGCCTCACAGAGTTTGGAGGTTTAATTAATTTCCATCCAGAGAAAACTCCTTCTTCCTGCTCAATAAATCCTGACACAAAAATATAAAATTAGAGAAAAATATTTTTTTCTGTCCCTTGCGACCTCCCAGAGTTTGTCGGTTTAAATAGTTTTCACCCTGTATATGTTTCGTTTCACCGTCTATGGAGCATGTGGAACCATTGCATAGGAGTGGCTGTCTTGTTCTTATCTTCCCAAAACTTCCTCATCATTTCATTTTGGAATTGTTTTGTTTCTTACATCCATTCGTTCTTAAGTTTCAGATTACTTCCTGTTCGGTCCTTGGGCATGAAGTTATGTTTATTGATTTTCTTCCTGTGTGTATTTACCAGTTGGTCAATAATGATTTCTGTGAAATCACTTTGGGTGTCTACCAACCAATGTGGAAGATTTTCTTGGTGAAGCGAGAGTCGTCCGTTCGTGCAATATGACCGTCGAATTTCATACGTCTTTTCCGTGCAAGTGAGGTGAACCATTCAGTCACCGAATAAAGTTCGTATGAGTTTCACGCATCCAGATACCGTCTTGGATTATGGGTCCAAATATTTTTCTCAGAATGTTTCGTTCCGTTTTCTCGATGTCTTTGACGTGGTTAATGATGATCCCTCCGATGAGTAGAGTGCTTCTGTAAGAACAACTCTATGGCAATGACAAAGTCTGCTTTTGATGGACAGTGATTCCTTGCTGTACGTATTCCAGATAATTGTGTAGGCCTTACGCAGTTTTTCTGCACGTGTATTGTAAGCTACTTTTTCGTTGTTTACGATAATTTCACTTACGTACTTGAAGTGTTTAACTTTTGTGATTCTGCAATACCTGGTTGCAACTGATGCCAAATTTGAGTTCTTGGAGTCTATGTGTTGTGTTTTTTTTCCGTAAGAGATTTAGTGTCCGGTCTGGACGGCGGTCTCCTTAAGCTTTTCGATGGCGTGCCTGGCTTCCTCAGGAGTAAGGGTAATTATTGCTAGATCGTCAGCAAAACCAAGGCACTTGATATTGATTCATTTGTCTTTTGGTCCCATACTCTTTCGGGTCATTTCTTTCTCCCTACTTTTGATGATCTTGTCTAGTACTATGCTGAAATGGAGTGGAACCAGTCCAGTTATAATTTGAAAAGTTTCGGAATTTTCGACCATGAATTTTGCTTAGGGAATATTTCTCTGAAGGTCTGTTCGGTTGACATAGTTGTTCTGTTATCCACACTGTATTCACGAAGTGTATTAAACAATGTGATGCGATCAATCGAGTCATAGGCTTTTTTGAAGTCTACGAAAGGGACAACTGTGCGGTTTGACTTCCGGTGTTGCAACATCATCTTGAGGTTCTAGATCTGTTCTGCACATGATTGGGTCAGTCGAGAGCCTCGCTGGTATTCACCTATCAAACGAACTTTACAGGCAATAGGTAGAAGAGAACATCCCGGTAATTGTTTCGATCCGTATTATCTCCCTTTTTGTGCAGTGATTGGACCAAAGCACTTTTCCATTCTGAACATATGATGCCGTTTTCCCGTATATTTGCACTGATGCTTTTTAGTCTGTCGAGCAATATTTTACCTCCGATATCGAGCATTTCTGCGATTATACTACCTTCCCCTGGCGCTTCATTGTTTTTGAGTTGTAAAATTATGTTTCGTATTCCCTCATGGGTAGGTGGAGCTGGTTTTTGATGTGATCCAGTTACATGAAATTGGAATCTGTCTGCAGGTGGTTCACAGGTGTGTATTTTCACGCAGTATTGCTTCAGGATTTCACAGCTGGCCTATGTATACGTCTCAAGCGTTCCATCAGAGGGAAAAAAAAAAAAAAAAAAAAAAAATGGGTGGCTTGCAGTTCATTAGTTCTTCTCTATATATCCCGTAAAAATTTAGTTCGCTGCTCGTTTTGAAATCAGCAACGATTTCGTCTAATCTTCTGAGGTAGTATACACGTTTAATAAGTCTGATTGGTTTAGATGTGTTTTTCACTGCATTTCTAAAAAAAGTGTTAATTCTTTAGAGTTTTGTGGCTATGCCAAAGTCTTCCAGGCTCGAAGACGGGATTCCAGGGGTCTGTCCCAGCCTGAAGCCCATCATCGGTGTTTCTGCTTCCGTGCCGGCTGAGCAGTTTTCTTGCTGATTGTTGGCAAGACGTTCGTTCCATGGCTGTGTGTTGAACTGTAGTGATTGTGCGAACTCCTCTGCGTGTTGTTTTAAGTAGTCTGTGTCCGCCCTCTTTCTGCTGAGCGTGAAAGGGTTTTTTATCTGTGAGAGGTGATTATTCGACTCTACAAAACCCTTGTGTATACTCACGTTTATGATTTCTGGAAATAATTTTCTGGTTATTACCACATGATGAGTTTGATATTCTCCTATGTGGCTGAATGGTGATATCCAAGTTTTCGTCTTCCGTGATGGTTTCTTAAGGTGCTTGGACAAGATACGTTGTTTAGGCGATGTCCACTAACATTTGTCTTCTTCTGTGCCGATAAATTGCAATGATGTACATGTGTTCCCGTTCTCCGCCGATTTGTGCACTGAAATCTCCAAGAAGGATCTGGACATGGTGTTGATGGATCTTGATGAGTTCAAGTTCTGATCAGAATTTCTCAGCTTTGTTCTTTTACGGGTCACTATTACTGGAGTATGTGCATTTACAAGTGAGTAGGCTTTGTTGGCACATTCAACTGTGTATGGAGAGGCGTTCTGAGGGTGATGTGAAATCAATCACAGAATTCTTGATACTGTCGTGCACTAGAAAAGTGGTTCTCACGATAGGTAAATTACTATTTCTAAGCTTGGTCGCAGGTTCTAATTTGTAGATACGATGTCGACCAGAATCAAAGTGATCACAGTCACGAAATGTGTTTCTTGCAATGCAAGTACACGAATTCCGAATTTGTTGCAATTGTCCGTCAGCGTCTTCAGTTTCCCTATTTTGGTCAGCGTCCGTACGCTGAGAGTATCATTGAAACGATTTCTCTTAGGTTTGATGCATTTTGGGAAGCTCCAACTCTTCCCACCATGTTGTCCTGGTCCCCCAGAATCCGAATGACCAGGTTTACTTTCTCTCTTCAAAGTTTTCAAGTAGGAATTAAAGTTCAAGGAGAAGAAACAAAAACTTTGAAGTTTGCTGATGACATTGCAATTCTGTCAGAGACGGCAAAGGACTTGGAAGAGCATCTGAACGAAATCGACAATGTCTTGAAAGGAGGATATAAGACGAAAATCAACAAAAGCAAAACAAAGATAATGGAAAGTAGTAGAATTGAATCAGGTGCTGCTCGGAGAATTAGATTAGGAAATGTGACACTTAATGTAGTAGATGAGTTTTGCTATTTGGGCAGAAAATTTACTGATGATAGCTTAAGTACAGAGGCTATAAAAGTTGACTGGCTATGACAAGAAACGAGTTTCTGAACAACAGAACTCTGTTAATATCTAATATACATTTAAGTGTTAGAAAGCTTTTCCGAAAGTATTGTACGGACTGTAGCCATGTGTGGAAGTGAAAAATGGACGATAAACAGTTTAGACAAGAAGAAAATAGAAGGTTTTGAAATGTGGTACTACAGAAGAATTCTGAAGATTGCGTTGGTAGATAACGTAACTAATGATAAGGAACTGAACACATCATTTTCAGTGCGATAGGGTCTGCAGCTGCGATGAATTTTTTGAAAGATTTCATGATGCCTTCAGCTTCCATTCTCTTTATTTCACGTACGATTGTAGAATTTCAGCCTTAGGGCATTTTCAAGCATCTAAAACGATAGTATTACACATTGCATACATTAGTGACACTTGTGATTTTGATGTAGGAACAAGTCATGTCCTTAGATACACTAGGCACATTATAACTTATTTTATGGATGATTTTGTAGTAGTAAAGAAACTGAATAGAATTGAGGAGAAAAGGAATTTGTGGCACAACCTAACTAGAAGAAGGGAACGGTAGATAGGAGACGTTCTGAGACATCAAGAATCTTGCACAGGATAAAGTAACTTGAATAGCTGCAACAAACCAGTCTTCAGACTGAAGAACCCAGCAACAACAAACGTCTAATAGAGTTTTGAATACTTAATACGTATAACTTCCTCACAGATAATGAAATTCGAGGCCTATAGTAAAGTTTAATTGATATCCTCACAAAGAGAACGTTTTAGTAGACGAAGTGGAGACTGTTCATGCGTGTATTTAGTGAGCAGCTGTCGTTGTGCTACCCTTCTTAAACACTGGTGCGCCTTCGCAATTTTCCAATCTGTAGGTACAGATCTATCGGTGAGCGAGCGGTTGTATATGATTGCTAAGTAGGGAGCTATTGTATCAGCGTAATCTGAAAGGAACCTAATCGGTATACAATCTGGACCTGAAGACTTGCCCGTATCAAGCGATTTGAGTTGCTTCGCAACCCCTAAGGTATCTACATCTAAGAAACTCATGCTAGTAGCTGTTCGTGTTTCAAATTCTGGAATATTCCATTCGTCTTCCCTGGCGAAGGAATTTCGGAAAACTGCGTTCAATAACTCCGCTTTAGCGGCACAGTCGTCGGTAACAGTACCATCGGCACTGCACAGCGAAGGTATTGACTGCGTCTTGCCGCTTGTGTATTTTACATACGACCAGAATTTCTTCGGATTTTCTACCAAATTTCGAGACAATGTTTCGTTGTGGAACCTATTAAAGGCATCTCGCATTGAAGTCCGTGCCAAATTTCGCGCGTCTGTAAATTTTAGCCAATCTTCGGGATTTCGCGTTCTTCTGAACTTCGCATGCTTTTTCCGTTGCCTCTGCAACAGCGTTCGGACCTGTTTTGTGTACCATGGGGGATCAGTTCCATCTCTTACCAATTTATGAGGTATGAATCTCTCAAGTGCTGTTGTTACTATATCTTTGAATTTGAGCCACATCTCGTCTACATTTGCAGAGTCAGTTCGGAAGGAATGGAGACTGTCTCTTAGGAAGGCTTCTAGTGACACTTTATCCGCTTTTTTAAATAAAATTATTTTGCGTTTGTTTCTGGTGGATTTGGAAGAAACGGTATTGAGCCTAGCTACAACGACCTTGTGATCACTAATCCCTGTATCAGTCATGATGCTCTCTATTAGCTCTGGATTGTTTGTGGGTAAGAGGTCAAGTGTGTTTTCGCAACCATTTACAGTTCGCGTGGGTTCGTGGACTAACTGCTCGAAATAATTTTCGGAGAAAGCATTTAGGACAATCTCGGAAAATGTTTTCTGCCTATCACCGGTTTTGAACAAGTATTTTTGCCAACATATCGAGGGAAGGTTGAAGTCCCCACCAACTGTAACCGTATGAGTGGGGTATTTATTTGTTACTATAACTAAGGGGAAACTACTCGTTTTCCACACCGATTATGCATTCTGTAATTTCTTAATAGTGCGAATGAAGAAAAGCTTTTCGGTTTGTACGGTTGTACTCTAGCACAATTCCCAGCCAATTTTGAAACGATTTATTTTCTGTACTATTAACTAGTTTAAGCCACGGAAGCACATAATCATATGGCGGTGGTGTCGGAAATTACGTAAATTTAGTTGGCTGGTTCAAATGGCTCAGAGCACTATGGGACTAAACATCTATGATCATCAGTCCCCTAGAACTTAGAACTACTTAAACCTAACTAACCTAAGGACATCACACAACACCCAGCCATCACGAGGCAGAGAAAATCCCTGACCCCGCCGGGAATCGAACCCGGGAACCCGAGCGTGGGAAGCGAGAACGCTACCGCGCGACCACGAGATGCGGGCGTAAATTTAGTTACCGACAACGAAAAGTTTATTATCCGAAGAGGATTGTTATGTTTTGCGACACTTATATTGTACTGTCTCCTGGTATTCATGACAAATTATCTCGGACAATGTATATTCTCCAGGTTATATACACACATACACAGTATTTAGTTGCACTTGGTTTGACACTCATTCACAGTAAGTAAACACTGAACGTAAGTACAAAGAATATGAATATGAATATACCAGATGTCACACTTTACTACATGGTGGTCTTTGAGTTGATATGCATTAAAACGCAAATATTTACAAGCATAGATAATGCACAGTATATAAGTCAGAATTTCAAGCAGCAATTGTGTTTATATGTTGACAATATACATATAATATCGATCAAAAAGTTACGCAATAAATAAACACACAGAGTGAAATATTTACTACATAATTAAAGAGTGAATCAGTTACTACCATATGAGACTCAACTTTTCTTCTTAGAGCCATGGCAACATAAATAATAAGAGCAAAATAGTTGTAAGTAAAGAAATAGGGTTACATAATTGTTACCTGAGTAAGAGGATAATAATTTATGAAGAACTATTAATATATCTTATAATTGTCTTTTTTAATATGTTTTGGTGCCAGGATATCTTGGAAATTTAGGAAATAAAAGTTCTGTGTTGATTCAGTTTGTTCGTTAAGGATTTTTTGAGGTGATTTTAGCTTGTGAATACAAATCTCTAACTGTTCAAGGAGTTCCATCTGTAACCCTTAATAAGCAACGTGTCACGCGGAGAAGTTGTCTCTGATACCACCAACAGACCGTTCATGATGGGTGATGTGTGGTGCAAAGCTGGACTTGTTTTAAGTTTTTGAGTCTGAGAGCATCCATATGTTGTTTGTAGCGAGTTGCAAAGTTTCTCCCTGTTTCTCCTATACAGAAGAAAGAACATGAGCATGTGAGCTTATACAGGGTGGTCAGAAATAGTCTCAAAAGTCTGTAAGGGTGTTGCAGGGTAGAGTGTGCTGATAAATAATTGTTTGGAAAAATATTCTGTACTTTGCCCCGTTTCCTAGCTAATTAGCATTGAAGTTAGCCAGTCAGGACGTTATGCTCGCAAACTCAAGTGACCCACCAGAGACGGTGTCGACAAACGTGCTCTTCGTTTAGTTTCCTATAGCTAAACAAGAGAGCGATAAAAGAATCGGACATGGGTCGGTAGTAAACATCGAACCCGAACCCAAGATGGTTCAAATGGCTCTGAGCACTATGGGACTCAACTGCTGAGGTCATTAGTCCCCTAGAACTTAGAACTAGTTAAACCTAACTAACCTAAGGACATTACAAACATCCATGCCCGAGGCAGGATTCGAACCTGCGACCGTAGCGGTCTTGCGGTTCCAGACTGCAGCGCCTTTAACCGCACGGCCACTTCGGCCCCGAACCCAAGACTCAGCAGTCTTGTGCACTATCATCTGCGCTATGAGAACAACTGACACTAATTCATCCGGCTGGCAGCTTGATTTTGCAGGTGCAATAGCCTGATTGACTAAGTTCAGTGCTAATTAACTAGGAAACGGCGCAACGTATCTCTGTACAACCAACACTGCAACACCCTTATCAGCTTTTCAAACTGTTTCTGACGACCCTGTTTATGCTAGATTTTTAATGCCACTCTCCAGTTAATTTATTATTGAGAATAATTTAAAGCGTTTACCGAATTTTGCGACCACAGAGTCCTCTTTCGGAGGATATCTATTACATAAACGTTTATTATAACCGACATATTGCTCGAATCTCACCAAATTACTGCCTAATCTCGACCCAGGTCATGAGGCAATAAGAAGGTGTCATTCTGAACTTTCGAAAAATTTTCGGAGATTCACTGCCGTGTGATGTCGATTGACGGTTGGGCCGCGAATGGAATGCGAGTTGTGACGCACAGCGGCGCAGCCAGCCACGTGTGTGGCAATATGCGTGTGCCTGCAGGATCAGGCGGTCGATCTGTCGTAAAGCCGTAACACCCCACAGACACCCCAGCCGGCTTTAACAGCGACCAGCAGCATCGACACCTTACGCATTACAACTTGAAAGTAACCGTCTTAACTCACCTATTGTGAACACGTTTCACATTAAGCAAGTATCTCCGATAATATTCGGTGGTTTTCACTTTACAATGTGTCACAGAAATTACTGTAGATGTTTCTGATTGTTGAACTGTAATTGCAAATGTGTTATATTACCAGATCGTGTGATCCGTGGAATTTTAACTACGCTTATATAAATATAATCCTGTACTTCGTTTAAAATTATACAAGTCTTATTCTTGTTACAGGCTGGCGAAGGACAAGCAAACATTTCACATTTACGAAGTACATCGTAACACTATGTCGAATGAAATGAATGAGATTAAAACAATTAATGAAGGAAATAAATGATGTACGGTCTAAATTAAAAATTCTAGTTAGGACATAATAGTTTTCAGGCAGATGAACCACTTTCGCTTAATTACGTGTTGTGTAGGTCATATTAACCAGAGATGTTGTGTCATTTATTGATTTACTTGAAAGGAAATGCACTCAGTGTTTCTGTGATTATGGGAGTACGGTTTGGCTTGAGCAAACACAAATTATTCTTGTGTAACTCCCAAACATGTTCCGGTGAAGTTTCATCATCGTCAGTGGTTCATTTATTCTGTGGTGTCACCGCCAGACACCACACTTGCTAGGTGGTAGCCTTTAAATCGGCCGCGGCCCGGTAGTATACGTCGGACCCGCGTGTCGCCACTATCAGTGATTGCAGACCGAGCGCCGCCACACGGCAGGTTTAGAGAGACTTCCTAGCACTCGCCCCAGTTGCACAACCGACTTTGCTAGCAATGGTTCACTGACAAAATACGTTCTCATTTGCCGAGACGATAGTTAGCATAGCCTTCAGCTACGTCATTTGCTACGACCTAGCAAGGCGCCATTATCAGTTGCTATTGATATTGTAAAGAATGTAGAGACAAGAGCTACGTTCAACATTAATGGATTAAAGTTAAGTATTCCACAAGCCACATCCTTTTTTTCTAGTCTAACTTCCTTGTCCTGTTCCAGACCTCACGCCAGCCTGTGTGAGCTAAAACGCGTGCCTTTCGGCTTCCTCTTACATTAGTGGGTTGGCCCTCTTGCCAATCCACAACATATTCTCTATCAGCCGGCCGAAGTGGCCGTGCGGTTAAAGGCGCTGCAGTCTGGAACCGCAGGACCGCTACGGTCGCAGGTTCGAATCCTGCCTCGGGCATGGATGTTTGTGATGTCCTTAGGTTAGTTAGGTTTAACTAGTTCTAAGTTCTAGGGGACTAATGACCTCAGCAGTTGAGTCCCATAGTGCTCAGAGCCATTTGAACCATTCTCTATCAATTAACAGACGATGAAGATTTCTTGTACGATATTAGAAACAGTGAGATACTGTTCGCAAAATAGCTGATAATTCTTTTCACTATGTTACCTGAAACTTTTTTGTGGATTATTATTTTCCATGGCTCTACACGTTATGTAAACTGTACTTTCTAATAAGCACTGCCACTGTTTATCAGATGTTCACTTCTTTTGCCATGTTGTTTTTTACGTTCTGAATTCGAGAATTTCGCATTTTGCAATGAGAGCAGGCTTCGGTGTGTGTGTGTGGGGGGGAGGGGTGAGGGGTCGAGGGGGGGGGGGGGGCACTCGTGCGTGCGAGTGTGTTGAGGCTCTCGCTCGAGTGAGTACCGTACCTTATTTGCCTTGATCTTCTCATAGTTTCTTTAGGCCTGAGAACAGGGTTCCATTGCAGAGTGCTGCGTATTCATTCCTTATGTCTACTCCTTCTACTATGGGTTTTTGTATATGGTAGGTTTCTTCTATTACCAGCTCCTGTGCGTGGGTGGGGGGGGGGGAGGGGCTGCTGCTGCATTTTCGGATTTTTAGGTCAGTGTTTACGTCTGTTGATCTGTGGTTCGAGCTCATAAGGTGCTCAGTAATGTAGGATGACTGCTGTTACTCTTATGTGCCCTTCTGTGTTCAGCGTATCTAATGTTGAAATTTCGATATGTCAGTCTTCAAATGTGAGTTGATAGACAAAAGTGAGCTATAGCAACAAGATGAATGTTTCTGTGGTGATGATACAAATTTTCAGATATGACGGAGAAGAAAAATGCAGCAAACTTGTTACATAAAACTCTAGTTTGGAAATGACTGAATTGAAAGTTTTCACAGAAAATGAAAAAATTGATCTTATTGTTGATCTGCTAAACGGTGATAAAAATCGTGGTAGTCTCATAATTTTAACAATGTTATTTATCTGTTCAATTTGCCCAAGGTGCTTCGTTTAAGGTTTTTCACGTGACGCCACAAGAAGAAATCAAGTCGTGTCAGATTCGGTGGACGACCTAGTCATGGAACAGGACGTCGCATAGTCTACCAATTCATGCTGATATGGGTTAATTACCCTACAATGTTAGCAACGGTAGAGTTATTCCATGCTACTTTTGGCTTCATGACTTTCAAGTCGGTCGTTTCTGGACCAGGATTCCTTATTTCAAATTGATAAATATGCACTTCAGTATCATCCCTGGCAGTTTGTATCATCATCACGGAAACATCTTGTAAATGATTATTTGCAGGCCATGGGTATGTACATATAGTGATGGCAATGGATAGAGCTACGCGTTGAACACATTCAGCCAACGCTACCAATATGATAACTCTAGTGTTTCCATGCCTGTGGGATACATTGATTAAAATTACACCCCATGTGAGCTTATTTTCGTTACAGGAAAGAAAATTACTACAAAGGAAGACTGGTTTGAGTATATAATGAATACTAGATGTGTCTAACGTTACTGGAATTGTCCTGGTGGAGATAGTAATATAGAACGTCATCAAGATGCACACATGCAACTATCGCTATCTTTCAGACTTCGAGAAAGATCGAATCATTGGCATGAAAGATATGCGGGCATCATACTGATAGTTCTGAAGCGGTCTGTAGCGCGATGACCGCTAAATGGGGGAGGAAGAGCTGTTGTGCTAGTAGTCAGGATGGCGTTCGGCTCTCCCACTTTGGCGTTATGGATTCGATGAGTTGGCGAGGACTACAGAAGACCGTTGGAGGATAAGATGGCTGCAGCAAGACAGATGGCGTTCATGAAAACTCTTTATTGTTCCAACAGTCTTAGAGCAGGTACAGGTGCGCGGCCTCTACAACTGGCGCAGGCTGACGTCGGTCCACGACGTCCGTGTAGCACTGCGTTGTCAGATGTCGATCTCGCGGCCCTCGACAGAGAAGAATTGTCGTGAAGATGGCAGTAGCTGCTACGCTACGTACGATGCGTCCAGAGCGCGGAGAGATCTCGTGTGCTAAACATTCCCCAGCGGCGCTGCGTCAGATGTTGATACGGCTGACGTTTGTTCCACTGCTAGGGAGGCGACAGACACTCGCAGGCCCAGCGAGCCACGTCTGGCTGGCGGCGGCTGGCGCTGGCAGGCAACCTGTGGCCCAAAGCCCTGCAGGGCGTCAGTCCGACCCCAGGCCCATCAGGCAGCGGCTGGACTCCTTCGACAGGCGGGCTGTGATGATGACAGAGAAGCTGAGTGGCGTCCTGGCTGAATCTGTCACTGTGACGGAAGCCGACTCGACGACTCGCCGATTGGATCGATGACAAGCCTGGTTGGGTGGCCAGTATTTATACTTGCCAGAGAGGGTCTGTTGTGGTGCTGGGGCTGCTAAGGTGACGTGTTCCGCCTGCCGCAATGCCTCCTGGTTTCGGTAACCGGGCAGTCACTGGCCGGCAGGAGAAAGGCAACACCTGGTGAGTAGCATGGCGTAACGCTGGGTCACTTTACTGCGGCAAGTGGTCCGCTTTACGGGTTTGAGCTCATGCGCCTAGGCTCGTGTCTTTACACATAGCCCAGACAGTTTGCTGTGGTGGTAAGTCCCTATGGGACCAAACTGCTGAGGTCATCGAATGGTTCAAATGGCTCTGAGCACTATGGTACTTAACTTCTGAGGTTATCAGTCCCCTAGAACTTAGAACTACTTAAACCTAACTAACCTAAGGACAGCACACACATCCATGCCCAGGGCAGGATTCGAACCTGCTACCGTAGCGGTCGCGCGGTTCCAGACTGAAGCGCCTAGAACCGCTCGGCCACTCCGGCCGGCTGAGGTCATCGGTCCCTAGGCTTACACACTACTTAATTTAACTTGCGAGGTGCCGGGGCTAGCAGTGTGTTTAACACTAAATTCTTCTAGAATCTACATATGTAAATGATGCTCTAAGCCCCCCCCCCCCCCCCCCTATTCTAACTCCGACTTTTGCTGTTGCACATGGATTAAAAAGAAACGCGAACTGACTGTAATCGACCCTGCAAGTGGAGTAGAAAAGAGTTTCGAACCTGCAATAATTTCATTTGATAAATAAATTAAATAAAGGAAAGTTTCATTAACGTTGTGAGAAATGATAGGGTTGCTCTACCGATTAACAGAATGAAAGTTCTGTCCAAAATAACAATATGATTTATTATAACTCAAAATAATAAACAAAAACACATGAAACATTTACAATACATCACATTGGCTCAAATTGGATACTCAAATACACTCCTGGAAATGGAAAAAAGAACACATTGACACCGGTGTGTCAGACCCACCATACTTGCTCCGGACACTGCGAGAGGGCTGTACAAGCAATGATCACACGCACGGCACAGCGGACACACCAGGAACCGCGGTGTTGGCCGTCGAATGGCGCTAGCTGCGCAGCATTTGTGCACCACCGCCGTCAGTGTCAGCCAGTTTGCCGTGGCATACGGAGCTCCATCGCAGTCTTTAACACTGGTAGCATGCCGCGACAGCGTGGACGTGAACCGTATGTGCAGTTGACGAACTTTGAGCGAGGGCGTATAGTGGGCATGCGGGAGGCCGGGTTGATGTACCGCCGAATTGCTCAACACGTGGGGCGTGAGGTCTCCACAGTACATCGATGTTGTCGCCAGTGGTCGGCGGAAGGTGCACGTGCCCGTCGACCTGGGACCGGACCGCAGCGACGCACGGATGCACGCCAAGACCGTAGGATCCTACGCAGTGCCGTAGGGGACCGCACCGCCACTTCCCAGCAAATTAGGGACACTGTTGCTCCTGGGGTATCGGCGAGGACCATTCGCAACCGTCTCCATGAAGCTGGGCTACGGTCCCGCACACCGTTAGGCCGTCTTCCGCTCACGCCCCAACATCGTGCAGCCCGCCTCCAGTGGTGTCGCGACAGGCGTGAATGGAGGGACGAATGGAGACGTGTCGTCTTCAGCGATGAGAGTCGCTTCTGCCTTGGTGCCAATGATGGTCGTATGCGTGTTTGGCGCCGTGCAGGTGAGCGCCACAATCAGGACTGCATACGACCGAGGCACACAGGGCCAACACCCGGCATCATGGTGTGGGGAGCGATCTCCTACACTGGTCGTACACCACTGGTGATCGTCGAGGGGACACTGAATAGTGCACGGTACATCCAAACCGTCATCGAACCCATCGTTCTACCATTCCTAGACCGGCAAGGGAACTTGCTGTTCCAACAGGACAATGCACGTCCGCATGTATCCCATGCCACCCAACGTGCTCTAGAAGGTGTAAGGCAACTACCCTGGCCAGCAAGATCTCCGGATCTGTCCCCCATTGAGCATGTTTGGGACTGGATGAAGCGTCGTCTCACGCAGTCTGCACGTCCAGCACGAACGCTGGTCCAACTGAGGCGCCAGGTGGAAATGGCATGGCAAGCCGTTCCACAGGACTACATCCAGCATCTCTACGATCGTCTCCATGGGAGAATAGCAGCCTGCATTGCTGCGAAAGGTGGATATACACTGTACTAGTGCCGACATTGTGCATGCTCTGTTGCCTGTGTCTATGTGCCTGTGGTTCTGTCAGTGTGATCATGTGATGTATCTGACCCTAGGAATGTGTCAATAAAGTTTCCCCTTCCTGGGACAATGAATTCACGGTGTTCTTATTTCAATTTCCAGGAGTGTAAATGCTGTGAAGGTGAAGTTGTCCCTAAACTAGATTGTGACATTTATGACGAAGTGGTATGTGGAGCCAATTCCTTGCAACTCAAGTCTTAAGAGAGACACACAGCCAACCCAACATTAATTGCTGCTACAGTAGTGAGAATTCAGACAACGAACACCCAAGACAGAGCAAAGTTAGAAAAAGACGAACAGGCGCGCTCTGCTTAGCTCTGATTATCACCTAGGAAAATCCCTATCTGCCGGTGCTGCGGACATACATTACCAAACTGTCTTCTTAACTCCAAGAACAGGATCTGGCGTACCGGAGGCGATGGCTGGTTGCTTCGACGTCCCGTCGTGGTGATGATAATGTCGCGAGTATAGCCCGAAACTAATTATCCTGGTCTGGTTGTTCCAGACTAAAGACTTCCTAGCAATACAAATGCGCCTCTGAGGGAGACGAAGAAGGCTCGCCACACAATCACTGACGGTACAGTGATTGATTTTAACAAGCGAAGTCACACTGTAACTCCGATACAGTCAACTTTAGCCAAAACTGCTCAAGACAGACAACATAGGCCGCTTGTACGCAGAACGCTCAATTGCCAACTGTACTCGGAATGTTACGTTGAAGTCGAAACTTCAGCAACTTCGTTAAACAGTTACAATCAAATAAAAGTATATTAGACAGCCAACAGAAGGCAGGCTGTCCAGAGCAGCGAGAGCTCAGTCTTGTAACCTACTCCGACCGAAAGGCGAGAGCCGACTCCCCACAAGAGCACCCGTACAAACCGAACACAGAACATTCCCGCTCCCACGACAGTGGCCGTGGTTAACCGTTCCAATCAGCAATTCGAAAACCGGCGGAAAATTCCACTCTATCGCCAGAGCACTACCATTCCACCAATGGAGATTCTTGGCGCCAATTTCTGCGCCGATTTTGCTACGTCACGGAGCTATGCCATGAGCAAGTTAATCACAGTTACGATTTTGCAGAAAGCGCGGGAATTTGCCCGCCAAAACTGCCTGGGTACACAAGTCATTCCCACGCCTCTCTGGTAGCCCGCCAGAAAGTGTTTTCGCTAAGTTTCTGCGAAGTAACAGAACCTCTAGCCCAGCCGCTACTTCCGGCCCCTGTGGGCATGTCTTTTGACAATGTCGGCGTCTGGAAAGCATTCACTCAACTCCCTCGCACCCGTCGGCTTACCCTTTCAAGATCAGCAGAGCCCGCCTGTCACCAGACCACCTGGGTGACGAGAGACGCTGCGTGGGAAGTCCGCGTGTGAAGGAATAGCAACTTTTCACCACATGCAAGTAGAGAGGAAAATCGTAAGATATAAATATGAGAGGGGGCTCATGCCACCTCTCAAACTTAAACGAACTTACGCTAAGGACAACATACCCATGCCTGAGGGAGGACTCGAATCTCTGACGGGGGCTGGGGGGGGGGGGGGGGGAGAGCCATGCGAACCGTGGCAAGGCATGCAGACCGCGCAGTTACCCCGCGTGCCACAGTTTGCTGTACTGCAATGACTGCAGAACAGGTGATGACGAGATGGACAAGAGATAACATTATGGTAAGAACAGTAGGCACGGGTTGTTCCAGAAGTACTACACCAAGAAAAGATCATAGGATTATTCCAGTGGCTCTGACTAATAAACGGTTAACAACAGTTTAAATCCAGGCAAAGGTTACAAGAATAATGTCACCACTAACAACAGAGAACCAATTACTGGAAACTGGGTTGAGATATCGAGTTGCTATGTATTGTTCACCACTAGTACCATACCACGTACAACAGAGATTTGCTTCGTGTACAGCTGGTGTCATCTGAGACACGGAGTGCCACTCTGCAGTGTTCAGAAATGTGTCTCGCTTCTGTTTGCGATGATCGACCACAACATATCTATAGAGGACTTGGTGAAAAGACTCCGGAAGCACCGTTTCTTCAGACGGATTCCTCTCCAAATCTGGTATCATCGTTTCGGAAGCTGTTGGATATGACAACAGGAAAAATTTAGTAATAGTTTAAGGAAGGCTGAATGATCGCCAGTATGCGATTCAAATGGTAAACTCGCTTGTCATAAGCCTCGTGGGAAAGGTGACGACGATTTAAGGAAAACTCTCCCCCTTACATTTTTACCACTGTATCCACGGTACTGGCCTCTGCGGGGGGTTGCACATTGGGGAAGGTCGTGGACCTCTGTAAGTTGTACTAACCTGACATCTTCACTCCAAGTAATTTGTCGCAGTGCAGGTAGGCGAGACGTCAGTTCTTGACAAGGTACTGTTGTCTGAAACGGATTGCTACTAAATATGACTCAGATATTCAGGTTTATGAATACTATTAACAGACGTACTCGAAATTTGAGGAGAGAAGCCAGTTATTTTATTTGCACCGTTCGCACTCGTTAGAACAACAAACCCCAAAATCACAAAGTCGTGTGCTCACAACAATGAACAATCTATAGTCCACATGCAAGATAATCCACACATGTTAGAAAAATAGTTTTGAAGCACAGTGAGTAATAAATGATTTTCATAATAAGTAATTAGTCTGCACTGCTCGCAGACTTGCGCCAACATGCAACCACACTGCTGCCGACTAAATCACTGCTAGTGCGGTTCACTTTCTGGGCATTGTTCGTGACAACTTGGCGTCGCACACGAAGTGATTTGGCTGTTAATATTTTATTTCTTTATTTTACAAAAGTAATAGTTAATAAGTATATCCTATCGAGTTCATCGAGGAGAGACCTTTTACCCTTTTTTCAAATTGTTATTTAACGTCTTGTTTAATTAATAAATGGTATTAGAACTTTACTTGAATATTTCTCGGGCATTCAGCGTGATGTCATCCAAAAGGCGCAATATTTCAGCCTTTTGGTCGAAGCCACCCGGCTAAATAGAAGTATTCAAGACATTTCTACAAATAAAAAACCTTGAAAGCAGGAGGTTACCGAACTTAAGCACTGTGTGCAAACCTACATGTGGCAACTTTCATTGGGCGCAACCACCGAACAGTACTTTTGTGTGATATCGGCTGCCTGCAATAACAGGTAAGATGCTTTGGATGACAATAAAGCAACCATGATTGCAAAAGCCAGAAATGTTGCAAGGTATCAAATGGTAGATTCCAACAGGAATCCAAGACCCCCCACTACAGTTCACACCACAAACGCCTAAAGGAATGTACAAATCCTTGCCTGATCTGGGCGGTCCCCTGATTTGGCTCATTATTTAAAAATATGCATTACATTCGCTAGGAGTTATTCAATATTACTGCTCAAATTCTCTAGAAGTCCAGAATTTAGTGGCACCGGAGCTTAAATGTCTGCCTGTGCTTAAATGACAGAATGTTCAAGACTTTTTTGTACGTTGCTATGGTGATTTGAATAATAGTCGACACGCAAGGTTTCCGTGATTTACCAGGCTGGTAAGAAACAGTATGAAAAACTTTTAAGGGTAGGTTGTGCTGAGAAATAGTTGTACAGAAAAAAATTCGCTACATTGCGCCGTTTCCGGGTAAATTAACATTGAAGTTAGCCAATCAGACTGTTGTGCTTGTAAATTCAAGTGGGCCGCCAGATAGCTTAAGTGTCAGTTGTTCTCATAGCGTAGACGATAGCGTACGAGACAGCTCAGTCTTTGGCTCAGATTCAGTCCTTACTAACGTCCATGTCCAATTTTTGTGTCACTTTCTTGTTCGGTTTCAGGAAACCAAACGAAGAACACGTTTGGCGACAACTGGCGGGCCACTGGAATTCGCATACGCGACGGCCTAATTGGCTAACTCCAATGTTAATTAACTCGGAAACGGAGCAACGTATCGAATTTGTTTCTTAACAGTCATTTATCAGCACATACTACCCTGCAACACCCTTACAGGCCTTTCAGACTATTTCTGACCTCCCTGTATACCATACATTTCTAACAACCTCATGGACAACAGTTGTTGAAGGAAGGAAGGCTAATTGTTTTCCAGCATGAGAAAATAATGGTAAACCCTGTTATCATGCCCTTCACGACCATGGTACCAAACGATGTATTCCAGCAGAATATTACAAGACTACACACTACGGTTCACACCGTAAACACCTTGAGGAATGCACAGTGTCACCCGAATTGTCACTCATAGAAAATCCGTTGGGAAAGTGTATACTATCATACCAGATTCCAGCCAGCTGTCTGCATGCGGAGGCTGTTTGCTACTACGTAACAAGGAATACAAGAGTATATTCGTGTCCATGACGCTCACATCTATTACTCATGTTGATCATGGACACAGTTTCGAATTAAATAAAAGTTTAATCATCTAATACTCACTACGTGATAAACGACTTCACGGAGTTCGGTAAGTATCGGCCTGTTGATTCATGGTGTAACACATTCCATTTCCGTGAGTGCCATTTACTATTTAGCCGGGCCGGCCGCCGGTTGCCGAGCGGTTCTAGGCGCTTCAGTCTGGAACCGCGCGATCGCTACGGTCGCAGGTTCGAATCCTGCCTCGTGCATGGATGTGTGTGATGTCCTTAGGTTAGTTAGGTTTAAGTAGTTCTAAGTTCTAGGGGACTGATGACATCAGATGTTAAGCCCCATAGTGCTCAGAGCCATTTGAACGATTTGAACTATTTAGCCTATATCACTTCATTCCAAAGATGCGAACCAGGTAACAAATTGTGTTAGTAGTCACTTTCTCTACTGCCACAGGGTTAATCTTAGCGGAACACTCTTCAATAAGTTCTGATAAGCTGATCTTTTGATTTGTTCGTATTCTCGTGTTAATGACCTCACTGTTTGGTGCCGAAATATTAACAAACGCTTCTCTTATTAACGAATCGTTGTGATTAGTTATTGATGAGTTTTCAGATCAGTTAATCTGAGTAACCGACGCACTAGTGCATCTCAGACTTGTTCGGTAGGGTTCAGGTAAGAGCCTTGAACATTCAGCAATGGCTCATTTTATTAGGCCAGTGCCACATGGGTACCTATGATCCCGAGACGAATTTCAGCATGCAATACGTCAACAAGTCATGAAAGCTTCAACAATTTTGTTCTGCGCCTCTGCGGGAAGGAGATTCAATTTTTACCGACGCCTTGACCAACTACGGAAGAAGAAAGGCCGCTCGCTGTCCTACCTCGCCTTTGGATTACCGTGCCAGGATGAAGGGACCACACCATAGTTCCTGCAATGTAAGGGCATACTTGGCTCTAGGATACCACACGTCTGCTTTGACCCGTGACGTAGTTGCTATGTACTGCAGTGTGCTGTGTGACGTTATGGAGCCGCGGTGAGTTTGTTTTGGAGTGGAAGTGAAATGTAGAGAGCGTGGTGTATGTGATGGAGATATGTTTGGGAGGTATGTTATTGTGTTATTTAGTGACAGTCGTCATTACGTAGAGTGTACAGAATTGCGTGGTGGCCCAGTGGAGTATAATATGCAGAATGTTGTCATATAAAACAGTTTAAGTCGTAAAATTTAAATTGTTCTTTTAGGTGCCTGCTTAACCACTGAGTAAGTGGCTCAATGGTTTTAATTACATCGTAGGAGAAGAAAGGTGAATCAATGTTTATTAATATATCGAATATGCAACTCTGTTATTGATAAAGATTGATCCACCTACCTCCTCCCATAATTTAATTAAAAGACACTGATTCACCTACCTTCTCCCGTAATTTAATTAAAAATATTGATCGACCTACGTTCTCCAATGATTTCATTACAAAACATTGATTCACCTACCTGCTCCCATGATTTAACTAAAAAACATGGACCCACTTACGACATTTTTTATTTTCTCATCGGTTCCGCTGTCTTGTCCTATCGACTCATCGTTCGTCATGTTCACTTCCCATAATTCATCGCGCATACAGTTGCCAACTGTGACACGCAACAGAAAACCCGCCGCCATCGTAAGTGCACTTTTACTGTAGGTTTGAGCTATATAGGTGAACTCGGAATTTGGATACCGTTATTTTATGGTGTTTTTTGTATGGTTTTGTCAAGTTTTGTTTTTTGGAAGTTTCGAGTTTTTTTTTCAGTGGTGCGTCTTGAATGGTATTGTTGTTTTTATTATCGAATTTTTAGTTTGTCCCCGCCCTGAACCCCCTTTTTTGCCGCAGTTGTCTCGCTAATTCCATTTAGTTCAGTCAGTGTATTGGTTCTCGTGGTGTTCGTATTTTTACGGTGTTACGATCGATGTTTTGGTGCCATGTTTGATACACTCGAAATGGGGGTTTTCGGCATGGTGATGAAGTCATTGGTTAAAGCAGACGGACTGTATCCCAGTCTCTAGTAATCTCCACTGTAAGTATCTATTCACCACCGCCCAGATGCAGTATGTCTAAGACCGGATAGAACGTGCATTTATTTATGAGAGAATTCATGTAACACGGTGAGGCTTGACAATTACTTACGACCAACATTTTTATCGAGTCGAATGGGGCGGGGTCGACAGTGTCACTCACAGCAGAATGGAGAACAAAATCGCTCGGTGCCATAAGCGATAGAAGAAAAAGTTTGAAAGGTGCAGAAAGGAGATCGACCCGTCGATTCCAGGCATGTCACACATTTTTCAACTTTAGTGAACGACCACTAACCTAAGAGGAATTGTGGCTCTGAGCACTATGGGACTTAACATCTATGGTCATCAGTCCCCTAGGACCTAGAACTACTTAAACCTAACTAACCTAAGGACAGCACACAACACCCAGTCATCACGAGGCAGAGAAAAATCCCTGACCCCGCCGGGAATCGAACCCGGGAACCCGGGCGTGGGAAGCGAGAACGCTACCGCACGACTACGAGCTGCGGACTAAGAGGAATTGTGTGTCCTTCAAAAATGTGGTATTTTCGCTGTCAACTCCCGAACTTTACCTGTCAAGGGTGTCATTGTTAACACTAAGCACTCATCTGACCCCTTCCCTCTGAAAAAGCTGAAGAAATACGCATTCAGACCGGCAGGATACTGCGTAGAGCAAAGCCACCTACTTGCAACCTAAAAAGAGAAAAATTACAAGCTATCCAGAGCCTTAACTCTGACATGCGAAATTTGACTATTGTAATGAAGACCAAAGATTATATGCAGATGATAAGTGACCTAATAGACCCGACGATGTGCCAAAGCTTAGTACGGATCCGGCGCAGCAGATCCCACAGAATACGAATCGATCAGTCAAGACATCTTCCCTCTCAGTGGATGTACAAAGGAACCTGCACAAAAAGAAGCGATGTATGGGTTACCAAAAATTTACTATGATGGGTTGCCATTAAGACCAATCGTAAGCGCTCTTGGCTGACTGACGAATGAAGTGGCGGAACTCTTGACCTCTCTGTTTCAGCCACATATGGAGAACACCGATATATACATGAAGAAATCCGGAAATTCACTGATAAGCTGAAGAAACTAAAACTTGGAAGACAACTGAAGAATTTCCATGTCAAACATTAAATTTACTATTGATATAGAAAAAGATCAACAGCAACCCTTTTTATATGTGCTGGGTACAAGGAGGGAACCTGGTCCACAGCGTGTATCGAAAACCGATACATACGGCCCAATACCTGCAGAGACTTTCAATCATCCCCATGCCAGAAATGAGGTATTATTAATACGCTCGTAACACGCGAATATGAATATGTGAGCCGCAGAACCTCGGGCACGAGACGCAACACCTAGAATGCTTTCTAAAGAACAATGGGGACTCTACCATTTGCATAAGAAGTGTTATGAAACCTAAAACCCGGCGAAGTGACACGCCAGAAAAAGAAATGTCGTGTACGGCGTTTCTGTCATGCATCCCCAGGGTGACGGATAGAATCGGCCGTACACTGGTCAAATACGGAGTACAGACAACGTGAAAACTGACCCAGATCAGGGTGTGTCTCAAATCGGCAAAGGACCAAAGGGACCCATTCGCAATCTTGCTTGTACACCGTATACCGTGTACATGTGGATAAGTCTATGTTGGAATGACCGGGCGATTGATCAATACCAGGATCGTCGAACATAACGGTATTTCAGATGGGGAAGGTGGAGAAATGGTTCAAATGGCTCTGAGCACTATGGGACTTAACATCTATGGTCATCAGTCCCCTAGAACTTAGAACTACTTAAACCTAACTAACCTAAGGACATCACACAACACTCAATCATCACGAGGCAGAGAAAATCCCTGACCCCGCCGGGAATCGAACCCGGGAACCCGAGCGTGGGAAGCGAGAACGCTACCGCGCGACCACGAGCTGCGCACGAAGGTGGAGAAATCGGCCGTGGTGGAAAATGTGCTGTGTGACATAAACCACATAATGAATACACAGACACGCAGGTTCTCGCTGTAGAAAAGGGCTACCAGGCTAGTCTGTTCGAGGAAGCACTGAAATCCAGAAACATGACAACAGCTTTAAGAAGAAAGAAGAAAGTTCAAAATTAACAGGTCCTGATTTCCCGTGCTGCAGTGAACTACAGCGGTAGCGGTCAGGAAAGGCCCTCACAAGGGAACCTCCCCATCGCACCCCCCTCAGATTTAGTTATAAGTTGGCACAGTGGATAGGCCTTGAAAAAAAGAACACAGATTAATCGAGAAAACCGGAAGAAGTTGCGTGGAACTATGAAAAAAATTAGTAAAATATACAAAGTGAGTAGTCCATGCGAAGATAGGCAACATCAAGGACAATGGGTGTCACGGAGCGCCGTGGTTAGCGAGAGCAGCTACCAAACGAGAGGTCCTAGGTTCAAGTCTTCCCTCGAGTGAAAAGTTTAAATTTTTATTTTCAGTTTATGTGACAAACTCTTATGTTTTCATCACTTTTTTTCGGAGTGATTATCACATCCACAAGAAAACCTAAATCGGGCAAGGTAGAAGAATCTTTTTACCCATTCGCTAAGTGTACAAGTTAGGTGGGTCGACAACATATTCCTGTCATGTGACGCACATGCCGTCGCCAGTGTCGTATAGAATATATCAGATGTTTTCCTGTGGAGGAATCGGTTGAACTATGACCTTGCGATCAAATGTTTTCGGTTCCCACTGGAGAGGCACGTCCTTTCGTCTACTAATCGCACGGTTTTGCGGTGCGGTCGCAAAACACAGACACTAAACTTCTTACAGTGAACAGAGATGTCAATGAACGAACGGACAGATCATAACTTTGCGAAAATAAAGAAAGTAAAATTTTCAGACGAGGCAAGACTTGAACCAAGGACCTCTCGTTCCAAAGCTACTCACGCTAACTACAGGACCACGGCGCTCCTTTTGCTGCAATCTGCTTGATGTTGCATATGTTGCGCATGGACTACTCAGTTTGTATATTTTACTAATTTTTTTCATAGTTCCACACAACTTCTTCCTGTTTTCTCGATTGATCTGTGCCCAGTTTTTCAAGGCCTATCCACTGTGCCAACTTATAACTAAATCTGAGGGGGGTGCGATGGGGAGATTCCCTTGTCAGAAGCTGTCAGGACAAGTACTATAATACACTTTTTACCTTCATGGCCGACCACAGTCATGTAGAACTTTTTGGAAGAGATTTCCGCAATTTGACGGTAATTTATAGGCATATGGCAGTAAGTTCTTTAAAAAAATATATGTTTTCACTGCCTGACAAAATCAGTGAAGCGCCCATAAGAGGATGAGGAAACTAAACGAAACTTCATGAGTTGAGTGAGTATGTGATGTTATTTCAGTGATTCCAATATCGAGTCGAATTTACAAAGTACTTGTCACTATGAGCCCACATATTAGTATGACTCTGCACCCCTTCTGGCGTGGATGCTTGCGCCGATTCGGTTGGGAAGGGTGTTGTAAATATCCTCTCCTGTGGCAAGCTGGCCCACAATTGCTGTAACATCTGTTGTAACTGGACCTTGATATCCTGGATACTGATACTGGGACGGGGTTGACGTCCAAGTTGGTCCCACACATGTTCTGTCGGGGACATATCTGGGGTTCTTGCTGGTCACGGGAGTTTCTCACACCACGCAGGCGGTTCATCGGTTCACAGGGACACGTGCCATGTGTGGACGAACATTGTTCTGTTGAAAATTGACAACACAATACTGTCGCATGAGAGATAGCACATGAGGACACAGGATGTCCGTGACGTACGGTTGGGCTGTCAGAGTTCCCTCAATCACTACCACCCGTGACCTGAAGTCATACATGATGACTCCCCACACCATGACTACAGGAATAAAATCACTGTGCCTTTCCAGAATTTTGGTAGAACGGGGCATTTCCCTAGGTCGCCGTCATTCTCGCCGACGATAGTCGTCTGGGGTGTGGCACGACCGCGAGTCGTCACTGAACACAGTGCGATGCCATTCATCAGCAGTCCATGGGTTCATATCGCTCGGCATCCTACGCATGGGACAGTAATTCCCCAGTCCGTTTGCTGCTAGTCTCTAACCAGTGCTGCGGAATGACACAGAAAGTTGCATGCAGTCCGTTACTTTTGCTTGTTGTACACTATGGCGATCCTCCTTTGTGATGGTCAGACACGGTGGACCGGAACCTTGGAGACGAGTATGCCTGTCTTCACTTCCCCATGCAGTCCAACATCGAATTTCCGTAACCTCCGAATGACGCATAAATCTGGATATTGCACGATTGAGCATCTGGCCAAATGGAGACCCACAATGAGACCCTTTCCGAACTCTGTCAGTTGCTGATAACGCTGTTTTACGAAAGTACATGGCACCTCCTCACTCAGTATGTGACACTGTTATCACCTCTTATTTACCATACCAAACCTGGTAACAACACTAAACACTCTGTAACGCGATCTGACTCGAAAATAAGTAGAAAATAATCACACAGCACACACTTTCATAAATTCAGTACAACGGACAGAAATGATGGCTTGCAATGCTAATGTATGTAAGTAGCACATAAATTAATAGGTTCATGAATCTAATAGATTAATTTACACATGTGTTAGCTTTCCACTATAGCGTCTAGCTGTGCACTGGAGCCAACTCCCCTTTGAGTACACGTCAATTCAGAATAGAGAAAATAGTTAGTTATCAGAGTGATCAGCTGCAATTCTAATTCGCTTTGTCCATGACATTGTATTAGATTAATGAGGTAACACAATACGGTGTCTCACATAACACGGTATCTCATAACAGGAGCCTGTAGCTCAGCATACAGTGACCTACCTTTTTATAAGGACCTGAAACCTAATTAGCACGCACAGAGATTCTGCTTATAACTATCTGAGAAACCCAGCGCTGTCCAGGTATGTATTTATTTTAATCTTCTGCTAGTCTATCTCCTCTTCCCTCCTCTCTTTCCCTATCTCCTCCTTCCCCCTCTCTCTGTCCCTCTCCTCCTTTCCCCTCTCTCTGCCCATCTCCTCCTTACCCTTCCCTCTATCCACCTCCTCCTCCTCCCTCTCTCTACCCAATCCCCTTCCTCCTAATTCACCTCTCCCCCTCCTCCCTCTGTCCATCTTCGCCGGCCGAAGTGGCCGTGCGGTTAAAGGCGCTGCAGTCTGGAACCGCAAGACCGCTACGGTCGCAGGTTCGAATCCTGCCTCGGGCATGGATGTTTGTGATGTCCTTAGGTTAGTTAGGTTTAACTAGTTCTAAGTTCTAGGGGACTAATGACCTCAGCAGTTGAGTCCCATAGTGCTCAGAGCCATTTTTTGTCCATCTTCCTTGTGCCTGTCCATCATCTCCACCCCTCCCTCTTTATGTCAACCTCCACCACCCTCTCTCTCTGTCCACCTCCTCCACCTCACACTCTTTGTCCATCTCCTCCTTACCCTTTTCTCTATCCAGCTCCTCCTCCCCCTGTTTCTATCCACCTCCTCCTCCTCCCTCTCTCTCTCTTTATCCACCTCTCTTCCCTCCTCTCCCTGTCCCTGTCCGTCATCTCCACCACTCCCTCTCTCTGTCAACCTCCTCCACTCCCTGTCCAGCTTCTCCTCCCCTGTCACTGTCAGTCTCCTCCCCCTCTGTCCATCTGCTCCTACCCCTTCTCTCCCTCTCCTCCTCCCTCTTACTCCAGCTCCTCCTCCCACCTCTTACTCCAGCTCCTCCCCCTCTGTCCATCTCTTCCTCCCCCTCTCTCTGTCCATCTGCTCATCCCCCTCTCCCTGTTCATCTCTTCCCCTTTCTTTCTGTGTCCATCTCCTCCGCACCCTCTCTCTGTCCATTCCCCTTCCATATCTCCGTCCATCTCTTCCTCTTCCTATCTGTGCCTATCTCCTCCATCTCACTCGAGTTCTGTCCATCTCCTCGTCTTCCCCTCTCTCCACGTTAGCACACTCACCCTAATAGGAAGCTGGTGGTTCTTACCGCCACAGTATTTCTTTACACATTGTAAATAATATGTGTACCAAATTTGACGCGGCTTTCCTCACATGTGCACATGTCAAATATATGTCACACATATTTAACATATTTCACGCATGTTTGTCCACATACTTCAGCTGCATGTCTAGCGAATTTTATCCTGCAGTTTCCTTTTCACGCAGCTGAATTATTATGACATCGTATCTCCTGAATTATATGCTGTACAACGATATAATTTTGCAGGTACATCCAGTGGTATATGTGCCTACTGTCTGTGAAATGTGTTGTGAATAGAGTTAGTAGTAAATAAATAATAAATTAAAAAGTCAGTTTCAGACGGATATCAGTGTTTATGACGTCATATCTCCTGAACTATATGTCGTAAAGTGCGATTTTTTTTCTAGGTTCAATCTGCGAATTGTGTTGCGAATAGAGATAGCAGAAAAAAATTAATTAAAACATCATGTATGATGTGGTAGTTTTTTCTCGCTTTTCAGTATTTGAACCCATGTCTCCTGAACTATGTGTCGTACAATGATGTAACTTTTCTGGTACATTCTTTGGTACATGTGAATACTGTCTGCAAAATGTGACACGAATACAGTTGGTAGTAAAGAAGTAATAAATTAAAACGTCATGCTTCATGTGGCAGTACTACATGAACAGCGAAAATGTAGTAAGCGACAATCTTTTTTCCTTTCGTCATTTTCTATGGGTCATCAGCGAGAAAAAGTTTCGTGAAGTTTTGAACTTATGTGTAAAGTTTGTTGCAAGTCTCTAAGTGATCTCATTCTCAAATAGTGAATACTAAAATATGTGTATTCTCGCGTCTTCAGCCACACTGCTTTTTCAACCCCACTCACCCTTCGATAGGTGGGTGGTTCTTACCCCCACAGTGATTCTTTCCGGAGAGTAAATGATATGTGTACCAACTCTGGTTGAAATCGGTGCAGTGGGTTAGGAGGAGATGTGGAACATATATACATACACACGTAGAAACATATGTACATCTATTTTATAATTTGTATAGAGTGTGGATTCCCAGAGTTAGCTCTGTAGTTGAGTGGTGATTCGTCAAAGTGCTATGACCCGCATTGTTAACTTCTGTAAGACAACAAGATGGTAGTAGCCCTCCAGCGTGGCACATTCAAATAGACCAAGAACAAAGAATGGTATGTTGGACGTTACCTCTTATGACGACAGGTGAGAACACGTAATGTACCCAGGAACATTGTCGGGCATAATCGTTTTGGCGGTCCAGATGCTGTGATAGGCGGAGGCATAATGTTTCATGGTTACTGGTCTCCAAATCTTTGAACAACGTTATTGAGCCACTGCACTCCTTCCCCACGCACGCCTGTTCGGCAACGCATTCGGCTCTGACATCAGTTTTACGGATAACAATGCGCGACCGTGTCGAACAGCGCAGATGGACGACATTTTGAAATGAGAGCATATTCGGCGAATGAACTCGCCTGCCGTTCACCCGGAATAAGTACCAACGAAATATGTGTGAGGTGCGTTGGAAAGACGTGTTGCAGCACATGCACAAACGCCAGCGACCATCCGGAAGTTGCCTTCCTACCACAAGAACTCCTTACCAACCTTGTAGCCAGCATGGGAGCGCGTTGCATAACATGTACTACCGTCCGTGGTGATCCACACCCTATTAAGAACTATGTCCCTACGTCCCGCCTTTTTTCATGTCCAGGAGACCATTATGAATCGCGATGACTTCATTAGAATTACTACATTTGAATTCAAGTGTCATTTCTTTTCGTCTCATTGCGTATTTCTTTCAATTACCTTCTGTATTGTACCGTGCTGAACTGTAGCAGTTCTTTCTACGTGTGGTCTAAGTTTCATCGAGCTATGTTACCTGACGGTGACACATCATAGAAAAGCTCCTTTCGTCCTTACGTTTTGCACGCCAGAGCAGTTGTAGATGCAGAGGCACCATCAACTTTGGCTCTAGTAACATACGAGTGGTAGTGAAAAAGTTAAGGGACTTTTGAGAAAAGTAGTATTTACTCTAATGACAGAAAACTGAAACATACATTATTTTTCTACATAGGCTCCCTGCTCTTCAACGCACTTTGGCCGACGATTCACAGGTTTTTTATTCCATCGGAAAAAGCTTTTTCGTTGCACCAGTAACCTATTTTGCACCGTACTGTGTCGACTGCAAATATTCTTCCCCTGAGCGCTTCCTTCAATGGTCCAAACATATGGAAATAGCTTGGAATCAGACCTAAACTGTATGCCGGGTGTTCAATTCTAATCCCAACTCCTGTATTGTGTCGGCCGTCCGTTTGGCAGAATGTGGCCGAGCGTTACCTTGCTGCAAGATGATACCTTTAAGTTGTTTTCCGCGACGTTTGGATCTAATTGTTGATTTCAGTTCAGTTCGCGACACATCATAATAGTTCTCACTGCTCACAATTTCGCCTCTTGGGGTGAAATGAACGGCTATCACACCTTCCATGTCCCAGAATAGTGTTAGCATAATCTTACCAGCTGATGGTTGACGTTTAAATTTCTTAACTTCTGGCGATGATGGGTGTTTCCAAACCATGTTCGCAGCCTTGCTTTCCGGTTTGAGATGATGCACCCACGTTTCGTCTACTTTAACGATTTGATGTAAAAATCCCATGATAACGGGCCAAATGCTTACAACAGATGTTCATCCTTTGCGCCTTATGCTGCGCTGACAATTCTTTCGGTACCCACCTTGTACACACTTTCCGAAAATATAGCCTGTCATGTAACATGGAATACCCTCAACTGTGACTGATATGCAAAGTATTGGTGGCTTCGTCCACTGTGATTCGTCTGTTTTCCATCACCATACGCTTGACGGCTTCCAAATTGTCCTTAGTTGTTGACGTCGATGGCCTGCCCGATCTTTCCTCGTCACACAGAGAAGTTCTTCCCCGTCTGAAGCGCTCTATCCATTCGTAGATATTACTTCGCGATAAACAGCTCTTACCATACTGCGCTTGCCTCCGACGAATAATTTCCGCAGGTCTAACACCTTCCGCTACCCAGTAGCACGTCCTCTTGCATTGATGCATGCCTGTATTCGTCGTGGCATACTATCCACAAGTTTAGCATGGCACTGTTGGTCCAGATTGCCCCACTACTGAACGGCGATTCGGCGTAGATGCCTCAGAGTGGTTGGTGGGTCACGTCGTCTATAAACAGCCCTTTTCAATCTATCCCAGCCATGTTTGATTGGGTTCATGTCTGGAAAACATGCTGGCCACTCAAGTCGAGCGATGTTGTTATCCTGAAGGAAGTCATTCACAAGATGTGCATGATGGGGGCGCGAATTGTCGTCCATGAAGATGAATGCCTCGCCAATATGCTGCCGATATGGTTGCACTATCGGTCGGAAGATGGCATTCACGTATCGTACAGGCGTTACGGCGCCTTTTATGACATGTTATGTACGACATATGGGGTGGCCTGAAACAGTCTGATAAGATTGTAAGGGTATGTGTTCAAATGTGTGTGAAATTTTATGGGACTTCACTGCTAAGGTCATCAGTCCCTAAGCTTACACACTATTTAACCTAAATTATCCTAAGGACAAACACACACACCCATGCCCGAGGGAGGACTCGAACCTCCGCCGCACAGTCGATGACTGCAGCGCCTCAGACCGCTCGGCTAGATTGTAAGGGTATAGCAGGGTCGTTTGTGCTGAGAAGCAATTGTTAAGAAAAAATGCGATATGCTGCGCCGTTTCCAAATTAATTAACACTGAAGTTAGCCAATCAGGCCGTTGCGTATGCGAATTCCAGTGGCCCGCCAGTGACGGTGTCACCAAGCGTGTTCTCCGTATGGTTTCCTAAAACCGAAAAAGACAGCGATACAGAAATTGAATGTAGGCCGGTAGTAAGGAGCGAACCCGAGTCAAAAGTTCAGCAGTCTCGCGCGCTATCCTCTAGGCTATGGGAACTAACTCTAACGCTAATGAACTAGGAAACGGCGCAACGTTTCTATTTTTTTTTTCCTGAACAATTATTTCTCATCACAATCTACCCCGCAAAACACTTTCAAGCTTTTGAGACCGTTTATTATCACCCTGTATGTTTAGAAACCATACATTTTAACTTGAAAGCAATATTAGTTAAGCTATAAAATGTTGTTTCACCAAGATGGCCAGTCCCCGGAGCCACTTCGTGATACCAACTTTCCCATTCTACTCTGTGTAGGTATTCACAGATTATCATTACTTACTCTGGCGACGACGCAGAGACCGGTGGAACAAACGGGCGGTGCTTGTATCGATGGCGGTGGGGTTTACGAAGTGAACGGCTAGCCAGAAGCAAAGTACAGAGCTAGCGAAAGTCGTTGTAAGGGTACACAAATAGTCTAAGGAGTAACCCGAATCGCCGGCCGGAGTGGCCGTGCGGTTCTAGGCGCTACAGTCTGGAGCCGAGCGACCGCTACGGTCGCAGGTTCGAATCCTGCCTCGGGCATGGATGTGTGTGATGTCCTTAGGTTAGTTAGGTTTAATTAGTTCTAAGTTCTAGGCGACTGATGACCTCAGAAGTTAAGTCGCATAGTGCTCAGAGCCATTTGAACCATTTGAGTAACCCGAATCGGAAACGTAAACACAAGCAAGGTCAACGACTCTACTAATCGATGGCGCATGTCGGAGGCTTCAGTGACACAGCGAGAATGAGGGAAAAAGAGCAGGAGCGCAGTATTTACAGGCACTCCCGCGTCAGTGGTCGGGTCGGCGGGCCACGTGACGTGCCTGCAGGTGTGGCAACGCCCTCTGCCAGAGTGAGCTGCGGTTATGTTATGCTGCCTGAGCGCCTCTGACATTTCCTCCATACTGATCCTCGGAGTGGGCGGCGAATCCGAATCAGTGTCGGGTACTGCACCAGCTAGTATCTGTCACGGACTGCTATCAACAAGTACTAGAGGGTCATAAAAGAGAAACTCCACCCACCATCCTTTACACGATCCGTAATGAAAGGATTAAAATCCACAAAAGGCGTATATATTAATATGTGTCAAAAGAAAAACCTGATGTTGCACACTGCGGGGACAAAAGTCGGTGGGATACCTCCTAATACCGTGCCGGACCCCCTTTTTCCCGGCGCAGTGCTGCAGAGCGCTACACGCTATTACTTGTGTGCCTCTCCTTCTATTGCTTGTCGGTGTAAGTATTGTTATTCATTTTAGAGATTTCGGCGAGTTTCACGGACGAAGATTGTTTTACTACAACTAAAATTTTATTAATCCCAAAATGTTCTGAGCTTCTGGTACTGTTAGTTCTTGTACCATTTTCTTTATTTTTAAATTACCACAGCGTCCATAGAATAGCAAACTTTGCAGGTAACTGTGTAAAATAATTCCAGTAAGGCTATTGTATTAAATAAACAGATTTTGATACTCTACGCACGTAAGGGCAATATAATGATACGTGCAGACAGCCAGCGGACAAGTATTCTACATATACTTGAACTCGCCAACATCGCAAACGTAGTGTCATAGTGCCATTGAGCAGGTGGGCGTTACATGAAGAGCAGCTGAGCGGCCGCTGGTACCCGCATCAGGCAATACTGAAGCTGAAACGTACACTAATAAAATAGAAATTCTTGAACCCAGCAGAAAAAGGTGTGGGGTGAGAGTAAACGAGTGACAGCGATGTACACTACTGGCCATTAAAGTTGCTACACCAAGAAGAAATGCAGATGATAAACGGGTATTCATTGGACAGATATATTATACTAGAACTGACATGTGATTACATTTTCACGCAATTTGGGTGCATAGATCATAAGAAATCAGTACCCAGAACAACCACCTCTGGGCCGGCCGCAGTGGTCTAGCGGTTCTAGGCGCTCAGTCCGGAACCGCGCGACTGATACGGTCGCAGGTTCGAATCCTGCCTCGGGCATGGATGTGTGTGATGTCCTTAGGTTAGTTAGGTTTAAGTAGTTCTAAGTTCTAGGGGACTGATGACCACAGATGTTACGTCCCATAGTGCTCAGCGCCATTTGAACCATTTGAACCAACCACCTCTGGCGGTAATAACGGCCTTGATACGCCTGGGAATTGAGTCAAACAGAGCTTGGATGGTGTGTACAGGTACAGCTGTCCATGCAGCTTCAACACGATACCACAGTTCATCAAGAGTAGTGACTGGCGTATTGTGACGAGCCAGTTGCTCGGCCACCATTGACCAGACGTTTTCAATTGGTGAGAGATCTGGAGAATGTGCTGGCCAGGGCAGCAATCTAACATTTTCTGTGTCCAGAAAGGCCCGTACAGGACCTGCAATCCAGGTTCAATGTAGGGTTTCGCAGGGATCGAATGAAGGGTAGAGCCACGGATCGTAACACATCTGAAATCTAACGTCCACTGTTCAAAGTGCCGTCAATGCGTACAAGAGGTGACCGTGACGTGTAACCAATGGCATCCCACACCATCACGCCGAGTGATACGCCAACATGGCGATGACGAATACACGGTTCCAATGTGCGTTCACCGCGATGTCGCCAAACACGGATGCGACCATCATGACGCTGTAAACAGAACCTGGATTCATCCGAAAAAATGACGTTTTGCGATTCGTGCACCCAGGTTCGTCGTTGAGTACACCATCGCAGGCGCTCCTGTCTGCGATGCAGCGTCAAGGGTAACTGCAGCCATGGTCTCCGAGCTGATAGTCCATGCTGCTGCAAACGTCGTCGAACTGTTTGTGCAGATGGTTGTTGTCTTGCAAACGTCCCCATCTGTTGACTCAGGGATCGAGACGTGGCTGCACGACCCGTTACAGCCATGAGGATAAGATGCCTGTCATCTCGACTGCTAGTGATAGGAGGCCGTTGGGATCCAGCAAGGCGTTCCGTATTACCCCCCAGAACCCACCGATTCCATATTCTGCTAACAGTCAGTGGATCTCAACCAACGCGGGCAGCAATGTCACGATACGATAAACCGCAATCGCGATAGGCTACAATCCGACCTTTATCAAAGTCGGAAACGTGATGGTATGCATTTCTCCTCCTTACACGAGGCATCACAACAACGTTTCACCAGGCAACGCCGGTCAACTGCTGTTTGTATATGAGAGATCGGTTGGAAACTTTCCTCATGTCAGCACGTTGTAGGCGTCGCCACCGGCGCCAACCTTGTGTGAATGCTCTGAAAAGCTAATCATTTACATATCACAGCATCTTCTTCCTGTCGGTTAAATTTCGCGTCTGTAGCACGGCATCTTCGTGGTGTAGCAATTTTAATGGCCAGTAGTGTAGATGCTTTATAAACCAGGTGATAACATGATCAAACCTTGTCCGTTGAGAGAATAAACCTGATGCTATGTCCTACGGTATCATAAATGGTTATTTAGTGATAACAGCACATTTGTGACGTACCAGCTGCGGATCCAACGTGGATGGCGCCATGACAACTCTCCCTCCCCCCCTCCCCCCCAAAAAAAACACAACAACTTGTGTAGAACCATTTATACGAGGGCGTGCTGAAAAGTAACACCACCTCCAAATTGTTCAAGTGACAACTCTTAAAGCATGCCGTAATCGAGTTTCGAATTCGAAGAGTTCATCCATACCTGGAGAACCGTCTTCTTCAGTATTGTAATGCCCAACCACACACGAGCGCTGTGACACCTGCAACAATACGACGCCTTGTGTTCTGTCATCGACCATACTTCATACAGACGCGACTTTGACCCACCCGATTTTCATCTGTTTCTACTAGACGAGGCGAGGTTGTGGGTCCGGCAAGAAGTCAAACATTCTACGGTGATGGTGTCAACAAACTGTTCTCTCATTAGGAGAAATGTGTTCGTCACCACGTTCATTATATCGAGAAATAAACATGGAGACATGAAGAATTAAGATGTAGAATGTTAATAACGTTTGTTTTATTTAAAAAGGTTGCAGAGTTTTCACATAAAAATTTCGAAGGCATCACTTTTCAGCACGCTCTCGTATGTTTACGTATGCTAATTCCCAAATTTCACAGCTACCTTTCTGAAATGAAAGTCGCTTAAGAGTCACTAAAATGGCAAGGAATTTAAGAACTTACCAGTTCAACACAGGATACTTTATAGTTGCTTGCATGAGGACTTGCTCACGCGGACTGGCGTCCAGCCTGACAAGTTAACTGTCTAGCCAGGAGAAGGCACACATTCACAGACTGACAGTACCTGCTGGCAACAACAAATACGACACAGCTCGTGAACCACGAGTAAAACTGGCAAATAGCATGAAGTGGTGTGAGGGAAAACAGAAAGTAAAAGACCCTCCAAAACAGAAAAAAACCACAGACAAACTGATTTCCAGAACATAGGCGGAAATTAATGAAAGGAACAGCACTCCTCTCATTTGCACGCTCGTATAGCCGTAGTTTGTAGGCCAGTGTTCACAATAGTAGTGATTAGTGGATATTTGTGAGTACACATTATGTAAATTATGACGTTATCAAAATTTCGATAGTTTGTTCGTATTATAATTATTAAATTAATTGCGTGACGCATACTCTTTATCCTTTTATGCAACTAGCATGGATCTTGTCGAGGTGGTGTTGCTGACATGTCAATGGCACGTTTGTTGGATACGCTGTATTCGGCGAATATTTACTATTTGCACGATATACGAGAGAGAATTGTCAGAGCATGTGCTTCCATAAGTGCCGATGTAATAAGGAATACCACTCAATCCATGATAAGAAGATAGGAGCACTGCATTGATACCAATGGTCATCACTTCGAACACCTACTGTAAATGGACTTTCATGCCACCTTTGTGACCTTCGTTGACCTTCAAAGACCTTACTGTTACACATCATTGGATTCATCTCGATAGCCGCTATCAGAAAATAAGTACCAAACTATAGCATCCCATTTAAAAAAAACAAAGTTGACCTTCATATCTCTGAAGCGACCCCACGTAGCAACAAAAACCTAACGTCGTATTATGGCCTTCGTTGTCTCATGCGAATTTTGTCCGACAATCTTTTCAGCTGCTATCATACTTTCAGAGCTATTCTTGGTGGCAGTAGTTAGTGACTCACCCTGTAGACTAGCGTGTGGAGCTGCATCAAATGTCTTCGGCCTGAAGGACCGCAACAACGACAGCAACAACATGCTTTTCAAAGGATATTTTTTGTATTGAAACTCGTTGGACATTATACTAAGGAAATATACTGTTCACTGATCTAAACATATAATTATTATAACATTAAAATATTTTATGATAGTTAACCGAATTGCCATTATTATATTCAAACATCGCGTGCTTGATTGTTATCATTATTAAAACCACTCACATATGTGGCACGTTACAAATGGGGAAATGTGGGTGAAGGCGTGTTGTGTGTGTGTGTGTGTGTGTGTGTGTGTGTGTGTGTGTGTGTGTGTGGGTGTGTGGGTGTGTGTGTGTGTGTGTGATGGGGAAGAGGGGGGAGGGGAGGCGATAGAGATATTAACAAACTGTGAGCAAGCACAGCTCGGTTCAGCACAGAAGGGGGCGACCCTTCCCTGAACCTAGCCCTGCTTGATCCGCACCTGTGCCATCGCGGGCCACGAACCCAGATTTCCAGCTTATCACCTGAAGCATTATGATATCTGAGCACACCTCCTGACCTGGATCAAACTTCGTCACTGAATGCCTCGCCAATATGCTGCCGATATGGTTGCACTATCGGTCGGAGGATGGCATTCACATACTGTACAGCCGTTACGGTGCCTTCCTTGACCACCAGCGGCGTACGTCGGCCCTACATAATGTCACCTCAAAACAGCAGGGAAACTCCACCTTGCTGCACTCACTGGACAGTGTGTCTAAGGCGTTCAGCCTGATCGGGTTGCCTCCAAACACGTCTCCGACGATTGTCTGGTTGAAGGCATATGTGACACTCATCGGTGAAGAGAAGTGATGCCAGTCCTGAGCTGTCCATTCGGCATGTTGTTGGGCCCATCTGTACCGCGTTGCATGATGTCGTGGTTGCAAAGATGAACCTCACCATGGAAATCGGGAGTGAAGTTGCGCATCATGCAGCCAATTGCGCACAGTTTGAATCGTAACACGACGTCCTGTGGCTGCACCAAAAGCATTATTCAACATGGTGGTGTTGCTGTCAGGGTTCCTCCGAGCCATAATCCGTAGGTAGCGGTCATCCACTGCAGTAGTAGCCTAAAGATTTCATTATGTATTATCAAGCTCTAGCATGAGAACGCCTATCTGCTGGTGGATAATAATTTTGATCTTTAATGTATTTTCATTCGTTGTCAACACTAACGATATGTGACTTTTTGACTCCCAGTGAGACACGGAACTATTTGCGAGATCTATGAAACAAGAATTAATATAATGTAATCTAATCTAATCATATCATATTGATGAGTAGCCATGAAGAGTGATGAATTACCGAAATTTTTCCTAATACCAGTAATCAAATCTAAACTTGAAAATAAAAGACGACAGTTTGTGTAATAAACATGGAATTCTATCAAGACCCTTTCGTCTCTGTTAACTAACCGCGCAAGATGTCTGATATACCTCTATTCTGAAGTAACAAAGTGTGGATGCATTTAAAGGTGAAGTGCATGATGTGAAGTTCTGTGACGGAGATGCGATCCCAACACGTAATCGAATTGTTAACTAAGTAAAATCAAATGTTTCGTATCGGTTCATCTTACCAGCTGCTAGGTGTTTGAAACTGAAATAAGGATACAAACTTTTGTGCCTAAGCGACAGTCGAACTGCACACCTAACGTGCATCCACGAATATAGCTTGAGTATCAGTTGCTTACTCACCAATAGTAAGAGGTGTGCGTGTTTGACCAGAAATAACGACACCTATTGCGATTGCTGGCAACACATGAACAGACATTAAAAATGTACGTTAATTTTCACTACTGGCCGGTGTGCACGTGATAGGGCTTGAAATGAAATTATGAATATTTTTGTACTGGATCAGGATTCGGACCCACATACTTACCTTTGGAGGAGACCTAGAGAAGATTGCAGTCTTCAGAAAGGAACGAAATGATTGAACTATACTGTTCCGAGAGATTCAGATCCTTCGTGACAATACAGCTCGGCTACAATTTGTTGTTTGTTCAAATCTGCAAATTCCTCAACATCCCCATATATTGCGCGTGAATGGGTTCGAATCCTGGCCCGGCACTAAAGATTTCATTATGTATTATCAAGATCTAGCATGAGAACACCTATCTGCTGGTGGATAATAATTTAGATTTTTAATGTATTTTCATTCGTTGTCAACACTAACGATATTTGACGTTTTTGACTCTCAGTGAGACACAGAACTATTTGCGAGATCACTGTAAGTTCAAGATGTTATTCCGAGCTGCTGGTGGAGAAAAATTCGGTAGCTGACGTATCTTTGTGTGTAGTCAACAACGATGTGTGTGGGGCTCTATTCCCAGTCAGCACTGAACTCTTCGTCATATTATTTCTAGTTCAAACATGCTCACATGTCGCTGCTGGTGCAACAAACCCATATTTAACGTTCGTTTTCTCTAGAATATAACAGCGATAGGTGCTGGGTTGGAGTCCTGGGAAGGAAAAAATTAATGTTTCATTTCAGTTAAAACATCTAGCTACTGCCGAGAAAATGCGATATGTCACAGTTGATTGTGCTTCGATATCTATCCGATTAGGTTATGGGTTCGAATCCCTGTCCAACACAAAGCTTTACCTCACGGCATTTCAAGTAAGTTACTTGTTAAGAAGCAATATTTAACATCTCTCGTAGTTCGTTAACAGGGACAATAGGTGCTGGGTAGGAATTTGCATCCGTTAAAAATGTTTGCGATATGTAATTTAAAGTTGATATTTGCTAACTGATACTGTCTAAATTGAGGTATATCACTCTCTGTATGCCTAATCAGGAATGACTGTTAGTTTCCGTCAGTCACGAAATCTTTGCTTAGTCTGCATGACCTGGGTATGAATCCGTATGCAGAACGAGACGGTTCGTCGTGTCATTTGAAGTTCATACATATTCTCAGCTAGCTGCTCGTGAAGAACTTAAATTTTTAATGTCATTTTGTGTTAAATATTAAGTACGGTATGTTACTTTGAAGAGAAAATCATGAATACGACGAACTTACTACGTGCGTTACCTATCTGACGTAATAATGAGAGTGGTGACATTTCAGGTATGTCATTTATTGTTATGAATGTGAGCTTACAAGCCTTAATTTCAGGCTTACCTGTGATAAGGTGTTCCCTGAAATTTGTAGTATCGTAGTATTACTTTACACCTAGAGTAATTGCGATACAGAGTAGTGTTTTCTGGTGTTGACTTGTTGGAACCATTTTCGATAGTCAAACGACTGTACCAAAGAGCGATTAGACAGCTGCGTTATGTAGGTTGCATGCGAATCAGGCGAAATGCAATTCAGGTCATTCGGATACTTTTGAGCATGACTGTACCTACAAAATCATATTAAAGTACGAGACATAGTTCAAAAACTATGACTTCATAAACAATGTGCTCAGTGAAAATGAAACTGCACGGCGAAATTCGCTAGAGATGCAGGTGAAATATGTGTAAAGTATCTTAAATATGTGTGAAATATACGTGACATGGGTGTACACGGGCAAAGCCACGGGTAAAAAAGCTCCTCCAAAACCCCAGGATCGATTTCAACCGAACTTGGTAAACATATTACTTGCTATCTGCAAGGAGATACTGTGTGGTGAGAACCAGCAGCCTTCTATTGGGGTGCGGGCGATAACGTGTTGAGAGAGAGGGGGAGGAGGAGATGGAGAGACAGAGAGGGGGAAGGAGGAATGGTCAGACATAGAGGGAGGGGGGAATGGACAGAAAGGGAGAGGGGGAGATGACAGATAGAGGACATAGGAGGAAATGGACAGTGAAAGGAAAGAGGAATAGACAGAGAGGGGGTGAAGGAAATGGAGAGAGAGAGAGGGGAGAAGAGGAAGTGGACAGAGAAAGGAAATAGGAGGTGATGGACAGAGACGAGGGAGGAGGAGAAGGACAGAGAGAGGGAGCAGATGGAAATGGACAGAGAGAGGGGGCAGGAGATGTACAAAGTGAGGAGGAGGGGGAGATGAACTAACAGAAGATTAGATTAATACATACCCAGGGCAACACTGGGTACTCAGCTAGTTAGATACGAGAATAAAATATACTTCGCGGTCTCAACTGTTACCTTTTATTATTAAAGCAATTCTTTGTCGAAAACACTGGTCGGAGCTCTGCGGCTTGCGCAAGGTAGATCCTCGTAAGCTTCTATGCACAGCGACAAATATCTTCCAAATAGAATGACGCGTAATGCAAAAGCAGTCTCTGTACATTTATTCATTTATTCGGCTTTCTGGCATCCTGACGAACAATACATTGAATTCTTGTGTGCAAGTACCTATAGATTAATGCTTCCACATAATTTGTGATCTGTAAATAGTGGCAAACTCAACAGACACAGCCCCACAGACAATTGTGTACTGCGCTAACACCAACTTTAATGTAGAGACATAAGAAAGTTAGCCTGTCGTCGTGGCCGAGCGGTTCTCGGCGCTTCAGTCCTGAACCGTGCTGCTGCTACGGTCGCAGGATCGAATTCTGCCTCGGGCATGGATGTGTGTAATGCCCTTAGGTTAGTTAGGTATCAGTAGTTTTAAGTCTAGGGGACTGATGATCTCAGATGTTAAGTCCCATAGTGCTCAGAGCCTTATGAACTATTTGAACATAAGAAAGTTATTGACACATGCACCACACACATAGCTGGGTCAAAAAATTTCACCGCCTGAAGTACTTCTTTCCGGTTATTTGTTCATTATATCAGAATGCTCAGTTTATGATCCCCTGCAGTCTGTATAATCTTGACCTTAAAGGTCTGGGACTAACTGTATTTAGTAGTACAACTGTCATTATTGCCACAAATTAACGTCTGTCTAAGCTATCCTACCGAAGTCTCCATAATAAAATATACCTTTGAATATACCTTTGTTTACCCAATCAATATTTGATAGCTCCTTGAAAATGTCTCCTCCCTCGCACTTATCTGTGACACAGGCAAAAAGCAGCTGTTCGGGTTTTCAAATGATTTAACCACAGCAGCATTTGTCATTTGCTGAAATCACCTATTCAGTGGTTGTTTATCGCCTTAACGCATCCACAAATCCCGCTTCCCATTGCAGGATTCCTTTACCCAACTCCTACCCACCATTCACCCAAACTGAACGCCTATGACAATTCCACACATCCAGTAAACTTGACACTAGCAACCACATAGATGGTCCCCTCCTCCATCTTCAGTGCTGGTACTCTGCCGCGCTGTCCTGCACCTACATCTTCGCCCAGCAAGCCACTTTACGGTGTGTGGCGGAGCCTACCTTTGGTGCTACTATCGTTGTCCGTCTCCACTGTTCCATTGGCGAATGCTCCTACACGAAACATTAAAGAGAGACCATCTACTTGCCTATGAATTCTTTCTTAATGTACTTTGATCCTTCAAGGTGTAATAGAAGACAGTTTTCACTCTCCATATCACGTGACCTTATCTTTTTGCCTTCCAAGCAAACCGTCCCTTGTTCATCTTATATCTAGAAATCACCTATTTAACAACTATGTCTCAATACCCACCGATAAAACTCGCAACTGCTGCATACTGTAACCCGTAAATGTGCTTAACATACTCCTTTTTTCCATCCAATCACATAATTATTTCTATTTTAAGTTTATGAATCATTAGTTGTAATGTTTTTTTTTTAATTTTCATGACCTTTTAATTTTAAAAAGCATTTGGCTGAAGGGCGATTGTAATTTGCTCTGATTTTGTAGCTCTCTGTCCGCCGGAAGTGAACAAACGACGAAGAAAAAAATATAAGCCGAAATCGAGCAGATGGACGATGTGAAGGCTGCAAATTTAGAAATCGAACCGGAAGAATACATAATATTACAGATTCGAGTGGAATCTTTAATGGTAGGCTACAGACCATATGATATAACCGAAGTGAAGTAACATGCTTTGCCGGAAATAAGCGTCGCAATAACTCGTCCACGTAACATGCAGGTCCTGTTATATAAGTGCGGTGAACAGGAAGAAAGGGACGACGGGGCTGCCAAAGATGCGTCTTAAAGGAGAGAGGTTTCCGATACTGATGCCCGTGCGTAAGGCAGTCGCGAAAATTCGTTACCTGACACAAAAAGTAAGGCACCCACAAGGCATGGGCAGATGTCAGCGTAACTTCTTACACGCAAATATCAGCGGTGGTAACAGCACTGGTCCTAATACATTACCCTCAGGAATGCCTATATTATTTTATCTTGGTTCTGATAAATCTTACGCTAGATGTTTAGCCATACGCGAGAGGTGTTTTATCTCTATTCTTTGTAACCTGTTTACCAGGTATGATCAGAACCAGTCATTAGCTACATACGGTCAACAGTCTCAAACGCCTTGCACAGATCCAAGGAAATAACTGTGACACGTTCATACTTGTCAAGAGCATGAATTGCCGGTCGGAGTGGCCGTGCGGTTCTGGGCGCTACAGTCCGGAGCCGAGCGACCGCTACGGTCGCAGGTTCGAATCCTGCCTCGGGCATGGATCTGTGTGATGTCCTTAGGTTAGTTAGGTTTAATTAGTTCTAAGTTCTAGGCGACTGAGGACCTCAGCAGTTAAGTCGCATAGTGCTCAGAGCCATTTGAACCATTTGAAGAGCATGAATTACCCCCTTCAATGAATTCTACGTAATTCTGTCGATGGTGAATCGTTCGTTGGATTGGGAAGGTTAGATCGAACTGTTCTAGAGCAATGGGCTACGTACCAGCCTATCTCTTTGTTTCTAGCACCAGTATTCACACTCTCCGTGTCGCATTCATACGTATCACAACAAACAGTTACTTCTCAACAACACATACCAAAACACACTTAATAGTTTCGTAACAGATCAGAGGATGGCAGCGGCAAACCGCCTCCACTAGGACCTCTCTCCGAATAGCAGTGTGGGGTCCCGCGTTGTTTATAACGCTCATTTAACATTATGGGACAACATGAAGAACAAATGTGACACTGGTTGTGTGAATATGTAAGGATCCCGAACCGAGTTTTTGCTATATTCGTGCTCCACCCCTGTAAGATGTTAGATTAGTAACTACTGAAATAATGTAACCCACATTTCATGTTAAATGTGTAAACAATGATGCTTTTCATCATAGAATGAGGGCTTTCACGGCGGGTGTTGTCATCACTTAACACTTCCGGGCTGACATGCCGTGGTCCATACATAGAACTCTCCCATAACATTGCAGCAACAGCGTGACAATCGATTAATTTCAATTGAGAAAGTTGGCAATATCAGAGATCATAGCACAGCCGACGTCACGTGATTGACAGCCGCGCCCTCTGAATGGCTTATATATACGGCGCTCACTCGCGCTCTCGTTGCAGTTCTTCGATTGTTGTCCTCGGAGGATGCCTTCATAAAAAAAAAAAGAGGGGAGAGTTCTATGTATGGACCACGGCATTTCAGCCCGGAAGTGTTAAGTGATGAATGATGCTTTTGGCAAACCATTCTGATTGATCTCTCAATTGCCGACCATTAGACGACCCCTGCCATTCTCAGTTGGATATAATCAAACTTCAAGTTATTTATTCTGCCGATGAAATGGCCTCGAGATTTACGCTACAAAATCTAAGAATTCTGAAAATTAGAGCACATAAAGTGGTTGGGACTACACCTTAAACATATTTCCTTTTTTTCAGCTAGTTAACCGAGATACTTCGTCGTCACGAATCAGCGTGTTTGTTATTAAAACTGTGCCTGATCATAAGCTGTATTAATTGTAAAATTAATCTGGGTTAGAAAGCGTCTTACACAAATAAACTGCGCCAGGCACGTGCTTTATCCTAGGATACGTTGAATGAATACATCTTGAACCGAAGCGAGCAGTAACCACGTCGAAGTAACGTGGTCAAAAATTCCAAAGCTTCTGTTGCTGACACATTCAGTTTATCTACTGAAGGTTCCTCTCAGAGTATCGATGCCATCGGTGCTACATGAAACTTATTTTACATGAGATAGCACGCGTCCTTCACCATTCCGACGGCTATGCAACTGGACGAAGATCGAGGCGTACAGGTAGGTACTTAGAGTACCCTGAGAGAAGTAACCTAACCGTGTGAAACCGGAATAAAGGATACAAATTTTATTTACGTCAAAGTCGTTGGCATCGTTCCGTAGGACTTTGGTGTTGACTGGTAAAATTAATGACGTTGTGGATAATTGTTCAGCAACTGGCTTAAAGACATATTTCAGTCTCCTGAAATCGGCACTATTCTGTTGAGTTACAGTAACGTTGTAATCCCACCCCCACTTACTAATAAGTCAAGGGGAATTTATTGTCCGTGATGACGTGAGCGTAATAGTGGTGACACCGCTGATACAAATAACATCATAAATTTGTTTAGTAATGTACACGAGAAAATAAATTTCACAGCTGAATACTAAAAAATAATAGCATTAATTTTCTAGACTGATGTCGGACATTTTTGTATATCACAAAAAGCGAGGAGAAAAAAATTCTCAACAACAAACTAGATAGCGAATAAGTTTTTCTTTAATATTTCTCCTTCATATGATAACTGTAATGATTTCCATAAATCATGACTCCGCTCAAATTCAACAACAAAATAGAAACATAATCGATAATTCAGTAGTCAATGATGGTAAAATAAATTTTATAACTGACAACTTTGTAACATAAGCCTCATAAAATGTAACACCTCTGACTGTATACAAACCATTTTGTAAAATCATATTGAAATAATAGCTCTGTAGCACGTTTTGGTTACAAAAAAAAAGTGTAAGTGATGATTTGCGTGTGTGTGGTTCAAATGGTTCAAATGGCTCTGAGCACTATGGGACTTAACATCTGAGGTCATCAGTCCCCTAGAACTTAGAAGTACTTAAACCTAACTAACCTAAGGACATCACACACATCCATGCCCGAGGCAGGATTCGAACCTGCGACCGTAGCGGTGTCGCGGTTCCAGACAAGCGCCTAGAACCGCTCGGCCACACCGGTCGGCGCGTGTGTGTGATCTTCCGTGTACTGGAGGAGGCACAATACTTGTAAGCAGGAAAACAAAAATACTATTTCTAACATTAGCATATAAAAAACATACCAAGATTCATTTGCTCGATTTTGCGATTGTAGTGTAAACTAAAAGAGACAACTAAAGTGCAAGAGATGCAGAAAATCACACATGCAAAAATCGCCAAAAATATTTATATAGACAAGTGCACTTGAAAATTAGAACAAATTCTTGAAACACGTTGTACTAAACATGAAAAACTAAGTAACTGGTGCAGTTTTTCGTTATTTAAATCATGAATGACACAATTGCACGATTTTCTAAAAACATTGATTATGGTGAACAAAATTAAGTTATTCCGAGAGCAAACATAAATCATTGCTTTCGTAAGCAATATACGACAACGTTCTGAGTTTGCTCTTCGGTTTCTGGCACGGATCGAATTTGACTGCATGTGGCCGGGCAATATTCTATAGAGCAACGAGGCATATTTTACGCTATGGGGTCTTGTGAATACACAGAACAACCGAATTTGGGGTATTGTTAAACCACGTGTTGTGTACAAAGCGCCAATGTACTGGCCGTATGCGAATGTGTGGTGTGGATTCGCAAACACCTTTATTCTGGGTCCGTTACCGAGATCTCCTTGTACAGCATGTGGCTCCTGCTTTGGAAGAGCGAAATTGTGTGGGAATCTTATTTTTCATGCAAGATGGGACATCTCATGTCGCTCGCCCAGTGAAAGATCTGCTTAATGCAACCTTCCAAGAACATGTTATCTCCAGACGTTCTCCAGTTGCATGGCCTGCAAGATCACCTGATCTAAATCCATGTGACATTTGTCTCTGGGGATATCTCAAAAATGGCTCTGAGCACTATGGGACTTAGCTTCTAAGGTCATCAATCCCCTAGAACTTAGAACTACTTAAACCTAACTAACCTAAGGACATCACACACATCCATGCCAGAGGCATGATTCGAACCTGCGACCGTAGCGGTCGCGCGGTTCCAGACTGTAGCGCCTAGATCCGCTCTGCCACCTCGGCCGGCTGGGGATATCTAAAAGAACGCGTTTGCCAGGGTCACGTTCGGTGCCTACATGTTCTGAAGGCTAGTACACAGGTAGACGTTGTTCAGATTCCACATTAACTGCTGCGAGCAACTGTTGATCACCTTGTTGTACGGATGCAGCATCTCGTCGACGTCTCCGGTGCTCAAGTTGAACAAATTGTGTAAGCGGCGGTTAATAATAAAATCAACACTACGCCTTGCTCACTTGTTTGAACTTTCTGACCACGTTCCTTTCCTAATGCATTACGTATGGAAAGGTTTCTTTACGTCTTTCTTGCATTCACAGAGGCAGATTGCATCTAGTAGCCAAAATTAGAACTAATTTTTTTCCATTGTAAATCGGTTCCACATTAACACATTAGAATAACTACCAAGTTTCGCTACCATACGATAATTACTCTGTGGGTAACTGCACTTTAATTATAACTTGACGGAGTAGAAGAGGCTCCAATTCACAAAAACTGACAATGGATAGAAGAGCGGTGTGCTAACCCCTCGCCTTTCCATTGCATCGAACCATGCAATTGGCAAAGGATGACACGGCGGTCGATCAGTGCCGATGTGATCGCCAGAGCCTGTGAACGGAGTTTACGTTTATTGTTCCTGATACACGTCAATGATCTTCTCGGTAGTGTTATTCACGGGGCAATTATTCTCTTTGATTATGGCATCAACATTATAGTCACTGAGAAAACAAAAGAACGCATTGCAGAAAAAACAAATGAAACTTTCAAGGAAGTTTGCAACTGTTCAGTAAGCAGTAAAGTTATAATGAATATAAAGAAAACAAAATCCATGAATTTCACTTTGAAGAGGGAAAAATGACACTGTTAAATCAAATGAAGATGGTACCTCCGTACACTGCGCAACAAACACAAAATTACTAGAACTGAATACTGATTCTCAGTTGAAGTGAAGTGTGGTTACGTATTATTAATACTTACGCCCAACTTTTAGTTATGGAATACTTTTCTGGAGAAAAAATGGGCAAAATATGAAAACCCGTTTCAAATTACAGGAAAATGCCCTAAGAACTATAGCCAAAAACAGTCATCGGGCTCATTCCAAAGATCTGTTCAAAACATTGGGGATTTTAACTATACCATGAGAGTATACATTTACGAATCATTTATGATCATAAAAAATAGCCCCCACCGTTACTCCACGGGCAATTCCGTCTATGATAATGGAACTAGAATGAATATACATTTACCAGAAAGTATAAACATAAAATTCAAAACAGCATCTTCTGGCAAGGAATAAAATTTTATAATATCTTGCCTGAAGAGATTAGAGAGACTGACGAAGCAAACTAATTTAAAACTGTAGTTACAAAGTGCCTGTTAGGCAATAGTTTCTATACAGTGGTGCAATACTTAGCTAACAGAGTAAGAGTTTGGTAAAAACTGTAAAACAAGTAAATAATAGTAAAACATCTTTCTAATTTCGCAACTCGCTTTCGTATTGAGAGTTTTCTTCTTTTTTGGATAACCTCAAGTGCCGGCCGCTGGTGGCCGAGCGGTTCTGGCGCTACAGTCTGGAACCGCGCGACCGCTACGGTCGCAGGTTCGAATCCTGCCTCGGGCATGGATATGTGTGTTGTCCTTACATTAGTTAGGTTTAAGTAGTTCTAAGTTCTAGGGGACTTATGACCTCAGCAGTTGAGTCCCATAGTACTCAGAGCCAGAGATAACCTCAAGCCAGAGTTCTGCGAAGGATGATACTAATGTCATGTCTTCTTTCCGGGCTCAACATCTCACTTAATATGGAGTTTTTCAGAGAAGCAAATGAGAAGCTGTGACACACAGAATGGAAACTAAACATCGTTGTTATGGTACTGATATCAGCTGATAGTGCATGTAGTGTAACATATAAGGTGGCAAAATAAATGAAGGCCAATTTCGCACCTTACATAAGAGTTTTATACATAGTAATAGGAATATGACACCTAATTTACTTTGGCGGTGATGAGCAGATTTGCATATAAGTATGTAATGCAAAATGGATGACACTCAATAGATGGTATTAGCGCACAGCTCCTATATAATGTTTGTCAATGAGCAGAAGGTGAAACAAGCAGCGAGAGGAAACGTTTTGTGTGGAAGCCAGCGTGGGCAGACGCAGAGGTCGCACCCAAGGAGGCACTACAGAAAGCTCTTACGGGGGCGCGTCCTGCAGCAAGAGTCAGCGACCGGACAGGTGATGCATACTGCAGGGCGAATAACGGGCCACCAGAAGTAGTACAGAAACAAGCTTTAAAAAACTGCGTTTCGGAATGCCAAAGGGATACGAACAAAACCAGTGACGCATTCGATCAAGTGAACTGCAAATGGGACACACGTGATAGACAGATGTAACTTTTTAGGCATCTGGAGCAGGCACAAAACGTCCGAATGGCGGAAACGCACCGGGAAGGAGTAAAATACCGAGATTTCGACGCAGTTTAATGGTAGGACCCTTGCGATTGGTAAAGAGAGTTTCCACGAAATAAGAGGAACGCCACTATTGGTCGAAAAAAGCCGTGACATGGAGAATGAAAGAACCCAGGTAGGGAGAGAGTTCGGCTATGAGAAAGACAAGATGGAAATATTGGGGACTCTTCTCTGAACTGGCGTCAAGTGCAGAACAGAGCGCATAACGCTCTGTATGACAGAGGAGAAATTTGTGTGAACACTGCGTTCACAACGGCTGACTTCCAACTAGAAATTAGCTGTAGCATCATTGAACTCCAACTGTGGAGAAACGAACCAGCCAGTTACTTAATTGTTCTTGTGAGAACTGTGAGGACATTATAATACGCACACTGCTCCAGCCATGCATGTGTATATCGCCATAGTCTGAGACTAGGGATGAGTTCATGATTTCTTGCATATCGAGAAACATAGGGAGAGTTTCTGCTGGAAAATTCAGCAAAGGCTTAATTAGATTTTACAGGAATTTCAGTGGGCAAGAGCAGCCATGCAGACGACAACTCATCACAGCTAAGGTAAATACCGCGTGCAGAGGCATAAACTTGTTGGTTCACCAGCTTGTGTCCACTGTAAACTCGAGCGACCTTGGGTAATCTTTTGCTCAACTTGTCACAAAACTAACCATCTTCCGTAGACTTGATGGTTCAAATGGCTCTGAGCACTATGGGACTTAACATCTGTGGTCATCAGTCCCCTAGAACTTAGAACTACTTAAACCTAACTAACCTAAGGACGTCACACACATCCATGCCCGAGGCAGGATTCGAACTTGCGACCGTAGCAGTCGCGCGGTTCCGGACTGAGTGCCTAGAACCGCGAGACCACCGCAGCCGCCCCGTAGACTTGATTGTCATCCTAAAAATAGTACCGAACTTTGAACTGGAATCGGATGATTTATCATAGTACTGGCCAACTTCATAATGTAATTGTAAGAATAATTTTGTAAACTTCTAGTTAAAATTTACTATCATTATGTTTAGGATTATTTAACTTTCTGAGGGTTACAATTTAATACTGTTGTGTTTAGGATTAGTTCACTTTCAGAGGCCAAGATGCGTCATTTTGACAACTGTCTTAACATTGTCATATTGTAAACTGTGTAAAAGCGCGTATTTCCGTGACAAAACTGCAATATTAAACAATGTCAGTACAGCTTACACAGTTGCGTTCAGTCATTGAATAAGAAACCACCTAACCATAACCTTACAAATGGTGACCCTGCCAGGATGGCTGTTGGTCTGCCTAGATGTCAAGTAGTCAAATTAGGAAGGGAAATAAAAATTTTTGTACTGAAAAAAAATTTTTTTTGCTGTTTTTGTGATGAGAATTTGAGAAACGAATGAATAGCGCAATACAGCATTTTTGCAGTATGAAAGTGTATGCAGTCTGTGCAGTGAATGGTGTTGGCAAATGAATTACTAGTGTAATATTAGCTTTTTACATTATAAAATGTCTTACTGGCAATAATGTAAAACAAGTCAGCATTATGCACTATAGCGAAACTGAATAAGGTTGCACTATTTTAAAGAAACTGGGCTCGTATTTTAGAGGTTGGGGGCCCTAATCTCCATCCGGCTGTCTGATTGTGGCTTCCCTAAATTATTTTTCAGTTGTTATTGTAATACCACTGCATGTCAAATTTTCTCTCAAAAATGATCTAGGGATGAATAAAACTACTACTAATACTTCTACTACATTGATACTACTACTACAATATGTGGGAAATAAAACAGAAACTTGGTGCGTGGCCTACTGAGGAATACCTTCCCACTGACTGCTCTCCTCATTCTTGCCTGCCAAACACATCTGCAAAAAATTTCTTCCGCCAGCGAAATTCTAACTGTCGATCTCCAGGTTGAGCGCCATCAGATTAGCGTAGGTATACGTTCGTTCTGAAGAGAGTAAAATCGATATCCTCACAGCTAGCGTCAAATCTGTACCGAACTGACTTCTCGCAATTTCTTTCCTAAAACGAATAGAGAAAAAACAGATAAAAATTCAAAAATTTAAAATCACCCCATTCCATAATGACTATTGATCGGATTAGATAAAAATTTCTTCGTATAGCACACTTTGCTGTCAGGTTACATGAAATATTATTATTTTCTTATTTCCAAACAACTTTCGTGCTATCGTACTAAAGACTGCAAGAAATCGCTTGTAGATCTAACATGTTAAAATGCAATGTGTCTGAGAATTGCTTAGAATTGGTTTTTTTGTTTTGTTTGTAGTTTCTTACTCAGTTCTGTGCATTTATTGCCGATAATATCCTCGTTAGTATTATTGGATTTCCTATGTCACAAGGGTGACCGAACGTTACCAGAGGGATATTCAAACGCCATGCATGCCGCCCTTACGGCACACCTCAGAATCAGACAGCGGCAGTGCCCCCATAACCAGACTTTATGCGCTCCTAAACCAGTGGACCGCTGATGTTAATCTAACTGACGCGCGTGCCGTAAGGGATGGACAGCGGCCGTATAGTGCGCCCGTGTCGGCATCTGCACTCACCTGCCCATCCCAAACGCCAAACTACCCTACAGCGTCCGTGGAGCTCCAGCTCCTCTACTTACCACTAGCGGATTCGCCAACATGAACCCCGCTTTACTTCTTTTTAACTCTGACAGGCTGTGCAGGGTGCACCTCGGTTTTAACTCTGAGACGCTTTACAGGATGGACTCAAAATACACTGACAAAAATTTTCTGAGTATTTTGCTATTAAGAACCCGCGGTCTGCGGTGTCTCGTTACAGAGCAATTGCACTGTATTTTATTTATTGTCCCTGTTTATCTTTGTATCTGTACCACATTTAAAGCCTTTGCACAACGGTGCAAATATCGACGTTATGTGCTGTGTGTCCTGTTTGGTAACAGTCTAGTTCCATTCGCCCATGATACTTGCTGTTGACATCAGTAATGACCATTTTACTCTTCCCCCTCAAGGCTGCATTCTTTATAGCTAGATTCTTTCTCCGATTTTGTTTTTCCGGCAGTGTTCGTTGCACGTCAACAGTGCCACACAGTGGTTCGTATAGGTTAATGATGAAGATTTGGTTGATAAGGATCTCGTGTATGGGTCCAGTGAATACAATGGAAGAACGTCACAATGAAGCATATACTGACATGTTCCCTCATCGACGGAACCACCAAATAATACTTTTGCTACTGTAGGTTGTTGCGTTCCTCCCTGTGTTGTGTTGTACGTTTTGGTGGTTGCACATTACAGACTTTTTCACTGTTGTGAAGATATTTTCACATGAGCAAATGAAATCAGGATAAAAACTGAATACATCGTAATGATATTACCGCAAGTCTGGGTTACTTGGGCTCTGGGTAGTTACTTGAAGCCAAAACGTTAAAATGATTTAAGACGTGCCTGCTACTGATTTACCGAAATATCTGACGTAGATCTCAGTTCGTCCGTGAGTAGCAGCACATAGCTGGCTCTGCCACACTCCACGTATTTCCACGAGTTGCTGCTAAAGCTTAGTGAAGGTTATGTTAATGGTGTAAGACATATTATGTTTTTCTCGTCTTACGTCTTCTTTGCCCACTGTGAGAAAAATCGATAGTTTGTATAAAGTGCACAGTTTTATTCCTTAAACAGTACTTTATGTAATTTCTGTGTAAATGTTTAATTATAAATCATCTTTATAATGTTATTCATCAAAGTGTATGCTGGTGTACTGCTACCAAATACAAGGGCTACTTGGACCCACGTCCGGCTTGGGTCCAAGTAACCCTTAGATATGTATATTCGTCATTTACATAAAAATACAGATTGTGACAAGCTATTTTCAATTTGTACCTGCTACAAAGTATGACTGACACTGTTTAGGTTTTTTCTGTATAGGTTTAAGGTTCACTATGCCATCTAAATACAGGAGATTGCTTGGGAGCCGCAAGTTGAATGATTTTGCAGGCGAAAAACTGTAAAAATGCTTAAACGCTATCAGATCAGGTTCAGTGTCCCAAGGGTAGGCAGAAGATTTTTTCCCAAAATCAGCAGGCCCATATAAAACGTAGGCTAAAAAATCTTATTCCTAACAATCATGATCATCCAAAAGTTTTTGCACGCAACATAGACAAAATTTGCGATTGCACGCAACATAGACATAGACATAGACAAAATTTGCGAATATGGATTTCCAGTTGAAGAACTGGATTTTAGATCCATTGTAAAATTATATCTAGAGTTGCATGGGAGGACTGTAAATGTTTTTAAGAAAAACCTTTCAGGAAGAGACTGGGCTAAATCATTTCCGGGCAGGCACTCCAACCATCAATAAGGTTTGCCACCAATACGGAGACGAGATACTTAACGAATACATGGATCATTCACGTCTCTCAGCTGAAGATATTCCCCACAAAACATCTACAATTGTGATGAAATTGCCATTCTGCATGACCCTAGAAGAAAACTTGATTGTTTGTCGTAGAAGTTATAAATATCCAGAGACTGTAATAAATTCTACGAAACGTAACATATGGGCCATGTTTTGTGGGAATGCTGCTGGAAATTTGATCCTCCGTACATAACTTATAACACAGAATATCTTTGGACCACGTGTACAGAAGCTGGGCCATTAGATGCCAGATATAACAAAAGTAAAAATGGCTGGATTGACCTGGAAGTTTTTGAAAACTGGTTTACATTGGATGTACTACCGATAATTAAGAAACAAGAAGGTTCAAACGCCCTTATTGGGGATAATTTAACCTCTCATCTGAGTGTGAATGTTTGAAATTGTATGAAGTTAACAACATCAGATTTGTGTTTTTACCTCCAAATTTCAGCCACCTGACACAGCCTCTGATTTCACGTACTTTAGACCCCTTAAGTCCAAATGTAGGGCTGTTATTACTAGATAGAAAGAATCTGATGCTGGTAAAAAATTACCAGCGCTCCCGAAAGACCAGTTCCAATTTTTGCTGAAAACTAGAGTTGGAATCTTCAGTGTCAAGTAATTTACAGGCAGGATTCAAAAAACTCTGGATACATCCCTTCGACAGGCAGCAGTTACTTAAACGTCTTCCTCAACAAGAAAGAACCGTGAATCTTGATCTAGCAGCAGATTCATTCATGTCACGTCTGGAAGGTAGGCAACATGATGTCAAGACTCAAGCCAACTAAAAAGAGAAAACCGCAAGTTATAGCCGGAAAAACCATTTTTGCTGATGATATTAACGAGGTAGAACAGCGTAAAACGTTAAAACTGTCAAACAAAACAACCGCAGAAAAAAGGAAGAAGAATACCAAGAAAACGAAGAAATCGTCAAAACAAGTAGACGTTGGGACAAAATCGAAAGATGCTGATGATTTCAGCCTCCAATCAACATGAGAAAGTGATTTTAGTTTGTTTAACAGTGAGGATGAAGCTAGTGGCCTGCGGGGACTTGATTTGCCATCTGCCACTAGGCCCGTAGATTAACAAGCTAAGACGGGCAGTGCAAAAAGTAGGACAGAAAAGGAGACAGTCTTAAACACGTATTGGAAAAAGGCAACTTCGTAATCGTTTTATGGGAGAATACTGAACGTCCTGGCATTGTGTCAAGTGTAGACAATAACGGAGCTGTCATCGAGTGTATGGTGTAACTAAAAATAGTTCTGGAAGTGGCCTGAAAAAAAAGACATTCCACATTATAAATGGTGCATTTCTTAAGGAGAACATTAACCCTCGAAAATTTGTCAAAAAGGGGCTTGTTTTCTGTTCTGTCAATCAAAGACAATATTTCGAGTCGGTTACAGTTCTGTAATTTGTTTCACAATTCTGTATCTTTCATTATTTTATTGTGTTCTTAAAAGAATTTTCCGAATAAAATTATTTTGTAAATGCACATCCAGGTATTATTTAAAGATCCTACGCCTTACCTGAACCCAAGACACATTTTTAACGCATTTGCATAGGAAAACAGAATATGGGTTCAAGTATTCCAACCTTTTATTTTTTTAATTCGTTAAATGCAAAGAAAGGTTAATAACGATATTGCAGTGCCTGTGTTATTCCGTATTACGATGCCATGTTCCTTCGGACACGCAAGCATATCTGAAGGAAGAGGCACTTCGGGCGACTATAGCCGTCATGAAATGTATTCATAGTTGTAAATATGGACATCCATCAGCTGTATAATGGAATCACGACTATGAAAATTTTTGCCGGTCTGGGATTCGAACCCGGATTCCCGCTTATAACGAGTGGTCGCCTTACAATTTGGCTATCCCAGCACGACTCATCGCCCGACCCAAACTTTCATATGTCATCAATCATGTGTCTACAACCTGAACTCCTACATCCATTACGTATATTCCTGTACAGGGGAGACATTTTACTTGAAAGTCGCTTGCCCGTTGTCGGCAGATAAATTCGATACTGCTGTGCCTGTGTTATTCCAGATTACAGTGCAATGTTCCTTCGGAAATGCAAGGTAATAACTGTCACAAACAGTAAGTATAGAAGTTGTAGATTAAGAACAATTCAGTTACCAGTACCAGTCTTTCATAATTATGGTGTTACAACAACATGTAACAGAAACACTTAAAAAGTGGGTTCAAGTAGCACTGGTTTATAGTGCTCCCCTGTAACGAGCCGAGGAGATCACAGATCCCTTCTGCAAAAATATTGAGAAAATATTTTTCAACAAGCTCAAAATTTTTGTCAGTTGACTTTAGATTCACCCTGTATTCTAATAGCTGGACCAGCTGATCGGCCAATAGTTTTTTTCGTCTCTACGAATTTTTCCCCGTGACATGTAGATCAGTAGTTATGCAGGCAGAGTACGAAGACAGTTAACACTGGTTGACTCGTCAGTTCCACTGATAAGATAACGTTGAAATCAGTAATAACAATGCAAGGCGATTTCTGGTCGACCCTAAAATTGAGCATTAGGTTACATATCCGGGGTCAGGTTACACCTATGGCAATTGGGCGAATTATATTCAAGGCCATCCCCACTCTCTTCCCCAGGGTCCACCCATCCTGTCCATGCACAGCTCTCCCATTGGACACCCATCCCCATCCCCTCTCCCTCCCCTTCTGCATGAATAAGATTCCCCCATTTATAGTTAGAACAAACAAAAAAAACTGTGTGGGATACATCATTCAAGGTCTATGTGCTGTAGTGAGAGGATTAGGTTTGTTATAAGCAAATTAAGTTCTGAATTATTCAACTGCATGAGCTTCTGTACTGGAAGAGTAAGGTCCTTTTGTAAATAATAACTATGATGTAATAAATGAACTTATGGTTTAGTACTAAAACAATCTTTGCAATAAAACTTGTTTATTATTTTTTTTTACATTTCTGTTTTATGGCTTTATTTACAATAAGTTGCAAAGCTACTTTACAACAAATAATTTTTATGATGCCACATATCCATATATACATTTCTTTAAAAATAATACTGTCAGGCTCATTTATACTATTTATCTACATTAAAAACGAGTTGAGAGAAAACCAACTTAGGTACTATATTTCCCATTGAATTAGTACTGTGCAACTAGTTTTTATTCTGTTTGCATTTGTCACTCCTTTTCTACGCAGTATTTATATTTCAGTCATTAATTTCTTATTGGTTTGCCGCGCGGAGTGGCCGTGCGGTTTGAGGCGCCATGACACGGATTGCGCAGCCCCTCCCACCAGAGGTTCGAGTCCTCCCTCGGGAATGGGTGTGTATATTGTTCTTAGCATAAGTTAGTTTAAATAGTGTGTAAATCTAAGCACCGATGACCTCATCAGTTTGGTCCCTTAGGACTTCACACACAACTGAACATTTTTTTCTTATTGGTTTGATCGTTTCTACACTGACGGAAGAAAACGCAACGCCTAGAAGCAACACCGACTCAAAGGAAGGCCTCGGCGCTTGTTGGTGACGTCACGTCAGCTAGGCACGGCGAACGCCAGGTCTGTTGCAGGCAGAAATGCCTGGGCGTGCTTATCACTATAAATCTCTTCTTTTTGGACAAACTGTTTAGTATTGTTTTGGATTCTGCAGTTTTATTTAGATGAAAGATTTTCTTACTATCGCAAAGCAACAAATGAAGATCATAGTTCTGTATTACTGAATCCTGTCGAAACAAACGTAGATCAATGAGAATATGCTTTGCACCATTGCAAGCTTCGGAAATTTTACATTCAAGAAACTATATTTACTTGATCCATTTTGTTATCGAAACTTACCCCAACCCCCTTAGAATGAACTCGTTTCTTTTATTTATTTATTTATTTTCGTTTGACATCATCACTGGAAATGTGAACTAATTTACGTGTAAATGTCCAACTGTTGCCAGCCATTAGATCACAGTCGTTTTCAACGAAAGGAATTCTAAACAGGAAACAAAATAGCTTCATACATCGAAAATACTGCTGAGCTTAAACTTTTTTTAAACATGCACATTAGAAAAGATAAATATTCCCCTCTTGCAACTGAAAGGAGAAACTTTATAAGATAAAAAAAAATTATTTGATAAAACAGGTATCTCTCTTTTGCCTCTTCTTCTGTCCCCCACCCCCTCCCCAAACGTGTACAATCGCAAGATATTTCATTAACATTCAGTGCTCCTCACCCCATAGTCAACAATGATACCTAAAGAAGAGCACCAGTATGTTCACAGTTTCTTGTAAAAGCAACCCAGTACAAACGTAACTTCCTGAGATTTACAAATAAGGTAAATAAGCACGAATTCTGTTGCTGCTGGACCATGAAGTTGTTTTTGTATGTCAATCCTTAAAACAGGTGGAAATTTAAGTTCAGGAGTACACTATTTGTTAAGAAGTGTAATGAACTGCACAATTAATTGATTGCAGAAATCTCTCAAAACAATGTGTGTTGGTCAACTACCGCCAATAGTTTTACATTTTCCTGTGTCAGGGAGGGAGACACCACCATTATGAGTATGCCTGCAACAGACCTGGCGTTTGCCGTGCCTAGCTGACGTGACGTCACGAACAAGCGCCGAGGCCTTCCTTTGAGTCGGTGTTGCTAGAAGGCATTGCGCGACGTAAACGAAACATGATAGGCGTGTTTTTACATCTGAAAGATGATGTATATTCAAATTTCGTGCCAGTCACTTAAGAGTGGCGCTAGTAGCGCCATTATGAGGCTGCAAATCAGGTTTGCATGGTAAACACGCTGCAACGGTCATGTGCATTAGTTAGCTTTGAGATTAGACGTGGTGAGTTGATGTAAGTCAAGAATGCCTTTAAGGCAACAGCTCACTGAGTCTGAATGAGGTCGTGTAATAGGGTATCAGAAGCTAGATGTACCTTCTGCGATACTGCAAGAAGGATTGCCGGCAGCAGTGGTCACGGGAATGTATGGCCACAAGAAGACCAGGTGCCGGAAGGCCACTTGCCACTACTGAGAGGGAAGACCATCGTTTTCGGCATATGGTTCTGGCGCAACGTACTGAATGTGCAGGAGCAATTCGAGCAGCAGTTTACACCGCAGTAACACAATGAGTTGTTCCAAATGGGTTACTTCAAGCACAGCTCCTAACCAGACGCCCTGTAGCATGCATCATACTTACCCCAAACCACCACCATTTGCGACTCCAGTGGTGTCAAGCGAGAGCTCATTAGAGTAAGGGTGTAGGTCTGTTGTGATTTCTGATGAACACTGGTTTTACTTCAGTGCCTGTGATGGCCATGTGTTGGTTAGATGGAGCCCAGCTGAGGGCCTGTAGCCAACCTGTTGCCATGTTAAACACACTGGACTTACGGTGCAGGGAGCGATTTTGTATGACAGCAGGAGCACTCGACTTTCTGTGCTGCCATTAATGAACAGCATTCCTGTGGTTGTTTTCCAACAGGATAACGCCCATCCACATACGGCTACTGTAACCCAACATGCTCTAAAGAGAGTCAATATGTTGCTTTGGACTGTCTGATCAACCGATCTGTCTCCAGTCGAGCATATATGAGACATCATCGGATGATAACTCCAGCACCCTCCATGAACAGCATTAACCGTTCCTGGATTGACCGACCAAGTGCAACAGGCATGGAAGTCAATCCCACAAACTGACATCTGGTATTGACTGGCGACTCCATGGAGTGCTGTGTGCACAACGACCATATACGTGAAATTAGAAGGAAGGTCAGCGTTGGCCGTAATATTGATGGTTTACTGATAGCAAAATCGATTTTCAATCACATAGTGATCATCTTCAGTGCTGTGGTGTACAAAATTAAACTCATAGGCACTGGTATCAAGTTATTATCAGTAAGCAAAGCTAAGAAATGATCACAATAACACTAGTTAACAATAGTTATTGTGATCGTTTCTTAGCTTTGGTTACTGATAATAACTTGATACCAGTGCCTGTGAGTTTAATTTGTACACCACAGCACTGAAGATGATCACTATGTGATTGATAATCGATTTTGCTATCAATAAACCATCAATATTACGGTCAACGCTGACCTTTCTTCTAATTCTAATGACATCTGGTGCCTATTCTACACAATGTGTGCACATTTACATGCTTGTATTCAACATTCTTGTGGCCACAACAGTTACTAATGTACCAGCATTTCACATTTGCAATGGCTTTTCTCGTGCATACATTGACCTATAATCTTACAATGTTAATCACTTAAATATGTTACCCAGACAAATGTATTCCTGAAATTTCATTACTCTGTATCAATTATTTTTTGATGCTGCAATTTTTTCCCATCAGTGTAGCAGTGCATCTAGCAGCAGCAAGTGAAGAAAACCAGTCTCTCTCTCTCTCTCTCTCTCTCTCTCTCTCTCTCTCTCTCTCTCTCTCTCACACACACACACACACACAAATAAATATATATACAATATAACACACACACACACACAAACACATGCCCACATAGTATGCAGTCGTGTATATAGTGCACACAAAATATACAATTTGCAGGCACACATAACGTGCAATCATTCAAGCATACTCATACACACATCTACAGCACAGGTTCATCTAAGTATTCCACCCAGACTCGTACACACATCCAATATTTACATATAAATACACATCCATGCACTCATTCGCTCTTATGTGAATAATGTGAGTACGGGAGGGTCGCGATCAGGTCCCCACAGATAAACAATTTCAGTGTGATCGAAAGGGTAGTAGTGCACCATATGCAGGGCGCAGCAAACGCCCTCCAAAAGACATATTTTGTAATCTTCGTTTGCGATAATCTTTGAGGCTACAAGATACACATCCTTAGCCAATAACCTTCTTATTTTGTACGGTTATTCCGTAAGGATTATCGGCCAAATAATCAATCGTGTCGAACGCTTCAGGTATGTACCTAATTACTTCATATGGATCACACCCTTTTATCCAGTAGATGAAACACACTGTATCAATAGAGTGTGTTCTGAAATTCCTGTTAGAAACTGCTAGAACTTGTAGAGGGGAGTGAGTACATAATATTTTGAATAGGAACCCATGTCCAGGAACGTACCGTTCCCGTTCTACGAAGTTTCCAATTAAAATAAGTAACATTTCAACGTCTGCTGAGGGAAAGAGAAAAATCTCAGAGTAGCTTGTCCTGGTGTGCAATAGGGTAGACAGGATGACGTGAAATACGTGAGACGATAACCTGGTGTCACTTAGCGTCTGCCTTGCTGCGAGACCTATTCAATGCCTGTGCGTCTCCAATACAGTAAACATGGTTCGGTACACATTTTCGGAATACGCAGGCGTGCTCCTTGCATATGGCGAAGCTCTAGGCAACGGAAGAGCTGCTAGTCGGCTGTATCATGAACATTTTCTGTAACACAGTACGCCATTGCACAAACTTTTTGCCAAGTTAAGCAGTGGCTGCGAGAAACAGGTATCTTCATCGTGAGAAGGCAGGACTTTGGTGCTCCACGGCAATGCCACACCCCGTAATTTGAAGATGTACAGCACCGCGTTGAAGAGAAACCGTCAACGAGTGCTCGAACAATTGTGCGTGCAATGAGCGTTAGTCACAGTATCGTCTGTGACGTTCTGCATGAGCAACAATTGTATCCATACCACTTACAAAGAGTACACGCTATGGAGCCAGCCGATTTTCCATAACGTGTTGCCTACTGCACGTGGTTCCTGCAACGCTGCATTCAACACACCCCTGTTTCCACATCGTGTTCTGTTCACAGATGAATGTAAGTTCACTTCGAACGGTGTTCTGAGTTCGCGAAACAGTCACGTCTGGGCACATAAAAACCCTCATGCCACGCATGTTCAGGGATTTCAGCACTGGTTTGGTATTAACGTGTGGGCAGGTATTCTGGACGGTCATGTGATTGGGCCATACCTCCTACCACGCAAGGTAACTGGCCCTGCATACTTGATCTTTCTACAAAACATATTGAACCCATTCTTGGAAGCTGTACTACTAAATGTCCATCAGGAAATGTGGTTTCAGCATGATGGTGCACCATCTCACTTCTCACATGCGGTTCAGAGAAGTCTCCACAGACGATATGGTGAAAGATGGATACGCCGAGGGGGTCAACCGCGTGGTCACCGCGTTTGCCGGATTTAACTCCTATGAACTACTTCCTGTGGGGTCGTATGCAAAGTTCAAATTAAGGTACTCCTGTAGACACAGAGGAAGATCTGCTGGTACGAGTTATGGCCGCTGCACCAGATGTTGAAGAGACACCAGGTGGGATGGAGAGTGTGTACCAGAACATGCTTCGTAGGTACAATGTCTGTAACAATGTTGGTGGTCGCCACATCGAGCCGCTGTTGTAATGCATCAGTGCTGTTCTGTACGTACAGTTTGTTGGATTCTATTTTATTTTAGAATAATGTGAACAAGTAATGTTTAAGTGTTAATACAAACAAATATGCTTAAGTGATAAATTGATGTTTTGTTGGGTTTCCTTTCGAATTGTTTCCCAACAATTGTACTGCGTCACGCATAATTCAATTCCTCAAGCAGAGGTGGATGAGCTAAACGTCAGGATTGAAACCATTATAGTACGGAAATGGTATTATCCGGCTATGGGTTCCTATTCAAAATATTATTTACTCATTGCCCTCTACAAGTTCTAGAAGTTTATAAAGAGAATTTCCAAACACTGAACAAATTAATTTGGGATCGAAACCTCATAGCGAGATCGATACATATCGAGTTTGGCGAGGTTCATAATACACATACCGACATGGACAGGCTTCATCGATTGCACTGAAACCATAGCCATTCCGCAGCAACTAGTCCTTTATTGAAGCTAGTTGCCCGCTTAAAATTTGGCGTGGCGATGTAATCTCTTGCGCCATAACGCCCATTCCAATGCTAAACTAAATGAGTATCGTAGTGGCCCCCTGTTCGGTGTTTATATCAATGTACTCCTTCGGCCAGAGATACTGCTGAAAGTAGATGCCAGGGCTGACTCTAATAAGTGTCATCCCCAAACTCAGACATTTCTGGAGGTTTTGTAGGGCAGGTGTATCTGTGATTACTCCCCAGCGTTGTCATCAGATTGGAGGTGGAAGCATTCCGCGGGACTAGGCACTCCGGACACAGAGGCAAGTCACTGTGCGCATCATGCAAATAGTATAATACAAGGCAGGATCCAAAAAGTATTTGTCCAGGCATACACTCCAGAATTTCTCAAAAATGTCTGCGAGCAGGCGTTCATCGGTGTACATACGCGATCTGGCATTTGAAGTCCTACCAAACATTCATCACTTATCCATACTTTGCATTCGTTATGGTCGTGCCTGTAAGTTTACTGGAGAAAGTAGTTATGTCGGTTAATGTGATTTCGTTGAGTCTCTTCTTCGAATCCAGGTATTCATAAGGAAATCCCCACTGCCTCGTTACAAGCTGAAACTTCGCGTCATCAGTATATGCAGCTTGGTGATATGCGTATTCTCCTCATGTATTGTCTCAGCATGTTTCTGAAGAGGTGCATGCATGAAACATAGTGAATCCAGGAAGCAGAGCGTTATTCCTGACGTTATTCGCTGAAATGTTATCTATTTTTCAACGGTATCAGGTATGACACTGACACTATCGTTTTTCAAGCCGAAACAAGAAACTAAGCATGATATCGTCTCAAACTATAGAAAAAGGCAGGTATATGTTGTGGCAACTGGTATTCCAAGTTGCACTCATAATTCCCCCCATGATGACAGTGGTCACTATTTGGAGTTCCCGCTTCTCTATCCATCGGCAGCCCACTAATATGACAGTCAACTGCCTGTTCATGTAAGGCACCATTCGCGGCGAATTGGTGAAGGCAATGCTGTTGTGATACATCTCACCAACACGCCGCGCAAATATTTCGAAGTCACAAAGGAGCCACCCCGCAGGGCTATCCCCGACGTATGGAGTCATACGAGCATACAGCTTGATACATTGCCTCATGTTGTACCCACCGTTCTCTGAACGTGGCGGGAAAGGAAGGATAATCGACTTCACAATGCGCCACAAAAGTTAGCAGTCCCTCGAATTCAATAAGTGCAACAAAGAGGCCGCGCTGCTGATGGGTGGACGTTCTCAGACTTTAAGAACATTTAATCTTTTGTAGGCATTTTCACACGTGCCGTTCCTGACTAGAGCACTCAATCCAGTACTCTCCTAAAAACTTGCTCTTAATAAAAGAGTTGAGGCGTCTATTACAAAATGCTGTATAAGTGTTTTTTTTTATTCAACTAGGAGTAAAGTAGACAGAAGATGCTTTTCATCCACATGTAGGTACTTCTCGTCCTTAGAGTATAGCAACAAATCTGTGTGTTTGGGGCACTGATCCGCTACTTGGGAAAAATAGAGCAGTCTGACTAATTTATTCTTTACTTCTTTCTGCACAGTGGTTTCCTCGTCGTCTTCTGGCTTGCTGTCATCATTTATTGCTTTACCGTAAACGTGAAATTAATAATCCGGATTCTGCCGCTCAAATTTATAATGCCCGCAGACATTTGATGTTTGGTTTATAATTGTACATTCAGGAGGAACGCTATAAATTTCTATCGCAAGCCAGAAACAACCATACAAAACAAAATTCATCCCCCAAGCACTAATCTGGAAATTAATACATGCTTTTTTAGTAGCGATATCTTTCGGCAGAGGGATGAAATTTGACCCCATTAACTGGATCAAAAAATGCCAGTACGTATCGAGGAAGAGTACACAGCTGAGTATCTTACCAGAGCCTGCTGCCTGGATTTCGGAAAAATGGCTCAGTACGACACTCCCAGTAAAATTTCCGAACCACTCTGCGATTGACTCCCCGTGCAACATCACACGATTTCTCCCCCAGTTCTATGTGGCGTTGGTCAGAATTGTGGTGATATTTGGTGCCAGTACATCACTAATACATCTTACCTCTCACATGAACTTATGAGCTCAGGCCTTTTCTTGGCATGCGTCGACACCCTTCTGTTCGATGGGTCGTGGATCCAGAGGGTGACGTCGCAGGGCGCCACGCTTTTGCACCATTTCAGGGGAAGATTGTAGATACCTTTTCGTCGCAATTGAACCTTTTAACTGTGTTGCACAGTGTAAACGGAGATCAGTGGGACATGCAGCCTGGTGAATGAACAGCGGATAAACCAAGGGAGGCCCTGTTGAATTCCTTATGAAGGAGAAGAGGACCCAATGGAAGTGTGCATAAGTTTGTTCTTTTTTTTCTATTACTTTTCTGTTCGTTCTCTTTGAACAACTTCAACACAAGGTAATGAATACATCAACAAAAAGTTGATAGTTATTTTTTTCTCTCTTTGCTAGTGTTTATCCCATCCAGTACAGTGTCCTATTTTAGAGGATTTGGCAAGTTTATATTACTTTATAGCCGGATATCCTTTCTGACGCAACAGTCGTCATGGTAACTTAAGGGAGGGAAGTACTGGGTGCAAACTGTCTGTAAATCGTGTGAACTTCATTCTGTGTGTTAACGTATTTTAACACTATGAGTATCGTATTCACCGACGCGGAATTTGGGGAACAACCCAGCGTTTGCCTAAACGAGCGCGAAAAACCGACTGAACACCACTCTCAGGCTGGTCGTTGTACCCGCCCGTTGTCGTTAAACCGCATCGCGGATTCGATCCGGGTCTTCCTCATCTCCGTGTCTCGCAAGCTAGCGCGCTGCACGTTACATTATACAAGCAGGTCAGTGGGCCAAGACTGAGAATAGCCTTAAAAATTTTGTTACTGTAAGAGCAGTACGGCAGGACAGAAGACAGTGAAGGTTAATAATGTCATTATAGTGTCGATAAATCTTGTATTGAGGAGTGTTACACATTGGAATGTTTTCAGACTTTCGCCTCTAACAATGGGTCAACACAAGTATGCATCTATGCCCACCTGTACATGCAGTTTTTTTTTTCGGCACGATGGAAATTACCAGCAGGACAACGCAACGTGTCTCATAGCTCGCAGAATACGTGCGTGATTCGAAGAGCACCAGGATGAGTTAACCGTCCTCTCCTGGCCACTATACTCCTCCGATTTAAACCGAGTCGATAATCTGTGGGACCACCTTGATCGGGCTGTTCAAGTCGTGGTTCCTCAGTCAAGAAACTAAGTGCACGAGGCCACGGCACTGGAGTGGACTGGCTCCAAATGCCTGTTGGTATTTTCCAGAACTTCATTGACTCTCTTTCTGCACGTCTCGCAGCGGACCGCACTGTAAAAGGCAGTTATTCGGGCTTTTGACAGGTGGTCACGTTAATGTGACTGAACAGCGTATAACTGGCTTCGCTCGTCAGACACGAACATCAAATCTGTTAGAATTGCTATAGTTTTTACAGGCCTGATGATGGTTATGAAATCAAATGGTATGAGACTTCTGGCTGTTTTATCTGTATATTATTTACAACGATCGCTGTATCTCCTCAGGCCGTGCCTGCGTCTGTCCATTTAAGTTTGACAATCTTAAAGCGATTTTAGGCCGCCTCAGTAGATGAGCGATCAACTTGTCCGGCTGTCATGCGAAGGACACGTTCACAATTCCTGGTACTGTCAGGGATTTTTCCTTTTTTGGAGGACCAGAACGGGATACACCACTTGAGGAGCTCCTCTTAAACCAACGGTTGTTGTGTACAAAAGCTTTGATTCGTGAAATACTGTCAGTTGGCCTGACGTAAGTTAATGCTCTGATCCTCGGCGCGTGTCTTAACAAGTGAGCTTCCACAAATGAGAGAAAAATCCGTGATATCAGTGCTTCAACAAAATGACCTTTTGTTGAGAATGAACAGGCATCTTTCAGTGAGCCACGCAAAAGCTGTTCGGGCTCTTCTCGTAAAACGAGGACTTATTCTTTTGCATCACCGCCTTTCTCCGCCAGCTTTTGTCCGATCTCGTTGAAAGCTTTCTTCTCTAATTGCTTGTTTCACATGAATCGTTAAATAACAGACTTCCGTTTACTTCGGAGTCAAAAAGTGACCCTCACTGTACGGGATGTGACCTGCAGAGCTCAGGCACGTCGTACTTACGAGACTATACAGCAATACAAGTCAGGCTACCACAATCATTGCAACACCGCCTCCACTGCCACCAACACGAACACCACCGCTCTGATAAAAGTGATAGACAAAAAAGATGCTATTATTATGTGTGTATTAGAATTCAGCAAGGTTAAACACCTGTGACTTGAGCTATCTGTTCCTGGACTTGTCTTCTGAGCAAAGTCGTGTGGTCAGTTTTGCCCTACATATTCCTACATTTCTCCAGAACAGAAAATGATCTTCCCTTAGTTCGGTTTCTACCAAATTCTACCAATTTCTAAATAATTCGTATCAGTATTTCGCACCAGTGACGAATGAAACCGATGGTTCAGTAATATTTATCACTGTCAGCACCTGATTGCATCTTAATTAGAGTTATTACATGCTTCTTTAAGTCTGAGGGTATTCCGTTTTTCTTATAAATCTTGCATACCAGGTGGAATAGCTTTGACACAATTAACTCTTTCATTTACCTTCTTCGGCTCATGCTTTTAAGTGTCCTGTCAAATAAGTTCTTGCATATCCCTCATTGCTTCTTCATCTCCTTCTCTTTGCTTCCTATAATATTGTCTTCCAGTACGTTAACCTTGTATACCTCCTAGATATTTTCCTTTGAGCTTCCAGCCTTCCCTTCTTTGCTTAGTACTGTCTTGTCATTTGAGCTCTTGATGTTCACATAGTTGCTTCTCGTTGCTCCAAACGCTCCTCTAATTTTGCATTGTCATGCATGCTTCTATAGCTTTGCATTTGTCCTCTAGCCTTTCCTGTTTTGCTATTTTGTACTTTCTGTCGGTCTCTTTTTTGGCATATGTATTTCCTCTTGGCTGCTTCTTTTGCTTCATTTTTATATTTTCTCCTTTCGTCAGTTAACTTCAGATTATTTTGTGTTGTTCAAGGATTTATACTATCTATTGCCTCTTTGATTCTCTCCTGTCTTCACTGTGTCCACATGTGTGCAAAATATTATGGGACTTAACTGCTAAGGTCATCAGTTCCTAAGCTTACACACTACTTAACCTAAATTATCCTAAGGACAAACACACACACCCATGCCCGAGGGAGCTGTCTTCATTATTTCACCTCTCAAAGCTACCCATTTGTCTTCTATTATATTTATTTCCCCTGCGTCAGTCAACCATTGCCTAATGCTCCCTTTGAAACTTTCAGCAACATCTGGTTCCGATGCGAAACAACCGCTGTATCATTGTAAGAGGTAAAGAGGCGAGCGAGTGTGCCGGGGCTTATCCCAGTTCATTACTACCAGCACCACTTTATTATAATGCGCCTGTGCTTAACATACAAATGATTGCACCATAATTTAAGAGTAAAATTAAAAATTAAAGTAACTTTTCCAAACTTCCTCAGTGTATACTTAATAATGTTAACGTTGTAAAGTTTCATAGTGATCAGATCTTAAGGAAGAAAATAAGTGGCGCTGAGTAACAAAACTAGAAAGCTAAAAACTGGTCAGAATATGCAAATGTATGTCACAATAAACTGACAAGTCTCAACATGATCAGAGCAATATTTTGGTTAAAATCGGCGTTTTTACGTAAAACTAAAGCCATTAAATATTAGACCAGAAAGCTGAAAATTCGTATGTAGCCTCAGTTTCATTTGTTGTTGTTGTTGTGGTCTTCATTCCTGAGACTGGTTTGATGCAGCTCTCCATGCTACTCTATTCTGTGCAAGCTTCTTCATCTCCCAGTACCTACTGCAGTCTACATCCTTCTGAATCTGCTTAGTGTATTCATCTCTTGGTCTCCCTCTACGATTTTTACCCTCCACGCTGCCCTCCAATACTAAATTGGTGATCCCTTGATGCCTCAGAACATGTCCTACCAACCGATCCCTTCTTCTAGTCAAGTTGTGCCACAATCTTCTCTTCTCCCCAATCCAATTCAGTACCTCCTCATTAGTTATGTGATCAACCCATCTAATCTTCAGCATTCTTCTGTAGCACCACATTTCGAAAGCTTCTATTCTCTTCTTGTCTAAGCTATTTATCGTCCACGTTTCACTTCAATACATGGCTACACTCCATACAAATACTTTCAGAAACGACTTCCTGACATTTAAATCTATACTCGATGTTAACAAATTTTTCTCCTTCAGAAACACTTTCCTTGCCATTGCCAGTCTACATTTTATATCCTCTCTACTTCGACCATCATCAGTTATTTTGCTCCCCAAATAGCAAAACTCCTTTACTACTTTGAGCGTCTCATTCCCTAATCTAATTCCCTCAGCATCACCCGACTTAATTCAACTACATTCCAATATCCTCGTTTTGCGTTTGTTGATGTTCATCTTATATCCTCCTTTCAAGACACTGTCCATTCCGTTCAACTGCTCGTCCAAGTCCTTCGCTGTCTCTGACAGAATTACAATGTCATCGGCGAACCTCAAAGTTTTTATTCCTCCTCCATGGATTTTAATACCTACTCTGAACTTTTCTTTTGTTTCCTTTATTGCTTGCTCAATATACAGATTGAATAACATGGGTGATAAGCTACAACCCTGTCTCACTCCTTTCCCAACCACTGCTTCCCTTTCATACCCCTCGACTCTTATAACTGCCATCTGCTTTCTGTACAAATTGTAAATAACCTTTCGCTCTCTGTATTTTACCCCTGCCACCTTCATAATTTGAAAGATAGTATTCCAATCTACATTGTCAAAAGCTTTCTCTAAGTCTACAAATGCTAGAAAAGTAGGTTTGCCTTTCCTTAATCTTTCTTCTAAGATAAGTCGTAGGGTCAGTATTGCCTTCGTCTCCGGCCATCATGATTTAGGTTTTCCGTGATTTCCCTAAATCGCTTCAGGCAAATGTCGGAATGGTTCCTTTGAAAGGGCACGGCCGATTTCCTTCCCCATCCTTCCCTCACCCGAGTTTGCGCTCCGTCTCTAATGACCTCGTTGTCGACGGGACGTTAAACACTAATATCCTCCTCCTCCTCCTCCAGTATTGCCTCACGTGTTCCAACATTTCTACGGAATCCAAACTGATCTTCCCCGAGGTCGGCTTCTATCAGTTTTTCCATTCGTCTGTAAAGAATTCGCATTTGTATTTTGCAGCTGTGACTTATTAAACTGATTATTCGGTAATTTTCACATCTGTCAACACCTGCTTTCTTTGGGATTGGGATTATTATATTCTTCTTGAAGTCGGAGGGTATCTAGCCTGTCTCATACATCTTGCTCACCAGATGGTAGAGTTTTGTCAGGACTGGCTCTCCCAAGGCCGTCAGTAGTTCTAATGAAATGTTGTCTACTCCGGGGGCCTTGTTTCGACTCAGGTCTTTCAGTGTTCTGTCAAACTCTTCACGCAGTATCATATCTCCCATTTCATCTTCATCTACATCCTCTTCCATTTCCATAATATTGTCCTCAAGTACATCGCCCTTGTATAGGCCCTCTATATACTCCTTCCACCTTTCTGCTTTCCCTTCTTTGCTTAGAACTGGGTTTCCATCAAAGCTTTTGATATTCATGCAAGTGGTTCTCCTTTCTCCAAAGATCTCTTTAATTTTCCTGTAGGCAGTATCTATCTTACCCCTAGTGATATACGCGTCTACATCCTTACATTTGTCCTCTAGCCATCCCTGCTTAGCCATTTTGCACTTCCTGTCGATCTCATTTTTTGAGACGTTTGTATTCCTTCTTGCCTGCTTCATTTACTGCATTTTTATATTTTCTCCTTTCATCAATTAAATTCAATATTTCTTCTGTTACCCAAGGGTTTCTACTGGCCCTCGTCTTTTTACCTATTTGATTCTCTGCTGCCTTCACTATTTCATCCCTCAAAGCTACCCATTCTTCTTCTACTGTATTTCTTTCCCCCATTCCTGTCAATTGTTCCCTTATGCTCTCCCTGAAACTCCTTACAATTTCTGGTTCTTTCAGTTTATCCAGGTCCCATCTCCTTAAACTCCCACTTTTTGCAGTTTCTTCAGTTTTAATCTACAGTTCATAACCAATATATTGTGGTCAGAGTCCACATCTGCCCCTGGAAATGCCTTACAATTTAAAACCTGGTTCCTAAATCTCTGTATTACCATTATATAATCTATCTGATACCTTTTAGTATCTCCAGGATTCTTCCGTGTATACAACCTTCTTTCATGATTCTTAAACCAAGTATTAGCTATGATTAAGTTATGCTCTGCGCAAAATTCTACAAGACGGCTTCCTCTTTCATTTCTCTCCCCCAATCCATATTCACCTACTATGTTTCCTTCTCTCCCTTTTCCTACTGACGAATTCCAGTCACCCATGACTATTATATTTTCGTCTCCCTTCACTACCTGAATAATTTCTTTTATCTCATCATACATTTCTTCAATTTCTTCGTCATCTGCAGAGCTAGTTGGCATATAAACTTGTACTACTGTAGTAGGCGTGGGCTTCGTGTCTATCTTGGCCACAATTATGCGTTCACTATGCTGTTTGTAGTAGCTTACCCGTACACCTATTTTTTTATTCATTATTAAACCTACTCCTGCATTACCCCTATTTGATTTTGTATTTATAACCCTGTATTCACCTGACCAGAAGTCTTGTCCCTCCTGCCACCGAACTTCACTAATTCCCACTATATCTAACTTCAACCTATCCATTTTCCTTTTTAAATTTTCTAACCTACCTGCCCGATTAAGGGATCTGACATTCCACGCTCCGATCCGTAGAACGCCAGTTTTCGTTCTCCTGATAACAACGTCCTCTTGAGTAGTCCCCGCCCGGAGATCCGAATGGGGGACTATTTTACCTCCGGAATATTTTACCCAAGAGGACGCCATCATCATTTAATCATACAGTAAAGCTGCATGCCCTCGGGAAAAATTACGGCTGTAGTTTCCCCTTGCTTTTAGCCGTTTCATTTATAAACATTAAATACGTGATACCATTAAGCTACCTCTGTTATTTTCAAGTTGTTTACTAAAAATCAAATTTGGAATGAAAACACCCTGATTCACGGTAGATTAAGTATCATTTATATTTTTAATAGAAAGTTCTAGTTATAGCACTCGATTATATTCATGAAATAATACAGCTGTACCAAGCAATAACAATGATTAGAAGGAATCTTAAACAGGCAGTCCAGAGGTCTTTTTCTGCTGTCGGCTCCGTTCTAAGAATTCTAGCCGGCAAAGTTTAAATGCGTCCCGCTAAAGTTTTTTCAGTAACTAAAGCAAAATTAACTCTGTTTATACAAAAATTAAGAAGATTGTAGATTGTTAAGCGACAGAGCTAATAATTAACACGTGTCCGAGAAAGCGGCCATTTAGATCTTGCTACCTGTGCGGTCCGCTTCGCCACTACATAAATACAGCCAGAGAGGCAGATTTAGGATACACTTTACACCGAGATATCAAACTGTCCGCTTCAGTCAAACGCCCGCGTGCGTTGTGCGTCGGATGACGTCAGACTTGAATACGTTTCTGGTAAAAGCAGGAAGTGAACTAGCGAGGACTGTATACCGTCCTGGATCGCTTGGATTTCATGGAAGTTTGTGTGCCGCCCGTAATGTGGCCTGGCAAGTGGCGATATTACTTTCCACTTTTAAGGTGAGGAATTAACTTCTAGTGATTAGAAGTCAGGGCGACAGACCATTTTACTTGGAACGTCCCACAGAAGTTACCTCTGAACTGTTAATAGTGCCGTTTCCGATAGGGATATTAGTTACAATACCAAGACTTATATTTAGAGCTTGTGAACTTTTACAAAATATATCAATCAAAACTGTCCGCCACTGGTGGCTGAGTGGTCAGAGCGACGGAATGTCATACCTAACGGGCCGGGTTCTACTCCCAGCTGGGTCGGAGATTTTCTCCGCTCAGGGACTGGGTGTTGTATTGTCCTTATCATCAACATTTCATCCCCATCGAAATGCAAGTTGCCGAAGTGTTCAACTCGAAAGACTTGCACCAGGCGAACGGTCTGCCCGACGGGAGGCCCTAGCCACACGGCATTTCCAACTCAAAACTTTTATTTATAGTCATAGTTCTTGATCCCGTTGAGTAAATAGTAAGTAGGAACATGTGGACTTGGAGACTGGAAATTATGGTCAGTACGTTCTCGTCGCTATCTGACTGACCGTAAAAATAGTTTTCAGGCTCTCGTAGACGGCGAAGGTACGTAGAATGGACACTCAGACACTTTAAGAATCTTTTCATGACGACATAACGAAGTAATAACCGTTTGATTATCACCCTCTACCTCACACTTTGTACAGTTTACCCAGGTTTCCTCTGTTTTAATTTTTATCTTTCTGCAATTGCTTCAATATTAATCTATAGATTATAACCAATATATCATGGCCAAAGTCCACATATGCTTCTGTAAACGTTTTGCACTTCAAAATATGGATTCTAAATGTCTCTCTTACCGTTATATAATCTGAGACGTTCCGCTGTCTCCGGGACTCTTCCACATACACAACTTCTTTAACGATTCCTAAACCAAGTGTTATGGATGATTAAATTATACTTTCCGCAAAATTCTACTAATTAGCTTCTCTTTTCATTATTCTCTCCCACTCCATATTCAACTATTTTTTATTACTTTCTTTAACTACTATCGAATTCCTGTCTCCTACCAAAAACCAAATTTTCGTCTCCCTTAACGATCTGAAAAATGTATTTTATCTCATCGTATCTCTTTAAATCAATTAACAATCTGCGGAACTAGGAGACATGTAAACTTACCCCCGTTTAATTTTGTGATGGTCATCCTGTAAAGGAAATAAAACCATACAATTTTAACTACAATTCACTGATTTCTGTACCCTAAAAACATGCTGCATAAAAACACGAGTTTACACACACACACACACACACACACACACACACACACACACACGCACAAGATATTGAGAAGGAAAGGCCAAGAACGCTTATCTCCCCTATACTGGCTTAATCTCAAGAAATATCAGCAAAATTCAAATGGTTCAAATGGCTCTGAGCACTATGGGACTTAACATCTGAGGTCATCAGTTCCCTAGAACTTAGAACTACTTAAACCTAACTAACCTAAGGACATCACACACATCCATGGCCAAGTCCGGATTCGAACCTGCGACCGTAGCGGTCGCGCGGTTCCGGGCTGAAGCGCCTAGAACCGCTCGGCCACAATGGCCAGCGAAATATCAGCAAACGCTTAGGAATACAAGTCATCCAGTGCATTTCTCTCCACAAACAAAAATAACAGGTTTGCTTTGTAATAAAATGCCAACGGCCTGCCGCAGCCGTAACACCGGTTCCCGTCAGATCACCGAAGTTAAGCGCTGTCGGGCTGGGCTAGCACTTGGATGTGTGACCATCCGGTCTGCCGAGCGCTGTTGGCAAGCGGGACGCACTCAGCCTTGTGAGGCAAACTGAGGGGCTACTTGATTGAGAAGTAGCGGCTCCGGTCTCGGAAACTGACGGGAGAGCGGTATGCTGACCACATGCCCCTCCATATCCGCATCCAGGGGCGTCTGTGGGCTGAGGATGACACGGCGGCCGGTCGGTACCGTTGGGCCTTCATAGCCTGTTCGGGAGGAGTTTAGTTTTTAGTTTTTTCGTAATAAAATGGAATAAAATGACGAAATGGGGCATTACAAGTGCAGTACTATGAAGCACTATTTCAATTTCGGGGAATGTACTACTATATCGAAAGAACGTATAGTGTCTGAGGCGCTGGCTCTCTTCTGGGAACTTCTTACGCCATAACTTGTAGCCAGAAATACGCAAGCCTTCTTCTACACTCCTGGAAATTGAAATAAGAACACCGTGAATTCATTGTCCCAGGAAGGGGAAACTTTATTGACACATTCCTGGGGTCAGATACATCACATGATCACACTGACAGACCCACAGGCACATAGACACAGGCAACAGAGCATGCACAATGTCGGCACTAGTACAGTGTATATCCACCTTTCGCAGCAATGCAGGCTGCTATTCTCCCATGGACACGATCGTAGAGATGCTGGATGTAGTCCTGTGGAACGGCTTGCCATGCCATTTCCACCTGGCGCCTCAGTTGGACCAGCGTTCGTGCTGGACGTGCAGACCGCGTGAGACGACGCTTCATCCAGTCCCAAACATGCTCAATGGGGGACAGATCCGGAGATCTTGCTGGCCAGGGTAGCTGACTTACACCTTCTAGAGCACGTTGGGTGGCACGGGATACATGCGGACGTGCATTGTTCTGTTGGAACAGCAAGTTCCCTTGCCGGTCTAGGAATGGTAGAACGATGGGTTCGATGACGGTTTGGATGTACCGTGCACTATTCAGTGTCCCCTCGACGATCACCAGTGGTGTACGGCCAGTGTAGGAGATCGCTCCCCACATCATGATGCCGGGTGTTGGCCCTGTGTGCCTCGGTCGCATGCAGTCCTGATTGTGGCGCTCACCTGCACGGCGCCAAACACGCATACGACCATCATTGGCACCAAGGCAGAAGCGACTCTCATCGCTGAAGACGACACGTCTCCATTCGTCCCTCCATTCACGCCTGTCGCGACACCACTGGAGGCGGGCTGCACGATGTTGGGGCGTGAGCGGAAGACGGCCTAACGGTGTGCGGGACCGTAGCCCAGCTTCATGGAGACGGTTGCGAATGGTCCTCGCCGATACCCCAGGAGCAACAGTGTCCCTAATTTGCTGGGAAGTGGCGGTGCGGTCCCCTACGGCACTGCGTAGGATCCTACGGTCTTGGCGTGCATCCGTGCGTCGCTGCGGTCCGGTCCCAGGTCGACGGGCACGTGCACCTTCCGCCGACCACTGGCGACAACATCGATGTACTGTGGAGACCTCACGCCCCACGTGTTGAGCAATTCGGCGGTACGTCCACCCGGCCTCCCGCATGCCCACTATACGCCCTTGCTCAAAGTCCGTCAACTGCACATACGGTTCACGTCCACGCTGTCGCGGCATGCTACCAGTGATAAAGACTGCGATGGAGCTCCGTATGCCACGGCAAACTGGCTGACACTGACGGCGGCGGTGCACAAATGCTGCGCAGCTAGCGCCATTCGACGGCCAACACCGCGGTTCCTGGTGTGTCCGCTGTGCCGTGCGTGTGATCATTGCTTGTACAGCCCTCTCGCAGTGTCCGGAGCAAGTATGGTGGGTCTGACACACCGGTGTCAATGTGTTCTTTTTTCCATTTCCAGGAGTGTAATAACGTGGAGTAACACTGCCGCCCTGGCCCCCTCGTTTGCCTACTATATCACCCGTCGAACATGTCTGGAACGTGATTTACGGACAACTTGATCATCACGGCATTCCAGCAGCTATTGCTGATACGTTGTGGACTCGCATACAAGCCGCGTAGAATGATGTTTCCCAGGAACATTTAGCAACGTTACTTAGAAGCTTTGGTTATTATTCATAGAAATTTACGCCACACTGAATTCTCAGAGCCGACGATCGTGCAAAGTTCCATAAATCTTATCATTTGTTTGGAAGAGGATTCCGCAAGACTGAAGACCACCTTTCAATCATCTTACGAATCCCGAAATGGCAGAGATTGAGATAATCGTTCGGGGAACAGTAAAGCAACTACAATCGCTTATTAGTGGAAAGACCAGATGCGATACCTGTCAGATTCTACAGAGATTATACATAAGAACTTGCTCCCCTTCTAGCAGTAGCTTATCGTAGTTCGCTGGAGCAACGAAGGGTACCTAGCGAGTGGAAAAAAGCGTAGGTCATTGCCGTTTTCAAGAATGATCGTAGGATAAAAAAATGGCTCTGAGCACTATGGGACTTAACAGCTGAGGACATCAGTCCCCTAGAACTTAGAACTACTTAAACCTAACTAACCTAAGGACATCACACACGTCCATGCCCGAGGCAGGATTCGAACCTGCGACAGTAGCGGTCGCGCGGTTCCAGACTGTAGCGCCTAGAACCGCTCGGCCAACCCGGCCGGCGATCGTAGGATAGATGCACATAATTATAGGCCTATAGCGTTGACGTCAATCTATTGCAAAGTCATGGAACATGCTTTATGCTCAAGAATTATGACGTTTTTCGAGTACGAAAATCACTTCTATAAAACTTAACATGGATTCCGCAAACAGAGATCCTGCGACACGGCTCGCTCTGTTATAAATCTCATAGAGATGAGATCCACAGCGCTGTAGACAACGGTGCTCAGGTTGATTCCGTGTCCCTTGACTTCAGTGAAGCATTTGACACCGTCCTGTACTGCCGTTTAGTAAAAAGAATACGATCTTACCGAGTATCTGACCAGATGTGCGACTGGATTCAAGATTTCCTTGAAGACATATTTTTTTAATTTTATTTTATTTCAGGTTAAGAGTGGTTTCGAACAAACGTCTATTTGGAAGTGTCAGGCACTATTACAGATGATCCTTAAGTCAGATTTAATTATTTGCTATTTGCGTACTCATTTTGCTGGTAGTTGTGAGACACTCGATCGTCGATGCTACGTTTCCATAAATACATAAATAACGAAGCCTGACTGTTGCTCTTATTACCCACTACTCCAGTCTTTTGATACGGTAATGATTTTACTTCATAAGTTATGTTCTTGATGTATTTCATATCCTGCCATTTTTACTTTATCAGACGCGTGTATCGCATCAGAGTCATGGATCTTGGCCGATTTTGGTTGTATGACACGAAGAATTGTTTCTTCGCAGTAGATGTCTATACACACGCACATGTGCTTGCATCTTTAAAATGAAGTGGCTTAAAAAAAATTTAGACTCCAGCATTGCTTCTCTTCGATCATGGTGGATTATGTTTCATACTGCTGATACTGCTGCCGCATCCAAAGGGCACAAATTATTCTAATTATTTCTGTATTGTCATGCACTGAATTCGTGGCATAAAGATGATTGTAGTGATATGTACCCTTCTCGGTGTTTTGATTTTTATGAACGTTAATGCAGTTCTTTAACCTTCCTGTTCACACTAAGGTGTCTGTACCTTAAACGAATGTTGGAACTTAACTTCTGAGGTCATCAGTCCCCTAGAACTTAGAACTACTTAAACCTAACTAACCTAAGGACATCTCACACATCCATGCCAGAGGCAGGATTCGAACCTGCGACCGTAGCGGTCGCGCGGTTCCAGACTGTGGCGCCTAGAACCGCTCGGCCACCCCGGTCGGCAAACGAATGTTGTATAGAAATGGTAAGTTATGAGGAAAAATAAAATTGTAATTAATTATCTCTGAGGTAAAAGGCGCATAACGACCTGGTTCCTTAGTCCACAAAGGATGATGAAGTTTAATCTTTAATACGTTTGTCTGCAGTTTTTACTTACCATGACATCATCATCCTCAGGAGTGCTCTCCGTTCTGCTCTCGCACTAAAATCACTAAACAACAGCTTACAGCGATTACAGGGTGCGACACAGACAAGCCAATAATAGAAATGCTGCTATCCTCGCACTAACAAAGCTGTCATTCTTACGAAAAATTTTGTGCTCGAATGAAAATGTTACTTCGCACATTTTAAGGAGTAGTCTGCCTGAGAACATGGGGATTTTCTTGCTGAAAAATTTGTAACAAAATATTTCTGTCTGCCAACGTAAAAGAAAGAAGTTTTAAAATGGACCAATAGTGATAGTTCGAAAATAATCTCTGTAGAGTCTGAGGGAATCTCAAAAATTATTCGCTTCACTTTCCAACCCACCTGTAATAGCAAAAGCTCCCAGAAACAATTCCGCCAAACAGCTCGTGGCTGTGTCAAGACCAAAAAAGCTTATGCTCGAGAGGTTCCTCGCCTTCGCCACCTGCCGCCTACAGCCAGGTGCCGTCTGCCAGGCGAAAGTGGCGTGGGGCTATGAGTATATTTGTCAACTGTCATTTTCTTACTTGAAGCTCTAATATTTATCTTGAAGTTATGTATTGGATTTTGCATACCTGAAACTTAAGAACGCTGTTCGGGAGTTGTAAAGCGGAAAAAGGTCTAGCATTTGCGGCACGTTATTCGCTTTGGATTCAACAGAGGGGTAAAGGCAGCAGAGTCACTTCAGAATCTCTGTATTATGTGTATAGGGCCAGTGTCTCTAGCCAAAACACGCCAGAAAAAGATTTTCTTGTTTCAAGAAGAATCTTTCTGGCATGAATGATTTTTCACATTCAGGAGGTGAGGTCTCGACAGGAGACACATTTGATGGATTGTATGTGAGGAACTCATACCATTTAAGCCTAGTGCGACATTTTCATTCAACAGGCAAGGTTCAAAAGTCAGGTGTAGGAGTACTCAATGCTCTGATTCAAAGCAACAGAAATCAAACAGTGATTATTACCGCATTCTTGCTTGAATGCCAACAATTGAGCATTCTATGCAATATTGTCACTGGCGGCGAGCTATGATGCCTTTATGCTAACTTCTTAACAAGAAATTAATAGCTGAGTTGTAACAAGAGTCATATCCTCGCGCAAAGGTCAGTGTGAACATATTTTTCATTCGTTGGCTCAAGAAGGGTGCTGTCCACTAGGAGCTCCTCCGCAGGATCGTCTCCTTCGCAACTGGTATTTGTTGAAAACAACTGAAACACCTTTCTGTCTCAGTGTAAGAGAAACAACAGACTAAACTGCATTGCATTTTGCTACTACACAATAACACACTATGCTGATTTCAAAAACAAAATTGTCCAGGAGATTGTTTGGAAAATAATCACTCAAGCAATTATTACTCTGATCTCATGCCCTAAAATGTTTGGTTTTCCTGTTACTTATCTAACAACTGTCACGAAAATACATTTCTGGACTACAGTGCACTTCAGACTTGGTTTGATGACATCTTTAACTCAGAACCAGTAGGTTTCTACAGGCGTTTAATTGGTAATGTGGTGTCACCGCTAGACACCACACTTGCTAGGTGGTAACTTAAATCGGCCGCGGTCCTGTAGTACATGTCGGACCCGCGTGTCGCCACTGGGTGATCGCAAACCTAGCGCCACCACATGGCAGGTCACAAGACACGGACTAGACCTCGCCCCAGTTGTACGGAAGACATAGCTTGCGACCAGACGTACCAAGCTTTCCTCTCATTTGCCGAGAGACAGATAGAATAGCCTTCAGCTTAGTCCATAGCTACTACCTAGCAAGGCGCCATTTGTATCAGTGCTAATAGCGTACTAATATTCAAGAGAGATGTATTCCAACAAGAGAATAAAGATAAGTATTAAACGCATCTACGTACTTTTCCTCTTATTCATTAATAAGTCTCATGTTCCAGAACTTCAAGCCCGTCTGCGTTAGTTTAGCGTGCACCTAGCTACCTCATTGTGTCTATGCTGTATGAAATAGACACAACAGGTAAACTACTTGAACATTGTCAGACTGTTTTAGATAATGTGAGACAATATATTTTTGGTGACTGATTAATGTTTACTGTTGTGTTCAATAAATTAATGGAAAATGCTGTTAAAATATGCACTGTACTAATACAAATGAAATACAACTTACCATGATAACCTTATGATGAAAGACTATTCTAATAAAACATGAAGTGCCTGTAACATGTGTGTGCCTATATCAGTATGAATTTGTAAGATATTCACTTTGGGCTTCAAAACGGCCTGAGTTTATTTGCTGTCCTGTGTCATACTCAAGTAGTATGGAAAGGTGGAATTTCATAAATAAAATTGAGTACTCACAAAAACCAAAAGTTATGTCAGGAGAAATGCAAAGAGGCATTATGAATTGTGCAGTATCATAAGTTTTTTGCCATTACACTATGAGGTACTGGAAGCAGCGAGAAGATATTTGATGAAGTTTTCTTAAGATTTTCTTATTGATTTTCGATGTAGCTGCTTGTATCTCTGCAACATAGGTTAAAAAGATGGCCTTCAGTAAAACTGAAACTGCGAGTTAACAGAGGCTTCATTTGATAGGCGATCACATTACCCTTGAGCTACTGAAGTGCTGTTAGTCTCTCACTTATTGCCCCAGTGGTGGGCAGGACAGATAAATCACAACGTGAAAGACCAGATTAGTTGCAATTTCGTCGTGAAATGACTTTCATGGACTCAAAACTATAAACTAATAACCTTATATCCCACTTATATGAAAATCACAAAGATTATTCAATGGTAATGACACATGAAAGCAAGTGAATTTAGCGTAATAATTCTTTGCCATCTGCGCAGTAACTCGTCGGCAGCCCCGGATCTACGATATTTCCGAACCTGAGCAAAAACTTGATAGTGGAGTCCCCCTCCCCCTAGAGTATCTGAAATAGGACGTCAAAATTTTTTTAAAATCGATTTCTCAAAAAAAATGTTCATTTTGTAGCGCATATCTTTCTGAAGAGTTTAATATACAAAACGTATATGTTCGAGGAAATGCAAGACATGTTATTTTTTTGTATCTTCATCCTTTTGACTGGAGGTCTTGGGGACCACGGCCGTTCACTATTGTCCTTATGATCTTATTTATTGTGTAGCTACCAGTTTTGGCGCTTCAATGCGCCATCTTCAGGCCTTAGTTGATGCTGCAGGGGCTATCACGATGTATGATTAACTGCATCAGTGGCCAACGTAACTGATTTACGCAGACTATCTGCAACTGTGATGCCAGCACTCCAACTATCAACTGATGTGACCGGGAGAATAAGAACTCTTCAGAAAATTCACATTCTTTATTGCCTATTAGCTTGTAACTTTCTCTTTTGTGTGAAATAAAATTAAATGTAGGAAGCATAAAAGCAGTAAAGACAAGAGATAAACAATACAGTACACATTTCTTCAGTCCTTAGGTCCCAGCATTTTTTTTTCTTTCTAACCTTCCTACAGCTTTACACGACATGCTTTATTTCTGTTACCTCATCGAGGTTCGTCACACGTTTTGCTACATGAAAAATCAAAATGTCGTTGACTAATACTGAAAAAGCTGTTAATACGAATATTCTCGATTTGATTACGTCCATTTTGTCACGGTCCGCCAGATAAAACGAAATAGGCGTTTCTAATACTGCAGCAGTTGTAACACGCCAAATAAGCGAGACTCATTTGGCAGAAATGGTCATTTTTATCTAGCTCATTTACATAAATAACACCACAGAATACAATTCACGAAATACCAATATCAAATGCCTGTTAGGCCTACTACAAGCAAATTAGGAAATAGTTTCATATTTCATTCATATGCTCCAGTTTCTCAAGCATGAGATCGACAAGTAGTAGTAGTACGAATTTTTTATATACATTTGGAATCATTATATTCTTCCATATAACTTGTGTGACGTCACGTTTCTTCTCCTTTCTCATTCTAACAATGTTGACATTACTAATTCTGTAACTATTCCTGTCATGTCAAAACTTATTCTCCGGTTAACTTCGCTAACCCTGCCAGAATCACCGGTATAGTTATGCCGCGTTTATTCTCCGGTCTGGCGCTATTACCTCATTCGTAGAACGCGTTTTCCGCGCTATTCCGAGAATAGAACTTAAGCGGCCCATTCTACAGACATTTCTTTGATAGGATGATGATGTGATTTTTCAGACGGATTACCTCATATTGTTGCTGTGATGCAACATGCCCCTCGCGATGTACAACAACTGCTGTGATCGGCAAGATCACCAGATCTCCGCCAATTGAACAAGTATGGTACACGATGAAGTGGGAACTTACTCGCCCTCCAGAGCCTGCAAGCACCATTGCCGATCTGTGACAAAAAGTGCAAGATACTTGTGATGCTCTATCCCAGGATGCCATTCTTCACCTGAATGGTCGTTTGCATGCGAAAATACACGCCGGAATTGCCTCAAATGTTCCAATGTGTGTGAAATCTTATGGGACTTAACTGCTAAGGTCATCAGTCCCTAAGCTTACACACTACTTAACCTAAATTATCCTAAGGACAAACACACACACCCATGCCCGAGGGAGGACTCGAACCTCCGCCGGGACCAGCCGCACAGTCCATGACTGCAGCGCCCAAGACCGCTCGGCTAATCCCGCGCGGCGCCGGCATTGCCGCCAGAGGGGGATACACTGAGTATTGATGTGATTGTTTGGGCAATCTTTACTGTGACGCATGTATTCCATTTGGTCTGAATTTGTGATCATATTATGGACTATGGACGATTATGGACTACCTGTCACATTACTTTTTTTCCCAGAACTGTAGAACCGAAAACATTACTGTTAATAGCAGTTCTATGCTTTGTAATACTTACACTACCCGACTTCCGAAAAATGGAATTCTTGGTCTTCCCCTACAATGTACCCACTTCCCTCCACGACCAAATTAATTCTTCCTTAATGCCTCAGGATGTGTTTTATCAACGGATCTCCTCATTTAGTTACTTTGTGACGTAAACACCGTTTCTTGTTCGTGCAAATCTGCATTTCAAATCCTCTTTACTTCTGCCATCGCCAATTACTTTGCTCTCAAGTAGCAAAACTCGTCTACTACTTTCAATGTCTCATTTCCTAGTCAGCCAATAGAAAGAGGAAAATTTGTCTTTCTTCTCATGAGGGAGGAACCGGGGAGGAGATAAGTGTTTAGCGTCCCATCGACAACGAGGTCATTTGAAACGGAGCACAAGCTCGGATTGGGGAAGGATGGGGAAGGAAATCGGCCGTGCCTTTTCAAAGGAAGCGCCCCGGCATTAGACTTAAGCGATTTAGGGAAATGGCGGAAAACATGAATCAGAATGGCTGGGCGCAGGTTTGAATCGTCGTCCTCCCGAATGTGAGTCCAGTGTGCTAACCATGGTGCCGCCTCGTTGAGTATTTCTGCTCGTCTGGACACGTCAGATAGACGTGTGACGGTAAGGGAAGCTTTCCTCAAGTACTGGAACTCAAGGAGTCACTGATTTCCTGTCCCAATATCCGCTTCGATATATATAAATGTGGCGCAGTCTCAGCAACGTGATTTACCAAAATGTGTTGTATGGTGAACAATTGGTCGAATAAAACTAGTCTGTCACAACTTTAAATAACAACTATCACCGGAGTATCCTGAAACTTAATTTCACAACTATGGAAAGAAGTTAATAGCAAGATCGTCAACAAGCAGTTGCAGCCCAAAACGATCCTGCTCGCAATCTGTCGGATGAATGTCCAGAATGCAAATCATTTGTAGCAAGCAGGTAAGAGTACTCACAACGACAACCCATAGATGCCGCAATCAGTCCTCGTGAGGGTTTTCTCTATGTATACAGGCATGTAGTGTGCCCCATTAGCAACACGTCATCGTGTGGAGCGAATAGATTTTGCTGACAAACATCGCGAATAAAAGTAAGTCAGAGTACTTGACGACTCAACACAAAAGTCTTGTCTCAAATATAGATAGTGTTGAGGATCAGTGGACAAAGTTCAAAACCATCGTACAATATGCATTAGATGAGTATGTGCCAAGCAAGATCGTAAGAGAAGGAAAAGAGCCACCGTGGTATAACAACCGAGATAAAAAACTGCTGCGGAAGCAAAGGGAACTTCACAGCAAACATAAACATAGCCAAAGCCTTCCAGACAAACAGAAATTACGCGAAGCGAAATGTAGTGTGAGGAGGGCTATGCGAGAATTCAATCAATTCGAAAGCAAAGTTTTATTTACTGACTTGGCATAAAATCCGAATAAATTTTGGTCTTATGTCAAAGCGGTAGATGGATCAAAACAAAACGTCCAGACACTCTGTGACCAAAATGGTACTGAAACAGAGGTTGACAGACTAAAGGCCGAAATACTAAATATCTTTTTCCAAAGCTGTTTGACAGAGGAAGACTGTACTGTAGTTCCCTCTCTAGATGGTCGCACAGATGACAAAATGGTAGATATCGAAATAGACGACAGAGGGATAGAGAAACAATTAAAATCGCTCAAAAGAGGAAAGGCCGCTGGACCTGATGGGATACCAGTTCGATTTTACACAGAGTACGCGAAGGAACTTGCCTCCCCCCCCCCCCTTCTTGCAGTGGTGCACCGTAGGTCTCTAGAAGAGCGTAGCGTTCCAAAGGATTGGAAAAGGGCACAGGTCATTCCCGTTTTCAAGAAGGGACGTCGAACAGATGTGCAGAACTATAGGTCTATATCTCTAACGTCGAGCAGTTGTAGAATTTTGGAACATGTATTATGTTCGAGTATAATGACTTTTCTGGAGACTAGAAATCTACTCTGTAGGAATCAGCATGGGTTTCGAAAAAGACGGTCGTGTGAAACCCAGCTCACGCTATTCGTCCACGAGACTCAGAGGGCTATAGACACGGGTTCTCAGGTAGATGCCGTGTTTCTTGACTTCCGCAAGGCGTTCGATACAGTTCCCCACAGTCGTTTAATGAACAAGTTAAGAGCATATAGACTATCAGACCAATTGTGTGATTGGATTGAAGAGTTCCTAGATAACAGAACGCAGCATGTCATTCTCAATGGAGAGAAGTCTTCCGAACTAAAGCCCGTCTCACACGGAGCAAGATTCGCTGCAAGTTTCCTTGCTGGCTCGCGCGATGGCTGCCTTGCGGGCTCCGTCGTCTGCTAGCGGGCTACCTTGCTGGGTACCTTGTAAGATTTCCAGGATGGGTCCGGTGCTATTTTTCTTGCAAGGTTCCCTGCATGCTACCAATCATGAGACGTTTCGTTTGTGACGTCAGACGCGGAAAGCTTGAGCTGGAAGCCTATGTTCGTAGTTGTTTTTCTGCTGTTGTGAGGTGCGGTAGGAAGTTATTATAATTATTAAATAATGGCACCGCAGTGGTCCAAGGAAGCGACTGAAACTTTGATATGTGCTTATAGGGAAGAACAGTGTCTGTACGTAGTGAAAAGCGCAAATTATTACAATAAAGACTTGCGTGCAGAAGCACTCGAAAGAGTTGCAAGTGCCGTGTGTCTTGTTCGACCATACACGACGAGCAAGGAGTGCTACAGCAAAGTGCACAATCTACGAACTCAATTTAAAGTGGAGCACGCCAAAGTAAAATCAACGAAAAGCAGTGGCGCTGGGATGAACGACGTAAGTACAAAACTATGAATTTTGTGTTGAATGTAGAAACCTACTACTTGCAAACATCGGACACATTTAAGACTATTTCCTAGAAATATCACACTGAATATTTACCCGATTTTTGAAAGCACATAATCTTGAATGGTAATGGATTACAATGTAGCTTTCCCACGTACATTTTACTATGTTAATATGAACTTACAATTTTTCAGATATACAAACCATGTTTATGGTATTACGAGAAGTTAATGTTTTTGGCAGATCATTGCTTGCCAGGAAAGAGCACAGCCATAGGCCTGACTCAACATTCCATGACTGAGGACAATGAAAGTGAAGAGGTAAGTTACCTATTTACTTAAGACAAAAACTGAATTTCATGGGTCTTAGACACATTACAAATGCAATTAGAATACTGTGCTCCACTGTCGTAGTTATTCATACAAAATCATGTAGTGGGTAGTAGTTTTGTAAAATTACTTTTCAAAATGAGGTTATTCTGTTCGAAGCTATTTAAGAACCATAGTAAACCCTGAAGGGATTATTTTTTAAATTTTTTAACCTTTTAAAAACTGGAGCAAAGTAGCCCTAGTGTGGATTAGGCCTAATTTGCTTGTGGATAGGTGTCAGTTTTCTCTGTGGCTTTGATATGGTTTTATTTCTTCTGTATGATTCCCAGTCTTCATCTGAATTTCCTCATCTGCAATTTGTTCTTATGATAGGTCTTCATCACTAGAATAATCAAGCACTGCCTGGTTTCTTCCTTCTATCAGGTTGTTTACTAGTACCTTTTACTGATTCACAAGCATTTTGTGACATTTTTAGCAAATGTTCCATTTGTTATGGATTACTGGAATTCTTTCAGATTTTGTGTGCATTGTAATTTGCATATTGGTGTGCTCTTGGCTTTTGTTTGCATTCATACCCACTGTAATAACACTAATCTCTTAAGCAGTATTCCTTTCAATGTGTTAAGTTCATCCCAAGTTGCTTCAGGTGTGAAAGACAGCAATGAAAATATTGTGGAGCTATTTTGATCAAATTTGTCAGAGGGAAAAAGTTGCCTCAGTTTCCCTGAAATTGGGGCAAAGAACCCCCCCCCCCCACTTTTATAATAACAAAATGTAATTTAAATAGAAGTTACCCCTTATGTAGTAACTGTCTCTTACATTATTTACAAAACTTCAATATGCTCAACTGTTCATTGGTATGTTATGCATTTCATTCAGTTATAGTATTGCAATAATTTTCAGAACGTTTTGCAATTTACAGACATGCAGTATCTGTTCTCAAAGTGTGGATATACAACCATCACCACATCAAAACATCGAAGGCTGTTATAGTCTTGATGTGGATGTGCTGAACGATGTATGCATTGGGGAACAATGTGAAGAAGAAGCACCACCACCACCACCACCACCACCACCACCACCACCACCACCACCACCACCACCACCACCACCACCTACCCATGCCACTCAAAGCAAGGATGGAAGAAGGAAGAGGCCTGGTGACGGGTACATGAGTGCTATTGAGGTAATAGCTAATAAAATATGTGCCACCCAAGACCGCCAACAACCCTCGGCAGAGCTCACTATGGATAGCTGCATGATATTCATTGGTAACCTTGCAAAGGAAATCAAGAGCAATGAAATCAGAATGCAGTTAATAAGAGATCTTGTTAATGTAACAACAGAAACAAAACTGAAAGATCTACAGATACAAATGCAGATCTCGAGTTAAAGTGAAATTGTGTAAGTTCGTGATTTTCATGATGTACAGAAAATAAATGGTATTTAAAATTATTTACTTTATTCCTTTCTTCCAAGTTCCCTTTAATTTCCACTAACATCTTGGCCAACAATATCTTTATTTGTTGTGCTACATACAGTAAAGAAATATGCCAGTCATTGAATTACTTCATTGATGTCATTTACTTATAGCACATCATTCCACTGCCATATGAAATATTGATAAAATAAACGTTTTTTCCCTGCTGTAAGACTTCTATTTATCTCGAACCTGAAATTTTATGAAAGGCTTAAGAGAGAAAATTTTAATTGTCTCTGAAAAACAAATTTCAGCCTTTTTTTCAGCAATGGTATGAGTAGTTACAAATAATTAATCTTCTACTAATGACATAAATTCTATTGAGGTGGATTGATGTAGATATTTGTATAGTTCTTCTGAGATTTAATTTATACATATGTTTACAATGCTTTGTTGAACTGCTTTGAGAAGTCTGTTTTAAGGGTAATGAGAAACAAATGCGAGAAGTGTTATAAGGTCCTTTGTCCACTTACTGCACTTAACATGAAAATGAAGCTTCAAATTTAAAGGTAATATTTCTGCTAATTGAATCAGAAATCAGTTGTTTAGCAAGATCATTTTTATGATTTATGTGCATATCCTCATGGAGCTGAACAGCAACTTTACCAACAGTAAATGCACTCTCAAACATTTAATGGAAATTAATGGTAAAAGTCTAATGACAGATGCAAAAAGGGAAATGTAGATAAAGAAAGCTGTAGTGTTGACTCGTGAAGTTCCTGATTATCCTAATGCAAGCTGTACTACCAACATATTTCATACTAAACCATTTTTTCAGTTTTGAAAGCAATTTTCCAGGAAGGTAAATTAAATGCAATACTAAGAAATCAAACCTTTGTTCATGAAGTATCAGCATCTTCACAATAAGAAAGTGATGTATAAGAAATAGCTAGAACAATTATCAATACCAATTTCAAAATTAAACCACTAATATTGTTACATTCGCTGCCATGGGGTTCCACTAGCCGAGGCAGAGCCTTGGCTATTTCTGCTAGTGGCCACATTGCAGTCAACATAAGAGACTGCCAAAGAAACCATATAAGCTATGTCTAGTAAGGAGAATTGTAAAATAGTTCAAAGAGTAAGTAAAACAGTACACTGATGCAGGAAAGAGGACATTTAATGAAATAGAACTTTCTCATTGTCTGAAAGGAATGAGTAAAGTAAAATCCCTGTAACATAATTATATACTAGCAAACCCAGAACTGCTGGACAATTGTAAAATATGTGTGGGAATTGGATACACATCTTTAGCACCCCTCTCTCCCCATCCTTATCTTACCACTGTATGATCTTGAGCCTTGATTGGAATGTCCCAATATGAGTAAGTGCATCCATTGAGATAACTGGTATACAGGGTATTCTAAAGACTTCTGCTACTGAATTTTTGAGGACAATAATTTCAATGACATTTCACAATTTTAATCTGCATAGGAATAGGATTACAAAGTTTTCTAATCATAACCCACAAGTGCAACTGGCCTCTTTCCTGTAAATATGATTGCTATGACGAAAACTTAGCAGCACATTTTGTATACAATTTGATTATACATAAGTAGGAAGAATTATGATAGGGGAAAAAACTTTAATAACGGTAGACATGCCAGACTATGTTGGTTGAAACAGTGTGTGAATAGGTTAAGCTGTACATTTTCACAGCATAGCAATTTCTTTCTTGCAGTAACTTTATGCAGAAAACCTTAAGACATTTATAAAAAAGAGGAAAAATAGCCTATGTCAATATGAATGAGAGTATCAGATAAAAATACAAAACATATTGGTAAAGATCTTGCTATAGACTTTTGGTAACACCCCCACCCCCTATCTATGCAGATGTTCATTAGACAGTGTAAAAATTTGAAGCAAATGACCCAAGTACTTCGAGATATTAGGTAACAACATTATGCAGACTTGCCTATGTAGTAGCATAGCCTGCATGAAAGCTTTGCACTCAACTGTACATTTAGATCAGGCTGTTTCACGAGAACAAATTAAAATATGCCATTTTGAATCCACTCGATAGTAAGGATTTCTAAATCTCTGAGTAGGTAAATTACTTCAAGAGTATCACCCATAAATGCAGTAGTTGAGATATGTAGCCAATCATAGTATGAATTCCAAAAGAAGCATGTACTTATGTGACAAATAATAGCAGTTGGAATCTTGTGATATCTAATGATATAATTGTATTTAAGAAATTGAATACAGTTAAAATATCCTGGGATATTTAAATAATACACAGAGATACAAGTCGTCTGCATGATAAGTAATTACAATAGGAATTTAACATGATAGGAAACAGGAGTAAAATAAGCAGTAACATTTTAACCAGTTCTGTTTATGCATTGTATTTGCCTATTAAAATTTAACAACTGTATCAGAGAAATACATAATGTGACACTCGTGAATGAAGTCGGCCGTGGCATTTTAGACACATCATCCCGGTATTCACCTTAGCGACAAGGGGAAACCACGAAAACCCAAGTCAGGATGGCTTGATATTTACTTAATAAACAAATAATCCCATAACATATATAATGGCTACAGTTAGCTCAATCCCAACACACACACACACACACACACACACACACACACACACACACACACACACACACACAGTAAAAATGTCTTTTTACATGGCTGCTTTGTTCTGTACACTTTTTAAGTATGGACACATGAACTGCAACAGTATTTTCTTCAGAACACTTCACAAGCATTCTTGAACGTGAATCCTATCATGTAGTTGGTGTATCGGCAGCTGCATCTGGAACAGAAAACCAGAAACGAACAGCAGAAAATCTCTTACACACAAAAACAGACACCTATTGTCTGAATAGAAATATAGACAATATTCTTGAATACATGCATACTGATTAAGAAAGTTTTATGCAACTGATAAAAAATGCACATACTTTGTAGCAGCCATCTATGACAACATTGAGACCTCATAAATGCCTAAATATATTCTCAGAGATGTACATAGTTCTCTTAACCATATATTGCTTCATTATCTCTTTGCAGTTTCAAACATACATCAAAATTAATAGAAAGTAGGTAATAGTTCTTACATTGCTAAAGGAGGCTAGTGATAGTGTGCCTGAAAACAGGAAGCAAAATTTAAGGCTGTTCAGACCACAAAAATTTTCAGTTAGCCTTCAGTGTAGCATTCCCCTTTCAGTGATGTGAGGAGCTGCCAAAAATGACATGTCCCATCTTGATAACAGTATTAGATTTGGAATATGCAAGTTGCCGAAGTGGCATCACATCAAAAGAAAGGCACTTTGCCATTGTGCCACACAAATTATTATTATTATTCAGTTCTCATGCATAACAGTAGCAAAATGGTGTCTTCTAGTTACTGGTATTTCAAACGCAAGGAGTCTAAAAATCAAGTGGCTTACGAACAGGAGTACAATGAACCAATTTTAACATGTTGTTCTGAGACTACCACCATCATTCTATAAAAAAAAAGAGGTTATCAAAAAGTAGTAGCAACAAAAATTAATGTGCATGGGTAGTAGCTAATATCTGACTCCATGCAGAAACATTGTTTCACAAAGGTTGGGAATCACTGATACAGTGTTAATGGAAGTGGTTAATAGTAATATGGGATAACATCATCATCCCGACACCGTAAAATACTGTAATCCTTTGCCAATATCTGAAGTGAATAACAGGGGATGAAGACTCAGGACAAAGGTGGGAATAGAAGTATGTCTACCAGTTTGGAGCCAGTTTTCCAAGCAGACTACAGTTAGAGCACTGTGTATAGCAGCAAATTTGTGATCCAGAGTTATCACTAAATGCTGTTCCGTGTCCAAAAGTGAACAGTAAAACCACATTTGTATTATAAGTTATCTGGAACAGACAGTACTTAAATCAAAGAACATTGTACAATAGGGGCTAAACAGATAAGCCAATCCAACTGTTAAAATAGTAACCTCATATTTTAGAGGTTGGAGCAGGCCCTATTTGGCCATCCTGATTTATGTTACCCCTCATCAAGGTTGTGTCAAGGCCACAACCAACCAGCTGTCCTATCCCAAAAGCATACTTATATGTACACATATATGTATATTTACAAACTATGTCTTTCCATCGTATTATGGTGACAAATACCAGATAATTGTTAGATGATCCTTCAATGAATGAATAAATAAATAAGTAAAATAAAAATAAGCATATACATCCAAGTGCTATCAATCAGAAAAAAATATTGTGCAGTACCTTACTACCACAAATACAGTCAGCACAAAATTATCTTCCAAAACTGTTAATTTGCGATACATAAATGTTTAGTAGGTCTTTCCATACCTTCTTCATAACCATCAAAGAAAAATATTATTTCATAATAGTGGCTCTCTCCATGTCCCAGGTAATTAATTGTGGAGCTGTTATACAAAATAAGATCAGATTTTTGCAAGGTCTTGCACAGGTTCCAATCATTGCTTGAGATACATATAAATTTATATTTATCTCTCTCTCTCTCTATAGATACATATAAATTTATATTTATATATATATCTCTCTCTCTCTCTCTCTCTCTCTCTCTCTCTCTCTCTCTCTCTCTCTCTCACACACACACACACACACACACACACACACACACAATCATTGTCAATATGCCAAAGGACTGAAAATGAAACAATGAATAAGGTAATGTTTCAGAAACATAGTAAACCATTATCTGTTACCTTCCTGAACACACCTTTCCTGCCATGGAACTCTGCCAACAGTATTGAAATATCATGTCAGATGTTGTCTCACTTCTCTTGCACTGGCTGCACTATGATTTGCACCCTGAGTAGCAATGCCAGGAAGACATGGTAATTCATCTACATTTGGAGGGATATATCCTTGAGAGTTTCTGGCAATTACAAAATTATGTAGCAAGCAACACACTTTTGTAATGAGCTCTACTTTGGAAACAGATAGTGGAATAGTCTGCAGCAAAATTCTGAATTTGTTTGACATTATGCCAAAGGCATTTTCCACAACTCTACGTGCTCTACAAATTCTGTAGTTAAAAATTCTTTTTTCAGGTGTCATGTCACGTTCAGGATATGGCTTCATTAAATTTTCCTTTAACGCAAAAGCATCATCTGCCACAAACATGTAGGGAACACAGATGTCACTACCTGGAAGTGGAGACTTTGGTGGCAAATTTAATGAACCATCCATGAGTTTCATGAACAAGGCACTCTCTCTGAATATTGCACCATCATTCATTCTTCCATTTCTGCCAATGTCCACAAACAAAAATTTATAATTAGCATCTACTAGAGCTAAAAGAACTATGCTGTCGTGACCTTTGTAGTTTCTGAATGATGAACCATCAGAGCGCAGAGGCCTAAGAGGCTGTGGAACCCATCTTCTATTACTTTCCACTAGGCAGGATCACGTGGACACTGCAAATTACATTTTACTTCACAGTCGTGCCGTACCAAGTAGAAAATCGTAGCAAATACTTATAGCATTTATCTTGAGCTTACCTGTATCGCATTATCTCCTAACACGCTTGCTATGGCCGTCAAAGTCTCTGGTATCATACGGGAGAGCGTGTTGTTCGCTATTCGTGTAGAATAGGCCAAATCTTTGTAAGTGTTTCCGGTCGCTAGGAAACGCAGTGTGACAGCAAGCCTAGAGACGCATATTAAACATGTCTCAGATTGATCGTAAAATTACAATGGATTATAAATAAAAATTAACTTTCTGTTTGGAACATATAATAATGCACTTACCCTTTCCGCGCCGTAATTGCCTGACGCATCACAGTGTCTTTCTTCTGAATCAAAGGCGAAACCATTCGAAGCAGTTCTTCAAATACCAATACATCCATTCGAATAAAATTTGCAAAGGATGTGCGATCTTCTATCCTATAAAATAAAGTCGTATATAACAGTCATTATTTGTATATTTATAAAGTCAAACAGTAATGAAATGGTGATATTTTTCAAAGAAAAGTAGGTGTTATGCGAACTAACCTCAACTCTTTATGAAGCATGGAGAGCACACCTTTCCCAGCGTTTCTCCTCTTAATCCAGTTTTTCGTCCATTCTTTCTTTCTTCTTCTCTCAGTAGCATGTATTTCTGCATCGTTTAGCACCAAAAGAGCTAATAATGCCAGTTTGCTCTGAACATCTGTACCTGAAGCAGCCATCTTCGTTCGATACAACACGCAGCCGATCACAACACAACTAGCAGCCGATCTTGCACCGTGGGAGAGCTTCGGCATGGAATATTGCCGGCTCCCTTGCCTGCAAGCCTGCAGGCATGCACGCCATCTCGCAAACTTGCGGCGAACCTTGCTCCGTGTGAGACGGGCTTAAGGGTGATTTCAGGTGTGCCGCAGGAGAGTGTCGTAGGACCGTTGCTATTCACAACATACATAAATGACCTTGTGGATAACATAGGAAGTTCACTGAGGCTTTTTGCGGATGATGCTGTGGTATATCGAGAGGTTGTAACAATGGAAAATTGTACGGAAATGCAGGAGGATCTGCAACGAATTGACGCATGGTGCAGGGAATGGCAATTGCATCTCAATGCAGACAAGTGTAATGTGCTGCAAATACATAGAAAGAAAGATCCTTTATCATTTAGCTACAATATAGCAGGTTAGCAACTGGAAGCAGTTAATTCCATAAATTATCTGGGAGTAGGCATTAGGAGTGATTTAAAATGGAAAGATCATATAAAGTTGATCGTCAGTAAAGCAGATGCCAGACTGAGATTCATTGGAAGAATCCTAAGGAAATGCAGTCCGAAAACAAAGGAAGTAGATTACAGTACACTGCCTGAATATTGCTCACCAGTGTGGGACCCGTACCAGATAGGATTGATAGAAGACATAGAGAAGATCCAACGGAGAGCAGCGCGCTTCGTTACAGGATCATTTAGTAATCGCGAAAGCGTTACGGAGATGATAGATAAACTCCAGTGGCAGACTTTGCAGGAGAGACGCTCAGTAGCTCGGTACGGGCTTTTGTTGAAGTTTCGAGAACATACCTTCACCGAGGAGTCAAGCAGTATATTGCTCCCTCCTTCGTATATCTCGCGAAGAGACCATAAGGATAAAATCAGAGAGATTAGAGCCCACACAGAGACGTACCGAACCGACAGAGGTACTCAAAGTACCCTCCGCCACACACCGTCGGGTGGCTTGCGGAGTATGGATGTAGATGTAGATGTAGATGTAGATGGAAGAGCGTGGAGCCTTACATAACATATAGGTGTTCGTGTTTTTCCGCGCACTTTTAGAGAGTGGGGTAACAGAGAATTATTGTGAAGGTTGTTCGATGAACCATCTGCCAGGCACTTAAGTACTTAAGTGTGATTTTTAGCTTACCCACGTAGATGCAGATGTATATGTAGATGTAGATTAAATGCTATGGTTGTTCCAAAACATCCCAATATCATGGTGGCGTGCAGATAGTGGGACCTGGAGACAGCTTTGGTAGATGTATTGCATGAACCTCCATGTTATCCTAAACAATTATTTAGCGAAGCAAAGGTATAGGAATGAGACACTTCGACCATTTCTATCGTACACGGTACCACTGGCATTTTTTATATTTTTGTGGACTACAATGCTCGTTGCCAAAGAGCTCATTCGTTAGATATCCTAGAAGTTGAGGCTACCATTATCATGCCATGGGTCACAGCCTTCTTACATTTAGGCTTGAACCCTACTGAATGTGTCTGCAATTCGTTTGGAAGACCTACAGATGCTCAGTTTGAAATATTTATCGGAAGGATAGGTTAGTCACCAATAGCGACGGTGTATTTATTGCAGTAAAGAATGCGATACAATTTAGCCAGGTTTTGAAGAGTTCTGAACGCGAATTAATCCGGGTGAAGTTAAGCACCGGTCAAAAATGGTAACCGGGTGCTTTTATAGACCGCCTGGGTCAGCAGCTGTAGTGGTAAAGCGCTTCAGAGAGAAGTTGCAGAATATTATTAATAACTTTCCTGATCATGCTGTTGTGATCGCGGGTGACTTCAGCTTGTCAGGTATGGACTGGGGAAGTCATGCTATCGAAACTAGTGCTAGAGGCAGGAATTCTTGTGACATTATTATGAATGTCTTGTCCGAAAATTATTTCGAACATATAATTAGAGGAACAACTTGCGACAACGTCTTAGATCTCCCAGCTACAAACAGACCTCAACTTGTCGATTCAGTTACCGTGGAGGAAGATATCTGTGATCATAAAGCTGTGATAGTAACCATGACTACAGGTATTACAAGGAATGTTAAGAAAGATAGAACATATTCCTGGTTAGTAAGAGTGACAGGATACAAATTCCAGTCCGAGCACGGGGTCCCGGGTTCAATTGACGGCGAGGTCAGGGATTTTCACCTGCCTCGAGATGACTGGGTGTTTGTGTTGTCTTCATCTTTTCATCATCATTCATGCAAGTGGCAAGATTGGACTGAGAAAAGGTTGGGAATTTGTACGGGCACTGAAAATCGCGCAGTTGAGCGCCCCACAATCCAAACATCATCATCATCATCACAAATTCCAGTGTATCTGAGCAGTCAACAATAAGTATTCAGTACTGAAGAAAACAGTTCATCGTTGAGCACGCCTTGAGCAAATATGTTCCGAGCAAGGTTTTAAAGGATTGGAAAGACCCACTGCGGTTTAATAGCTGTGTTAGAGAACTGCTACGCAAACAAAAAGTCAAAAAGAGCATCATCACAGATTCACGAGAAAGCAAAACCTAGCTGACAAACGAAAGCTGAAATAAGTGAAAATGAGCGTAAGGAGATCAATGAGAGAAGCATTCAATGACTTTAAAAGTAAAATTTTGTTAACGGATCCGACTGAAAACCTTAAGAGCTTTCGGTCTCACGTAAAATCAGTGAGCGGGTCGAAATCATATATTCAGTCACTCAGTGACTACACAGGCACCAAAACGGAAAATATCAGAGAGAAGGCTGAAATACTGAATTCAGTCTTCCTTACTTGTTTCGCCGCGAAAATCTTCGTAATATACGGTCCCTCCTTTCAATCATCACATGGATGTCGAAATAGCAGGTACTGAGATAATCGATCATGGAACAGAAACGCAGCTGCAGTCGCTTAGTGATGGAAAGGCATGAGGACCAGATGAGATACCTGTAAGATTCTACAAAGCTTATGCAAAAGGACTTACTCCACCTCTAGCGGCAGTGTATCGTAGTTCCGTGGAGCAAAGAAGAATACCTAGCGAATGGAAAAAGCGCAGGTCATCAGGTCATTCCCGTTGGGTGGTAGGACAGATGCACATAATTATAAGCCTACATCGTTGACGTCAATCTGATGTAGAATTATGGAACATGTTTTATGCTTAAGAATTATGACGTTTTTGGAGAACGAAAATCTCCTGTATAAATATCAACATGGATTCCACAAACAGAGATCTTGCGAAACTCATCTCGCTCTGTAACTCCATGAGATCCATAGCGCTGTAGACAACAACAATCTGGTCGATGCCGTGTTCCTTGACTTCAGGAACGCATTTAACACCGTCCTGCACTGCCGTTTAAGGAAAAAAATACGAACTTGGCAAGTATCGGACAAGAACCGCGACTGGATTCGGGACTTCCTTGCAGACTCAACTCAATATGTCGCTCTTAACGGAAAAAAATCTATACATGTAACCCAAGAACATGTGACAGTGTCGTTACTGTTTACAATCTATACAAATGACCTAGTAGAATGCTTTGGAAGCTCTTTAAGACTGTTCGCAGATGGTGCGGTTGTGTATAAGAAAGTAGTAACGATTTGCAAAGTGACGTCCAGAAATCTCTGGTAGTTGACTCTTAACTTAAATAAATGTAAAATACTGCACATACATAGGAAAAGAAATTCACCATCGTACAACTACACTACCGATGAAAAATTGCTGGAAAGAGTAAATATCGGTAAATATCTAGGAGGAACTATCCAGAGCGACCTTAAATGGAATGAGCACATCAAACAAATAGTAGGAAAACCAGACGCAAAATTCATATCCACAGGAAGAATCTTAAAGAATCGAAAGAAGTGGCTTACCCTTACCCGGTAAGACCGATAGAAAAGATAGAGAAAATCCAGAGCGGCGCGTTTCCTCACGGGCTCGTTTCGTCGGCGTGAGAGCGTTACAGAGATGCTCAACGAACTCTTAGACGCTACAGGAGAGTCGTTGTGCATCACGGAGAGGTTGGCTAATGAAATTTCGAGAGAGTACTTTCAGGGAAAATTCAGACAGCGTATTACTTTCTCCCACATACGTCTTGCGAAATAACCATAGTGAAAACCGAGCGAGGTGGCGCAGTGGTTAGCACACTGGACTCGCATTCGGGAGGGCGACGGTTCAATCCCGTCTCCGACCATCCTGCTTTAGGTTTTCCGTGATTTCCCTAAATCATTTCAGGCAAATGCCGGGATGGTTCCTTTGAAAGGGCACGGCCGATTTCCTTCCCAATCCTTCCCTAACCCGAGCTTGCACTCCGTCTCTAATGACCTCGTTGTCGACGGGACGTTAAACACTAACCACCACCACCACCACCACCATAGTGAAAAAATGCGAGAAATTTGGCTAATACAGAGGCTTATCGACAATCATTCTTCCCGCGCGCCATTTGCGAGTGGAACAGGGAAGAGGAGAACAGTTAGTAATGCCGAAAGTACACTCCGCCACACACCGTCAGGTAGCTTGAGGGATACTGATGTCGATGCAGATATGCTATCAACTTCCAAGACTATTCTTCCTGAGAAGAAGAACAAAAATGTGTTTCACAAGGGGAAGCCACGACGTTCGGATCACGAATTTATTTTTAACTTTGTATGCTTTTAATAGTCCAGTACGACAGCATAATGTCCAAGTAGTAAGGCGTACTACTTAGGCAATTTCGAGAAAATTGCAAGAGAAGTTCTGCGCGTCGATGATGTACCTATGCGTTGCGACCCTGAGCGCCGGATGGCGGCAATCATATGGTTAGCGTTCATGCTCCTTGATCCGCAGATTGATTGATCGAGTCCCGCTCTTTTCTTATTCATAGTTTTTCAACATTAGCCATATTATTTCATTCATATTACGTTTGACTGCTAGTATAATAAAAATACACGCGTATTTGCATGAATTTTGTTGAATTTCCAATGTTATTTGACTCTTTATTAATTTTTATTGTTACAAGAAGTATGGCCAGACATTTATTTCTGTAGGCAAGCTAAAAACTTTATGAAGCGCCTTCAGACTTATTTATATTTGATTGACAACGAAAGAGAAATTGCTTCTCGTGAAGATACATTCTATCGTACATCGCCAGTTTTCAGCACCGATATTCACGGCCGGCCAGTGTGGCCGAGCGGTTCTAGGCGCTTCAGTCTGGAACCGCGAGACCGTTACGGTCGCAGGTTCGAATCCTGCCTCGGGCATGGATGTGTGTGATGTCCTTAGGTCAGTTAGGTTTAAGTAGTTCTAAGTTCTAGGTGCTAGAGGTGATAGCCTACGCGGATGACCTCCTCCTGTTGGTTGGCGGCCGTAGCCGCGAAGACATTGAACCGAAAATAGAGACAGCATTAGACAAACTCCAACAGTGGTGCCACACGACTAAAATGACGATATCGCCCAGTAAATCAACTTACCTATTACTAAAAGGACATCTTATTAGAAATCCGACTGTCAGAATAGACGGTTCACCAGTTCTCCGACGACGTGAGACACGCTACCTAGGAGTTATCATTGATGAGAGGTGGAGTTTCGGAAAACACATTGATACCGTCACCCAGAGAGCCCTTCAGATATGAAATAACCTCATTTCAATAGGCCATAAAAGATTCCATCTTCCTCCACACCTAATTAGACTCTATCATAATAGTATCCTAACCTCAGTTGTGGGTTATGGCTCGGGAGTCTGGGCGCACAGGCTCACTAGGGTTGTGCCCGCCATGGCAGTGAGAAGGGTCCAGAGAAGCATGGTATTAAGAGCTGTGGGTGCCTATAGAACATCTCCAGGGCGGGGGGGGGGGGGGGGCTATTAGTCATAATGGGGCTCTGCCCTCTGGACATAAAGATAAGAGAACAGGCGGCTTGGTATTGGGCCAAAAAGGGAAATTATGAGAAGATTATAGATATTATGGGTATTAGGATGGGGGATAAAAGAGAAATAAGGAAAAGAGGGGAGGAGCTCTGGCAGGAGACTTGGGAGGTAGAAGAGGCTGGACGAAGAACCTTCCAGTTTCTACCTGATGTGAGGGAACGACTGGGATTGAAGTACTTTGAGTCTACACGAGGTCTGATCCACTTTCTCACTGGCCATGGACCCTACCCGACTTATTTATGTCGATTTGGGAAGAGGGCAACACCAGCGTGCGACTGTGGCGATCCGGAGGGTACACCCGAGCATGTAGTTTACGAATGTCCCCTCTTCAATGATATCGCAAACACACTACGAGACAGACTACCCAACCGTGATACATACCAACTACTCAGACGAGAGGAAACTTTTCAGAACTTAAACACCTTGGCAAACGAGGTATCTCGAAAAGTTCTAATTGACTATTTAGGAGAGATACACTAAAAAAAAATAATGACAATAATCACCGATTGCGTCCAAGAGCGCTATTCCCATGCCGCCTGTGCGTGGACTGGCCGACTTCATCTAAGTTGGAATCCGCCACGTGCAGGACTAGGGGGAGTAGGGAACAACCACCGATTGTGACACACACCAGATATGACGTAGGATAAGTTAGTTTGTAGGACTTAGTTATAGGAAATTAAGATAGGGATTGCAGCGAATTTAACATCGAGGCCTGCCCAGTGCCAGGGGCATGCTCTTCGGGATTAGCTCGAAGAGCAAGGCATATCAAAGTAGGTTTATATCTTCACTGGCACACATGTGACGCTTCAGAATATATATATACAAATTAAATTAGTTATAGGAATTAGCTGTAAACAGTATATGTAGATATTAGATGCCCATTGTTTACTAATAACTGTAGCTCACTTACTAAAACTAAACTAGCTGCAAAATTTAATATAAATGTATCACTGTTAGGACCCACTAATGAATTAAGGAAGTGGGTTAACTTGTATAATTATAATGGTTATTACTAATAAAGAATTTTTTTAAAAAAAAGTTCTAGGGGACTGATAACCTCAGATGATAAGTCCCACAGTGCTCAGAACCATTTGAACCTTTTTTTTATATTCACGAAAATGTTGCGAAAGCATGGTTTGTACCCAAATTTTCGGAAGAAAGAATTTTTTCAAAATGTCAACGAGTTTTGTTTTTCCTTAGAAACTGTGTAGATTCTTTGTGTATTCGGGAAATTTGCATTCATTCGATGTAGTAGATACCGTTTTAATTCCTGTTTTCGTATCTGTATGAAAAATATCATCCTGCAGTGTGTAATGTCGAAAACACATCCGACGATTCATCGTACATTACTCTCATATTCTGGCGTATTGTAACTCATTGTATTACTGAATAAAGTTGTTTACACCTTTATTTATCGATGTTTAACTCGGGCTTCAAAAATGGTTCAAATGGCTCTGAGCACTATGGGACTTAACATCTGAGGTCATCAGTCCCCTAGAACTTAGAACTACTTAAACCTCACTAACCTAAGGACATCATACACATCCATGCCCGATGCAGGATTTAAACCTGCGACCGTAGCGGTCGCGCGGTTCCAGACTCAAGCGCCTAGAACCGCTCGGCCACACAGGCCGGCAACTCGGGCTTTCCAAGCCTTAAAACCTGTGTCTGTAGATGGAAGCGGCCAGGTGCAAAGCACACTACTGGCCATTAAAATTGCTACGCCACAAAGATGACGTGCTACGGACGCGAAATTTAACCAACAGGAAGAAGATGCTGTGATATGCAAATGATTAGCTTTTCAGAGCATTCACACAACGTTGGCGCCGGTGGCGACACCTACAACGTGCTGACATGAGGAAAGTTTCCAACCGATTTCTCATACACAAACAGCAGTTGACCGGCGTTGTCTGGTGAAACGTTGTTGTGATACCTCGTGTAAGGAGGAGAAATGCGTACCAGCACGTTTCCGACGCCGGCCGCGGTGGCCGTGCGGTTCTAGGCGCTTCAGTCCGGAACCGCGGGACTGCTACGGTCGCAGGTTCGAATCCTGCCTCAGGCATGGATGTGCGTGATGTCCTTAGGTTAGTTAGGTTTAAGTAGTTCTAAGTTCTAGGGGACTGGTGACCTTAGATGTTAAGTCCCATAGTTAAGTCCCAGAGCCATTTGAACGATTTGAACGTTTCCGACTTTGATAAAGGTCGGATTGTTGCCTATCGCGATTGCGGTTTATCGTATCGCGACATTGCTGCTCGCGTTGGTCGAGATCCAGTGACTGTTAGCAGAATATGGAATCGGTGGGTTCAGGAGGGTAATACGGAACGCCGTGCTGGATCCCAACGGCCTCGTATCACTAGCAGTCGAGATGACAGGCATCTTATCCGCATGGCTGTAACGGATCGTGCAGCCACGTCTCGATCCCTGAGTCAACAGATGGGGACGTTTGCAAGACAACAACCATCTGCACGAACAGTTCGACGACGTTTGCAGCAGCATGGACTATCAGCTCGGAGACCATGGCTGCTGTTACCCTTGACGCTGCATCACAGAGAGGAGTGCCTGCGATGGTGTACTCAACGACGAACCTGGGTGCACGAATGGCAAAACGTCATTTTGTCGGATGAATCCAGGTTCTGTTTACAGCATCATGATGATCGCATCCGTGTTTGGCGACATCGCGGTGAACGCACATTGGAAGCGTGTATTCGTCATCGTCATACTGGCGTATGATCCGGCGTGATGGTATGGGGTGCCATTGGTTACAGGTCTCGGTCACCTCTTGTTCGCACTGACGGCACTTTGAACAGTGGACGTTACATTTCAGATTGTTACGACCCGTGGCTCTACCCCTCATTCGATCCCTGCGAAACCCTACATTTCAGTAGGATAAGGCACGACTGCATGTTGCAGGTCCTGTACGGGCCTTTCTGGATACAGAAAATGTTCGACTGCTGCCCTGGTCAGCACATTCTCCAGATCTCTCATCAATTGAAAACGTCTGGTCAATGGTGGCAGCGACTGGCTCGTCACAATACGCCAGTCACTACTCTTGATGAACTGTGGTATCGTTTTGGAGCTGCATGGACAGCTGTACCTGTTCACGCCATCCATGCTCTGTTTGACTCAATGCCCAGGCGTATTAAGGCCGTTATTACGGCCAGAGGTGGTTGTTCTGGGTACTGATTTCTCAGGATCTATGCACCCAAATTGCGTGAAAATGTAATCACATGTCAGTTCTAGTATAATATATTTGTCCAATGAATACCCGTTTATCATCTGCATTTCTTCTTGGTGTAGCAATTTTAATGGCCAGTACTGTAGTTCTCCGTTCCTTACCCGATTGCTAGTATAAGGAATTTCGGAAATCACGACAGGCATACATTTCCAAAATAGCATTATGCGTTTGATCGTTTACTTCTCGATGATTATAAGCACAATATTTGTTGTGATAATAAAAATTAGAAAAGAGCCAAATAATATTGGAAATTCAATAAAAGTTCATGCAAATACATGTGCCTTCTCATCATACTACCTTTCAAACGTAATATATACGAAATAATGTGACTAGTATTGAAAAAATATATTTTTTTTAAAAAAAAAAAGATGAGCGGGACTTGATCCAGCGATTCACCGACTACGGAGTCTGAACGCCAACCATAACACCGCCGCATCCGATGCTCGTGGTTGCAATGTACTAGCTCTTCATCGACGCGCAAAACTTCTCTTGCAATTTCTCGAAATCTCCGAAGTAGTGCACCTTAATACTTGCACATTATGTTGTCCTAAGAGACTATTAATAGTGTGCCAAGTCTGAAGTAAATCCGTGATCCGAACGTCGTGGCGTACCCTGTCAGTAAATGAATACCTGCCATGCATTATTAGCCGTTGCGATGACCATGTAGTGCTAAGGGAGAGTCATTACCGTTCTTTCTCCGTATCTGAGCTACCCACTGCTACGGTCGCAGGTTCGAATCCTGCCTCGGGCATGGATGTGCGTGACGTCCTTAGGTTAGTTAGGTTTAAGTAGTTCTAAGTTCTAGGGGACTTATGACCACAGATGTTGAGTCCCATAGTGCTCAGAGCCATTTGAACCATTTTGAGCTACCCACAGATGCAAAAAACGGCCCCTCGTGTGTGTATTCACTTTGACCACAATTAAAATTCAAGTATGTTATATGTTATTCTATAGCTTCTAATGTGTGCCATCTCTCAAAATACGAAAAATCATCAAAAAATTTAAATGTCTTTCGAAACTTAGGTTTTTATATTGAACTGGTTCGGGTGAAATATTCCTCAACTCGTAGAACAATTGAAGAACATAGGCGATACATTAAACATTTTATATCATTTCCAGTATGAGAATTGAAAATAAATAATTTAACTTATCTTGTTTTCTCGACGATGAACACATTTTCTTCTCATGGTCAGCACGGTAGACTTGAAAAACTAAATATTCCTGATGGATGGTTTCTTTAGCTGCAGAATTTCTTTATAGCAGTAATAAAAGTCGCAAGCATTTATGTTCACAGTTATCACTTTTATCCATACTTTCAAAAGTTTATCTTTCAAATAAATATTTACGGATGTAACGCAGCTTGTGCAGTATATAAAACCAACTTTCACATCGCAGTTTCCCCGACAACCACATACACAGCCACCTCACACGACTAACTAACAGGAACAAAGATTATATACGTATCAAAGTGTTTCTTTTGCATAACAAACGACTTACTCATATATAATCTCTCCTTTGAAGTTGATTCGAACTGTGAACCCAATAACAAGAGAGGCTGTGGGTGTCGATAAATCAATAAGACACCATAGAGATGAAACGTCTAAAATGGGATGGACATCTAGAAAGGATGGACGATACCCGATGGCTAAAGAAGGTGTGACAGTGGATCCCAAAGGAAGGAAAAAAGCGTGGACGACCTAGGAGGATCCGGGGTCGAGAGGACCGGGACACGATACAAGCCAGAGGACTACAAGCAGAAGATTATCACGATCGGATGTAGATGATTTGAAAGTTTATATTAAACAGTTTTAATGTCTGTGACTTCAGATTTAAATAAAATTGAATAACTAAATTCCGAAATAAATCCAATATATGAAAAATAACAAACTTTTTGAAAAATAATGAAACTAATATTATTCATGTTATTAAAATTACACTGAAGCGCCAAAGAAACTGGCATATGCATGCGTATTCAAATACAGAGATATATAAATAGGCAGAATACGGCGCTGCAGTCGGCAACGCCTATAGAAGAATACAAGTGTCTGGCTCAGTTGTTGGATCGGATGCTGCTGCTACAATGGCAGGTTATCAAGATTTCAGTGAGTTTGAACGTGGTGTTACAATCAGTGCACGAGCGATGGGACACAGCATCTCCGAGATAGCGATGAAGTGGGAATATTCCCGTACGACCACTTCACGAGTGTATCGTGAATATCGGGAATCCGGTAAAACATCGAATCTCCGTCATCGCTAGAAAAACATCCTGCAAGAACAGGACCAACGCCGACTGAAGAGAATCGTTCAGTGTGACAGGAGTGCAACCCTTCCGCAAATTGCAGCAGAAGAAGAAGGTTCTGCTGCTAGGTAGTTCGCACGGTAGAGGTGAGCGTCAGCAGTTCCAGGAAGTGTTGGGGAATGAGTACCAGGTCACCAGCATTGTGAAGCCTAGTGCAGGGTTGCATCAGGTGACTGACAGCATAGGGGAGCTATGTAGAAATTTTACGAAGGACGATCAGGTAGTGATAGTGGGTGCAGCAGGGAACAGTCTTGATAGGGATGGGGAATATGATGTAGGTGGTGACATTGTAAAGATAGCTGCTCAAACTGGTGGCACTATTGTACATTTAGTGCAACTGTTTCAGCGTCATGATTGGCCTCATCTTAATGCGGCTGTTAGGCGCGTCAACATGGGTCTGCGGAGAGCGCTGATGGCTGAGGGCATGGGCCACATTTCAGTTGTGCCAGTTGGGTCTGTCAGTAGATCGGGTTTCACTAGGCATGCCCTGCACCTCAATAGGTATGGAAAGAGGGGGGACTGGCAAAGCTGATAAGTGACAGTGTTGTGGGTGGTGGTGGGATCACTCATGGAAAAATTGCTGTAGTAGTTGGTGTTAGAGCTGCATCTTTTTTAATTTGAAGTCAGCTGATAGGTATACCTGCTTAAAGGAAATCTCTCTAAGGACTCACCTTCAGAGGATGTCATGTTTCCAAGTAGAGAAGGAATTAGCATATTTCATCAAAATATAAAAGGTATTAGAGATAAATTAAGTGAACTGCTTAGAGATGTTGACTCTGAAATTATTGGTATGTCGGAGCACCGCTTAAATAATTTGAAAATTCAGAGGCTTCCCTTACCAGCATACAGACTAGCAGGCCGTTTTTCAAGGCGTTCCTTACGGGGTGGGGTAATGGCCATGTACGTAAAAAACAGTATTCTATTAGAGTCCATAGATGTACCACGGCAATGCGCTGAACAGATATTTGAATACTCTACAGGGGCAGTTGAATTTAGTGAAAATAAACTTCTAGTTGTTGTTGTTTATAGGTACCCTAACTCTGACTTCAGAGCATTTCTGCTCAAGCTAGAGAGGGTGCTTAATTCACTTTGTAGGAAGTACCATAAATTAGTTATATGTGGTGACTTCAATATAAATTTTGTATATGGTGGTGCAAGAAAAAGGATGTTGGTAGATCTCCTAAATTCATATGCTCTGATGTAGACTGTGTTTTCTCCAACTAGGGTGCAGAGGAACAGTAGCACAGCCATAGACAATATTTTTATTCATTCTTCATTACTAGATGAGCATTCTATTAGTAAAAGGGTGAATGGCCTTTCAGACCATGATGAACAAATTGTAACATCAAAAGACTTTTGTAGTCAAACAAATGTCATATATAATTACAAACTATGTAGGAAAGTTAATCCAACAGCAATAGACAATTTTTTAAACCTTGTCAATGAAGAAGAGTTGCAGGATATTTATAGTGCCGATAACATAGATGATAAATATAATGCTTTCCTTAACACATTTCTCATGCTCTTTGAGAGTTGCTTTCCATTAGAACGTTCTAAACGGGGTACTAACAGTAGCAGGCAGCCCGAGTGGTTGACTAGTGGGATAAGAATATCATGTAGAACAACGCGGGAATTATATCAAAATGTTAGAAATAGTCGCCCCCCCCCCCATGAACCATTAACCTTGCCGTTGGTGGGAAGGCTTGCGTGCCTCAGCGATATAGATAGCCGTACCGTAGGTGCAACCACAACGGAGGGGTATCTGTAGAGAGGCCAGACAAACGTGTGGTTCCTCAAGAGGGGCAACAGCCTTTTCAGTAATTGCAGGGGCAACAGTCTGGATGATTGACTGATCTGGCTTTGTAATACTAACAAAAACTGCCTTGCTGTGCTGGTACTGCGAACGGCTGAAAACAAGGGAAAACTACAGCCGTAATTCTTCACGAGGGCATGCAGCGTAACTATATGGTTAAATGATGATGGCGTCCTCTTGGGTAAAATATTCCGCAGGTAAAATAGTCCCCCATTCGGATCTCTGCGCGGGGCTATTCAGGAGGACGTTGTTATCAGGAGAAAGAAAACTGGCGTTCTACGGGTCGGAGCGTGGAATGTCAGATCCCTTAATCGGGCAGGTACGTTAGAAAATTTAAAAAGGGAAATGGATATGTTAAAGTTAGATATAGTGGGAATTAGTGAAGTTCGGTGGCAGGAGGAACAAGACTTCTGGTCAGTTGAATACAGGGTTATAAATACAAAATCAAACAGGGGTAATGCAGGAGTAGGTTTAATAATGAATTAAAAAATAGGAACGCGGGTAAGCTACTACAAACAGCACAGTGAACGCATTATTGTGGCCAAGATAGATACGAAGTCCACGCCTACCACAGTAGTACAACTTTAAATGCCAACTAGCTCCGCAGATGACGAAGAGATTGGTGAAATGTATGATGAGATGAAAGAAAATATTCAGATAGTGAAGGGAGACGAAAATTTAATAGTCATGGGTGACTGGAATTCGATAGTAGGAAAACGTAGTATTTGAATATGGAATAGGGGTAAGGAATGAAAGAGGAAGCCGCCTGGTAGAATTTTGCGCAGAGCATAACTTAATCATAGCTAACACTTGGTTCAAGAATCATGAAAGAAGGTTGTATACATGGAAGAAGCCTGGAGATACTGAAAGGTTTCAGATAGATTATAGAATGGTATGACAAAGATTTAGGAACCTCATTTAGAATTGTAAGACATTTCCAGGGACAAATGTGGACTGTGACCACAATCTATTGGTTATGAACTGTAGATTAAAACTGAAGAAAATGCAAAAAGGTGGGAATTTAAGGAAATGGGACCTGGATAAACTGACAGAACCAGAGGTTGTACAGAGTTTCAGGGAGAGCATTAGAGAACGATTGACAAGAATGGTGGAAAGAAATTCAGTAGAAGAAGAATGGGTAGCTTTGAGAGATGAAATAGTGAATGCAGCAGAGGATCAAGTAGGTAAAAAGACGAGGGGTAGCAGAAATCCTTGGGTAGCAGAAGAGATATTGAATTTAATTGATGAAAGGAGAAAATGTAAAAATGCAGTAAATGAAGTAGGCAAAAAGGAATACAAACGTCTCAAAAATGAGATCGACAGGAAGTGCAAAATGGCTAAACAGGGATGGCTAGAGGACAAATGTAAGGATGTAGACGCGTATATCACTAGGGGTAAGGTAGATACTGCCTACCGGAAAATTAAAGAGACGTTTGGAGAAAAGAGAACTACTTGCATGAATATCAAGAGCTGAGATGGAAACACAGTTCTAAGCAAAGAAGGGAAAGCAGAAAGGTGGACGCAGTATATAGAGGGTCTATACAAGGACAATATTATGGAAATGGAAGAGAATGTAGATGAAGATGAAATGGGAGATATGGTATTGAGTAAAGAGTTTGACAGCACTGAAAGACTTGAGTCGAAACAAGGTTCCAGGAGTAGACAACATTCCATTAGAACTACAGATAGCCTTGGTAGAGCCAGCCCTGATAAAACTCTACCATCTGGCGAGCAAGATGAATGAGACAGGCGAAATACCCTCAGACTTCAAGAAGAAATTAATCATTCCAATCCCAAAGAAATCAGGTGTTGACAGATGTGAAAATTATCGAACTATCAGTTTAATATGCCACAGCTGCAAAATACTAACGCGAATTCCTTACAAACGAATGGAAAAAGTAGTAAAATTCGACCTCGGGGAAGATCAGTTTGGATACCGTAGAAGTGTTGGAACACGTGAGGCAATACTGACCCTACGACTTATCTTAGAAAATAGAGTAAGGAAAGGCAAACCTACTTTTCTAGCATTTGTAGACTTAGAGAAACCTTTTGACAATGTTGACTGGAATACTCTCTGTCAAATTCTGAAGGAGGCAGAGGTAAAATACAGAGAGCGAAAGGCTATTTACAATTTGTACAGACATCAGATGGCAGTTATAAGAGTCGAGGGGCATGAAAGGGAAGCAGTGGTTGCGACGGGAGTGAGACAGGGTTGCAGCCTACCCCCATGTTATTTAATCTATATATTGAGCAAGCAGTAAAGGAAACAAAGGAAAATTCGGAGTAGGAATTAAAATCCATGGAGTAGAAATAAAAACTTTGAGGTTCGCCGATGACATTGCAATTCTGTCAGAGACAACAAAGGGCTTGGAAGAGCAGTTGAACGGAATGGACAGTGTCTTGAAAGGAGGATATATGATGAACATCAACAAAATCAATACGAGGGTAATGGAACGTAGTCGAATTAAATCGGGTGATACTGATGGAATTAGATTAGAAAATGAGGCACTTAAAGTAGTAAAGGAGTTTTGCTATTTGGGGAGCAAAATAACTGATGATGGTCGAAGTAGAGAGGATATAAAATGTAGACTGGCAATGGCAAGGAAAGCGTTTCTGAAGACAAGAAAGGCTGTGTATGTAAGAATAATTGATCATTTTATATCACACGATTTGCTATCAAATGTGGAGATCGGATTTAGAAGTCGTTTAACAACTGAAAATGCTATATTCTGTTTTCTGTGTGAGGTACTGGATGGGTTAAGCAAAAGGTTTCGAACGATAGGCACATTTTTTTTTTATTTAACTAAGGTGTTTGATTGTGTTGATCACAAAATATTGCTCCAGAAGTTGGACCATTACGGAATACAGGGAGTAGCTCACAATTGGTTCACCTCTTACTTTAGCAACAGGCAGCGAAAGGTCATTATTCACGATGTTTAGAATGGCTATGATGTGGGGTCTGAGTGGGGTACAGTCATGTGTGTGTGGGGGGGGGGGGGGGGGGCAGGGATCAGTGTTGGGACCATTCCTGTTCCTTATTTATGTAAATGATATGCCCTTAAGTATTACGAGTAACTCTAAAATATATCTGTTTGCTGATAACACTAGCTTTGTAGTAAAGGATGTTGTGTGCAACATTGGCTCGGTTTCAAATAGAGCAGTTCATGATGTAACTTCATCGCTTGCAGAAAATAAACTAACATTAAATCACAGTGTAACTCAATTTTTACAGTTTCTGACACACAATTCAACAAAACATGACGTTTTAGTTTCACAGAATCGGCATATGATTAGTGAAACTGAGCAGTTCAAATTTCTAGGTGTTCAGATAGATAGTAAATTGTCGTCGAAAGCCCACGTTCAGTATCTTGTTCAAAGACGTAATGCTGCAGTTTTTACTATTCGAACGGTATCTGAAGTGAGTGATCGTTCGACACGAAAATTAGCCTACTTTACTTATTTTCAGTCACTTATGTCGTATGATATTATATTTTGGGGTAACTCTTCCCATTCTAAAAGGATGTTTTTGGCTCAGAAACGGGGTGTTCACGGACCTCTTGTCGACACCTGTTCACGAGTCTGCGTATTTTGAAATTGGCCTCTCAATATATATATTCCTCACTGTCATTTCTTGTTAACAATGTTAGCTTATTCCTTATTCCCAAGGATAAGCAGCTTTCACTCAGTTAATACTCTGTAGAAATCAAACCTGCATTTGGATCGGACTTCCTTAACTCTTGTGCAGAAAGGTGTGCAGTATACTGCTGCATCCATTTTCAGTAAGCTACCACTCGAATTCAAAAAATCTTAGCAGTTATCCACGCGCTTTCAAATCGAGACTGAAGAGTTTCCTCAAGGGTCACTCCTATTCCGTCGAGAATATCCTTGAAAAATTAAACTGATTCTTGCTGTATTGTTGATTGCGTTTACTTAAACTTATGGATTGACTTTTTTCGGGTTCATAAACATCTTATTTTATCTGTTATTACTTTTATGTTGTAATTTCATGTACTGACACGTTCCATGACCTTGGAGATTTGCTCCTCAATTTGGTCCTACGAAACTTGACGTGTAAATAAATAAATAAAAATAAATTTCAATGCTGGGTCATCAACAAGTCTCTGCGTGAGAACCATTCAAGAAACGTCATCGATATGGGCTTTCGGAGCCGAAGGCCCACTTATGTAACCTTGATGACTGCACGACACAACGTTTACCCCGTCGTCTGGGCCCGTCGGCACCGACACTGGACTGTTGATGACTGGAAACATGTTGCCTGGTCCGACGAGTCTCGTTTCAAATTGTAACGAGCGGATGGACGTGTACAGGGACAACCTCATGAATCCATAGACCCTGCATGTCAGCATAGGACTGTTCAACCTGGTGGAGGCTCTACAACGGTGTGGGGCGTGTGCGATTGGAGTGATATGGGACCCCTGATGCGCCTAGAAATACGTCTCTGACAGGTGACACCTACGAAAGCATCCTGTCTGACCACCTGCAGTCATTCATGTCCATTGTGCATTACGACGGACTTGGATAATTCCAGCAGCGCAATGCGACACAGAACACGTCCTGAATTGCTACAGATTGTCGCCAGGAACACTCTTCTGAGTTTGAACACTTCCGCTGGCCACCAGCCTCCCCAGACGTGAGCATTATTGAGCAGCGTGCTGTTCGAAAGAGACCTCCACCCCTTCGTACTCTTACGGATTTATGGACAACCCTGCAGGATTCATGGTGTCATTTCCCTTTAGACTTCTTCAGACATTAGTCGAGTCCATGCCACGTCGTGTTGCGGAAGTTCTGCGTGCTCACGGGGGTCCTACACAATATTAGGCGGGTGTATCAGTTTCTTTGGCTCTTCATTGTATACGAAATCCGAAATAATAATTTTGAATTTGTTTGCGTCGTATAATAAATTTATGAAGTGTATTGGGTAATCATTTCCGTAACCGTAGAGAAATATAAGCAAATGACCACTTTCGTTACAAGCTGGAATTATGTTCTCCTATTCTCATCTATATGATATCAGAGTGAATGAAAAACTCATGTGAGGAAGGGACTAGGCGGCTTTTTAGGTTAGACGGTCTCAGGAAACAACAAAAATGGCATCAGTCTAAAATAGTTCAGGACAAACACAGAACGGTGGACCTATCAACAATCGGTATTGTAGTTGTAAATTGTCGTAGCTGTTGGGAAAGAACCAGAGCTCTAAGCGCTAATAGAAAGCATTGAAGCTCAAAACGTTATAGATACAGAAAGCTGGCTGAATCTGGAAATAAGTTCAGCCGAAATTTTTACAAAGGACCTAATAATATTCAGAAAGTATGGATTAAATATACTTGGTGATGGAATGTTTCTTGCTGTCTGGAGTACTTTACTTTGTAGTGAAATTGAAGTTGATAGTTCCTGTGAGTTAGTATGGGTAGAGATTTTACTTGACAATCGGAATAAATTAATAATTGGTTCCTTTTACAGACCCCCGACTCAAATTATACAGTTGCTAAACAGTTCAAATAAAACTTGAGTCTCGTTTCAAATAGGTACACCAATTATACCATCATAGTTGGAGGTGAGTTCAATCTTCCCTCGAGAAGTTGGCGAAAGTATGTTTAAAGTCGGTGGTAGGCATGAAACTTCGTCCGAAATCGTACTGAACGCTTTTTCAGAAAATTATTTTGAACAGTTAATTCAGGAGGCCACTCAAAGTGCAAATCGTTGTGAAAACTTACTTGATCTCTTACCAACAAATAGGGAGCTACCTGACGGATACAGAGATTACTGACCACAAGGCTGTTGTAGCGAGACTGAATACCGTAAATCTAAACTCTCCAAAAATAAACGTAAAATGCACCTATTTTTAAAAAAAGCAGACAAACATTGGCTTCACACCCTCCTAAGAGACAGTCTCCACTCCTTCTAATCTGACTATGTAAGTGTAGACCAGATGTGATTTAAATTCAAAGAAATAGTGTGGAAGGCAATTGAGAGATATGTCCATACAAATTTTAAAAATAGCTGTACGTATGTATTCATGGTATGTATGTATATATGTGTGTACCATATCTCCTCCTAAACCACTGTAGCGATTCAACCAAACTTGGTACACATATCACTAACTGTCTGAAACGAATCACTGTGAGTGATAAGAACCACCCACCTATCAAAGAGGTAGTAGTGGAGGTGAAAAACCAGGGTAGCCAACGACGCGAGACTACCCATACTTTAGTCATATAGTATTTGAGAATGAGGGCACTTAGAGATTTGCAACAAACATTACACATAATTTCAAACCTTTATGAACTTTTTCTCCCAGACGATCCCAAAAAAATTATAAAAGGAATAAAGTTTATCACTTACTACATTTTCGCTGTTCATATAGTAAAACTGCAACAAGAAGCATGATGTTTTTAATTTGTAACTTCTTTACTACTAACTGTATCGTGACACATTTTGCAGACAGTATTTACATATACCACTGAATATACCAGATAAATTATATCATTACACGACACGTAGTTCAGGAGGTATGACGTCAAATGCTGAGATGCAAGAAAAAATAACTCCTGCGTCATGCATAACGTCCCCACAACTGCCATTACATGCTTGTCCCACTTCATATCGCTCTGCAATGTTACGCCCAAATATTTAATCAACGTGACTGTGTCAAGCGCTACACTACTAATGGAGTATTCAAACATTACGGGATTCTTTTTCCTATTCATCCGCATTAATTTACATTTATTTATATTTAGAGCCAGCTGCCATTCTTTACACCAATCACAAATCCTGTCAAAGTCAGAGGCCTCGTACAGAGGCATGTAGGCAGTCATTTTTCCCTCGTTCTGTTTGGGAGTGGAACAGGGAGAGAAGATGCTACTTGTGGTACGAGGTACACTCCGCCACGCACCGTATGGTGGACTGCGGAGTATGTATGTAGATGTAGATGTAATTCTTTACTACTAACTCTATACGCAACACATTTCACAAACAGTATTCACACATGTCACTGAATATACCTGCAAAATTGTATTATTGTAAAGCATATAGTTCAGGAGATATTATGTCTTTAACATTGTTCTCTATGAAAATGAAACTGCACGGCGAAATTCGCTAGACATACAGGCGAAGTATGTGTACAGATACGCGTAAAATATGTCAGGCATGTGTGAAATATGTTTCACATGTGCGCATGTGGGAAAAACGACGAGTAAAAAGCCGATTCTAAACCCCTGTAACTATTTCAATAAAATTTGGTACATATATTAGTTACAGTCTGGAAAGAAATACTGTAGAGGTAAGGACCATCAGCCTCCTATTGGGGCGACTGTGTCAACGTGCAGAGAGAACGGAGGACGAAGAGATGGAGACAGCGAGGGAGAGGAGACAGGCACAGATTGGAGGAGGAGGAGTTGGACAGAGATAGGGGCGGGGCAATTGACAGAGAGAGGGGAGAGGAGGAGATGAATGGAGAAAGGTTTGGGGAGGAGTTGGGCAGAGAAGGGGGAGAAAGAGATAGGTAGAGTGATGGGGGAGGAGGATGTGAAGGGACAGAGGGGGAGAGGAAATGAACAGAGAAAGGGAAGAGGAGGAGATGGACAAAAGGAGGAGATGGAAACAGAAAGGAATGGGGAGGAGACGAACAGGGAGAGGAGGAAGGAGGATATGGACAGAGAGAGGGGCAAAAGGAGATGAACAGAGACAGAGGGAGGAGGAGGTTGACAAAGAGAGAGGAAGAAGGAGATGGAATCAGAGTGTGGAGGAGGAGATGGACAAAGAGAGGGGCAGGTCGAGATGGCAGGGGATGGGGGTTTGGAGGGAGTGGACAGAGAGAAGGGATGGTGGAGGTGGACAGAGGGAAGGGAAGGAGGAAATAGACAAATAGAAGATTGGAATAAATACGAGGGGCGTTCAGAAAGTAAGCTCCGATCGGTCGCGAAATGGAAACGACTATGAAAATCCGATAAAGCTTTGCACAGATGTGTTGGGTAGTGTCTCTAGTATAACCCCAGTTAGCATCACGTCGCTCTTCTCATTTATGAGCTCGCAGTGAGTGCGTAAAGATGTCTAGAAAATAGTGTCTGCCGCCAAGTACGAGGGCCTGGTGAGAAATTTCGCCTGAAGCTATGCAGCTAACATTACATAACTGTCGTGCTGTTTCTTCTTCAAGACAATTCTCAGCCGCATTCTGCAGGGGCAATGAAGATGCTCCTGCATCGTTTTCAAATGGAAATGTGAGATTACCCACAATACAGTCCGCAATTGTCTCCCCCTGAGTTTCATCTCTGGTCACATGAACCGCTGTCTTTGAAGACAACATTTTGACACAGACAACGAGGTGTAGGCCAGCGTGGAGAATTGGCGGAAAGCACTGGTGGCTGCCTTCTATGATGAGGCTATTGAAAAGTTGGTACAACGCTATGACAAAAGTCTACGTCAGAACGGCGACTACGTGGAGAAGTAGCTGAAAGGTGTAGCTAATTGTTACAAGTAAAACATTTCTGATGTTCACTGTGGTTTCAATTTGGCAATCAATCGGAGCTTACTTTCTGAACAGGCCTCGTACATACCCAAGCAACACCGGCTACTCAGATAGTACCAAATAAATTAATAAGAGAAGATACTGATTTCCCACGGCGAAGTTTCACAGAAGCTCGAAATTTATCGAGAAACTTCAATGCAAGACGCTTTTTATAGTTTCCACAACGAAACTCTGTCTCGATATCTGGCAAAGAGATTCTGATCATCTGTAACGTACACCAGCTGCAAGACTCAATCTATACCTTCACTGTGTGATACAATGGTGATGTTACTGATGACAATGTCACTAAAGCAGTGTTGCTAAACACGGTTTTTCTAAATTACTTCACCAAAGAAGATGAAGTAAATACTCCGGAATTCGAATAAAGAACAATTGCCAATATGAGTAACTTAGAGGTACAAGGGGCGTTCAATACCTAACGCAACACATTCTTTTCCTCTAATTTCGGTTGAGAAAACGCGAAATTTGTTGTGGGACATCGTGGAATATTCCCGGTTCAAAATGGCTCTGAGCACTATGGGACTCAACTGCTGTGGTCATAAGTCCCCTAGAACTTAGAACTACTTAAACCTAACTAACCTACGGACAGCACAAACATCCATGCCCGAGGCAGGATTCGAACCTGCGACCGTAGCGGTCGTGCGGTTCCAGACTGTAGCGCCTTTAACCGCTCGGCCACTTCGGCCGGCGGAATATTCCCGCTTCAACCTCTATCGATTCATGAAGTTCCAATCGGAGGCGGCTCTATATGTACCATTCAAAATGTCGTCAGTAACGGAGGTGCGTTCCAAGCAGAGAGCTGTCATTGAGTTCCTTTTTGCGGAAAACTAGAGCATCGCAGATACTCGTATTCAAAAGCGCTTGTAGAATGTAACGGAGACCTGTTAGTGAACAAAAATACGGTGAGTCGTTGGGCGAGGCGTTTGTCATATCCGCAACAAGGTCGCGCAGACCTGTCCGATCTCCTGCTTGCTGGCTGGCCGCACACAGCTGGAACCTGTGGACACTCTCATGCGAAGTGATCGTAACCAAACACCTCGCTACTCAACTAAACGTCTCTGTTGGTAATGATGACACACTGGTCCATCAGTTGGGGTACTCAGAGGTGTGTGTCCTATGGGTTCCTCGCAGCCTAACAGAAGACCATAAGAAGCTACGAAGGACACCCTTGCGGAATTGCGTGCGGACCGTGAAAGTTTTTTTGTCGGACGTCGTCACAGGCGATGAAACACGGGTTCATAACTTCGAACCGGATATAATACGGCAATTCATGGAGTGGCCTTACACCACATCTCCTCCAATGAAAAGGTTCAACACTGCACCCTCAGCCGGTAAAATCATGGCGACGTCTTCTGGGACTCTGAAGGGGTTATTCTGTTTTATTTCCTGCCTCATGGCGCAACGATAGGCTCTGAAGTGTATTATGCTACACTCAGGAAATTGAAGAAACGACTTCAGCGGGTTCGTCGCCACAGAAATGCAAATGAACTTCTTCTTCATGACAACAGAAGTCCTCACACAAATCTGTGCATCCGAGAGGATCTCACAAAACTTCACTGGAGTGTTCTTCCTTATCCAACCTACGGCCCGAATCTCGCACCTTCCGACTTCCAACTATCTGGTCCAGTGAAGGATGCTCTCCGCGGGTAGCAGCACGTGAGTGTTGGGGAGGTTATTGCAGCAAGACGTTGGGTCCGACATCGAACAGGAGAATGGTATCGCGTCAGCATAAAGGCCCTCCCAGTAAGGTGGCGTAAGACCGTCGCATTGAACGGAGATTATGTTGAAAAATAGGGTTTTGTAGCCAAAAAAGTGGTGAATAATATGGTGTATTGGAATCCTGAATAAAACAACCCCGCTTTCAGAAAAATAAGTGTTGCATTACTTACTGAACTCTCCTCGTAGATGTCCTCGTCGTAGCAAAGCACCTTAAAGCATATAATAAAGTTAAGTCTTCCGGTCTAGCTAATATACCAGTTAGGTTCCTTTCAGAGTATGCTGATACAATAGCCCCATACTTAGCCGTCATATACAATCGCTCATTCGACGAAAGATCCGTGTCAAATGAATGAAAAGTTGCACAGGTCACACCAATATTCAAGAACGGAAATAGGAGTAATCCAATGGATTACAGACCCCTCCCACTGACATCGATTTGCAGTAGGATTTTGGAACATATAATGTTTTCGAACATTTGAATTACCTCGAAGGTAACACACATAGCACACAGCACGAACTCAGAATATCATTCTTGTGAAAAACCACTAGCTCTTTATTCGCATGAAGTAATGAGTGCAATCGACAAGGGTTCTCAGGCTGATTCCATATTTCTAGATTTCCAGAACGCTTTTGACACTGTTCATCACAAACGACTTCTAATCAAATTGCATGCCTGTGGAATATCGTCTTAGTTGTGCTACTAGATTTGTGATTTCCTGTCAGAAAGGTCACAGTTTGTAGTAACTGACGGAAAGTCATCGAGTAAAAAGGAAGTAATATCTGGCGTTCCCCAGGGAAGTATTATAGGCCTTCTGCTATTTCTGATTTACGTAAGCGATTTAGTAGAGAATCTGAGCAACCCTTTTAGATTTCTTGCAGATAATGCTGTCATTTTCCGTCTTGTAAAGTCACCAGATAATCAAAACCAATTGCAAAATTACTCAGACAAGATAGCTGTATGGTGCGAAAAGTGACAATTGATTGTAAATTATTAAAAGTGTGAAGTCGTCTATATAACTACCAAACGAAATCCGCTAAATGTCAGTCACTTGATAAATCACACAAATTTAAAGGCTGTAAATTTAACTAAATACCGAACGATTACAATTACGAATAACTTTAACTAGAATGATCACGTAGATAATGTTGTGGGAAAAGCGAACCAAAGTCTGCGATTTGTTGACAGAACACTTGTGCAATGCAATAGGTCTACTAAAGAGGCTGCTTGCAGTACCCTTTCCGCCCTCTTCTGAAGTATGGTTGTGCGGTATGGGATCCGCATCAGACAGGATTGACGGAGCACATCGAAAAAGTTCAAAGAAGAGCAGCTCGTTTTTTGTTATCGCGAAATAAGGGAGAGAGAGCTACGGATATGATACGCAAATTGGGGTCGTTTTTCGTTGCGGCTGGATGTTCTCATGAAATTTCAATCACCAACTTTCTCCTCAGAGTGGAAATTATTTTGCAGTCGCCCACCTACAGCGATAAATAATCATTGTAACAAAATAAGAGAAAGAAGAGCTCGCACGGAAAAATTTAAGTGTTCGTTTCTCCCATGCACTGTCCGAGAGTGGAACGGTAGAGAAATAGATTGAAAGTGGTTCGATGAACCCTCTGCCAGGCACTTAATTGTGAATTGCAGAGTAATCATGTAGCTGTAGATGCACAAAGCGTGTATAACCCGTCTGATTCAGTTGTCCAGTGTTGTCCAGATCATTTTCAGTCTCTGTAATTAACAGTTACAGATCTACATACAGCCTTGTGTGCAAAGTTGAATCACAGAAGCAGCAATAATTTCTCTTCCAGCTTGTTTCACAGCCGGTTAACGCTCTATCGCTATCGTGCCACACAACGGCCTGGAGCGCTTTGTTTCATCAGCCTCCGCAGCCCTTAGGGGAGGTGGCTGAATCGGTAAATGGTTGCACTTCCTGGGCGAAAACAACGTTCATCAATAGTATTTGTCACAGGTCAAGGGAGCGGTTGGCGTCGTGTTTATTGGAAATATTTTAAGGGAAGTGCAACTCGTCTATAAAGGAGACCGCGTATACAGTACTACTGCGACCCATTCTTGAGTACTACTCTAGTGTTTGAAATCCCCACCAGGTGGATCAAAAGAAGACAAGAAAACAATTACGAAGTGTGGTGCTACATTTGTTACCGCTGGGTTCGATAAACACGCGAGTATTTTGGAGACGCTTTGTGAACTGAAATGGGAGTTCCTGGAGGGAAGACGACGCTCTTTTCGCCAAGCGCTATTGAGAAAAGTTAGAGAATCGGCGTTTACGGCTAACTACTGAACGATTCTACTGCTGTCAACGTACATTTTGCACAGGGACCACGAAGACAAGATAAGAGAAATGAGGGCTCATACGGAGGCGACTCGTTTTTCCCTCGCTCAGTCTGCGAGTGGATCAAGAAAGAGGCTGAGTAGTAGTGGTACAAGTTACCCTCTGCTATTCACCATATGATGACTTGCAGAGCATGCATATAGACGTAGCTGCAGATTTACTTTGAAACGAGTAGGTGATATTGCTCCTATAGGATTTCACAACCTTTCTTATCTTTCTAAACTTCTTCTTTTGTGAATCCTCGAAACGGAGAAGCTAATTTACAGGGTATAGGCAAAATAATGTGAACACCTACTTACTTGGGAACGGTTTATTAATAAGGGGTTGGACCCCCATCTGCCCGTAATACACCTGCGATTCTTCTTGGAATGCTGGCATATAATGAATGTATGGTGTTCAGTGGAATGTTATGCCACTCTTCGATCAGAACCTCTTCTAACTCCTGTAGTGGCGAGGGAGGCGGAAATCTGCTCCGGAGTCTGCACTCCAATACAGCCCACAAGGGTTCGATAATGTTGCAAGTCCGGGGACTGTGCTGGCCAGGGAAGACGGTGCAGTTCAGCTGCGTGCTTATCATACCACGATTGTACTGTCCTGGCTGTGTTCAAATGGTTCAAATGGCTCTAAGCACTATGGGACTTAACATCTGAGGTCATCAGTCCCCTAGACTTAGAACTACTTAAACCTAACTAACCTAAGGACATCACACACATCCATGCCCGTGGCAGGATTCGAACCTGCGACCGTAGCGGCAGCGAGATTGAGGACTGAAACACCTAGAACCGCTCGGCCACAGCGGCGGCCTTGGCTATGTGAATGGGTGCATTATCGTCCTGAAATATGGTATCATTGGTGCGGAACAACATTTGTATCATGGGTTGCACCTGATGTGCACCTAAAATGTTCACATAATCGCTGGATGTAACACGACCTTTGAGAGTAACGATGGGACCAGCTGAATACCATGATACGGCTGCCCACACAATCCCACTTCCACTTCCATGCTTAATCGTTGGAACCAAGCAATCAGGATTGTAGGCTTCGATTGGCGTTCTCCAGACGTAAATCCGGCCCGATGTTGGAAATAACGAACACGTTGAGTCGTCGGACCGTATGACGTGTTTCATCTGATCAGCCTTCCAGGATTTATGCTCCTGACACCATGTTTTACGCTTCTTTGCATTGATTGTGGTCACTAATGGTTTCGATATAGCAACTCGTCCATGAATATTCGCTTTATAGAGTTCTAGGCAGACAGTGTCGGTAGATACGAGGCCTCGAAGATGGCTATTGACCTCTGCAGTTACTTTAGCCGCCGTGTTGTTCTGACACAACTCGTGTTAGCGTACGACGATCTCTGTCATTTAGTTTTGACTTGCGCCCACTATTACGTTTACACGATCATGTCTTTCCATGTTTTGTGTTGGCTGTCATGACTGTTGAAAGAGTTGCTCTTGAAACACTCAATAAGTTGGCTGTCTTGGTTACTGATGCTCCAGCTAATCGGGCCCCCACAATCTGCCCACTTTGAACTCTGTTAGGCCTTTTATTGCACGTCGACCACGACCTCTGAATGCTAATACGAAGTGTGCATTACTCGTAAACAACCTGCGCTGCTTCCTAGTCCTTACTAAACACGCATAGTCCAGCGCGACACGTGCCTTACCTGCGTTGTTGACCGTCAAACACAACCATCCCACTACTACCACCGTTCAGTTTATTTTGCCTATCCCCTGTACATCCCCATGTGATTCTTTCATCTATGGGGACGCAAATTAGAAGTACAGAACGAATTTAATTTAAGAATACTGTATAATAAATTCCCATTTATAAGCTTATCAAACAAAATATTATTCACCCATTTTAAAAGAGCGCAGTAGGCACTTTCGAATGCTGTATATGGTTTAGAACTGCCATCAGACCGTCATGTGACCCACCATCGTTGACCGTGGTGGCGAAATGGGTGTGTATGTACCAGTCTATTGTTCGGAATAGGCACAGCAATGTGGGTGGACGCGGAAACGTGACAGAATGGTAGAATGGAGCTATCTTGTATCGACATGCTTATGACCACACCGTGAGAGAAGTTGCCTGATTTCTTGGTATATCAGCGCGTATTGTCTAGCGTGTCCACAAGGAATGGTGCACCACCTGCAGATATGTAAAACAGCGTAAGAACAGAAATCGTAAAATGATCCTAATACCAAAAAAGCTTTTCTGAAAAATAAATTTTTTAACATCAAATATAAATATAAGTGCTAGGAAGTCTTTTCTGGGAGTATTTTTCTAGAGTGTAACCTTATACGGATGAGAAACGTGGTCTTAAGTTGAACGAGAGGCTAGATGCAGCTCTCCACGCTAGCCTATCCTGTGAAAGGTTTTTCTTCTCTGCATAACTACCGCAACTTACATTCCGTTTAACCTGTTTAATACAGTGTAGCCTTGGTCTTTCCCTACAATTTTATCTCCAACACTCCCCCCTCCCACACACACACACACACACACACACACACACACACACATATATATATATATATATATATATATATATATATATATATATATATATATATATATATATATTTCACTCCGAGATCATATCAATTATTCCTTGATTGTTCTGGATGAGTTCAAAGATTCGGAGATCAGTACGGCACTGCAACGTTATGCCTCTCTACAACGTAACATGTGGACCACCAAAACGATCATTTTCGACAGTGTTCCTGGCTGCATTACGTACCCTCATATGGCGAGATGTGGGAACACATAATTGATATTAGATGTCCACAAATTCCTCCTTTTCAGAAACACTTTTCGTGCTATAGCCAGTCTGCAGTTTATATTCTGTCTACTTCAGCCATCGTCAGTTACTTTGCTGCATAAATAGCAAAACTTGCCACTGCTTTTACCGCCTCATTACCTTATCTAATTCCCTCGGTAGTTACTGATTTAATTTGACTACACTCCGTTACCCTCGTTTTATTTTTATTGATGTTCACTTTACGAAATCTTTGCCAGGCACGATCCATTCCGATCAACTGCTCTTCCAAGACCTTTGGAGTCTCTCATAAAACTAAAATTTCATCGGCAAGTCATCATTTTTATTTGTTGTCTTTGAACTTTAATTATTTGCCAAATTTCTCCTCATTTTCGTAACTGCTCCATGTGGAGATTGACTAACCCTGTCTCACTCTCTTTTGTATTACAGCCTCCCATTCCTGTCTTTCGGCTCTTATAATTGCAATTTGATTTCTGTAGAAGCTGTAGATAACCTTCTGCCCCCTCTATTTCGACCTCGACAACTTCGGAATTTCGATAAAGGATATTCAAATTAACATACCAGTAATCACAATGTTTTCTTAAATCCACAAGTCCTATAAACGTGAATTTGCCTCTCTTCACCCTAATATGAGCCATGGGGTCAGTACTGCCTCGCATGCTCGTACTTTCCTCAATAATGCAAACCTATTTTTGCCAGATCGACTACTACCAGTCGTTCTATCTCTCCGTAGATATTTCTTGTTAATATTTTCCAACAAAAACTTACTAAAATGTCAGCACTTGCCTTTTTCGGTATTTCGCTTGTCTCATATATGCAACATACTACATGAAACAGTTTTGTGATGACTGATTCTCGCAAGGATCTTAATAATTCTAAGTCAATGTCACTTACTCCAAGTGCTCTGTTTCAACTCGGGTCTTTCAGTGCGCTTTCAAATACTTCTCGCAATATTGCCTCCCCCATTTCATATTAATCTACTTTCTTTTGCCGTTGCATAATACTGCTGGCAACTGTCCCTCCAACCTACATCCCTTCTATATGGTCCTTCCACCTATCAGCTTTCCCTTCTTTGTCGAGTACTGAGCTCTTAATATTCATATAGCTGTTTCTGTTTTCTTTGAAAGTTTCTGTTTCTACAGCTTAGAATTTTTCCTCTGGTCGGTCCCACGTTGCTGTTTTGCAGTTTTTGTTAATCTGTATTTGTTTTTGCCTGCGTCGTTCGCTATATTTTTTATATTTTTTTCCTTTTCATCAGTTAAATTTATGTCGTGGGTTATCCAGGGATCCGTTGTGTGCCTTCTCGTTTCCCTAATCGTTTCCCTACTTTCACCTCTCAAAGCTACCCATTCATCTTCTATTGTACTTTTCCACCTATTTCAGTCAGCCATTGCCTAATGCCCAATTCGAAACTCTCAGCAGCCTCTAGTCACTTCCTCTTATCCAGCATCATCTGCTTAATTTGCTATACTCTGGCAATTTCTTCAGCTTTAATCTGCATTTCGTAACTAATAAATTAAGATCAGAATACAAATTTAGTAGCAGTGCTGGAAATGTTTAAATCCTAATTTCGGAATCTCTGTCTTACCATCATATAATGCATTTGAAACATGCCTCTATGTCTTTCCCATCTGTACAACCCTCTTTCGTGATTGTTAAACTCAATGTCAATTATGATTAAATTGCACTCTGACCAAAATTCCCACATTCCAAGCTTATTTATTTATATTTAGACATTAGCGTATTTGGTTTGACATCCTGTAGCGAACAGCCGAGCCCCGCAACCATCTCTGAAAAGATGGATATACAGAAAATTCTCTCACGTGGCTTCCCCCTTCATTCTGACTCTTAGTATATGTTCTACTATTATTTTTCCTTCTCATCTTTCCCTAATATCGTCTCCTTTAATGTATTGAATAATTCCTTTCACCTCACAATACTTTTTTTTTCATTTCCTTACAATCAGCGGTGCTAGCAGTTGTACTACTGTGGTGAGTCCCGTCTTCGTGTTTACCTTGGCTAGGATGATCCACTCACTTCTTTGTTGATGGTAGTTTACTAGTATGTCTATTCACTTCTTTATTATTAGACCCACTCCGACATTACACCTGTTTGAGTGTGTATTGATAAACCTGTACTCACGTGACCAGATTCCTTTTCTTCGTACTATAACAAAATAATGGCTCTGAGCACTATGGGACTCAACTTCTGAGGTCATTAGTCCCCTAGAACTTACAACTAGTTAAACCTAACTAACCTAAGGACATCACATACATCCATGCCCGAGGCAGGATTCGAACCTGCGACCGTAGCGGTCTCGCGGTTCCAGACTGCAGCGCCTAGAACCGCACGGCTACTTCGACCGGCGTACTATAACATTTCACTTATTCCCACCATATCTAACTCCAGCCTTTTTTTATTTTTTTTTATTTTAAAATATTTTAACGTACCTACACGATTAAGGGATTTTACATTACTCACCTCGACCCGTATAACGTCACTTGTTTCTCATTATCTGTAGGTAATCAGTCTCTGTATATTAATTACAGTTTAAGGTTTATGATTTTCCATTTATTTGAAGAAAAACATATATCAAAATTAGTACATAAAACGAGTATACGTATTTTACACATATACTGAGAAAATGAAATTTCAATTGCGGTATTTATCCACTTTCTGAGCCTCTTGTAAATAATTGATAATCTCTTCTTATACTAATATCAAAATGTTTCACGAATGATCTCTGTTTATGTCGTTATCAAGTATGATAATTTTTCTTATCTAAAATCTATAATTGTTACGATTTTGTTCATAATCAGCTACGAGTTCTGAACTTCACTTACCGCACTGAACCCTCTGAAGTCTGTTTATTAGTGTCTCATTGGCAGAAGATCTCCCTTTATAATACAGGGTGATTAAAAAAACGTTTACAAACTGTCATAGCACATCGAGCATCCAACAGTCATCAGTAATAAAATAGGAACCTGGGATCGCAAACGCCACGAGAGGGCCTACGATCACGAGATCGAAGCTTTACAGCGAGTGCCCTCTTAACCTTCATGCGCTAGCGCTAGAAATAGTCACGCGAGCGCTCGCGCGAGCGGTCGGCCGACCGCCCGAGAGTTTTCATCAATCTCTTGAGGTTTTCCGTTTTTAAAGGTCATATTTCCATAAAATATCGACATAGGATATCTCACACAATATTGCAAACAGATTTCTAATCAAAGTCATTTGGTTCAAATGGCTCTGAGCACTATGGGACTTAACTACTCAGGTCATCAGTCCCCTAGAACTTAGAACTACTTAAACCTAACTAACCTAAGGACATCACACACATCCATGCCCGAGGCAGGATTCCAACCTGCGACCGTAGCGGTCACGCGGTTCCAGACTGTAGCGCCTAGAACCGCTCGGCCACCCTGGCCTGCTCAAAGTTATTTATTTAACAATAAAATATACAATGAAATACAAAAAGCAAGCCAAATACCCAAATGAAATATAAGAACTTTTTCTAATTGTAATGTTTTGGGACTATATAATGTAATACTTAAGACTATAATTATTCACTGGCTTAACTCGTCACAAAAAAAGCTAATTTTGCTTTGAAAAAAGAATTTTTGATTGAAAACGTCACAAACATTTCTGTCAGATGAAAAATGCTGATCAGTCTGTATCCATTTCATTTTCGTTTTGAGGCTGACAACAATTATTGCAAGTAACTGTCGTGGTTGAATGTCGTAGACAGACGTTTCTTCCACATTCACCGCATTCTCGCTTTGTTTCTATATTCTATTTTGACCCATACAAATAACATATTCCTCTCCTTGTAGGGGTTGATACAGCTGGATAAACTACGTCACTCTCTCTGTAATTTGCCAAAAATACTAACAAATCTTTTGGTAAATGCTTCAGTTTAGCTCTTTCTTTCAGATTTTCGCTCATCAGTTCCAAAGATAACACATGTAAGAATTGTCTTCTCGTTTTTTCTTTCATATTACCTGTGTTGAATTGAAAAATGTGTAACGAAATTATTCCTGCCAAGTCAAGTAAGCGGAAAAATATACATGCTGGCCACCTTTGTGTTCTTCTTGATGTCGAAATTCTGGAGCACATGAGGTCTACAGTATCAACTCCACCTTCGGTTGAATTATAGTCTGTGATTTGTACAGGTTTTTTTGCTATCTTCATCAATGATGTCGGTATCATGCATTGTGGAGAGCGCTACTACAGCTTTCCTTTTTTTTGTAATCATAGAAATCGAAGTTTTGTCATCTTGACAACCGAACATGTAGTCTCCTGCCACTGCATTTCCATTTACTGTCACAAATTCTGGGGGAATTTCCTTTTTATTTTTTCTCATTGTACATAAAAAAGTGAGGCCTTTCCTAAGGAGGTATTCAGCCAACGGGTAACTTGAAAAATAATTATCAGTTGTTACATTTCTATTTGTTCCTTCTGTGCATTCAACCAATCTGGCGACCAAGTCGTATGGTTTGTTGGCGAGTACGTTAGGACCTGGCACTTGTTTTCCGCAGTACACTTCTAAATTATATGTATAAAAAGTGCGTGCATCACACAATGCATACATTTTAACCCATATTTGGCTGGTTTTGTGACATGTACTGGATGGATGAACATCGTCCTCTAAACGCAACCAACATCTCATCAACAGTGACAAATTCCCCTAAACTGAATGATTTTTGGCTGTTAGCAATGAAAGACGACAAATTTCTCGTATAGGAGCAAGTTTGTCCGTTGCTTGACGTTCCAATCTCGTGTTTAGGTCATCAAATCTTATAGCTCGTAGCAAAAATCTAAATCTATTTAGGCTGAAATTGGCTCGCAAAATTATCAGACCTGTTCCATTGCTATTGAAATATTCAGAGAAATTCGCACGGTTTCCTCTTTTGACCGCAATCAAAAACAGAGCACCAAACAATGCTAGCATTTCAGCCGTTGCTGTCGGCTTATAATCCCTTTCATGTATTTCAGAGTTACTGCTTCATTCTGCCAGTGCTTGACGTGCCATTTTTTTCCTTTCAATATAAATATTCGTGTACCTTACTATCCCTTCTACCATTTCGGGAGTTATTATACAATGAAAACTTTCCAGTCGAGTTTCACATTGTCTGGCTTGCCCTCTAGGACCTGGTACAGTTTTGATTATATTTTTTGACTTTATTTTGTGCTGGTAATATTGGCACTACTAGCCCAAATAGCTTCCATGTCCTTACCTATACAAAATCTAATGTCATTTGTTGGTAGCTCCTGTTGATCTATGTCATTTTTCCCCCGTTTTCCAAATCAGTTTCCGACTCACTTTGATGTATATCATCTTCAATCCCTTCTTGTTCATAATCTGGGTCATCGGAAACGTCATCTTCTAGGGATTCCTCATGGCCTTTCCCCTCTGCTTCCTCTCTCTCCAATTCAGCCAAGATTCTGTGTATGTCATCAGACGTAAGGTTTCGTCGTTCCCTTTAAAAAATAAAAATAATTGTTACTTTTACCAACAGAAATTTCTTAGAATGACGAAGTGCCAAAGTAGAAAGAAAAACAGTATTTGTGAATGGCAAAATTTATAGAAAGTAATGCACATTCACTAGAGAATTGGAAGAGTCTATAAAATTGAGGAATTATAGGGGAATTACAAAAAGAAATACTTACATTCGGAAGTAGACGAGTAGAATAAAGTCTCGTAAGCGCTCGCAAGGCGGTAACTGACCGTTTTTGTAAGTGCCGTAAGCGCTTGCAAGGCGGTAAACTGACCGTGTTTGTAAGTGCCGTAAACGCTCGCAAGGCGGTAAACTGACCGCCAAACGTGTTCGGACCTATTTGAACTTGCCCTGAGAGGCAGAGAGGTGCGACTTGGACGAACTTTGAGCAGCATCTGTCGGAAAAAGGTGCAACTAGAGAATACATGTCCCTCCCGCCGCCTCGTTACCTTTGTGGAGTAAGTATGGCTCGAAATTGCAAAAAGGCGGTCACTTCACCGCCAGCGCGAGCGCGTGAAGGTTAACCGATGAGGCAGCGGTCTCAGTTGAGGGTGTGATGAACGTTCACAACTTGCATACATGGACGGATGTGAACCCATATGTTAAACGTAAGTATGCCACACAACTCAAATTTACCCTTAACGTGTGGGCTGGCATCGTCTGAGACTGTTTAATTGGACCGTACATTCTCCCGGACCGACTCGATAGTCGCAAGTATTCGTGCCGGACATGCTGAATGATGTTCTCATGTCTGTTCATCGCCACATTCGATTTCAGCACGACGGAGCCCCCGCGCTGTTAAGCAGGCAGGTGACGGCACATCTGCAGGCAACCTTTCCGGCCAGATGGACTGGTCGCAGTGGACCAGTCGCATGACGGCCACGATCACTCAGTCTGCCCCAAATCGATTTTTTCCTGTGAGGATATCTGAAGGGCCTTGTGTATGAAACACCTGTTACATCGCCGGGGGACCTAGTGGGAGTGGGCAGGATTGTTGCGGCAGCAAGATGTCTTCGAGATACACCAGGTGTCTTTGAGAGCGTGCGCCGTTCAATTCAGCGTCGATGTCAGGCGTGTCTCAATGGATCTGGACAAAGTTTTGAGCATCTCCTGTAGTGGGCGTCCAATTGTTACATGTGACCAAATTACTGCAACGCTGTTTAGTAACCCCGGATCGCCTTTGAGACCCCTGGTTCCTATGTGATTACTGATCCCTGTTGCATGCCCGATATGTCTTGTCAGGTTGTAAACGTTACTTTGAATCACCCTGTATAATTCTTGAGCACAGTCAAATTTTTTTGCACTGGACATTAGGTTAATGTTCAGATGTGAGTTGAAAATACTTGTAACTAACCACCGGTACATCTTTATCATTAAAAGTATCACCCACATAATCAATCTTTATCTAAAAACATTAATACTCTTTTTCCATTTCTCAAGCTAAGAGAAATATTTTAAAGTTCGTATCGTTGTTTCCACATTATTAGCTAGACCTTTTTTATCTTTCCACACATTATTCCAGCAGTTTTCATAGTTTATTGTCAAAAGTAACAGTTTATTATGTTTCATGTTTACTTCTCTTGTACATACAGCAATATGCTTTATGATTATATGAATTGAAATGTAGAAGTTCAAGCTAAACAACTAAGCAATTCATCAACTATAATACATCTGAAATTTCTACCTTCAACTCCTTCACTTATGTGATAAACGTGTCATCACAAATGAAACAACGTGCTAGTCCAAGATTCGGAACCAGTTTTCCGTTTCATCATGAGCAGTTGCCTTAGCTAGTAAGCCAATGTGAAAACACCCCCTGCTTTAACCCGAACATTTAATGTCATTTATGTTTCCCCTCTGTTTCTCCGAAAAAATTACCAGAGGTTCTTTCTTTCGAAATAGCCCCATCAAAAGGTCACATATCATGGAGGGGCGTGGCTTATTCATGAGGTTATACATCAAATGAATATAATTCACTGAACTGAAATTCATGAACTGCTCGTGATAAACAGGAGATCTGGGTTTGAGACCAAATCTGGTACAGATTTGAAACGATAAATTCATTACATAAGCGATTCTATATTTCTTAACAGGTGCAACTGATACCATTTCATAGCACTTAATTTCATTGATTCCTTAGATATTGCTTCCATTAATTTTAGTTTAATGACTTTAGTTCAACTGATGTATAACGAAATACACTATCTGATAAAAAGTATCCGAACTCATATTATTGGACATTAACATGGCGTGTGGCCACCCTTCGCCTCTTTGATGGTTTGAACACTCCAAGGGGAACTCTTTCATGAGATGTTTGAATGTCTGTGGAGAAATGGCAGCCCATTTTTCCTCAAGAGCCGAAACCAATAAAGGTAGTGATACAGGACGTTAGGGTCTGAAACGAAGCCGACAGAAGTGTTCCATTAGGTTCAGGTCGCAACTCTGGACAACAAAGTCCACTTCAGGAATATTGTTGTCTACAAACCATTGCCTCACAGATGCTGCTTTACAACAAGTTGCATTGTTAGCCTGCGGCCGGTGAGGCCAAGCGCTTCTAGGCGCTTCAGTCTGGAACCGCTCGACCGCTACGGTCGCAGGTTCGAGTCCTGCCTCGGGCATGGATGTGTGTGATGTCCTTAGGTTAGTTAGGTTTAAGTAGTTCTAAGTTCTAGGGGACTGATGACCTCAGAAGTTAAGTCCCATAGTTCTCAGAGCCATTTGAACCATTTTTTGCATTGTCAGCTACACACACAAAAAAAAAAAATCGTTGTCTCAGAACTGGTCCTCTACTGTAGGAAGTACACAACGCTGTAACATGTGTTCATATTGTTCTGTATTTAACATTTTTAAGCTGAATAAGGGTACCAAAAACTAACCACGATAAACACCGCCATGCTGTAACACTAACTCGTCTGTACTTCACTGCTGACACTACACATGAAGGCAGGCAACGTTCTCCAGGCATTCGCAAAACCCAAACCCTACCATCAGATTGCCACTGAGTACAGCACGATTCATCAGTCCGAATCACTCGTTTCGAGCCATGCACTGTCAACTGGCGTCGCTCTTTGCACCATCTCAAGCGTCTCTTAGCACTGACTACAGAAATGTATCGGGTATGGAGAACTGCTCGACCACTGCAACCCATTCTTCTTATTCCCTACACTCAGTCATTGTGCTATCTGGACTGCTGTTAGCACTTCTTAAGTCGCGAGTTATTCCCTCCGCTGATTTCGTGCGATATTTTATCACTGCCCTCCGCAATGCTCGGCGGTCCCTGTCCGTCAATACATGAGATCTGCCTAGTCTTGGTTTAGCTGCGGTTGTTAGTTCGCGTTTCCACGTCATAATCACATCACCAACAGTCGGCTTGAACAGCTTTAGTATTGTTGAAATGTCCCTGATAGATCTGACACTCAAGTAACATCCATTGAGTAGTCCACGTTCGAAGTCACTGAGTTCTCATGACCAAGCCATTCAGCTGTTACTTCTCTATGGACAACTCAATATTTCACAACTCCTTGTACACTAGCGGGTCCATCTCTCGTGACATCTAGTGGTCGATTTCGCATACGTAATAATTCTGACCAGATAGTGCACTCCATGCATCCTCCCGTATAACCTTCATGGCTGCAATGTAAGTCTTTATGTTTTCTGAATGAAATGTCGTATACTTTACTCGAATGATCTACTACATTAATTTCTTTGCCCACACTAATTTATCAGAGAATCATATTAACTAAATCCAAGAACGTGAAATTCGATAGGAAGTTTGTATATCAACTTTGTGACTACTCATTTAACATGATTTTAATTAACCTAATATGCATATTTTACGTATGAGTGATTTTTTAAGAATCTTATCACATACAGAATAATTTTTAAATTATTGATAATAAAGTTAAAGACAATTTTTTCAGCATCTTGTATTTTCCTACTTTTTTATTGTAACGATCACAATTTCCAGCTCTTCTTCCGCCAGGAATAACTAGGGATCTGTCAATTACTTTTCTTAACATCATTCATCTACGTATTGTAAATGGGTGTAACCAATTTATAATTATTCCTTGACCGAATGCTTTACTACAATAATCTACATCTACCTCTACATTTATACTCCGCAAGCCACCCAACGGTGTGTGGCGGAGGGCACTTTACGTGCCACTGTCATTACCTCCCTTTCCTTTCCAGTCGCGTATGGTTCGCGGGAAGAACGACTGCCGGAAAGCCTCCGTGCGCGCTCGAATCTCTGTAATTTTACATTCGTGATCTCCTCGGGAGGTATAAGTAGGGGGGAAGCAATATATTCGATACCTCATCCAGAAACGCACCCTCTCGAAACCTGGACAGCAAGCTACACCGCGATGCAGAGCGCCTCTCTTGCAGAGTCTGCCACTTGAGTTTGCTAAACATCTCCGTAATGCTATCACGCTTACCAAATAAACCTGTGACGAAACGCGCCGCTCTTCTTTGGATCTTCTCTATCTCCTCCGTCAACCCGACCTGGTACGGATCCCACACTGATGAGTAACACCCAAGTATAGGTCGAACGAGTGTTTTGTAAGCCACCTCCTTTGTTGATGGACTACATTTTCGAAGCACTCTCCCAATGAATCTCAACCTGGTACCCGCCTTACCAACAATTAAATTTATATAATCATTCCACTTCAAATCGCTCCGCACGCACACTCCCAGATATTTTACAGAAGTAACTGCTACCAGTGTTTGTTCCGCTATCATATAATCATACAATAAAGGATCCTTCTTTCTGTGTATTCGCAATACATTACATTTGTCTATGTTAAGGGTCAGTTGCCACTCCCTGCACCAAGCGCCTATCCGCTGTAGATCATCCTGCATTTTGCTACAATTTTCTAATGCTGCAACTTCTCTGTATACTACAGCATCATCCGCGAAAAGCCGCATTGAACTTCCGACACTATCTACTAGGTCATTTATATATATTGTGAAAAGCAGTGGTCCCATAACACTCCCCTGTGGCACGCCAGAGGTTACTTTAACGTCTGTAGACGTCTCTCCATTGAGAACAACATGCTGTGTTCTGTTTGCTAAAAACTCTTCAATCCAGCTACACAGCTGGTCTGATATTCCGCAGGTTCTCACCCCGTTCATCAGGCGACAGTGCGGAACTGTATCGAACGCCTTCCGGAAGTCAAGGAAAACAGCATCTACCTGGGAGCCTGTATTCAATATTTTCTGGATCTCATGAACAAACAAAGCGAGTTGGGTCTCACACGATCGCTGTTTCCGGAATCCATGTTGATTCCTACAGAGTAGATTCTGGGTTTCCTGAAACGACACGATACGCGAGCAAAAAACATGTTCTAAAAGTCTACAACAGATCGACGTTAGAGATATAGGTCTATAGTTTTGCGCATCTGCTCGACGTCCCTTCTTGAAGACTGGGACTACCTGTGCTCTTTTCCAATCATTTGGAACCTTCCGTTCCTCTAGAGACTTGCGGTACACGGTTGTTAGAAGGGGGGCAAGTTCTTTCGCGTACTCTGTGTAGAATCGAATTGGTATCCCGTCAGGTCCAATGGACTTTCCTCCGTTGAGTGATTCCAGTTGCTTTTCTATTCCTTGGACACTTATTTCGATGTCAGCCATTTTTTCTTTTGTGCGAGGATTTAGATAAGTATCTGCAGTGCGGTCTTCCTCTGTGAAACAGCTTTGGAAAAAGGTGTTTAGTATTTCAGCTTTACGCGTGTCATCCTCTGTTTCAATGGCATCATCATCCCGGAGTGTCTGGATATGCTGTCTCGAGCCACTTATTGATTTAACGTACGACCAGAACTTCCTTCTTAAGATTTGGATCGTATATATTAATTCATTACAGTTAATGTATTTTGGTTTTCTCACACTTCGGTTATTGTTAAAATAAACTGAGCTGGTTAGTGGCGTTTCTTCATGTGTGGTTCCACCTGATTCAAAGAATTTGTAATCTTCAGCATTATCAGTCAGTAACTTCACTAAACCATTTGTAATCACAAATGTCTTATCGTTACTTACAATGTGGTATTTATCAAATTCTACTGCGAATTAACCCATATAAGGGACTCCAGATTTAAAATATATTCCAAAATACATTAATATAGTTGGACCTATGTATTTAGATTCTTAATAATATTCATAATTATTATTTTCTCATCAACTGTAGCATTGTATGTACAGTATTTCAGAAGAAAATTCAGTCATCAGTTGCACAGTTATTTTTATTTTACTTTACCAGTTTCGACAGATTAATCTGTCATCGTCAGAAGCTTAATGTTGGTTTATCAGATGTCAACATCTTCTTCACAGAAGCATAATGCCATTACATATCCAAAACTGTACATGTTGCATGTGATAATTATATCCATAGATCGATGATTTACAGTTAACGTATCAAATTTATTACAACCACAGATTGATAATTTACAGTAAGTGTAGCACATGAACGTGAAAAATTTACTGCACATTGTCAATATGTGGTTATAATTATCACACACAATACGTACATTTTTGGACATGTAATGGCATTATACATTTGTGAAGAAGACATAACTGATGGCTGTATTTTATTCTGAAATATATTTAGATTGTGATATAATTTTATTTTTACTCATTCTTGCTTCATATTTCTTTACACAGTGTATTGTATTTCATCAGGCTGACTTTCTTTATTTATAGATGGTACAGAAACGATCTAAACGTCATTATCTTTACAGAAGAAACTCTCTTCGAATTTTCTTTTTGTGAAGAGACTGGAATCGTGCCTACAAGAAGTTCTTGATGATGATATGGAAGTAATTGTTTCTCAGTCTCTAGATACTATTCATTTGAATAGCATGGTATGCATGGTATGCAAAGCTTCACTTTCTTGCTTGATGTGCTCAGCAGTAATTTATAACTGGTTGATCATTTTTTTGTATGTCTTGTACTTTGTCTTACTCAATACCATATCCTTCCCTTTCATGTTGATCATCATATTTGGGTTCATATTCGTGTTTATTTTGTTGTGTTAAAATAATTTTAATCTTGTTATGACATTTCTCATTATTATATTTTCTCATCTGGTTGTTCGCCCCCGAACGGTCTACCCGACGGGAGGCCCTAGGCACACGACACTTCACTTCACTTCTGGTTTATTCTAAGCAGTTCTAACTCATCTTTCTAGCCCTTACTATACATATTCTTTAATTTTTCGGATGATTTATCAGCATGTAAAAATTTATTATAGGCATCATTCTGGTTGATCTAATCTTGCTTAAATATGTTACGTAAATGGAGAATCCCCAAGTAAAGTTGTTTCGCACAATGTCTTCCAGAACACATTCATCGAGCGAATCATCTATACGCTGAAGATTTCATATTATCATGATATTTTTTGTTATTATTTCTGTCTTTTGTCTTATTTTTAGTCTTTTATCTTGACGATCTTCCCCCATGAACCATGGACCTTGCCGTTGGTGGGGAGGCTTGCGTGCCTCAGCAATACAGATGGCCATACCGTAGGTGCAACCACAACGGAGGGTTATCTGTTGAGAGGCCAGACAAACATGTGGTTCCTGAAGAGGGGCAGCAGCCTTTTCAGTAGTTGCAGGGGCAACAGTCTGGATGATTGACTGATCTGGCCTTGTACATTAACCAAAACGGCCTTGCTGTGCTGGTACTGCGAACGGCTGAAAGCAAGGGGAAACTACAGCCGTGATTTTTCCCGAGGACATGCAGCTTTACGACATGCAGCTTTACTGTATGATTAAATGATGATGGCGTCCTCTTGGGTAAAATATTCCGGAGGTAAAATAGTCCCCCATTCGGATCTCCGGGCGGGGACTACTAAAGAGGACGTCGTTATCAGGAGAAAGAAAACTGGCATTCTACGGATCGGAGCGTGGAATGTCAGATCCCTTAATCGGGCAGGTAGGTTAGAAAATTTAAAAAGGGAAATGGATAGGTTAAAGTTAGATATAGTGGGAATTAGTGAAGTTCGGTGGCAGGAGGTACAAGACTTTTGGTCAGGTGATTACAGGGTTATAAATACAAAATCAAATAGGGGTAATGCAGGAGTAGGTTTCATAATGAATAAAAAATAGGAGTGCGGGTTAGCTACTACAAACAGCATAGTGAACGCATTATTGTGGCCAAGATAGACACAAAGCCCATGCCTACTACAGTAGTACAAGTTTATATGCCAACTAGCTCTGCAGATGATGAAGAAATAGATGAAATGTATGACGAGATAAAAGAAATTATTCAGGTAGTGAAGGGAGACGAAAATTTAATAGTCATGGGTGACTGGAATTCGTCAGTAGGGAAAGGGAGAGAAGGAAACATAGTATGTGAATATGGATTGGGGGGAAGGAATGAGAGAGGAAGCCGCCTTGTAGAATTTTGCACAGAGCATAACTTAATCATAGCTAACACTTGGTTCAAGAATCATAAAAGAAGGTTGTATACCTGGAAGAATCCTGGAGATACTAAAAGGTATCAGATAGATTATATAATGGTAAGACAGAGATTTAGGAACCAGGTTTTAAATTGTAAGACATTTCCAGGGGCAGATGTGGATTATGACCACAATCTATTGGTTATGAACTGTAGATTGAAACTGAAGAAACTACAAAAAGGTGGGAATTTAAGGAGATGGGACCTGGATAAACTGAAAGAACCAGAGGTTGTAGAGAGTTTCAGGGAGAGCATAAGGGAACAATTGACAGGAATGGGGCAAAGAAACACAGTAGAAGAAGAATGGGTAGCTCTGAGGGATGAAGTAGTGAAGGCAGCAGAGGATCAAGTGGGTAAAAAGACGAGGGCTAATAGAAATCCTTGGGTAACACAAGAAATATTGAATTTAATTGATGAAAGGAGAAAATATAAAAATGCAGTAAATGAAGCAGGCAAAAAGGAATACAAACGTCTCAAAAATGAGATCGACAGGAAGTGCAAAATGACTAAGCAGGGATGGCTAGAGGACAAATGTAAGGATGTAGAGGCTTGTCTTACTAGGGGTAAGATAGATACTGCCTACAGGAAAATTAAAGAGACCTTTGGAGAGAAGAGAACCACTTGTATGAATATCAAGAGCTCAGATGGCAACCCAGTTCTAAGCAAAGAAGGGAAGGCAGAAAGGTGGAAGGAGTATATAGAGGGTTTATACAAGGGCGATGTACTTGAGGACAATATTATGGAAATGGAAGAGGATGTAGATGAAGATGAAATGGGAGATACGATACTGCGTGAAGAGTTTGACAGAGCACTGAAAGACCTGAGTCGAAACAAGGCCCCGGGAGTAGACAACATTCCATTAGAACTACTGATGGCCTTGGGAGAGCCAGTCATGACAAAACTCTACCATCTGGTGAGCAAGATGTATGAGACAGGCGAAATACCCACAGACTTCAAGAAAAATATAATAATTCCAATCCCAAAGAAAGCAGGTGTTGACAGATGTGAAAATTACCGAACTATCAGTTTAATAAGTCGCAGCTGCAAAATACTAACGCGAATTCTTTACAGACGAATGGAAAAACTGGTAGAAGCGGACCTCGGGGAAGATCAGTTTGGATTCCGTAGAAATGTTGGAACACGTGAGGCAATACTAACCTTATGACTTATCTTAGAAGAAAGATTAAGAAAAGGCAAACCTACGTTTCTAGCATTTGTAGACTTAGAGAAAGCTTTTGACAATGTTGACTGGAATACTCTCTTTCACATTCTAAAGGTGGCAGGGGTAAAATACAGGGAGCGAAAGGCTATTTACAATTTGTACAGAAACCAGATGGCAGTTATAAGAGTCGAGGGGCATGAAAGGGAACCAGTGGTTGGGAAAGGAGTGAGACAGGGTTGTAGCCTCTCCCCGATGTTATTCAATCTGTATATTGAGCAAGCAGTAAAGGAAACAAAAGAAAAATTCGGAGTAGGTATTAAAATTCATGGAGAAGAAGTAAAAACTTTGAGGTTCGCCGATGACATTGTAATTCTGTCAGAGACAGCAAAGGACTTGGAAGAGCAGTTGAACGGAATGGACAGTGTCTTGAAAGGAGGATATAAGATGAACATCAACAAAAGCAAAACGAGGATAATGAAATGTAGTCAAATTAAATCGGGTGATGCTGAGGGAATTAGATTAGGAAATGAGACACTTAAAGTAGTAAAGGAGTTTTGCTATTTAGGGAGTAAAATAACTGATGATGGTCGAAGTGGAGACGATATAAAATGTAGACTGGCAATGGCAAGGAAATCGTTTCTGAAGAAGAGAAATTTGTTAACATCGAGTATAGATTTAAGTGTCAGGAAGTCGTTTCTGAAAGTATTTGTATGGAGTGTAGCCATGTATGGAAGTGAAACATGGACGATAACCAGTTTGGACAAGAAGAGAATAGAAGCTTTCGAAATGTGGTGCTACAGAAGAATGCTGAAGATAAGGTGGGTAGATCACGTAACTAATGAGGAGGTATTGAATAGGATTGGGGAGAAGAGAAGTTTGTGGCACAACTTGACTAGAAGAAGGGATCGGTTGGTAGGACATGTTATGAGGCATCAAGGGATCACAAATTTAGCATTGGAGGGCAGCGTGGAGGGTAAAAATCGTAGAGGGAGACCAAGAGATCAATATACTAAGCAGATTCAGAAGGATGTAGGTTGCAGTAGGTACTGGGAGATGAAGAAGCTTGCACAGGATAGAGTAGCATGGAGAGCTGCATCAAACCAGTCTCGGGACTGAAGACCACAACAACAACAATAATCTTGACGATCTAATCTCTTGGAGTTTACACATAGGTGTTTAATTTTATTCCTAGTCAATGAAACCAGAGTTGTAATCGCAATTGAGTTCCGTCCATGCTGTCTAATTATTGCCAGCTTACTGAATACATTTCGACGGATAGTTCTGCCATGGACCTCAATATCTGACCTGCAATGAAAGTTGTCTGCAATAGCTGTCAAGTATGCCAGAATACAACACACTGAAGGCTTCGAAGGTCACTACCAAATAATTACTTATGCCTATCAGACTAGTGATTGGCTTTAGTACTATCTTCACATTTCCCTGTCAAAATAACATCGTTAACTGTGGAACTAGGCATACGTAAGTTTTGTTAACTCCGTCTGACGGAATGCCCGAACTGACATACGAGTATCATTACCGCTTTAGCTCACTCAGTTTTTCCCGTTGATTCATTGCGACAGAAATTTTTATATGACGTGTCTGCACTGATATTCCCTCAAATACAAAGGAAATCACATCGTGTATGAACATTGGAATAGCAGGAATTGTGTATCCACAATGTGAATATGGACACCCAGTTTATTATAAAGTGACATTCGAGAGCCTGTTGATGTTTTCTGCCAGTATGTAGGATTGTTTCTGAACCTCGGATGGGAAAAAAACTGTGTTAATATTAGTTTTTTTTCACCGTACGTTATCAATGGCTACTTCTCTGTTAACAGACTGTAAATTGAAAACTATTTCATGCAACGTTTTTATTTTGTTATTTGACACTCTAATGACTGTTAACATTTAGCCATCATGTTGCGAAAACCGTTTACTCATCTTTTTTATGTCGTTGTAAAATGTTGTATCTACAAACAAGTTATCGATGGCTGTCTTATCTAGTTTTAATTCAACTACTTTTTTGAGGAACACGGCGAAGGAAGATACCAGTAAATCCAGTTTCTGTCAACAGTGTTCAACTAGTCTGTCACTGTTTCTCATGAGATACTCGAGTACTTTTCCAGACTACGATAGGCACACACATGAAGATGGAGCTCCACAGTTCCATGGCTAACATTCCACATAGAAAACACAGATTATCATATAGACGAATTCTTACATAAGCAGATCTTTTGCAGACGCATTACATAAAACATTCAGTTGTTCGAATCACTATACTTCACTGTAATAATATTCCTATTGTATTTGTTGTGGTATTTACTAAACCCTGATAGTGTCAAACGTAGATAGTTTGCTAATGAATAGAAGTCTGTCATTCCTAATCCACAGCACAATAAATCAAATCTTTTTGTTCCTTTTAGTGCATATATGTGGCGAAGCTATTTCAGTAAGACAAAAGTATATCTAGCAAAACCTGGACCCGCTAATAGGTTTAATGAAATTGCAATTTAAAAAACGAGGCTCTGGAAACACTGTAACTGTGTACAGCGTGGCCAAGATCAGGTAGCATGAACTCTGTGCCGTGTTGGAGCTGTCCCTTTAGCTCAGCAAGGCGAGGCAATGCCGTGCGCAAAGTGCATGCAGATTCGCAAATATTCGAGTCTTCTTCGCGTTAAATTTTTTTCAGTTAAAGCATGAAACTGTATCCAGTTTACACCTCCACAATGCGGTGTCTTGTGTATTTCTTTCTGTTACTGTTGCCTTTACTTAAACATAAAGAGTCGGCCGCTGTGGCCGAGCGGTTCTAGGCGCTTCAGTTCGGAACCACGCGGCTGCTACGGTCACAGGTTCGAATCCTGCCTCGGGCATGAATGTGTGTGATGTCCTTAGGTTAGTTAGGTTTACGTAGTTCTAAGTCTAGGGGACTGATGACCTCAGATCTTAAGTCCCATAGTGCTTACAGCCATTTGAACCATTTGGAACATTCATACATAACATGAACTTCTTCCAGAAGTAAACGACCATTTTATTCCGTCCATAACACAAATAAAACCAATAGAAAATAATAGTGGATACAGCAACATTGTCTGTATCTAATGAGGTACAAAAAAACACAACAGGTAGGCTAGATCAGATTGTACATCATGCTACGCATAATATTTCCATTGGGCACATCTGAGGTCCAGGCTTATCGTCAAAGGACTGGTATCTATACGTAAAAGCAACACTCACTTTAGAGAATATGTTCATTTGCAAACACTTCGCCACTCGCTGGATCATACTTTGCTGGGTCCTATGCAACACACCTGCATCCACCCTTGCAGAAGAGGCATGCATGCGATCTATTAGGCCGTGTACATCCATGGGTGAAGTACTATAAACTTTTTACTTTTAGCGTCCCCATAAATAAAGATCTTGTGCATTTAAATCCAGGGAACGTGGAGGGCAAAACATTGGACCTTCACGACCAATCCATTTCCCTGGAAACGCTTCATTTAAATAGTTACACAGATTCATTCCAAGGTGTGATTTGCAACATCATGCTGAAACCATAGCTGTCGCCGAACACCAAAGCGTTAGGCAAAGTGTTGCAAAGAAACGTACCATACATGGGCACATTCAACTCGTCCGACAATAGGTAAGAGCCCAAAACATTTCTCCCACGATTCCAGCCCACAGGTTTATGCCAAAGCGTGCCTGAAAGCCACGTTTACTGGTAATTTTTGGCTTGTGTTCCAACCGATAATGGCTATTGCGCAGATTGAAAATACCTTCATGGGTGGAGCTAGATTTTTCAGTCCATATCACGTTATTTATAAAATCTCCGTTATCTTCCATTCGATACTAAAGCCATTCACAAAATTGTAGTCGTTTTAGACGGTCTTCTAGCCGCTGGCGTTGAGTTAACGGCGTATAATGACATGGATGCAGTTCTTCGCCGTGCAACACTTCAACAATCTTTGAGGTATTTAGAATTGCCCTGCAATATCACGGGTACTTCACCAAAGTGACTGGTGAACGGTTTCAAGAATCGCGCCATCTGTTTGTGGAGTGCCCCTAGTACTTGCACCTCCTCTGTCCATTACTTGCGAATGAAGACGTTGCTCCAGGCGACGAAAAACATTCTTATCGTGATGGCAGCTTTCAGGGCACCGTGCAGCATTCGCACGAGCAGTAGCAGTTGCAGCAGCAGCAGCAGCTTGGTTATCGGATGCACCCAGCACCAAATGCATATCGACGTATTCATCGTTTGTGTACTCCATCGGGAAGCTGCTTTACATCAACTAGACAACACTAGATGTGGTAGTGCATTGCGCGGTTAATAGACACATGTATGCAGTTTAATGGATCCCACTGTCATGTGACAAAATTATGTCCTGCTTATAAACTAAGAGTGCTACAGAACGGATATTAAAAAGTAACCTGACGAGGATCTGAACCATAGCACCACGGTGGATCTGGGTTTGTTGTCTCAGCAGTCTACTCAGTGAGCTACGACTGCCGGTACAGTAGTTTTACGGGGTAAGTGATTCATGTTACAAAAGTACATACAAATTAAAATCAGCACTCGCTTTATTGGGTTTGACCATGCAACCCATTGACTCGTAAGACAGCTAGCCTGAACACGAACAGCTTATGAAAACGACTCGCAGTGCATATAAGGTTTATAAATAATGTGTGAACTCCATGCGTTTATCACATCACTGTAGATGTTTATAAGTAGCTGGCGTAATCGTGGACGCATTTTTGACGTTATCAGCTGATAATAACTTCTTTCACACCGAACAGCCTGACGCAAAGTACACAATAGTCATGTGCGCTCGTGTTCGCAGGGAGCAATGAACATGTTCCACGTCTATCAGTTTTATCAGCGCGGGGATAACTGCTCGAGTACCTGTCGACCAGGTATGATGGACAACGCTCACCCCTCTGTAATTGTTATTTACGTCAAAAATCCCTAAGGTAATGTCTCAGATGCATGTCAATAGCTGCCCATCAACGCTTTGCAGTTTATATCGCACGCGTGAGTTTACGGTTACCTTTATTCAACATCTTTCATTGTTCCATAATGCAATAATTGCTCAGTTTTATCTCTGAAAACGTAAATGTCATGTAATCGTTCGATGTTCTAAACGAAGAGGATATTAGTTTACCGCCTGACAGATCAGACTAATGGCTCTTGAGAGGATTTAATATTCTTGGACATAGTAACTATCTCGTTCGACGGATCATAAATACACTTCTTCAGAAGCCAGCGTTAAGCTCATACCGAATTTAGAATTCAGTCTTGTCTAGAGTTACATTTTCCTGTTCCCATTTTCGCTTTAACTTCTCACCGACATTGGGGTTTTTAGAAACGCGCACTAGCTCAGTTAGAAGGAAAGTAGTAGGAGCTGATTGTGTAGTTTTTTGACACAGGAGCTCGGTTAAAAATTATTTCGAGTAACCAGTCATCTTAATCAAGATGGGCGGAAGGGAATTCATTCCTGACCCTAACCAATATGAGCTCATCGTCTTAATCACTCATCTACCCTGCTACGGTCGCAGGTTCGAATCCTGCCTCGGGCATGGGTGTGTGTGATGTCCTTAGGTTAGTTAGGTTTAAGTAGTTCTAAGTTCTAGGGGACTGATGACCACAGCAGTTGAGTCCCATAGTGCTCAGAGCCATTTGAACCAACTCATCTACCTACCTCGTTATTAATCTTTTCTCGCGGATCAATCTGTTTCTGGCTTTAAAATTACTCAGAATACGTGTATAAATAGGACAAATTCTAAAACCATTTCATCAACTCTCGACACAATTTCTCATCCTTCGAAGCCACTTATATAACGATTTTTTTCAGTATATTTAGATAGTTGGTCATATTCAACGTCATCCGCGTCTAGATGCTCGTTATCTGTGGCAAATGGGCATCCAGTCAGCTGCGATTTCGTTTGTGGAAACAAGACACGGTGTTATTGCACTGAGTAATAAAGGAGCATGTACAGTACTTTAGGGGCTACCACAGCGAAATGTTCAGTACATTACTGTCTTAATCTATATACAAGATACAGTGCAATTGCACTGAGTAATAAAGGAGCATGTCCAGTACTTTACGGGCTACCACAGCGAAATGTTCAGTACATTACTGTCTTAATCTTTATTCTGGAGCCTTGTCTAGATCAAAGAACCAACTGTCGAATCTCGATGATGGGTGGTTTAGTCATGTGTACAACTGAAAATGGATATTCCTCCTAGTCAGTATTTCTAGAGATCAGAGAACCACATGTTCCATTATTTCTCTTACCTCAAATTTAAAAAAGTATTCTATTGACAGACCAAGATTTTCAGTCAGTGACTACTGCACACTCCTCGTCATACATTAACACTAATAGTCTAGCAACATGGTTGGAAGACTGTACTAGTGAATTTAGGTATGGTACCCACATCTGTAACAATTCCTACCATATTGCGAGATGTGCCAAGTCGATTTTATTTTTTGCTCCGCCAGACAAGAAGCAGCATCAGTTCCTGCGCCAAGAAATGTAGTAACTACAAATAATAGAACATTCTAACTTAAATGAGGTACTACCAAACGCAGATTAAGGCCTATAAACCGTAGCTTCACTCACATCGGTCATCCTCCACTTGTTTCAACGTCGCAGTGCAACTCTTTAGTGGACGATGAAATATTCGAGCTGAGCCGAGAATATGCTCAAATATGAGTTACCCTCCTGAAACATCTGAACACGATACGATTGACGCACCCAGTCTTATCCACACACGAGGAGACTTTTCCTGGAACCACTGATCCACTGTCAGCCCTCGAGAACTGTGCTGCAGTAATGATCGCCGCTCTCGTTTCCTGCACTACATTTCTTATCCATGTGCACTTACATACATACACAATATTTCTTCCCCTCCAGTAGAATGAAGCAAGAGAAAACTGTTTGCTTGCATGCCTCTGTGCGAGTAGATATTAGTGTAATTTACCTTCACAGCTTCTATGGAAGCGATATGTTGACTGCTGATGAATGTTTGCAGATTCAGTTCAAATGGTTCAAATGGCTCTGAGCACTATGCGACTTAACTGCTGAGGTCATCAGTCGCCTAGAACTTAGAACTAATTAAACCTAACTAACCTAAAGACATCACACACATCCATGCCCGAGGCAGGATTCGAACCTGCGACCGTAGCAGTCGCCCGGTTCCAGACTGTAGCGCCTAGAACCGCACGGCCACTCCGGCCGGCGCAGATTCAGTGTTGCAAATCTGTTCTCACAGAATATTAGGCGTATTTCTTCAATTGTCTGCCAGTTGCAATTTTTCAGTATTTCTGTAGCACTCTCTCGCTGGTTAAGAAGCCTGTGACCACTCGTTCTGCATTTCCTTGTGTAAGTTTGATATCCCCTTCAGTCCGTCGTGATATAAACGCTGAACACCGGCCGTATTTCATTGGTGCTAACATATGTGCTTTTGCTTTCGCAGAGAAAAAGCGTATTCACAGTATCTGCACGAATGGTGGAAGTAACTGCCATGTGTGATGGGACACTAATGTATTATGATGCTCGAAACTATCTGGACGACTTTAATTGCATTCCTCCTGATATGTCTGCAACCCACATAACATACCTTCCTTGTGCGTCCTGCAACCTCTTTTCGGTACAGTCGTTTGACTATACAAAATGGCTACTACAAGAAACCCCAAGAGAACATTAGTCTATATGCCAGTTAACCCAGATGCAAACTAATACGACGATACAGCAAATATCTAGAAACATGTTATTAGAGGTGACACAGTTTTTAACTCTCGTAAAATCAAATTTATTACTAAACTGACATACTGAACCAGAACTCGGGACTCCTATCCAGCAACTATTGTCAAATGGTTCAAATGGCTCTGAGCACTATGGGACTTAACATCTGTGGTCATTAGTCCCCTAGAACTTAGAACTACTTAAACCTAACTAACCTAAGGACATCACACACATCCATGCCCGAGGCAGGATTCGAACCTGCGACCGTAGCAGTCGCGCGGTTCCGGACTGGGCGCCTAGAACCGCTAGACCACCGCGACCGGCAACTATTGTCCCTATTAATTGAAACCAAATATATTAAATATTGTTTCATTCACAAATAACAAAGTGTGTGCATGTTTAAATTTGAAATGATGTGACATAAACAACCGTGTTGGATGGGGATTCGATCCCATCACCTAATCGGATTGTTAACTTAGCACAGTCAAATATTGGATAGCATATTTTTTCACCAGTAGCGACGTGACTGAAGCAGCAATGATGAAACGAAAAATCTTTGCCTTAACGAGATTCGATGCCGGCATCTACCGCCCTTGTTTTCTAGCCACAAATAGACGATAAATATCAATTTATTTCATCAGTAGCGAAATGTGTGCATGACTGAACCACAATTAACGTGATTAAAAGTTCCGTGCTGACTTGGAGTCGAAACCTGTATATGTAGTCATCGTTGACTACACACGGTCCGCAGCTCGTGGTCGTGCAGTAGCGTTCTCGCTTCCCACGCCCGGGTTCCCGGGTTCGATTCCCGGCGGGGTCAGGGATTTTCTCTGCCTCGTGATGACTGGGTGTTGTGTGATGTCCTTAGGTTAGTTAGGTTTAAGTAGTTCTAAGTTCTAGGGGACTGATGACCATAGATGTTAAGTCCACCGGCCGAAGTGGCCGTGCGGTTAAAGGCGCTGCAGTCTGGAACCGCAAGACCGCTACGGTCGCAGGTTCGAATCCTGCCTCGGGCATGGATGTTTGTGATGTCCTTAGGTTAGGTTTAACTAGTTCTAAGTTCTAGGGGACTAATGACCTCAGCAGTTGAGTCCCATAGTGCTCAGAGCCATTTGAACCATTTTTTTGTTAAGTCCCATAGTGCTCAGAGCCATTTGAACCATTTTGACTACACACGAAGAGACGTTAACTATTGAATTATTTTTCACCAGTAGCTAGGAGTAGCATGTATGAACCTGAAATGATGCAATTAAAAGTTTCGTGTTTGACTAGGAGTCGAAAATGGCACGAAGAGACATTAAAAATCGTAATTATTGAGTCTTCCTGGCAAATTAAAACTTTGTACTGGAACGGAACTCGGATTCCGAGCCTTTGCGGTTTGCGGGAAAGTGCTCTACCGACTGAGCTACCCAAGGATGACTCAGGACAGGCCCTCCTCTCACTCCCCCGTTCACCTCAAAGCTTATTAACTTTCAAGATGCATTCTTAATCATAATTATTTTCACCATTTCAAATGGTTCAAATGGCTCTGAGCACTATGGGACTTACCTGCGGAGGTCATCAGTCCCCTAGAACTTAGAACTACTTAAACCTAACTAACCTAAGGACATTACACACTTTTCACCAATAGTTTGGTGTGCAGATACTACAGCTTGAAATGATATAACGAAAATTTTCATGCGGTACCAGGATTCGAACCCAGAGACAATCCTTTCGTGGATGTCTGCCTGTTAAAATGGTTGCGTGGAGTGTGAATTGAACCCAGCTCTTGAAACGTACTAAAAATACAATCACTCCAACCACCGAGCTCTGTGTACGGCTCACTCATGATTTTATCGCAGTGGATTACGCGCAACAATGGCTCAGAATCCTGATTTTCCGGAGGTGGATTACAGCCTGTCAAATATACTGTATGCCATTCCTCGTTCGACCACATCGCTATTCACCAGCTGCCTCGGCGACCAAATGCGTATGTTGCTGCAACACTCCTATGTGCAGACTTCACAACTCATGGCGAGTTGGGCAAACGAGCTGCCTATGAAATCCTGCTGCCGGAGCTGGAACATTCCCGACTCGCCGCAGTGGCGAGCTGAGTTTGCTCATACTGTCGCCCAACACCTAAATGACCGAAGGTGGTGCCCTACCACAAAAAAAGCTGGACAGAACCAGTATAAGGACACGCCACTCAGATCCTGGCAGTACCTTCTACATCTATATCTACGTGATTACTCTGCTATTCACAATAAAATGTCTCGCAGAGGGTTCAGTGAACCACCTTCAAGCTGTCTCTCTACCGTTCCACTCTCGAACGGCGCGCGCGAAAAACGAGCACTTAAATTTTTCTGTGTGAGCTCTGATTTCTCTTATTTTATCGTGAGGATCATTTCTCCCTATGTAGGTGGGTGCCAACAGAATGTCTGGAAAACACCTTTGTTTTAATGATTGTCACTCCAATTCACGTATCATGTCTGTGGCACAATCTCCCCTATTTCGCGATAGTACAAAACGAGCCGCCCTTCTTTGAACTTTTTCGATGGCATCCGTCAGTCCCACCTGATGCGGATCCCACACCACACAGCAATATTCCAGAATAGGGCAGACAAGCGTGGTACTCGTGTAAGCAGTCTCCTTAGTAGACCTGTTGCACCTTCTAAGTGTTCTGTCAATGAATCGCGGTCTTTGGTTTGCTCTACCCACAACATTATCTATGTGATCGTTCCAATTTAGGTTACTTGTAATTGTAATCCGTAGGTATTTAGTTGAATTTACAGCCTAAGATTTGTGTGACTTACCGCGAATCGAAATTTAGCGGATTTCTTTTAGTACTCATGTGAATAACTTCACACTTTTATTTATTCAGGGTCAATTGCCACTTTTCGCACCATACAGATATCTAAAACATTTTGCAAATGACAGCATCATCTGTACCAATCTAATAGGGCTACTCAGATTGTCTCCTATGTCGTTAACACAGATCAGGAACAATAGAGGTATCTATAACACTTCCTTGGGGAAGTCTCGATGACTTTCCATCTATTAGTAATAACTGTGACCGTTCTGACAGGAAATCACGAATCCAGTCGCACAACTGAGGCGATATTCCATAGCCACGCAGTTTGGTTAGAAAACGCTTGTGAAGAACGGTGTCGAAAGCCTTCTGGAAACCTAAAAATATGAAGTCAATTTGACATCCCTTGTCGATAGCACTCATTACTTAATGAGTATAAAGAGCTAGTTGTGTTTCACAAGAACGATGTTTTCTGAAACCGTGCTGACTATGTGTCAATAAATCGTTTTCTTCGAGGTAATTCATAATGTTCGAATACAGTATATGTTCCAAACCCCTACTGCAAATCGACGTTAGTGATATGGGCCTGTAATTCAGCGGATAACTCCTATTTTCCTTTTTGTGTATTGGTGTGACTTGTGCAATTTTCCAGTCCTTAGGTTCGACTACTGCTCAACCTGAGACATACCCCGCGCTACCCGTCGGTCCTATGTGGCCAAACTATCTTTTTCTACATCTAGCCACATCGTCCACTAGCTGCTCGTCTACGAGACAGTGCTTGACCAGTTGATTCTCGGGCTTGGCTTGACCAACAGGGGCCACCTCCAGGAAGACTTCAGTCGGACCCTGGACATCCCCATGGAGTCCTGGTATTGGCGAATGTGCACCGGCCTGCAATGTGCCTGATCAACCACCGAAGTGGCCAGCTGTTCAGCACACACACTTGCCGGACACCTAGCTAAAGTCTCGCATCTGCATGTCACGGCAGCCGCTGTTAACTCGCTGAGTAAGCAATCCTGTCCGGTGTCCGCGCAATGACGCGGACAAGCACGCCGCTTTGTGCTATGCTGAGGTAGCAAGTGCAGCCCGGGGGTCTAGGAATACCACAAGACGCTACCATCAACCCCTGTATGAGCGTCTCACTGAACAACATAGAATGTTACTGCTAACTGAACTCTTCTGATTCCAGAGCTGATAGTACGCAATCCATCGTCCGGCGCACGTCATCCAGAGTCGACCATCGTGGCATTAATGGTGTCCGCACCCCTAGCGCTAGTACACTTGGTGTCAGAAGAAAAAAAATGTTCAAATGTGTGTGAAATCTTATGGGACTTAACTGCTAAGGTTATCAGTCCCTAAGCTTACACACTACGTAACCTAAATTATCCTAGGGACAAACACACACACCCATGCCCGAGGGAGGACTCGAACCTCCGCCGGGACCAGCCGCAAGGTCCACGACTGCAGCGCCCTAGACCGCTCGTCTAATCCCGCGCGGCGGTGTCAGGAGAAAGCCAGTGACTACAAGCTACATCGTACAACAGCAGTCAGCATTGACATCTCAACGTGGTAATCAGAATGACCTGTATTGACTTTTTCCATCCGACTGTATTGGTAAATGTTTGATTGTTTGGATTGGGTTGGATGGTTGACTGGAAGGTGCGACTGGTGAAACAGATTCATTCAGTGATTTGAGTTACTTTAAGGGAAGCACTAAAGAAACTGATGATCCAGTTAGGTGTGAGCAGTGTAATTTACTGGGCAAAGTGCACTGTGCGCCCAGTCTATAGCAGTGACCTGTTTTAAATACACAGGACCTGAGTATTAAGCCACAGAACGTAAAAAATGCACAAGATTAGTCCTCAGGAAAAGACACTAGAAGTGTCTGTAGCAGAAAGTGTTACAATGATATTAGTATTAAGAAATTTCCTGTAGTACTTTCTCTATTATAATTTTCCTATTGTAGACACAGGCTTTACAATGAGCAAACCAGGCAAACTAGGAATTACCACCACTGAGGCAGTTCAGGCTTTGCAAGAACAGATGGCACAACTGTGGGCAGATAATAAGGATTTGTAGAAGCAGGTAGACGCATTAAGAGCTCATAGATCCTCGTACGGTATGTCAGTACCCATCCTAGATGCCAGTACCACTACCCTAGCTCCTCCTTTTTCGGGTAAAGCAGGAGACGATGTGTTAGCGTTTGTGGACATCGTGACAGCTACAAAGTTGAGATGTTGGTCAGAGAAACAATTATTACAAATGGCCATCTTCTGGAACTGTCATCTGCTACGTTGATGACGAGTCGATCAACAACACGAAGACACCCAGGCGCCCCATTTTCTTCTCTTTTTTATGACTTGCCTTTCTATATCCCGCCAGCGTTCGGCAGTGACATGTGTAAAAGCTGTGTGCTTTAGTTCCAGAATGTCTGGCAGTTTAACAGTCTTGTCATTTCTCGCGTCAAAGCCCTTAACTTGACTCCAGATCAGTTCTGCTGGGTTCATATTGTAATGGTACAGTGGCAAATGTAAAAATGCAGCATTTGTGTGGTGTGCTCGGTGCTGTGAAAATGAACGGAAACATGCCACAGACACGTCACACCTGTGTCAAATAAAACGTTTATTTCCTTCCATCCACTAAGCCAACTAAGTGAAGTTCCGCCCCGGAACAAGTTTTAGTTGTGCTAAAATTTAATGGGCGTGCTTTCGCCGTCTCTTAACAGCAGGTTACCATTCGCATTCTTTGCCTTTCTATCAGGCCCCCTATTCGGTCTAGAATTCTGTTCCTCTTGGCTAACTCTTGAACACTTCTTACACTGCAGCCGACCGCAGTCTAGCTGTACGTGGTGTGACTGACCACATCGATAACATCGGTGCCATTGGAAAACATCTTCCTCTTATTGCAGACTCCGGTCACCATATCGATCTCCTCCAATGCTGTTGCCATTCCCATGGCTCCAGCAAAGTTTTTTTTAGGAAATTTTGCCGTAAAATTTTTAGACACCGAGTGCCAACCCCCGCAGATATGTGTCTAACGTTCTCTGTTCTGTTACTTGAAGAACGACCTTATTGGGTGGCCCGAGCGAGGTGGCGCAGTAGTTAGCACACTGGACTCGCATTCGGGAGGACAACGGTTCAAACCCACGTCCGCCCATTCTGATTTAGGTTTTCCGTGATGTCCCTAAATCGCTTCAGGCACATGCAGGGAATAAGCAAGTCCTCAGTACTTTAAATGTCTGAGCACTCCTTAACTTCTCATTATTCATTACATGTCACAGCTTCACGCTGGCGGGATATAGAAAGGCAAGTCACAAAAAAGAGAAGAAAATGCGGCGCCTGGGTGTCTTCGTGGATTCTGTTGTTGATCGACTCGTCATCAACGTAGCAGATGATAGTTCGAGAACTGAAATGTATTTCTCGGATTCGGATAAGGAAGGGGCTAAGAAAAAAAAAATGTTCAAATGTATGTGAATTCCTAAGGGACCAAACTGCTGAGGTCATCGGTCGCTAGACTTACACACTAAACTAACTTATGCTAAGAACAACACACACACCTATGCCCGAGAGAGGACTCGAACCTCCGGCGGGAGACGCCGCGCAATCCGCACATGGTGCCTCAAACCGCGCGACCACTCCGCGCGGCGAAACAGCTAAGAGATTACCAGACGACTGACTGTAATTAACATATTCAGTGCCTTCAGTATTCAGCAATACGGTGGAACACCTGCAGTATGCTTTTGCATCAGACATAGTTCGCTCAGAAAAAACACCCTAAGTTTAAGTCAGGAATTTTCATCACTCTTGTTTGTATTTAGAATACTGTGTTAGATCAGAGTGTGAGCATTTTATGCTTTCCGTCATGTGACCTAACAAGCGTGCGGCAGTGCCGGAGTTTTTCTGAATATTATTTCATTCTCTTTAAAAATTAAATGACATTCGAAGCTATACTGTTTTTCTGCTCGTCCCCTTTTTACGTCTGAACTGCAACTGCTCACATAAATTGCAGGTTAGTTGGACCAGCTGGCAGGCCAGGGTTGTCCAAGTTAAATACACCAATGATATTCAAGTAGCCGGCCGCTGGTGGCCGAGCGGTTCTAGCGCTACAGTCTGGAACCGCGCGACCGCTACGGTCGCAGGTTCGAATCCTGCCTCGGGCATGGATGTGTGTGTTGTCCTTAGGTTAGTTCGGTTTAAGTAGTTCTAAGTTCTAGGGGACTTATGACCTCAGCAGTTGAGTCCCATAGTGCTCAGAGCCATTTTTTTGATATTCAAGCAAATGCGGAAGAATACATGGTGTAATGTTTACATAATGTTTATTCTTGTGATAAACGGAGTATAGTAAGCCGTTGGAAAAATTTAGATGAACAGTATAGATCCTTTTCACAGACACCAGCAAAAAATCGTTGTGTGCTGATAACAGTACATCATTTTTTACAGCACGTAGGAATGGTAACTATCTCAAATCAGAAATACGATACAGTGGCTCAGGTTCCGGCAAATAATTGGTTGTTGAAGTTAAGTGTTCCATAGACTATGGTTATGGCTCAAGCCATCAACTTCATTTCAAAGTTAATGAAACAGTTTTGTCTTTTACTGCGTAATCGTAAGTTAAGGACAAGCGCGTTACATCCAAAGATGAATGGGAGATCAGAGCTACTTCATCAGCGAATAGGGAAGATGTTCAGTCATTGTGTTAAACAGTCATCATAACGATGTTACCATACTTTGTCACAGCATATAATTCTAAGGTTCACGAAAGTACCGGCCTATCACAGTATGAGGTAGTAAATAGCCTGAAAATACGATCACCATTAAAGGTAGTGAAACCTAAAGTAGGGAAGAATTGAGAGTCAGTACGGAATTCCTCAAAAAATTTGTGGTTCGTATGGAAGCGAGTACAAATTCCCAATACAAAAGCCCTCGAACGTCAGGAATGGATAGGACAGTAAAATGCGGAGTTACCTGAATACTGCACAGGACAGCAGTTGATGTTAAAGAGCCCATAAACCCTGGAGGGAGAGAGAAAGAAATTCTTCACTTATTATCAGGGTTCACATGAAGTGATTGAAACTATTTCACCAGTCAACGTGAAGCTACAACTTCCTCTGTTGTACACTTTATTTCGATCCGAAATGCTGTGGTATTGTATCCCAATACATGAGAGCTACTAGTAAAGTTATGGAGATAACAATATAAGAATCGTTTGCAGAGTTTAAAAAAAATTGATGGAGTAATAAATAGTAACAAGAATTCGGAAGCTCTCCATAGCTGCCAACAGTCATATTCCAGTAGAGAGCATCTCTGAATGCACAAAAAATTGCCAATATATGTGTGCTGTATCAATCACTTTTGGGACACCTCAGACTCTTTACCACCATTACCAGTGCCACTCTCAAAAAGAGAGAGGAGGCAGAAAGAGATAGGCAACATCGGAAGAAGAGCAGTCCATCCCTACACAGTCTATGACACGCAGTGCCTTATGCATTAAGAACTAGGGCTAGGCCAATGTAAGGAGAAAGGTATAGAGGATTATGACTTTTAGGGTTTTGTAGTTTCATTCTTTCATGAAGAGTTTTGTTGTTATTTGTGTGTATTTTGGTTGAGATGTTAATTTACAAGTTACAAAGGCTGGATGAATTTCATTCTTGTAATAAGTTAACGGTTATTTGTAGGATATCATGTGTGCTGTTTACTTGAATTAATTTATCGTGTTAGTGTTGCAATTTGGGAGTTTATTTTCTTTTGTAATGAACTCTAGATGATACGAGATGGTGTTTGTTTATTTTTGAATAATTATAGTCCATGTGCTAGTACTCTATGTATACCAATAGTAGGTACCAATACGAGATATGAAAGTTATGCGATTCACCTGTATCCCGTACGACGGGAGCCGGCCGCGGTGGTCTCGCGGTTCTAGGCGCGCAGTCCGGAACCGTGCGACTGCTACGGTCGCAGGTTCGAATCCTGCCTCGGGCATGGATGTGTGTGATGTCCTTAGGTTAGTTAGGTTTAAGTAGTTCTAAGTTCTAGGGGACTAATGACCACAGCAGTTGAGTCCCATAGTGCTCAGAGCCATTTGAACCATTTTTGAACCGTACGACGGGGGTTTTTACGAAAATTCGTAAATATTGGGATGAAGGAAATTTGGATGATCACAACTAACAGGAAGAGCCAGGCATTGATGTCAGCAGACGGTATGCAGCAATGCCACAGACAGTAGGTTACGGAAATTTTGGAAATTTGTGGTAAGGTACTATGGGACCAAAGTAGGATACGGTATGCCTTTCCAGGGCAGTACAAAGTGTCATGGAAAAATGCGAAATAGAATTGTTTCTCAAGGGGACTAATATAGATTTCTGCCTGTGGGACAACCATGCAATCTAACCATATTTTCAGAAGACAGGACCTCACTGGGTATACTCATTATATGACCCAGTTGTAGTAATCAGCACTTGCTACGAGCAGGAATGTTCAAAACGAACAGAATGTTCACTATGAGCAGTGGGATACTACTGAATGGGGCAAAGTGTTACATCTCGGGACCTAGGTTTCTGCTTCCAGTAATAATAATAACGACTACAGTTGTAAACCTAACACATAAACTATCGTATTTGCCCAATAATCCTCTACAAATACTGCCAACTAGGAACCTGACCTACCTGAACAATATCTGGGATCCCACCATACTTGGTTTCTCGACTTATAGCTATACAGAAGTGGCACATAGGATGGAACAGATGTTCCACCATATTCAACAATACCACAGCACGCAACAGCACAGGGCCATGGTAACAAGAATCTCCTCTTCGGGTACCATCTTAACCCTGGTCTTCACTTGCGTAGCATATGTCCATCAGTGTCAGAAAAGTAGCCACCCTACTGAGATTCCAGTCCATTACATACCGACCGAGTGGATCACCGCTGATGTTTGAACGGTGTGAGATACCAGTCTACATGCATCATGTGATGGAGTGAACAAAGAAGAAAGGTCAGTCAGTATGGAAAGTGTAAATAAGAGTGTAAGAGACTACAAACAGTACTATGTTACTTTAAGTACACGTTACGCAGCGCCTTGGTATTTGATAAGCTGAATTCTCATATGGAGGGAGGAATGTGGCGGCTACACCCCTCCACACACAGTTAACAACCCATGGGGAGGCGGGCTGAGTTTCCTCACGTCAAGGCCCAACGCCATGCTACCTTGGCCGCCTACGTGAACGAATGTGGGACCCTGTCACAAAAAAGCTGGACAGAGCTACTGTTAAAAAACCACCACTCAGATCCTAGCAGTACCTCGTCTTCGACCACTGCTGATGCTAACACATACTCCCCACCAGCTGTTGATTCCATGTGGGCCAATCAGCTTCATCTACATACAGCCACATCAACAGCTAGCTGTTGGTGTATGAGTCACTCATAGATTATTCTGGGGCCCAAGTGGGTGCCACTGTTCCAGTATGGCTTCACCTATTCTCTGGGTGCCAGCATCTGTGCACCAGGGCACCACGCACCTGGCCGCCTGACGGAGCTACCGGCTGTCCAGCACACACCCATCCCTGCCTCCTGCTGACTTAAACTTCACATCTGCAGTATCGCAACAGCCGCTGCTTATCCACTGAGGCAGCGATTCTGCCCAGCGTCCTCAGGCAGCTGTGGCCAAACATGCTGCCGTGTCCTATGCTAAGGTAGCAGGTGCTGCCTGACGGTCGACGGATACCACCGAGTCACTGCCATCAATCTCTGTGCGAGGGTCTTACTAAATAAAGACTGTCGTTGCTAACTGCGTTCTTCTGATTCCGTGACAGCCGGGGAGCTGACAGTACGCAAACCATCGTCCTGCACATGCCATCCAGAGACGACGATCCTGCCATTAATGCTGTCCGCTCGCCCGACACTACTACAAGTACTTCCGACTTTATTTTGTAATCACTGAGCCGGCCGCGGTGGCCGTGCAGTTCTAGGCGGTGCAGTCCGGAACCGCGGGACAGCTACGGCCGCAGGTTCGAATCCTGCCTCGGGCATGGATGTGTGTCATGTCCTTAGGTTAGTTAGGTTTAAGTAGTTCGAAGTTCTAGGGGACTCATGACCTAAGATGTTAAGTCCCATAGTGCTCAGAGCCATTTGAACCATTTTTGAAATGCAATACACAAGATATCGAGCACATTCCTCTCTTTAAAACCGTATATTATCGGATATACTTGCATAGGCAACAGCGTAGTGACCATTTCTCATGCAGTATTTTATTGTAATGGTCTTCAATCCAAAGACTGATTTGATACAGCTCTCTGCTGAGCAAGCCTCTTCATCTCCGAGTGACTACTGCAATCTACATCCTTCTGAATCTGCTTAGGGTATTCATCTCCTGGTCTCCCTCTACAATTTTTACCCTCCACGCTTGCCTCCAAAACTAAATTGGTGATCCCTTGATGCCTCAGAACGTCTCCTACCAACCGATCCCTTTTTAGTCACTTTGTGCCACGAAGTTCTCTCCCCAATTCTATTCAGTACCTCCTCATAGTTGCGTGATCTACACATCTAATCTTCAGCATTTTTCTATTTCACCACATTTCAAAAGTTTCTGTTTACGTCTTGTCTAAACTGTTTATAGTCTATGTTTAACATCCATACATGGCTACACTCCACGCAAATACTTTCAGAAAAGACTTCCTGACATTTAAATCTATGCACGATGTTAACAAATTTCTCTTCTTCAGAAACGCTTTCCTTGTTATCGCCAGTCTACATTTTACATCCTCTCTACTTCGACCATCTTCATTTCCTAATAAAATTCCCTCAGCATGACTTGATTTAATTCGACTACATTCCATTAACCTCGTTTTGCTTTTGTTGATGTTCATCTTATATCCTCCTTTCAAGACAATGTCCATTCCATTCAACTGTTCTTCCCAAATCTTTGCTGTCTCTAACAGAATTACAATATCATCGGCAAACCTCAAAGTTTTTATTTCTTTTCCCTGAATTTTAATTCATACTCCAAATTTTTATTTGGTTTCCTTTGGTGTTCAATGTACAGATTGAATAACACTGGGGATATGCTAAAACACTGTCTCACTCCCATCTCAAAAATGGCTCTGAGCACTATGGGACTCAACTTCTGAGGTCATTAGTCCCCTAGAACTTAGAACTAGTTAAACCTAACTAACCTAAGGACATCACAAACATCCATGCCCGAGGCAGGATTCGAACCTGCGATCGTAGCGGTCTCGCGGTTCCAGACTGCAGCGCCTTTAACCGCACGGCCACTTCGGCCGGCCACTCCCATCTCAACCATTGCTTCCCTTTCGTGCCCCTCGACTCTTATGACTGCCTTCTGGTTTCTGTACAGATTATAAATAGCCTTTCGCTCCCTGTATTCCACCCCTGCCACCTTCAGAATTTGAAAGAGAGTATTCCAGTCAACATTGTCAAAAACTTTCTCTAAGTCTACAAACGCTATAAACGTAGGTTTGCCTTTCCTTAATCTAGCTTATAAGATAAATCGTAGGGTCAGTACTGCCTCACGTGTTCCTACATTTCTACGGAATCCAAACTGCTCTTCGCCGAGGTCGGCTTCTACCAGTTTTTACATTCGCCTCTAAAGAACTAGTGTTAGTATTTTGCAGACGTGACATATTAAACTAATAGTTCGGTAATTTTCACACCTCTCAGCCCCTGCTTTCTTTGGAATTGGAATTTTTATATTATTTTTGAAGTCTGAGGCTATTTAGCCTGTCTCATACATCTTGCTCATCAGATGGAAGAGTTTTGTCATGGCTGGCTCTCCCAAGGCTATCAGTAGTTCTAACGGAATGTTGTCTACTCCCGGTGCCTTGTTTCTACTTAGGGCTTTCAGTGCTCTGTCAAATTCTTCACGCAGTATCATATATCCCATCTCATCTTCATCTACGTCCTCTTCCATTTCCATAATATTGCCCTTGAGTAGATTGTGAGTTAACGAGCATTTCGCTCTCATTTAAGTATATGGCCGAAAGAGTCAGCCGCTACGGTCGCAGGTTCGAATCCTGCCTCGGGCATGGATGTGTGTGATGTCCTTAGGTTAGTTAGGTTTAAGTAGTTCTAAGTTCTAGGGGACTGATGACCACAGCAGTTGAGTCCCATAGTGCTCAGAGCCATTTGAACCATTTTTGAAAGAGTCAGCCCCCGGGAATTGTGAAACGAACCCTGTCATCCAGACCCGTGTGCCACAAAGAGCGCAGATTCGCTATGAGATGGGGAAATTCACAGACGTCTATTGTGCAGAATGAGGCTTAAGCACTATAGTGTGCGAGTGGGACAGACGAGAACCTATGTCATAGGGAAATGCCGTAGAAGCCGTTTGTGGCCACGGAGACGTAGCAGTGTGAAATATGGCGGACCTAAGATCAGCCATAAAGGGAAATATTTATGAAAAATATTTAATTCTTTAGTAATTCAGGGAATGAAGCGACAGTAATTTTAATCCACCATGTTTCTTAAATTTTCATGGTGATCCCAATAAAACTTGAATATTGATCATATTGATCATATCTACACTCCTGGAAATTGAAATAAGAACACCGTGAATTCATTGTCCCAGGAAGGGGAAACTTTATTGACACATTCCTGGGGTCAGATACATCACATGATCACACTGACAGAACCACAGGCACATAGACACAGGCAACAGAGCATGCACAATGTCGGCACTAGTACAGTGTATATCCACCTTTCGCAGCAATGCAGGCTGCTATTCTCCCATGGAGACGATCGTAGAGATGCTGGATGTAGTCCTGTGGAACGGCTTGCCATGCCATTTCCACCTGGCGCCTCAGTTGGACCAGCGTTCGTGCTGGACGTGCAGACCGCGTGAGACGACGCTTCATCCAGTCCCAAACATGCTCAATGGGGGACAGATCCGGAGGTCTTGCTGGCCAGGGTAGTTGACTTACACCTTCTAGAGCACGTTGGGTGGCACGGGATACATGCGGACGTGCATTGTCCTGTTGGAACAGCAAGTTCCCTTGCCGATCTAGGAATGGTAGAACGATGGGTTCGATGACGGTTTGGATGTACCGTGCACTATTCAGTGTCCCCTCGACGATCACCAGTGGTGTACGGCCAGTGTAGGAGATCGCTCCCCACACCATGATGCCGGGTGTTGGCCCTGTGTGCCTCGGTCGTATGCAGTCCTGATTGTGGCGATCACCTGGACGGCGCCAAACACGCATACGACCATCATTGGCACCAAGGCAGAAGCGACTCTCATCGCTGAAGACGACACGTCTCCATTCGTCCCTCCATTCACGCCTGTCGCGACACCACTGGAGGCGGGCTGCACGATGTTGGGGCGTGAGCGGAAGACGGCCTAACGGTGTGCGGGACCGTAGCCCAGCTTCATGGAGACGGTTGCGAATGGTCTTCGCCGATACCCCAGGAGCAACAGTGTCCCTAATTTGCTGGGAAGTGGCGGTGCGGTCCCCTACGGCACTGCGTAGGATCCTACGGTCTTGGCGTGCATCCGTGCGTCGCTGCGGTCCAGTCCCAGGTCGACGGGCACGTGCACCTTCCGCCGACCACTGGCGACAACATCGATGTACTGTGGAGACCTCACGCCCCACGTGTTGAGCAATTCGGCGGTACGTCCACCCGGCCTCCCGCATGCCCACTATACGCCCTCGCTCAAAGTCCGTCAACTGCACATACGGTTCACGTCCACGCTGTCGCGGCATGCTACCAGTGTTAAAGACTGCGGTGGAGCTCCGTATGCCACGGCAAACTGGCTGACACTGACGGCGGCGGTGCACAAATGCTGCGCAGCTAGCGCCATTCGACGGCCAACACCGCGGTTCCTGGTGTGTCCGCTGTGCCGTGCGTGTGATCATTGCTTGTACAGCCCTCTCGCAGTGTCCGGAGCAAGTATGGTGGGTCTGACACACCGGTGTCAATGTGTTCTTTTTTCCATTTCCAGGAGTGTATAATAGTGTAGGATTTACTATTAAAATGAAATTTACAAGTTTTGTAACAAAACCTGAATGCTAAAGTCTGAACGCTTTGGTCGATCTTAACGATCGACATTTCATATGGAAGCTCATCATTAAAATGACATGTTGTAAATATCAACTCTGTAACATCATTTGGTAAAAAGATATTAAAAAATTTAAATTATCAGTATATTCAGTTAAGCATCAGATCATCATTTCCTCCACACAAAACACATTGAACGATGACAGCATGAAACCTTATTGAATCATTAGGTAATAGAATATTTGTTGTAAAGTTTAGTGCATAGTAGTTACTTCTGTTGTTGATTTATTTATCAGAAAGCACATTGGTGCAAGAATGCTGGGCGTGACATTCAAAGTTAAAAGGAAAATGTATTGATTTTATGTAAAAGAATTTGCAGTTTATTAAGTAATGAATATTATTGTTACTTTATTTAGAACGTGAAAGTGGTCAAGCTTTAATTATTTAAATATGTAAAAATGTAAAATAATGTAGAATAAGCTGTAGCCTATCAGATGGACGGCTTCAGAAAAGGGAACTGTCCTAGTCAGTTGAGCGAGGATCTTCGGCGCGCGGGAAACGCGGCCGGAAGTGAAACGACTTAGAAAATTTCGCGTTGTGTGGTATCGCGGGAAATTGTCTCTGAGCGGTGAGCAGCCGCGCGCCTGCTGTGAACTCAAACCTTTCGCGTAGATAACTCGTATTTCGCGATGAGATTGTGAACGATCGAACTGTGTCAAATAGATATGCGTTCGAGTGTAATAGTAATTCTAAATACGACCACTTTCGCTATTATTTTGCTTTTTGAATAGACATTATTCTAACCAAATGGCAACTATATGGCCTACATCATTTATGGGTCGTTAATTTAGTTCCAGATATTATTATTACACTTATTATATGTTATATTAACTTCGTATTTCGCAAACTTGCCATCAGCCAGACAATTTAACCAAAGGGTCACAAGTGTCTAATTTAGGGCATGTAATACGACACGTTCGGTTCAACCCCTAGACAAGTTTCACCCAAGACAATACGACGAAGGGGAACCATACACGAGCCCGAAAGTATTGGGACAACACCGCTCTCACCCCGAAATACCGTTACCCAAGATGGCGGCGAAGATGTCATCCAACCGCAAGGGCCGGCATCACCCCAAAGTAGGTCACTCCAAAGTATCGATATCCAAGATGGCGTCTGTGACGCCAGTTAAGATGGTGGATTTTGGTGGTAAGTTTGAATTTTGGAGGGAAAGTGCCACGCCCCCTCCCCCAGAAAAATGGCGCGAAGTTCAAATTCCAACATGATAATGTGTCACACCACACTTATCTCTACCAAGCAAAGAAAATGGCGGGAAAAAGGACTTGTCTTTATTATTTAACCAATTTCAAGCTTGTGTGTTCTTCACTGGGTCTGGACTCCAACTCGCTTAGTTCATATCGTCGCCACCAGAGGTCGCTCTCCTGATGTCAGATCATGACTCAAGTACCGGTATTCAAAAAGACGGCACCCACTGTGTTCACCGCGAGTTCCAGAGCCTAACTGACTTACTTCATATTGTGCCCACCCGACCGCTTACATCACAGCCTCAAGACCGCACCATTATACTCGCGCCGGACATAGACTTCTGTAAATATGCTAACTAAAGTAACACCCACAGAGCACATCTAACCTATCAATTACATAAGTATTTAATTCCATTTCAATTTTAATCATATTCAATAAGTCAATTTTCAAGATCAAATCAGTGCGGTGTTCATTCATGACCTAGAACCCCCCCACCCCTACAATGCTGCACTCCTATTGGCTACTGCATTAGTCACGTGATTCAACTTCATATAGGTAAGAAAAGGGGTTCACTATACTTTCAACTACCTAGTCTCAACTACTTTTCAAGGTCCAGACCGCCACCTCTTCCTAGGAACCTGTGCCGAGTTTGAATTCTGGCCATAAAGAAAGGTCACTTGGGCTTTCGCTACCAACCTAAGAAAACTGTTGCAAACAAAGCTCATCCCCACTAACCTAAGCCTCCAGTGCGCAACCACATCCTAGGGGGTGCTGGTAAAAGGACTGAGCCCGCACTAGGCTGATGGAGAGAGGAATGAGTATACTTTCCTTATTTGGGATGGAGTATATGTATCACAGGATGGAGTATATGCATCACAGAACACACGCTCTGACATGCCCCACAGCATACAGACCTGCAAACTACTCCTACATAACTCATGTAGGCTGCATGGCTGTTTTCAGTTACACGCATCAGCTACAGAATGCGGGTGACCTTGAACGGGACTTAGCCGCTGCACGAGGCGCCTCGCGGATCGCGCTAGAGTTTTAACTAAGCGCGATCCGCTGGAAAAGTCCGCTTCCGGTGCCGCCATTGCGGTTTATCAGCGCGCTACTTCCTGCCGCGCCCAGTCTTATCAGTAGGCACTTCCGCTAATGAGGCAGCTGCACGCTCATTCCATTCGAAGCAGCCGCACAGTACTGACAGCCATGCTTCTCTTTAAATGAAGATGTAGAAGCATGTTTATACTGTTGTACATATTTTTTAGGTTAGGTTAGGTTGCGGGAGTTACGACTCCCGGGGAGGTGGGTGGGTACTTATTTCTATGGGTGATTTATTTTATTATTTCATATAGACTCCTACACATTGATCTTGCCAAAAGCCGAGAAGCGATTCTTCTTGGTGTTTTAGCTCACTGGGGCACTCTGGGATGCTCTCTGGGGCATTGTCTGATTATTTGTTTATTTATTTATTTCATTCATGGCTGTCTTCAGTTACACGCATCAGCTATGTAAGGCGGTGACCTTGAACGGGACTTAGCCGCTGCACGAGGCGCCTCGCGGATCGCGCTAGAGTTTTAACTAAGCGCGATCCGCTGGAAAAGTCTGCTTCCGGTGCCGCCATTGCGGTTTATCAGCGGGCTACTTCCTGCCGCGCCCAGTCTTATCAGTAGGCACTTCCGCTACTGAGGCAGCTGCACGCTCATTCCATTCGAGGCAGCCGCACAGTACAGACAGCCATGCCGTACCGAAGGAGAAGATATACAAGAAGAAGCTCTACACACACTCTTGCTAATTGTAAACCGTCAAAAATAACGCATTGCACAGCCTACAGACATGCGAACCACTCATAAATAACGCAATACATTTACATCCAGATAGCAAAACAACTCGTAAATTGTCAAAATAATAATCCATCTAAAAGACTCTGCCTGCTAATCGTCAACTGTCGAAATCATACACCAGTCTTTATTTAAACAATTAGAGGCAGCACCACCACCAAGTGTATTCCCCACTGAGTCCATAGCCCAACTGACTTATTTCATATCGATGCCACTAGAGGACGCTGTAGTTACGTCAGGTGATGACGCAAGTACCGTAATCTAAGATGGCGCCACCTAATGAGTTCACCACGAGATTTTTTTTTTTAAATATAGTGTGGACTGAAGAGATCATCCTTGATGTCTTATTCTTCTAGGATGGGATGTAAGGATAAAAGGAAAACACTTTATTTATTACACATTCAGTTAGGCTTGGGCACGCAATGGGTCCATTAGCCTGCTGTCTTTGGTGATGTCTGTCTCCTGTGGAGGATGAAATGTGTCAAGGCTGTTATGTGTGACTGCTTCCTCGTGTTATGACAGAGTGCCTAGGGCGGGGGGGGGGGGGGGGGGTGAAACGTTATTGACTTCGGTACTCGATACTTGTGCCATCTTGCATGGTTTACCGTTCCTACCGATTCTAATTGTCGAACTTCGTCCCTAAGGGCATCGATCTTGTCAAAAACTCGTAGAGCCTTGTCATGGACCTTCTCTTGTATAGTGGTCTCGTGCAGTGCGGTGCGGATGTTGACGTTTCTTGTCCATCACGGAGCTCCTGTGATCCATCGATAGCAAATGTTTTGCAGCGCTTGGAGTTTGTTGTAGTTGGAGACGCACGTAGTTCCCCACGAGGTGGAGCCATACAACATTGTGGCTTCCACCGTTGCCTTATACAATTGGAGTTTAGTCTTAGGGTTGAGACCCTTACTCTTCAGGAACGGAATCGATGACCTGGCCATCTTCTGGGCTGCCGTCTTCTTGTCGTCAATATGCTGCGTAAAGAGTAATTTTTTGTCAAGGTAGACACCGAGATACTTCACTCCCGGCGACCATGGGATAAAATGGTCAGCTATTTGGAGTCTGTCGTTCAGAACTGGTTTCCTCCGTGTGAACAGAACGGCTGCCGTCTTCGTCGGGTTGATCGTTATCTTACTTTGCAGCGCCCAGCGTTCCATTACAGCAAGTTGCCGTTGCATCCTAGCGATTAGCTGGTCCAAGTGTTGTCCAGTTGTCAGAAAGGCCGTATCGTCCGCATAAAAACTCGCCGTAACAAGGGGGACAGTTGGGATGTCATTTATATATAAGTTGAAAAGCAGAGGCGAAATGACAGAGTCCTGCGGAATTTCTGCGGAGATCAGTTTCATTTCGGAGTTTTTATCGTCGACTCGGACATACAGTTTCCTGTCCTGCAGAAAGCTGTCTATGAGTCTAATGTAACAATCCGCAATAGGGGTAGTGCGATGCAGTTTGACGATAAGGTTGGGCCGCCACACCTTATCGTAAGCTTTTTCGATGTCAAGGAAGACACCAATCGTGAAGTGCTGCTTGTTGTATCCTTCTTGTGTCCGTTCGGTGATCCGTAGAAGTTGAAGTTCGGCAGATAACTTGTCCTTGGAACCGAATTGTTCGGGTCGTATAACATCATGCGCTGTAAGCGTGTCATGGAGCCTCTTCAACAGCACTCTCTCGAGCACCTTGCCAAGGGTCGGCAAGAGGCTAATTGGCCGGTAACTGTTGGGTTCTGCTGGGTCTTTACCTGGCTTGGGTATTGGAACTACTCGAGCCGTCTTCCATGCCGTAGGAAAATATCCCTGCAGAAGATAGCTGTTGAGAATTCGGGTAAGGAGCATAGTTGGCTTCCTAGGCAACTGTTTCAAATCGGTGTTGCTTATGGAGTCGTTGCCCGGCGCATTATTCCGAGTCTTCCGGATAATTTTACGGATCTCTGCTGATGTGGTGAGTTGTGGGCGGCCCTGCACAGGCGCAGTACGAAAAGCAGTCCATTCTGGTGTAACGACGGCTTCCTGTTCTTGCAGGCGGACGTCGTTCACGAGAGTCACTGGTGTAGACATCTGTTCTGGGTAAGTCGTAGCATAAAGCTCCGCCTGGGCGAGTTCGTCATAGAGGAGGCCGTCTAGTCCTCTGATGGCTCGTTTAGGTGGCCGCTGGTGTCGTATGTTCTTGACTACCTGCCATTCATTCTTGGTTCGAAGTAAAAATTCATCCCATCTTATCTTCCCAGACCTGCTGTCGCCACTCGGCCACTCTCCTGTGCAGTTCACGTGTTAAGACGTGTGTTTCTCGTCGATCGATCGGGTTTCTATAGCGGAGCCAACGTCGCCTGCTCCTGTTTCTCTGTGTCTTCAGTTCTTGGAGTAGAGGCAGGAACTCGTCGAAAGCTACTACAGGGTAGACCGTGTGAGTAGTTGCCCTCCGTTTGGCTACCTTTATCTTCTGCATCAAAGTTTGTACCGCGATGTCGATGGCTTCCTGTGTTGAAACGTCCTGCGTCGGGCAGATATTGTTATCAAGATATGTCCGAAATTGACCCCAGTTCAGAGTTTGTGAGGTTGGGGGCGGAAGGTTGGCCGTTGCGTTTTCTACTATGCTGATAACAGGTCGGTAGTCAGACGAAAGATCGTCGACGGTGCGGAGCTGGAGGTTCGTCTCAATATTTTTGATGATAGCAATATCTAGGACGTCTGCTTCTTGCCGATCGACGTAAGGAATCCGTGTGGGCTCTCGTGGGCCATGGACTGTGATGCCCAGTACCACGAGCTCCAGACCCCAACTAGCTTAGTACATTTCGTCACCGCCAGAGGACGCCACTGCGACACCAGCTGATAATGCAAGTACAGTTATCCATGATGGCGGCAAACAGTGTTTTCTTCATGAGGTCTAGTACTCAGTACCACCAGCAGAGGACGCTATCGTCCTCGTTTCCAAACGTAAACCAAGATAGTTACGGAAAATGGTGGCAAGACGACTCAGCCTGCTCTGGGCTGCTGGGGAGAGTAAGGATTGACTGCACTCTATTTATTTTGAAACATCTTATTTAAGGATAGAGTATATCTATCACACTCATACAAAAGATCCACTCTGATGTGCCTGTGGCCATGTTGCACAACCCACAGACACGCAACCAACTCCTAATTTCAGTACACAATAGCAAACTGCTCCTAAATAATTCTTCATACTGATGTATACACACGCTCAGTACTCGTAAACTGTCCAAATAGCGCATAGCATAGCCTACAGAGCCGCTCGCGAAATAATGCAATCAACGCGTGAAAGCACAGTCCACCGCCCCTTTCCAGTAGAATACACAGGAGGTAGCGATAAGTGACGCATCCCTCAGATGTCAAAGCGTGCACAGCACCTGCTTGGCTTCCGCAAGCATGAGGTGGCGACACCCCCATTGATACATAACACGAGAAATTCCTATCCGCTGGACACCAGTGATGATCGCGATCCCATGTATGGTCAACGAGGCCACCAACGCACAGGCCCCGCCCATGTCACACAAGCAGCGGCATCTAATTCATACTTCATTTCTGACAAATTCCTATCCAAATACGTGTTCACCTAGACACACGTGCTGACGCGATTGGGCGAGAGCGCAGCCACGAGCTGTCCCTGCAAGCAGGCGAAAGTTGTATGTAACCATCGTTGATGACATGACCGGACAGGGGCGGGGGCTTATTTTCATAGCGTGCACTCCAAGCAGAATCACACGCATGGGGCTTTCCTAGTTACCCTCACTCTAACTGCGGTCCGACGCGGACGCTGCAGAATTCCATTCCACAATAGCAAAACCTGCTTTCCCCTTAGCGATTCTAACGGACCATAAGTGACGTTTGACTGACACTGCACCGCGCGTAGCTACATACCACCACGAATTGAGGCAGCCACAGCTCGGGTCCTCCGTGCTCTGTCACAGTCCCCGAGCCGGCGTCGTCGAACACCAGTGAACGTTGCATGCCTCTATACAGTCACCGTTATATTGTCATAGCATTCCAAAGCCCGTTCACGCCCGTCTCATATTCGAGGCATCTCCAGGCGCCACTTGTCTTTACCATTGAAGGCAGAATAGCACAGAGCATGCTAACACACGCGTTCAACCGCACGTACCCGCCCAGAGTGACTGACACGTCGCCATCTAAAACATTCTCAATGTTATTCCTACGTCACAAGTCCAGCTCTGCATAATTTTATAGTGCCCCAGAAATAGTTAACGCTCGCTTTCTTGTTGTCTCAGCTTCTATATGCCAAAATTCCTACCCTAACAGAACCTGTTTACCAAAATATCGCCTAATCCAGTCTTTCTCCTGGACATAACGTGATAGCCTTCCTGCTCTCAACATACGCAAATGTTCTCACCGTTCCTATATCCCACCACAATCAATCGAGCATTCTCATTGGCTCTTATCGAATGTACCTGTCGAATTACTAACGCCGTCGGTATCGAAGCACCATCCACCTTTTCTTTCTGGGGCTTTCTGTCGTTATTTTGCAAAGATTGCTAAATTGCACACACAGTTCCCTCAATTTATACACCCCCAACCTGTTCTTTCTTTCTACAGACGCTACACTCAGTGGTAATAAACTATTTTACGGTGATCACCATTTTGCACCGACAACTGAACATCGCAAAGTTGTCTACAGGTCATCAAATACAAGTGATACTCGCAAGGATATTGGCAGTGGTAATAAACTATTTTACGGTGATCACCATTTTGCACCTACAACTGAACATCGCAAAGTTGTCTACAGGTCATCAAATACAAGCGATACTCGCAAGGATATTGGAGCGTCAAACCGATTTCCAACCAGAGAATATATCGCCGAGTACCGTCTAGATCTAGTAAACATGCAATTCATATCCCCCAACATACCAAATCATCTCCTTTACATCAGCAAACCGAAGTCACTCTCAGAACTGATGTGCAAAGACAGGCTCGTTTCCTGTTGGCACAAACGCGTTACTGTTTCCACTTTCTTGATCGCATTTCTACAGACATCTCCAGACTCGTCGATTACAAGAACATCTGTTTTTTTGGCCATAATATTATACAGTTTTCGCCGCACTTCTAGATATCAAGAACACAGCACTAGCATCCCGATCGCTAACGCAACATAATGTACAAGATATAGACTCTAAATTATTTCTCCACAAACGCCAAACTTTGGTGACGTGCAGCGTGCTGTAAGCCATTGACTAATTAGAAACAAGTAGAGTAAATTGATATTCGCACTCTCGAATACCGAAGTCGGTGATGTAACATATTCCAGATGATCAATATTATTTACAAACCAACTATGGTCTTTCCCATATCTAGAGAACAGGCAAACGTGTGTCCAACACACCACAATCGATCTTCCCTCAATTAAATAAAGGCACCAAATGTGCAGAAGCAGTCAACCGGACAATTTACATGGGAGGGAATAACGCTCCACGGCAAACGCACCATCTTCTCAAAGTTACACTTGATCACGAAAGCCGCCCAGCACATACTAAGTATTAGTTCGCTATTCGGTCGACTAGAAGATGATAAAGTTAACTCTGATACATTCCTACACTCCTAACAGGCCTCTACATTCGGAAGGCTGCAACCGTTAACATGGGAACCCGAATCAATACCACCACAGACTTTGCATACACGGACACATTCTATAAAACCCCTCACATATATCTTCTATCATTATACTTACAATTGAATCTTATGACCGCGGTCTCAACTGAATGGTATTCGGCAATGACCGAAGTATCGGAAATACACTCTGTTGACCGCTGAAGCTCCGGAAACACCTGTACCTTCCTTACGACTAGACATACTCTTCCCTTCGCTACCACAGTTCTCCAAGTCACATCCTTACCTTCCCTACAAGAGCAAATAGACATTTCCTTTACACAAACACATATACTTTATAAACCTGATGCTCAAATGCGAACATATCACGCACCCAGCACTAATACTAAGTAAAATATTACCTTGTCAATAACTGGATGCATACGATACCAAATAATACTGACCGAAAATCAACGATCCGTGTGCATGTCTCTTACGTTCTTCCTGCGAGTCATACCACTGTGGCATAGACCTAATCGAGCAGATGTTGAAGAAAAAGTCCCAATCCCAACAAGTACTGCATGTTACTCTCACAAGCGCTCTTGGTTCTACAGTGCATCCAAGTATCCATGTTAAAACCTATAACCGCTTTACGAATCGAGGTACGACATTACCTCTGAATGAGGTGGTGTTTTCCGGACAAATACTGTGACGGCGATCGTAGGAATACGTATTATCAGCCAACGATGCAGCCGAGGGATAAAATCACTGAACTTTGAAAGTGATTTGGCTAAGGAACGTGGTATCCACGCGGTATTTGCGACTCCATCAAACCACACCTAACTAGATAATTCATTAGTTTTTGCAACGCATTCTGTCTCTAAACCATATCAGAGGTTCCGCGATATATCCACCGAGTTATAGGCGATGACAGACAGTAGTAGTAGATGATGTGCTGATTGAGGTTGTAAGGAGAAAAATATACACTAACTTTTCAGATCTCTAACGTTACGCTATATGTTAAAAATTACGTCCATTCTAACACATACTTGCATAGGCTCACACCCACAAGTCAATCATATTTCACGCACTCTCATATCTCTAAACGAGTCGCCCTCCTCGAACCTGTCTGCTACAGTAAAATTACAACCTGGTTTTAATCACACCCTACACATCTTGCAGTCACGCCCATTTCTACAGCTTTCCACAAGTGCTCATTCCAATGTAAGTCCGAACTGAGCAGAAATCGGAGAAAGACATATCCAACACCTTCTGCAACCCCTGTAGAAACAGATCGAGCTGATTTACTGCAACAGGACCGTGTTTTGACCATTCGGTGGAAATCCGTGCAATGTAGTACGCCCGCAAACTACAGGGTGTTTCAAAAATGACCGGTATATTTGAAACGGCAATAAAAACTAAACGAGCAGCGATAGAAATACACCGTTTGTTGCAATATGCTTGGGACAACAGTACATTTTCAGGCGGACAAACTTTCGAAATTACAGTAGTTACAATTTTCAACAACAGATGGCGCTGAAAGTGATGTGAAAGATATAGACGACAACGCAGTCTGTGGGTGCGCCATTCTGTACGTCGTCTTTCTGCTGTAAGCGTGTGCTGTTCACAACGTGCAAGTGCGCTGTGGACAACATGGTTTATTCCTTAGAACAGAGGATTTTTCTGGTGTTGGAATTCCACCGCCTAGAACACAGTGTTGTTGCAACAAGACGAAGTTTTCAACGGAGGTTTAATGTAACCAAAGGACCGAAAAGCGATACAATAAAGGATCTGTTTGAAAAATTTCAACGGACTGGGAACGTGACGGATGAACGTGCTGGAAAGATAGGGCGACCGCGTACGGCAACCACAGAGGGCAACGCGCAGCTAGTGCAGCAGGTGATCCAACAGCGGCCTCGGGTTTCCGTTCGCCGTGTTGCAGCTGCGGTCCAAATGACGCCAACGTCCACGTATCGTCTCATGCGCCAGAGTTTACACCTCTATCCATACAAAATTCAAACGCGGCAATCCCTCAGCGCTGCTACCATTGCTGCACGAGAGACATTCGCTAACGATATAGTGCACAGGATTGATGACGGCGATATGCATGTGGGCAGCATTTGGTTTACTGACGAAGCTTATTTTTACCTGGACGGCTTCGTCAATAAACAGAACTGGCGCATATGGGGAACCGAAAAGCCCCATGTTGCAGTCCCATCGTCCCTGCATCCTCAAAAAGTACTGGTCTGGGCCGCCATTTCTTCCAAAGGAATCATTGGCCCATTTTTCAGATCCGAAACGATTACTGCATCACGCTATCTGGACATTCTTCGTGAATTTGTGGCGGTACAAACTGCCTTAGACGACACTGCGAACACCTCGTGGTTTATGCAAGATGGTGCCCGGCCACATCGCATGGCCGACGTCTTTAATTTCCTGAATGAATATTTCGATGATCGTGTGATTGCTTTGGGCTATCCGAAACATACAGGAGGCGGCGTGGATTGGCCTCCCTATTCGCCAGACATGAACCCCTGCGACTTCTTTCTGTGGGGACACTTGAAAGACCAGGTGTACCGCCAGAATCCAGAAACAATTGAACAGCTGAAGCAGTACATCTCATCTGCATGTGAAGCCATTCCGCCAGACACGTTGTCAAAGGTTTCGGGTAATTTCATTCAGAGACTACGCCATATTATTGCTACGCATGGTGGATATGTGGAAAATATCGTACTATAGAGTTTCCCAGACCGCAGCGCCATCTGTTGTTGACAATTCTAACTACTGTAATTTCGACAGTTTGTCTGCCTGAAAATGTACTGTTGTCCCAAGCATATTGCAACAAACGGTGTATTTCTATCGCTGCTCGTTTAGTTTGTATTGCCGTTTCAAATATACCGGTCATTTTTTAAACACCCTGTAGATACAAGTACTACAGATCCACGTCCATTCAAATCAATCAGCCCAAGAGATAAAAATTACGAACTATAAAAGCTCATACGAATTAGAAGACACCAAGGCAGCGATGCGAGGGCAATGACACACAGCTGCGGTCGGCCTCCAGCGCGAAGAAAGAGATTTCACAATACGTCCCCACAATAGCGTAGCGTGTTGCCATCGAAGCATTCCTAGCAGTATAGCCCCTTCCTCACCGGCTCTCACCTCAAACTACTACTGCTACTCCTGCTGTGTCTATGACACGAGTCTATTAAATATACAGACACTGCATAGACCACTTTAAAGTTTCATCACCCATACTCTAAGCGAATTATCGTATGAGACGCTCCCTCTGGTCCTGATTCAAACTGTTTTCTAACGCGCTTTCGTACATTGCCAAAGATTTCGTTTTCCGCCACGACTTCGAGGTCTGTGTCACATACTAAACTCACATTAAGATGCTCTGATCCATGACCTCTCACAGAAAACTAGACATCGCAGGGTGTAAATAATATTCTTACGGCCGATAGCATAAGAATCGATCATTTTTAAATGAAACACACCTACAGCATAAGGAAACTAGAAGAGATTGGCAGCGTTGTGGAGAGTTTCCAAACTACTGTCCGAAAGTGATAGATGACCTCTACATTTAAACTCATATGCCACAGTGACGGAATAGATGATGGCTCCGCGTTCCATTTCCACTCATACCTCCTGTTGAACTCATGTACGCGATCACTGTTTCGGTGCTAACAAGCCCCGGTAGTTGCCGACAATCCACGAAAACTTTTTCCCCAACTCAAACAAGCCATATCAGTCAATCATTATCTGCTAACCAATGCAGGGATGCGATGGAAAAGACACCATCCATGTACTCTAATAATAAACATGAAACTTGATAGCGTGAACAATTTTAAACTAACTTCAACACCGGCCAATCATGTGACAGCATGTTTCCTCAATTTCACTATCATAGCTAAACCATCCGTTCTCTACTTGGCGGGTATCATTGCAAACATGGATAGATGACTACTCAGCACGCCCATTCACAGTTAATTCTCGAACACTTAAATCATCAAAGTATACAAAACGGCGCTCTACATATTTCTAAGACCTCGAGCATAGTACTTAATTTAAGATCCATCTCTCTGCGTATGGGAGTAACAGAGCATTCTCAACTCTAAATTATTGTTCTCAAGTCTAGGAAGGTGGAAGGTATTGGTAAGAGAGAGAGAACATAAACACACGCACTCCTAGTACTACAACGTTCTACTCTTAAAAACCGGCTATAATGTTAGATGGAATACCTTTCCGGCCTATCAGACATACACCCTTCTTCACAGTTTCTCTACACTGAACTATCTTATCGAATGGTAAAACGAAAAAACTACTTCCGTAAAACATTTGCTTTGCATCATACGAACACAATATAGCTTTGCGGAGACGTATAGTGTCCACTGTTCACATCCGATCACAGTTCAGAAACTATACCACGCCTGCATCAGGCCTATATAAAATGATAGTTAGTCGCGGTGGATACATCCTACAAGGAAACAGATAAATACATAGCAGCAGCGTCCGGCATGTGAAAATTATAATTCATTCCGCCACTAAATCTGTAAACAAAACATATGTCAGGCAAATGTATACACAGGGATTGTAGCGTGCCACAAGCTCATACCGATAACTTAGTTCTGACGCTGAAGTCTCGATTTTACACACACAAGATGCGACAGGGGCGATTGTATAAATCAAAGCTCGTTTAGAGGAGTGTGTCAAATTTCTTCACACGTGAGATGGAAGTCCTCTGATGACAGACAGGTTTACCGTTAACGATCGCAAGTAGATAGTGCTTTAAAACACATACGGAACGGCGGCTCTGCCGTGGTCTGCTGAGAGCAGGATTGGGACAACAGGGGTATGAGCGCAAAGTACCGTTATCCAAGATGGCGGCGATGACATCATCCAAGATGACGGCCGTGACGTCAAAGACACACTCCCTGTGACGTCATCCAAGATGGCGGCGGTGACGTCATAGACACACACCGAGTTCGAGCCATATTCAACAGATCTCCATCTATCGGAGACAGAAGAAGAAGAGGGCATTACGATGACAGCAACTGTGTGCCACCACATGAGACATCCTTCCGGGCTCTCTGGTGACGATGGCCAAGATCCAAACAAGTGGCCGAAGGTATATGAGCGTAGAGCCAAATTTAACAAATGGGATGACACCATGTGTTTGGCTAACGCATTTTTCTACTTGGAGGGCACTGCCAAGAAATGGTATGACAACAACGAGGAGAAGTTCACAACCTGGGAAGTATTCCAGGCGGAACTGCGCAAGTATTTCGGCGACACACAACGACAAAAGTGCATGGCTGAAGATAAATTAAAGTGCAGGGCACAGTGTCCAGGAGAAACTACAGCATCCTACATTCAAGACGTCTTGGAGCTGTGTAAATTAGTGGATCCTAGAATGAAGGAGGAAGATAAGGTTGCACATCTCATGAAGGGTGTTGCTGAGGACATGTATCAAACCCTACTCCTGAAGAAGTTTCCGACAGCAGACGACTTCATAAAACAGTGCCAGTATATCGAGACAATGCATCAGAAAAGAATTACATGAAAGAAGTTTGAACAGCTTCAAAAAGTTGTATCGATGTCTGTGATGGAGGAAGCAACTGATTTCACAAGTGTTCTTCGACAGATAGTGAGAGAGGAAGTTCAGAAGGCACTTGTTTTGCACGGCGAGCAAAAAATCGAGACATTTCAAGAGGTCATAAGGGAGGAAGTGGAACAGTCATTGAACCCAAACCCTCGCCCTTCATTTCCCTTTAAACCGGTGAAAAAGTCGAGACCCAGGCGGAGTTACGTTCCTACAATGCCCCATGAGGAACCTGTTTGGGCACCAAGGCAGACTGACGTTTGGAGGACCGAGGATAACCAACCAGTATGTTTCCACTGAAGACGACCGGGACATGTGCTGCGCTATTGTCGAGAAAGGCGGCGGATATTTGATGACGCCCGCGCCACAAGACAGCAGACCGACGCCAGTTCCGGGACGACGAAGATGAACAAGAAGATGTGGATGCAGGACGATGTAGGTCACCATCGCCGCAAGCTAGCCGCTGAGAGGACGCTCCCCAACACGCCGATCAAGGTCTCCATCGCCGTTTAAAAGCTCCAGCCGATCACCTAGCCGCCACAACCTGGAAAACTAAAGGGTGCGACCTTCCTTGGAGGTGAGGCCGCCGAAGAGAGAAATCCTCCGCCGTCGATCAGTACAAAAATGATAGGAAACTACGTCGATATCCTCATGGATGGCTGACCAGCCGAAGCTCTTGTGGACTCTGGAGCATCATATTCAGTCATTTCGGAGAAGTACCGTCGCCAGTTGCAGAAAACCGTATTCGTCGCCAAAAAACATCTCTGCTGAAGGTGGCTAATGGGAATATGTAAAATCTACAGGAAGATGTACCATTCGTGTGGGTATAAGTGGCCATACACAGCCCTTAAAATTCATCGTCTTACAAGAGTGTAGTCATGACGTCATTCTCGGATGGGACTTTCTGAAAGCTTCTCAGGCAATTATAGATTGTGGTCGCTCGAATATTATGTTAGACGAGATGAGATACTGTGGATAGGAAGATGCGCATCCGAGTGTGTGGAGACTATGTGTCCTGGATGAAGTGATCATGCCTGCAATCAGCGCTAGATAGGTAACTGTGACGTGTCATGCCATGTATCAACCCATGGATCTTGTAGTGGAATGTAAGAGAAGCATACCACTGAAGAATAACTTGGTCATCCCAGCCTTTGTCGTCTCGTTTAAGAACGGATTCGGTGATTTGTGGATCGTTAACTGTCGCCGAGAACCGCAGATCTGTCCAATACGCATGTGCGTAGCAAACGCTGAGCCGTTAATTGAAGAACAGCTGAGAGTCATAGAAACCTCCCATGCCGAGTCTGTGGGTGAAATTAGTGCTACCACTACAAGACAAGACCTTCTAGCTAGACTATCACCAGATCTCACTAAGGAACAACAGAAGAAGCTACTTGCCATTCTTAAAGAGTTCACTGAATGCTTCAATCCACAGCTGAAGAACAAATTAGACAAATCGACGGTGAAGCACCGGATTAGCACTGGAGACTGTGGTGTCACCGCCAGACACCACACTTGCTAGGTGGTAGCTTTTAAATCGGCCGCGGTCCGGTAGTATACGTCGGACCCGCGTGTCGCCACTGTCAGTGATAGCAGACCGAGCGCCACCACACGGCAGGTCTAGAGAGACGTTCTGGCACTCGCCCCAGTTGTACAGCTGACTTTGCAAGGAAAGGTTCACTGACAAATACGCTCTCATTTGCCGAGACGATAGTTAGCATAGCCTTCAGCTACATTTGCTATGACCTAGCAAGGCGCCGTATTCAATTCATATTGAGATTCTATTAACGTATCATCAAGAGCAATGTTCTACAAATGTGGATTAAAGTTAAGTATTCCAGAAGCTACGTACTTTTCTTTATAGCATTCATTACGTATCCTGTTTCAGACCTCACGCCAGCCTGCGTGAGTTTAAGCGCGTGCCTTTCGGCTTCCTCTCATTGTGTCTAGGCTGTCTTGTCTAGACACAACATATTTGGCGACGACGATTTAACGGTCGTATTGCTCTAATTTACTTGTGTCATGGCTTCGCCACCATCTCCAGATGTACTGTCCGAATTTTATCGCTTGCAGAATCAGCAAGCGCAGGCGTTATTGGATGCCCTTGGACAGCTCGTCCAGGGTCAACGTGCAATGCAAACCGATGCGGCAGCCGCCGCTCCATCGCTACCACAGCCACAACACGCAGTTGCACCACCTTTTCGTCCATATGATGCGGCGATGGAAAGCTGGACGGAGTGGTCACGCCAATTTGGATTCCATCTCGCCGCCTACAGAATTCAAGGTAATGAGCGGCAGCCTCACTTATTGTCATGTGTCGGCGTCCAGACGTACCGTGTGATAGTGAAGTTGTTTCCCCGACGCGACGTAGCAACTCTGTCCTACGACGAAATTTTGTCTGCATTAGATGCATATTTCAAGGAATCAGTCAATGTAGTTGCAAAAAGGTATACGTTCTTTCGTACAAAACGTACGGCCGGTCAAACTAATCGAGAGTGGGTTGCAACCTTGCAAGGCCTTACTAGGGATTGTGCTTTTGAGTGTGAATGTGGACTCCCTTATTCAGATACTATGGTACGTGATGCAATTGCGCAGAACGTTTCTGATGTTCGTATACGGGAGCAAATTTTGAAACTAGTCAATCCCTCCCTTCAACAAGTGATAGACATATTGGATAGGCAAGACACACTTGACTTTGCTCAGGAATCATTTGCAACTTCGCCAGCTGTGTGTCACATTAGCCGGCCCGCCGGGCGAGCTGCACGGAACTGTAAACAGCCCTCGCGCTCGTCCGCGCAGCTGCCGCCCAGCTATCAACCACGTGTCCCGCGGCAGCAAGCAAATGCAGTGAAATCATGCCCGCGGTGTGCTACTAGACATTCGCGTGAGAATTGCCCGTCACGCCAAGCTGTTTGCTTCTTCTGTAATAAAAAAGGACATGTTCAGTGTGTTTGCCAGAAAAAGCTCAGAACGGACACTCACAAACATTCCAGGCCCTTTGCTTCGCGCCGGAATCGAACCAAGAATACTCAGGCTCGTGAACCTTCGCCCATGGACATTCATGTAGTTAATTCCACTCCGCCCAGTGTCACTCTCTCTAAAAGTGACTGTGTGCGTCCCACAAAAAGTGTGCGTCGACGTCGCCGGAAATCACGTCAATTAGCAAGTGATTCTGTACCAGTGTCTGTTCAAATTGCACGAGACAGTCGCTCTTGTCGTCAACAGGACAATAAACTTTTTGTAGACTTGGACATTCATGGCAACGTGATCCCATTCCAGCTCGATACCGGAGCTGCAGTTTCATTGATCAATAAAGACACGTACAAACAACTGGGCACACCTCCGTTGCGTGCCGCAAATGTTACGTTAAATAGTTATTCAGGTCAGAATATCCCTGTGTTAGGACAGTGCAGCCTTCTTGCAACATACAAGGGACAAACAAAACTTGTGTCTTTTTACGTCCTTCGTTCTTCTTCTGCAGTGAACTTGTGTGGTTTAGATTTATTTCAGTTGTTTAACTTGTCTATAGTAAATCAGGTCCTATCAGTGAACCAGACTGTGCCTTCAGCCAGTGTTTCTAGTCTATGTGAAGAATTTGCAGACATTTTTGCACCGGGCCTTGGTTGCGCTAAGAACTATGAAGCACATTTGGACCTGAAAGTAAACGCGCAACCGAAATTTTTTAGAGCGCGCAATGTTCCCCACGCATTGCGTGATGAGGTCGCAAGAACATTAGACGATTTGGAATCACAAGGTGTGATTGAACGTGTGCAGGCTTCTCTCTGGGCCTCACCCTCAGTAATTTTGCCAAAACCTTCCGGAAAATTGAGACTTTGTGTGGACTTCAAGACGACAGTGAATCCACAACTAGTGATTGCAACTTTTCCTTTACCCCGCCCGGAAGATCTTTTTGAAAAAACTGTGCCCGGGTAAATATTTTTCGAAGTTGGACCAAGCAGATGCGTACTTGCAAATACCAGTGGACGACGAATCCCAGCGCGTCTTGGTGGTTAACACGCATCTTGGTTTGTACCAATTCAAAAGACTGCCATTCGGGTGTGCATCCGCCCCTACATTGTTTCAGCAATATCTGCAAACTGTTTGTGCCTCGGTCCCTACTGCAGCAAACTATCTGGACGATATTGTGATCTCCGGAAAGACGGAAGAAGAACATTTCGCCAATCTCAGAACATTATTTCAGGTCTTGCGACAAAATGGTCTTCGCTTGCGGAAGGACAAATGTGTGTTTTTTGCTCGTGACTTACCCTATCTGGGCCATGTAATCAATGCACAAGGCATACATCCGAGTCCAGAGCACCTCCGTGCCATACAAGACTTGCCTTCGCCGCAGAATTTGAAGCAGCTACAGAGTGTGCTGGGAAAAATTAACTATTATCATAAATATATCCCACATGCTTCTTCCATTTCAGCTCCGCTTCATCGCTTACGCCGTAAAGGTGTTCCGTTCGTCTGGACGACGGAATGCGAACGCGCCTTTCGCCAGTTGAAATCGGCGTTGCTTTCAAATACTTGCCTTACGCCATTCGATCCCCAGAAACCCCTTTTGTTGATGGTAGATGCATCGGATTTCGGGATCGGTGCTGTGCTTGCGCACAAAGATGGTTCGCATGATCGCCCTATTGCCTTTGCGTCCAAATTGCTCTCGTCTGCGCAAAGAAATTATTCACAGATAGAGAAAGAAGCCTTGGCTCTCGTATTTGGTGTTACTAAGTTTAACGATTTCTTGTATGGTCGTCACTTTACCATCATCACATACCACAAACCTTTGACATTGCTTTTTCATCCGAACAAGCCTGTACCTCCACGTGCGGCGCAGAAATTCATTCGCTGGTCTATTTTCCTCTCGCAGTACCGCTACGATATCTTGTCTCGGTCCACTGCTAAGCACGGAAACGCCAATGCGTTGTCCCGTTTGCCTGTTGCTGAGGATAGAGCATTCGATTCTTCCGAACTTGCTTGCATGTTCATTGATGCGGAAACCAATGACATGGTCGAATCGTTTCCGATTGATTTTCGTCGTGTAGCTACAGCCACAGCTGCTGACCCTGTCCTTGCTACCGTTTTGCGTTTTGTTGCTACGCAATGGCCCTTGTCGAAATCACGAATCGAGGATCCGTTGGTTCGCCGATTTTTTGTACACAAGGAGAGACTTTTTGTACGACGTGGTGTTTTGCTGTTGCGTTCTGATAATGATCAGTCTCGGGTCGTGGTCCCACGTTCGTTACAGTCCTCTGTCTTATGGCTTCTCCACCAAGGACATTTGGGTATAGTGCGAACGAAACAGCTTGCTCGTCAGCACTGTACTTGGTTCGGAATCGATGCTGCGATTACGAATATGTGCTCTTCTTGCATGGCGTGTGCTGAACAACACTCCGCACCACCGCGGAAATTCTTTGCATGGCCGAAAGCCACTTCCCCTTGGCAACGCTTGCACATAGATTTTGCTCGTCCATTCTGGAATGCTCGATGGTTGGTTGTTGTCGATTCATTCAGTAATTTTCCTTTTGTTGTCAGGATGTCTTCCACGACGTCGTCTGCCACCATCCAAGCGATATCTGCTATCTTTTGCATAGAAGGTCTTCCACGGACTATTGTTTCCGACAATGGCCCACAATTCATGTCCGCAGAATTTCAGTCATTCTGGAAGGCCAATGGTATTCAACATCTGACATCCGCGCCGTTTTCGCCTCAGTCAAACGGTGCTGCTGAACGATTGGTCCGGACTTTCAAGTCACAGATGTTGAAGTTGAAAGAGTCTCATTCTCGGGAGGACGCGTTGTTGCTCTTCTTGTCTTCGTATCGCTCTCAGCCCCGAGATGGTCGCTCGCCGGCTGAGTTGCTCCACGGTCATCCTCATCGAACCTTGATGTCTTTGCTGCATCCGCCGCATCAGGTTCCTGTGCAGCGGCCGCCACCTGTTTTTGCTCCTGGCGACGTTGTATACTATCGCAACTATCGAGGTTCACGGCGTTGGCTCGCAGGGCGCATTCTTCGCTGCTTCGGCCGCGCTATGTATCTGGTTTTGGGGGCCTCTGGTGAGGTGCGTCGGCATCTCAATCAGCTGCGCCTCTGTCGTCGCACGGGTTCTGCCGCTCCCCGTCTGCTTTCAGCGACGGTGCCGTCCGGTCAGCGCCCTGGGGACCCATCTACTGGCTCGCCTCATCCCCAGGTGTTACCGACGATGCCCTCCATTTTGCCCCATGGCGACGCGCCGCTGCCGCCGCCGCCGCCGGTCCTCCCGCCGGCGCCGCCCGCAGTGGACGCTTCGCTGCAGCCGCCGGGCGCCTCCCTGGGTCACGCGCCGCCGATCGCTTCCCGTGACCAGCTGTCCTCCGACTTGGAACTCTTGCCCGCTCCGGACCAGATGTCGTCTTCGCCCGTCGGGCGCCCCGACGCGATGGAGGTCGACTCTTCGGCCCCTCCTGTCTCTTTACGGGCGCATACACCGCATGTTGGCGTGCACCCTGGACTAGGTTTTCAGGCGTTTCCTAGCTCCCCTCGGACCGAATGGCCGGGTGCGGGTGGCACAGCCTCGCCTGTTGTTAGGCTCCCCACCTCGTCGCATACGTCAACATGGGGTCCTCCCCACGGCGGGCGGAAGCCTTATAACACAACCGTTCGCCGATTTGCGGGGGAGGAATGTGGTGTCACCGCCAGACATCACACTTGCTAGGTGGTAGCTTTTAAATCGGCCGCGGTCCGGTAGCATACGTCGGACCCGCGTGTCGCCACTGTCAGTGATAGCAGACCGAGCGCCACCACACGGCAGGTCTAGAGAGACGTTCTGGCACTCGCCCCAGTCGTACAGCCGACTTTGCAAGGAAAGGTTCACTGACAAATACGCTCTCATTTGCCGAGACGATAGTTAGCATAGCCTTCAGCTACATTTGCTATGACCTAGCAAGGCGCCGTATTCAATTGATATTGAGATTCTATTAACGTATCATCAAGAGCAATGTTCTACAAATGTGGATTAAAGTTAAGTATTCCAGAAGCTACGAACTTTTCTTTATAGCATTCATTACGTATCCTGTTTCAGACCTCACGCCAGCCTGCGTGAGTTTAAGCGCGTGCCTTTCGGCTTCCTCTCATTGTGTCTAGGCTGTCTTGTCTAGACACAACAGAGACCATCAACCAATAAGCCAGAGAGCATACCGTGTGTCAGCAACGGTGTGGTATCAGCGTTCGATACCACACTTGTTACGCGTTGCAGTTATCGACCGCGGTCCGTATTAGTATCTGCCGGCCGAAGTGGCCGTGCGGTTAAAGGCGCTGCAGTCTGGAACCGCGAGACCGCTACGGTCGCAGGTTCGAATCCTGCCTCGGGCATGGATGTTTGTGATGTCCTTAGGTTAGTTAGGTTTAACTAGTTCTAAGTTGTAGGGGACTAATGACCTCAGCAGTTGAGTCCCATAGTGCTCAGAGCCATTTATTAGTATCTAGCGAGCTTTCATCCACTCTTGCTCGGGACATCAAGTAGTAAAGTAGCATAGTCTTGAGCTGATATGAAGCAACCTCTACCAAGGCGCTTCGTAGCGTATGGCCTGTTTATAAATTATATGTATGCAGCCAAGAAGAATCCTGTATAACCAGTAAAGTACAATATACAGGGTGTTACAAAAAGGTACGGCCAAACTTTCAGGAAACATTCCTCACACACAAAGAAAGAAATTATGTTATGTGGACATGTGTCCGGAAACGCTTACTTTCCATGTTAGAGCTCATTTTATTACTTCTCTTCAAATCACATTAATCATGGAATGGAAACACACAGCAACAGAACGTACCAGCGTGACTTCAAACACTTTGTTACAGGAAATGTTCAAAATGTCCTCCGTTAGCGAGGATACATGCATCCACCCTCCGTCGCATGGAATCCCTGATGCGCTGATGCAGCCCTGGAGAATGGCGTATTGTATCACAGCCGTCCACAATACGAGCACGAAGAGTCTCTACATTTGGTACCAGGGTTGCGTAGATAAGAGCTTTCAAATGCCCCCATAAATGAAAGTCAAGAGGGTTGAGGTCAGGAGAGCGTGGAGGCCATGGAATTGGTCCGCCTCTACCAATCCATCGGTCACCGAATCTGTTGTTGAGAAGCGTACGAACACTTCGACTGAAATGTGCAGGAGCTCCATCGTGCATGAACCACATGTTGAGTCGTACTTGTAAACGCACATGTTCTAGCAGCACAGGTAGAGTATCCCGTATGAAACCATGATAACGTGCTCCATTGAGCGTAGGTGGAAGAACATGGGGTCCAATCAAGCAATCACCAACAATGCCTCCCCAAACGTTCACAGAAAATCTGTGTTGATGACGTGATTACACAATTGCGTGCGGATTCTCGTTAGCCCACACATGTTGATTGTGAAAATTTACAATTTGATCATCAAAATCGAGGTAGTACAGTACATACTGACGAAACTAAAATGAGCTCTAACATGGAAATTAAGCGTTTCCGGACACATGTCCACATAACATCTTTTCTTTATTTGTGTGTGAGGAATGTTTCCTGAAAGTTTGGCCGTACCTTTTTGTAACACCCTGTATATTATTTTTTACCAACGACTTCTAATTATTTTAGACGTTGCAGATCCAGACCATGCAGCCAGCACCGTATCGACGTTACTGACAAACCTGCTGTGATTTATGTGTTTCTATTTAGCATTGGCCACCAATCAACATTGGCGACGACTAGTTCGTCGTCATCATAACAAACAGAACGTCGAATAATTTCCGACGAGGTAGAGAAAATGATGAAGAATGACAATCATTCAGCCTTCGCAGAGCCAGGTCGTCAGCAGTGGTCCTCGTCAGAAAGAAGGATGGCAGTTGGCGCTTTTGTGTTGATTTCAGGAAGCTTAAGGGGAGGTTTACTATCTTTGGCACGAAAAAAGCATGTTCTTTGAAAATTATTTTCTCGGTATGTGTTATAGATATCAATGACAAACTTGGTCAAAATGTTTACTGATATTTCCTCTACAAACTGGATATTTTGCGAACGGAAATGTGGAAGAGCAAAGGCGGAAGTGCCGTCGGAACGAAACAAAATTTCCATGTAGACCTCCACGTGCGGTATGTCACAGGTCAGCCTGCTCGTCTGAAATCAAAATTGAGTTGACGTTAGTGAAGTATATAAGATTCTTTAGGAGTTGTACCTCGCTTAAGTTATTTGGGCCATAGCAAACAAAATGGCGGCCATTTGAAAAAATAGGGTTTTTGCATCGATTTTTCGACTTCGTCGGCCAAGTAAAAATATTTATAGTTGATGGATCGGAATAAAAGTGGTACAAGACCTAGACAATTTAGTTAGCTTTGTCGGAAACAAAGAATCATCCCAGTCGGTTCAGTATATTTGACGTTACCATACCACGCGATAAAAAAAAGTCATTTCGAGAAAAACGCGTTTGAAGTTTTGACTACATATAAATACAACTTATTTTCAATGTGCTATTCCGGGTCCATAAACTAGTCCTTCCTCTTCCTCACAGAGGGAGTTCTGCTCGATCTGAACCATCCTGCGCTGCTCCAGAGCCGCTCGTACGGCCTGTGACCAACGGTTTTCGGCCGCTTGAATCCGGTGGTCGTCCGAGTGCTTGGCGAACTGCGTCGAACAGAGTCCCAGGGTGACGTCCATCGTTGTCATGGTCTTCATAATTGCTGAATACCCTTAAATTGAAGCTGCTCACTGCCAGGAAAGTCGTAATCTCCACAGTCTTCGCACCAGAATGCAAATGCTTGGGGGCTAACTTCCAAACACACGCGTTCAAACTTTCATTTGAATTTTGTGTGTTTCCTCCCAAGCACCGGTACAATAACTCGTCCTCCGAAAGAAAAAAAAAATGGTGAGTGGAAAAGGACGATTTCAGGCAGGTACATATTTTTTGCTCAACCGCGAATAACAAATATTTCCGTTCCGTATTCGGAAAAACCGTTTCAGAGGTGGTTTCTAAACACTTTTATGGATTCAAAAATGCAATTTAAAAAAATCTATTTTTTGAACCAACAGATAGTAAATTTCCCCTTAATAAGATGACTAAAAAGGACGTTTACCCTCTTCCACGAATTGACGATACACTACGTTGTCTGAAGGGGGCTAAGTTTCTCTCAACCATGGACATGTACGCGGGATAGTGGCAAATCGAAGTAGATGAGGCTGATCGTGAGAAAACTGCATTCATCACCCCTGAGGGCCTGTATGAGTTTAAGGTAAGGCCGTTTGAACGGATGATGGATAATATTCTAAGGCACCTGAAATGGACGATGTGTCTTTGTTATTGAGATGACATTATAATGTTCTAAGAGACATTTGATGAACATATAAAAAGACCGAGGGCCGTTCTTAAGTGTCTCCAACAAGGCGGACTGAAACTTAATCTAAAGAAGTGCGTCTTCGGAACAAAAGAAATCAAAATATTTTGACACCTTGTATCAAACGAAGGTGTGCGGCCACACCCAGAAAAGGTGAGATCTATAACGGAATTTACTATTCCTAAAAGTACTAGAGATGTGAGAAGCTTCCTCGGATTTTATCAAAGACTTTTGTATCAAAGCCAGGCCACTCCAGAGTTGTTAAAAGCTGACGCTAAATTTATCTGGGGTGATGCTCAACAAGATTCTTTCGATGTGCTGCGAAAATCTCTGACGACTGACTCTGTTCTTGGTCTGTATGATGAGAGAGCAGCTACAGAACTACACACAGATGCCAGCTGGTATGGGATCGGTGCTGCTCTGGTGCAAATTTCGGATGGAAAAGAGAATATTATAGCCTATGCTTCTAGGACACTTACAAAAGCCGAGAAAAACTACTCAACTACAGAAAGAGAATGTCTTGCTGTGATCTGGGCCATGTTCAAATTTCGACAGTATCTCTATTGAAGGCCATTCACAGTTGTTACAGACCATCATTCACTTTGTTGGTTGACAGATCTTAAGGATCCAACAAGACAAGTCGCCAGGTGGGCACTATGTCTTCAAGAGTATGACATTACCATAGTGTACAAAAGTGGAATAAAACACCAAGATGCCGACTGTCTCTCAAGAAACCCTGTGCAAGACCATCAAGACTTTGATGAAGATAGTGACTGTCTCGCTGCACTCCAGGATGTCTCTGCTGAGCAGAAGAAGGACGCCAAGAGATCTCAAATTATGCTTGCCTTAAATCGGCCAGAGGATGTGAAAGGACAATTTAAGGTAGTGAATGGAAAGAAGTGGCTACCAGTGATTCCTAGACACATGCGGTTAAATGTTCCGCAGAAATTCCATGACACACCTGAGGCCAGACATTTAGGATTTGTTAAGACATACGCAAGAGATTTTTCTGCCCATGTTTATTTAGGAGAGTCCGCCACTCTGTGTCGCACTGTCGAGAGTGCTAGAGGAGAAAGGCAGTTCCCCAGAAACCACCTGGCCGACTCATACCAATTCCACCAGCCGAAACGCCTTTCCAGCGTGTTGGGATTGACCTCCTCGGACGATTTCCAACGTCTGCTAGTGGCAATAGAAGGATTATTATTTGCACTGATTATCTGACACGCTATGCCATTACAAAAGCCGTGAAAACAGCAGAAGCATCCGAGGCAGCCAAATTCATCGTGGAAGACATTGTATTAATACTCGGTGTCCCAGGGTCGTCAATTACGGATCGAGGGAAAGTTTTTCAGTCGAATCTTGTGACAGAAATGAACTGTCGGTGCAACATTACTCATCACATGACGACTGCTTACCATCCGCAAACTAACGGGCTTAATGAACTCCTTAATAAGACCTGGGCCGGCATGCTATCAGTGTTCGTCAATGTTGAGCAGAGCAACTGGGATGAGGTGCTACCTTTCGTGACGTTTGCCCACAACACCGCCAAACAAGGCACCACAGGATTTACGCCATTTTTCCTGGTGCATGGGAGTCAGGTGACTACGACGATGGACACTGTGTTTACGTTACATCCTGATGACGTGGACGACGCCTACATCGGCCAGGTGTGTCAATCAGAGCTGAGGAAGCTCGGCAATTAGCTCGACTCCGCACCCTGCAGGCTCAAGGAAACGATCGCCGAAGGTATGACGCGAGCCACCGCCCTGTTGTCTACCGGCCTGGTGACCTCGTTTGGATCTTCACTCCTGTTCGGAAGGTTGGTCTCTCTGAGAAGCTCCTCAGGCGCTACTTTGGACCTTATAAGGTTGTAAGACAGTTGTCTGATGTTACTTATGAAGTTGAAGATTTCGATCCCGACACAAGACGACGAAAGATCAGAGATACGGTCCACGTCCTTTGAATGAAGCCCTATAAGGATCCTGCAACCCAGAGTAAATTCGAAGCTCCAGCGATAGGCAACAAGCGGAAAGGTGACGAAGAGCGTAGCGACAAAGGAAGTTCTAAGATCACCGCCATGCCGAGAATCAGTCATCGGAAGTCAAGAGTATGCAAGACCGATGACTCGTTCCCGGACTAGGACGACGTAACACCGAGACGCTGTTTTCTCAAGGAGGGAGCAATGTCGCAGAAGAAGCTGAGTAGCACCATGGTGTAGTTGTTATCTGTTGGATGGAGGGTCGTGAATACGAAACTCACCTAGACTGTACAATTTTAGTTTCTATATTCGGTTCGAGTACATTATAGAAGTATCCACAAATGTCAAGAATCATTGTACTGGAATGTTCTGTAGCTGTATATATATACTGTATGAGTTCTGGCCGGAGGCAGTTCGCTCCGTGCTGTTGTATGTGCAACTGCTGAATAAACCTTCGTTAAGTGACGTTAGCGTTCGTCATTTATCTAATTACACCTTTTTCTACGTGACAATTTTCTTCCTGCTGCTGGTCTAATAGAGACTTAGCAACATTGTAGAACATGTTTGGCAAGTATGTGACCATCGAATTACAGCCGCGCGGGGTAGCCGTGCGGTCTAGGGGCGTCTTGCCACGGTTTTCACGGCTTCACCCATCGGAGGTTCGACTCCTCCCTCCGGCATGGCTGTGTGTGTTGTCCTTAGCGTAAGTTAGTTTAAATTAGATTAAGTAGTGAGTAATCCTAGGGACCGATGACCTCAGCAGTTTGGTCCCATAGGAACCTACCACAAATTTCAAATTTTAATCGATTTATTTCCTGGAGTGGTTCAGAATTAAGCTATTACATTCACTTGCTATTTTCTTGTTCTTTTCGTGAACTAATCTGAATGATTCTCACTTATGTTGTTACACTGAACTATCAAATTTATGATTTCATTCCAGCAATGTCGTATCACACAGAAACTACACTAATCTTATATTTTACATTGCAAATTATCTGTATCATCAATCACTAGGACAATAAGAGTGTATTGCAGGCAGCAATGGCTCCCTTTTCAAAGAAGACAGAGACACTTCGTAGTCTTGTTTGCCTTTTCTCTTACCAATTAGAAGCTCACAGATCGAAAATCCATAAGTAAATATTAACTTCTCTACCTCAAGTCTTCTCGCAATCCCAGTTTAGTACCCCTAAGTCTAAAGATGAAAAACTTCAGAAATTGTGACTTTTACTGTGTCAAAACTTACAGTTTTCTGCTTTTTAATCGGGTTTCTTTTTGGGCATAGTCTCACTGCCAAATTCACGTTCTTCGTGCTAGTCCTAAAATCTTTCTTGGATGTGACACAGGACTTCAGATAGACAAAGACCAATTGACGTCTTACCAACTGCAAAGTTTTGGGCAGCCTCATATTACAATACTTTATTTATCAAAGTATACTCTTCATTTATTGAAGCAAACTTTCATGGAAAGGTTATCATGGTAAGTTATAACTGATATGTATAGAACAGAGCATATTTTTTTGCATTTATCGTTGATTTATTGAATATAAAGGACTATTAAATTGGAAAACGTTTCCTAATGTTCAGCAGATTATATTTATTTGTTAACAAACCGGCTTTCGACTTCTTGGGCCATCTTCAGGTGACAAATGAATGTCGCAAACGGAGACAAAAATGGCGTATGACTTACATAGATATTATTTGTACAGAAGAGGCAAAAGTGACATAGATTGTTTGTATAGGAAAACATTACACTTCTGGCACACAGCAGTGGCTATAGCTATGCCCTGACCGATAACATGATACGAAAAATATGCATAAAATTACTCCACGTCTGAACGCTGCGCAACAGCCATCAGTCTGTAGTTACAAAGCCTGGTGCAAAATCCCGTATATTGGCCACATTTCAGATAATCTTGCAAAAGAAATTGAAGTCTCGCAACTACAGACCTGCATTTTATCATATCAACGACATATTAAAAAATGTTATTCAATTGTAAGGACAAATTGTAACCCTTAGCTCAGAGTGGTGTGTACAAAATCACATGCGATCAGTGCGAAAAAGTATATATCGGTCAGTCAGTCAAGCAAAACTGTAGCAGTTAGGTTATCTGAACGTGACAAAAGCTGTAGATTAAGAAATATTTATTCAACTCCTAAATATTTATTCAACTTTTGCTGATTATTTTTTTACAGAAAACCATTCATATGATGTAGAACGTAAAGTTTTACATTCTGTTAAGAAAATCAGAAGGTGACCCTAGTGGAAATTAACAAACACATGACACAGAATGCCAGTTTATTTTTAAATGATCAGACTCAGTTTCCTTTTTTTATCTTTGTTAAGTTTTCCTTAGAAACGCTAGCTTCAGATTTTAAATTCGTGTTAGTTCTCATCGGTCGTTGAACTTATCTCAACTTAGAAACTTTGTTTCACGCCCCCACCCCCTCTTTTATATAATATAATTATTTCTAACTAAGAAAAATGTAATGTTTTCCTATGTAAGCAAGTATTATCTATACAAATAATATCTGTGTTAGACACAAACCATTTTATCTGCGTTTGTGACATTCACTTCTCACCTGAGGATGGCCTAAGAAGCCGAAAGATGGTTTGTGACGAAATAAACATAATATTGCAGAACATTAGGAAGCGTTTTCCCATGTAATATTATCAAGTTCGGCCAAGCACCGACAGCAGTTGATATTAAGAATATAAAAGATACTAACTAAAACAGTTTCATGATCCTCAGATAGTTTATGGATTCCAAGCCCTTAGAAACCAACTGATTCGGAGATAAAGATTTTGTGAGTCTAAGTTTAAAGCGTATTTTCGCCAGCAGTAAAATGCTGTTGATAATTGTCCGATAAGGAGCGAGAAAGATACCCGTTTGAGGCTGCACACTTAGAGGAATAAGTATGACAGAAATAGCTCTCCAGTCAAGTTTCCGGACAGATTCTTTTGTGAAATCAGCAGAGTGCAGACAAGCGTTTTCTTACAATACCAAACTTTGATTCAATTTCTTTGCTCCTTTTTCTTATATTGCGACTGCAAGGCATCTCAGTAGTTGATAACAGATGCCAACTGCTATGGAAACACACCTAGGATGCAGGTCCTAACACAAAACAACTTCTTTGTGACACCAGGTGTGTGACATTACATTTTGTGGAGTCATGCTTGCCTTCGCTTCAGGTACTTTTAGATAGTGCTGACCATTATATTCTTTTTATGAAGTTAACTCACAGTAGTTCATATCCCTGTCTAGCCGTTCTGATTAAGGTTTTCCATAATTTCCTTAAGCCGGTTAAAGTCAATGCTGCGATCTTACTTTTAAAAACGCACGGTTAGTTTGCTGCTCCATTCTTCCCAGTCCTCGCTTCTGCTTCGTTTGTAATCATCTCGTCGTCGATAGGATGTTTAACTCTAATCTTAATCAATTTCCTTTTTCCCTAACATTACTCATTGACTGCAAGCGTGTTACAAAGGTAAAATCATCACACTTCATTATATTTTCCATAGTGGTAAACTGCAAAAACCTCCTTCATCAAAGCTCGTTGGTCTTTTTGAATGTGGGGCATAGTTCACATTAAACAATACTACTTCAAACGAGAAAACTATTTTCTGACGTGATTTCTTCGATACACGTATCCCATAAACGGCACAAATGTTTCCAGCAACCTCCGCTACCTGTATCACAATATTAAATGAAAAGGGAACAAAATGTCACAGATGTTAGACTTTCTCCTTTCCGTTTTCTAGTGCTTAACCAACGTTCCTGATATCCTTCAAATATGAAACATACAGTAAGTCAATGCAAGAACACTTCTAAAACCTCAAATAAAAATGGTAATTGATAAATACAGGGTGGTCCATTTATAATGACCGGACCAAATATGTCACGAAATAAGCGTCAAACGAAAAAACTACAAATACGAAACTTGTCTAGCTTGAAGGGGGAAACCAGATGGCGTTATGGTTGGCCCGCTAGATGGCGCTGTCATAGATAAACGGATATCAACTGCGTTTTTTTAAAAATAGGAACCCCCATTTTTTATTACGTATTCATGTAGTACGTAAAGAAATATGAATGTTTTAGTTGGACCACTTTTTTCGCTTTGTGATAGACGGCGCTGTAATAGTCATAAACGTATAAGTACGTGGTATCACGTAACATTCCGCCAGTGCGGACGGTATTTGCTTCATGGTACATTACCCGTGTTAAAATGGACCGTTTACCAATTGCGGAAAAGGTCGACATCGTGTTGATGTATGGCTATTGTGATCAAAATGCGCAACGGGCGTGTGCTATGTATGTGCTCGGTATCCTGGACGACATCATCCAAGTGTCCGGACCGTTCGCCGGATAGTTACGTTATTTAAGGAAACAGGAAGTGTTCAGCCACATGTGAAACGTCAACCACGATCTGCAACAAATGATGATGCCCAAGTAGGTGTTTTAGCTGCTTTCGTGGCTAATCCGCACATCAGTAGCAGACAAATTGAGCGAGAATCGGGAATCTCAAAAACGTCGGTGTTGAGAATACTACATCAACATCGATTGCACCCGTACCATATTTCTATGCACCAGGAATTGCATGGTGACGACTTTGAACGTCGTGTACAGTTCTGCCACTGGGCACAAGAGAAATTACGGGACGATGACAGATTTTTTGCACGCGTTCTATTTAGCGACGAAGCGTCATTCACCAACAGCGGTAACGTAAACCGGCATAATATGCACTATTGGACAACGGAAAATCCACGATGGCTGCAACAAGTGGAACATCAGCGACCTTGGCGGGTTCATGTATGTTGCGGCATTATGGGAGGAAGGATAATTGGCCCCCATTTTATCGATGGCAATCTAAATGGTGCAATGTATGCTGATTTCCTACGCAATGTTCTACCGATGTTACTACAAGATGTTTCACTGCATGACAGAATGGCGATGTACTTTCAACATGACAGGTGTCCGGCACATAGCTCGCGTGCGGTTGAAGCGGTATTGAATAGCATATCTCATGACAGGTGGATTGGTCGTCGAAGCACTATACCATGGCCCGCACGTTCACTGGATCTGACGTCCTCGGATTTCTTTCTGTGGGGAAATTTGAAGGATATTTGCTACTGTGATCTACCGACAACGCCTGACAACATGCGTCAGCGCATTGTCAGTGCATGTGCGAACATTACGGAAGGCGAACTACTCGCTGTTGAGAGGAATGTCGTTACACGCATTGCCAAATGCATTGAGGTTGACGGACATCATTTTGAGCATTTACTGCTTTAATGTGGTATTTACAGGTAATCACGCTGTAACAGCATCCGTTCTCAGAAATGATAACTTCACAAAGGTACATGTATCACATTGGAACAACCGAAATAAAATGTTCAAACGTACCTACGTTCTGTATTTTAATTTAAAAAACTTACCTGTTACCAACTTTTCGTCGAAAATTGTGAGCCATATGTTTGTGACTATTATAGCGCCATCTATCACAAAGCGAAAAAAGTAGTCCAACTAAAACATTCATATTTATTTACGTACTACACGAATGCGTAATAAAAATGGGGGTTCCTATTTTAAAAAACCGCAGTTGATATCCGTTTGACCCATAGCAGCGCCATCTAGCGGGCCAACCATAGCGCCATCTGGTTTCCCCCTTCAAGCTAGACAAGTTTCGTTCTTTGTAGTTTTTTCGTTTGACGCTTATTTCGTGAGATATTGGGCCCGGTCACTATCAATGGACCACCCTGTATACTTACAGCTACCAGGATGAGAACACGCCAAACAAAATCTCCACAAACTCACGAAAGAACCAATTTTTTCGATAAATTTTACCCACAGTGGTAGGTTAATACTCCAGCATTCTTTGTGCCATGCGCTGCGTGAGCAATGGTCACTATGCTGTTGCCTATACAGTTACATCAGCCGAACTGCGCTTTTAAAATGAGAAGTGGGCTCAGTATCTTGGCTTTGCATTTGCACTGCGCAGTGTTTACCTCTACACCACGAAAAGATACAATAGCTGAAAGCGGCACTTCCTGTAGAAATGTTCGTATCCCATAGTGTTGTTAGTTGGTGCAGATGCCCATTATGTGATTATATTTCGGTGATTACTAAATCAAGTCAAAAATATTCACTGAGTATCCGAGGCAGCTGGTGAAAGCTGGCCAGTCGAAGAACGAAATGAATGTTTTGGACAGCCTGTAATCCTCTGCCAGGGAGTCAGAATTCCAATATACGCAAACTGCCACGTAACCTATTTTTATAATGTAATATGCAGAGCCGTCTGCTACACATCTCCTGTGCAGCAAGCTACGTAAATTTAAGTATTAACTGTGTTTTTCTTACTTGTCACTTCTTTTTCCGTGTGTTTTTGCTGTTAGGAAGCTTTAATTTTCGAGTACTAGTAATAGTGTTCCATAGATTTCGTGTTTGTTTTAAATACAGTCCAGAGACAGTTAGTGCTTATTTTCATTGTTTCCAACAAGAAGTGTCTAGTAACCACAGTTTAGTCAGCTATCAGCCGCCTTTAGTGAATTAGAAGTTTGGAAGGTAGGAGACGAGGTACTGGCAGAAGTAAAGCTGTGAGGACGGGGCGTGAGTCGTGCTTGGGTAGCTCAGTTGGTAGAGCACTTGCCCGCGAAAGGCAAAGGTCCCGAGTTCGAGTCTCGGTCCGGCACGCAGTTCTAATCTGCCAGGAAGTTTCAGTCTAGTTAAAATATGATTACTTAACTCTCTACAGTAAATTGTTGATTTCTTAGGATGGGTAGAATGTGTGACTGCTGTGTACGGACGCAGGAGGAGCTGGCCACTGTTCACGAACAGCTGAACGTGCTGATGGCCACGGTCAGCCGTCTTCAGGCTGCTGCCTCGGAGTGTAGCGGCAGTGGGGAAGTCTGGTGCGTCACATGGTACACCCCAGGTGTTACATGCTTCACCCACGGTCCCTGATGTCGAGACATCTTCGCGGGTACCGGGCGCGGTTGGGCCACCCTCTCCCGAAGAGGAGTGGCGGGTTCAACGGCGTTCGCGTCGCACGAGGTGGAGGGTCAATGTGGAGGCTGGCCGTTTGGCGTCGCCCGCTCTGCCTGTGAGTGGACACGTGGCCGCTCCTTCAGCAAGGTCCGAGCAGGCACACGGGGGGACGGATTTATTAGTGATTGGGAGCTCCAATGTTAGGCGGGTGATGGAACCCCTTAGGGAAATAGCGGAAAGGTCGGGGAAGAAGGCCAGTGTTCACTCTGTCTGCTTGCCGAGATGTGTAAGAGGCCCTGCCGGCGGCGATAGAGAGCACTGGGTTCACCCGACTGCAAATTGTTTCTCATGTCGGCACCAATGACTCCTGCCGTCTGGGTTCAGAGGTCATCCTCATTTCATACAGGCGGTTGGCGGAGTTCGTGAAAGCGGAAAACCTCGCTCGCGGGGTGGAATCTGAGCTAACTATTTGCAGTGTCGTTCCCAGAACCGATCGCGGTTCTCTGGTTTGGAGCCGAGTGGAAGGCTTAAACCAGAGGCTCAGAAGATTTTGCGGAGATCTAGGTGCAAATTTCTCGACCTCCGCTATCGGGTGGAGAAATGTAGGGTCCCCCTGAATAGGTCAGGCGTGCACTGCACGCAGGAGGCGGCTACAAGGGTAGCGGGGCGCTGATGACCTCGATGTTGAGCGCCCATAAACCCCAACACACACATACAAGGGTAGCGGAGTACGTGTGGAGTACACATGTGGGTTTTTTAGGTTAGAGAATTCCCACCCTAGGCCCAACAAGACGCCTCCTGAGACACGACAAGGTAGCAGTGGGCGAGACGCAACGGGGAATGACAATATTAATGTGGTAATAGCAAACTGCATGAGCGTCTGTAGAAAGGTCGCAGAGCTGCTCTCGTTAATAAACGGTCACAATGCCCACATAGTACTAGGGACGGAAAGTTGCCTGAAACCAGATGTAAACAGTAATGAAATTCTAAACTCAGATTGGAATGTATACCGCAGAGACAGGCTGGACAGTGAAGGGGGAGGCATATTTATAGCGATAAAAAGTACAACAGTATCGAAGGAAATTGACGGAGATCCGATATGTGAAATAATTTGGGTGAAGGTCACTGTTAAATTAGGCTCAACCATAGTAATTGGATGTCTCTATAGGCCCCCTGGCTCAGCAGCTGTTGTGGCAGAACACCTGAAGGAAAAATGGGAAAATATTTCGTGTATATTTCCCGATCATGTTATAGTTTTGGGTGGAGACTTTAATTTACCTGTATAGACTGGGAGACTCAAACGTTTATAACGGGTGGCAGGGACAAAGAACCCAGCGAAATTTTTCTAAGTACAATATCTGAAAACTACCTCGAGCAGTTAAACAGAGAACCGACTCGTGGCGATAACATATTAGACCTTCTGGTGACAAATAGACCCGAACTATTTGAAACAGTTAACGCAGAACAGGGAATCAGCGATCATAAAGCGGTTATAGCATCAGTGATTTCAGCCGTAAATAGATATATTAAAAAAGATAGGAAGATATTTCTGTTTAGCAAAAGTGACAAAAAGGAAATTTCAGAGTAACTGACGGCTCAACACAAAAGTTTTATCTCAAGTACATATAGTTTTGAGCATCAGTGGACAAAGTTCAAAATCATCGTACAATATGCATTAGATGACTATGTGCCAAGCAAGATCGTAAGAGATGGAAAAGAGCCACCGTGGTACAACATGCGAGCTAGAAAACTGCTACGGAAGCAAAGGGAAATTCACAGCAAACATAAACATAGCCAAAGCCTTGCAGACAAACAAAAATTATACAAAGCGAAACGTAGTGTGAAGAGGGCTATGCGAGAGGCGTTCAACGAATTCGAAAGTAAAGTTGTATGTACTGACCTGGCATAAAATCCTAAGAAATTTTGGTCCTATGTCAAAGCGGTAGGTGGATCAAAATAAAATGTCCAGACACTCTGTGACCAAAATGGTACTGAAACAGAGGATGACAGACTAAAGGCCGAAGTACTAAATGTCTTTTTCCAAAGCTGTTTCACAGAGGAAGACTGTACTGTAGTTCCCTCTCTAAATGGTCGCACAGATGACAAAATGGTAGATATCGAAATAGAGGACAGAGGGATAGAGAAACAATTAAAATCGCTCAAAAGAGGAAAGGCCGCTGGACCTGATGGGATAACAGTTCGATTTTACACAGAGTACGCGAAGGAACTTGCCCCCCTTCTTGCAGCGGTGTACTGTAGGTCTCTAGAAGAGCGTAGCATTCCAAAAGATTGGAAAAGGGCACAGGTCATCCCCGTTTTCAAGAAGGGAAGTCGAACAGATGTACAGGACTATAGGTCTATATGTCTAACGTCGATCAGTTGTAGAAATTTGGAACACGTATTATGTTCGAGTATAATGACTCTTCTGGAGACTAGAAATCTACTCTGTAGGAATCAGCATGGGTTTCGAAAAAGACGATCGTGTGAAACCCAACTCGCGCTATTCGTCCACGAGACTCAGAGGGCTATAGACACGGGTTCCCAGGTAGATGCCGTGTTTCTTGATTTCCGCAAGGCGTTTGATACAGTTCCACTCAGTCGTTTAATGAACTAATTAAGAGCATATGGACTATCAGACCAACTGTGTGACTGGATTGAAGAGTTCCTAGATAACAGAACGCAGCATGTCATTCTCAATGGAGAGAAGTCTTTTGAAGTAAGAGTGATTTCAGGTGTGCCGCAGGGGAGTGTCGTAGGACCGTTGCTATTCACAATATACAAAAATGACCTTGTGGATAACGTCGGAAGTTCACTGGGGCTTTTTGCGGATGATGCTGTGGTATATCGAGAGGTTGTAACAATGGAAAATTGTACGGAAATGCAGGAGGATCTGCAACGAATTGACGCATGGTGCAGGGAATGGCAATTGAATCTCAATGTAGACAAGTGTAATGTGCTGCGAATACATGGAAAGAAAGATCCTTTATCATTTAGCTACAATATAGCAGGTCAGCAACTGGAAGCAGTTAATTCCATAAATTATCTGGGAGTAGGTATTAGGAGTGACTTAAAATGGAATTACCATATAAAATTAATCGTCGGTAAAGCAGATGCCAGACTGACATTCATTGGAAGAATCCTAAGGAAATGCAGTCCGAAAACAAAGGAACTAGGTTACAGTGCACTTGTTCGCCCACTGCTTGAATACTGCTCACTGGTGTGGGATCCGTACCAGATAGGGTTGATAGAAGACATAGATAAGATCCAACGGAGAGTAGTGCGCTTTGTTACAGGACCATTTAGTAATTGCGAAAGCGATACGAAGATGATAGATAAACTCCAGTGGAAGACTGCAAGAGAGACGCTCAGTAGCTCGGTACAGGCTTTTGTTGAAGTTTCGAGAACATACCTTCTCCGAGGAGCCAAGCAGTATATTGCTCCCTCCTACGTATATCTCGCGAAGAGACCACGAGGATAAAATCAGAGAGATTAGAGCCCACACAGAGGCATACCGACTATCTTTCTTTCCACGAACAGTACGAGACTGGAATAGAAGGGAGAACCGATAGAGGTACTCAAGGTACCCTCCGCCACACACCGTCAGGTGGCTTGCGAAGTATGGATGTAGATGTAGATGTATATATTCAGTGCTTTAAATCTGCCCGAAAACTGCAGACAATATTCACTTCCGCCTATGATTGCACTGCTAGTTACTTCTTCACCTCTTTTCATCTTCTTACAGGGCGTTTCAAAACGATTATGTGTATTTCGAACGAGTAGATTGATTAAAATGGAAGGAATACAACTGTGTAACTTTGGACGCATATTTACGAATCTCTCAAGTTTAGGTTACAGGCGTTCAATATGATCTCCACCGGTGACACGAACAGTACCACATCGACACTCAACTTCCTCCCACACACCGGGAAGCATTTCCGTCGTCACTGATGTTCGGCCCCGGATCTACAATATTTCCGAACCGGGGCAAAAACTTGATAGTGGCGCCCCCCTCCCACTCGAGCGTTTGAGATAGGACGTCAAAAAACAACAAAAAAATTGCAAAACTATTTTCATTTTGTAGTGCACATCTTTCTGAAGAGTTTGATGTATAAAACGTTCTGCTACATGAAAAATCAAAATGTCGTTGTATAATACTGAAAAAGCTGTTAATACGAATAGTACCCAAGACTGATGTCGTCATTGTCTGCTAGATAAAACGAAATAGGCCTTTCTAATATTGCAGCAACTGTAACAGACGCCAAATAAGCGAGACTCTTTTGGCACAAATGGTTATTTTTATCTACCTCTTTTACGTAAATAACACGCCAGAATGTAATTCACGAAGTACCAATGTCAAATGCCTGCTAGGCCTAGTACAAGCAAAAAGTTTTATGTTAGGAAATAGTTTCACATTTCATTTATATGCTCCAGTTTCTCAAGCATGAGACCGAAAAGTGGTAGTAGTACAATTTTTTTTATATAAATTAGGAATCGTCACATTATTCCATATAATTTGTTTGATGTCCCCATTTCTTCTTCTTCCTCGTTCTCACAATCATTCTTGTCATTACTAATTCTGTAACTATTCCTGCCGTTGTCAAAACTTATTCCCCGGTTAACTTCACTGACACTGTCAGAATCACCGGTTTAGTTATCCCACATTTATTCTCCGGTTAGCCATTGTTATGTGTTCATACAATCCGTTTTCCGTACTATTCCGATATCCTCGGAGTAGTAAGCAACTTAAATCACCTAGTAAAAGCAAGTCTTCCGGTCAAGATTGTATATCAGTTAGGTTCCTTTCAGAGTATGCTGATGCAATAGCTCCATACTTAACAATCATGCCGGCCGCGGTGGTCTCGCGGTTCTAGGCGCGCAGTCCGGAACCGTGGGACTGCTACGGTCGCAGGTTCGAATCCTGCCTCGGGCATGGATGTGTGTGATGTCCTTAGGTTAGTTAGGTTTAAGTAGTTCTAAGTTCTAGGGGACTGATAACCACGGCAGTTGAGTCCCATAGTGCTCAGAGCCATTTGAACCATTTTTTTTAACAATCATGTACAACCGCTCGCTCGACGAAAAATCCGTACCCAAAGACTGGAAAGTTTTTCAGGTTACATCAATATTCAAGAAAGGCGACAGAAGTAATCCACAAAATTACAGGCACATATCATTAACGTCGATATTCAGTAGGATTTTTGAACATATATTGTGTTCGAACGTTATGAATTACCTCAGAAAGAACGGTCTACTGGCAGGTAGTCAATACGGATTTAGGAAACATCGTTCTTGTGAAAGACAACTAGCTCTTTACTCACACGAAGTGTAGAGTGCTATCGACAAGGGATTTCAAATTGTTTCCATATTTCTAGACTTCCAGAAGGCATTTGATACCGTACCTCACAAGCGGCTTGAAATCAAACTGCGTGTCCATGGAATATCGTCTCAGTTATGCGACTGGATTCGTGATTTCCTGTCATAGCGGTCACAGTTCGTAGTAATTGACACAAAGTCATCGAGTAAAACAGAAGTGACGTTTGACGTTCCCAAGGTAGTGTTATAGGCACTCTGCTGTTCCTTGTCTATATAAACGATTTAGGAGACAATCTGAGTAGCCGTCTTAGATTGTTTGCAGATGATGCTGTCGTTTATCGTCTAGTAATGTCATTAGAAGATCTACACAAATTGCAAAACGATTTAGAAAAGATATCTGTGTGGTGCGAAAACTGGCAATTTACACTAAATAATGAAAAGTGTGAGGTCATACATATGGGTGCTACAAGCATTCCGTTAAACTTCGGGTACAGGATAAATCAGTCAAATCTAAAGGCCGTAAATTCAACTAAATACCTAGGAATTTCAGTTACGAACAACTTAAATTGGAAAGAACACATAGAAAATGTCGTGGGGAAAGCGAACGAAAGACTACGTTATATTGGCAGAACACTTAGAAGATGCAACAGACCTACAGTACTAAAGAGACTGTCTACACTGCGCTTGTCCGTCCTCTTTCGGAGTACTGCAGAGCTTTGTAGGATCCTTACCAGGTAAGATTAACGGAGTAGATCGAGGAAGTTCAAAGAGGGGCAGCACGTGTTGTATTATCGAGAAATAGTGGAGAGAGTGTAACGGACATGATACAGCATTTGGGGTGGACATCATTAAAATACAAGTGTTTCTCGTTGCGGCGGGATCTTCTCGCGAAATTTCAATCATCAGCTTTATCCTCCGAATGCAAAAGTGTTTTGTTGACATTGACCTACATAGAGAGAAACAGTCATCATAATAAAATATGGGAAATCAGAGCTCTCACGGAAAGATATAGGTGTTCGTTTTTTCTGCGCGCTGTTCGAGAGTGGAATAATAGAACATTCTGCCAGGCACTTAAGTGTGATATGCAGAGTAGCCATGTAGGTGCAGATGTAGATGTAGATGCTACTCAGGTGACATTCAGTGACTGATACCCATTGCATAATGATTGACCCCTGACTAGGAGCTCATATTCTAGTTACTCTGTGTGACGAACACCGATGTGTTGTACCTTGCCGGAATTTTGGAAATGCCTAGTTTTATTTGGTGTATGAATACTACAATTTAGTTGAAATTGGGTTAAAATGACCGACAGTATTTAAGAAAAAGCGTGCTTTTTCGAGAATTTTATGGCAAGCGTCAACTTTGGGAGTCATAGGAGTCAGACAGTAATTAGGAGGAAAATTTTCTTTGCACAGTTAAAGGTGCAACTATTCTCAGCTTGCAGGCGAATTTTTGTTGCGTTACGGTTAGTCATTTTGACCTAACAATTGTGGATGTATATTTCGGCACTCCGCCTAACGGTGATACACTCCTGGAAATTGAAATAAGAACACCGTGAATTCATTGTCCCAGGAAGGGGAAACTTTATTGACACATTCCTCGGGTCAGGTACATCACATGATCACACTGACAGAACCACAGGCACATAGACACAGGCAACAGAGCATGCACAATGTCGGCACTAGTACAGTGTATATCCACCTTTCGCAGCAATGCAGGCTGCTATTCTCCCATGGAGACGATCGTAGAGATGCTGGATGTAGTCCTGTGGAACGGCTTGCCATGCCATTTCCACCTGGCGCCTCAGTTGGACCAGCGTTCGTGCTGGACGTGCAGACCGCGTGAGACGACGCTTCATCCAGTCCCAAACATGCTCAATGGGGGACAGATCCGGAGATCTTGCTGGCCAGGGTAGTTGACTTACACCTTCTAGAGCACGTTGGGTGGCACGGGATACATGCGGACGTGCATTGTCCTGTTGGAACAGCACGTTCCCTTGCCGGTCTAGGAATGGTAGAACGATGGGTTCGATGACGGTTTGGATGTACCGTGCACTATTCAGTGTCCCCTCGACGATCACCAGTGGTGTACGGCCAGTGTAGGAGATCGCTCCCCACACCATGATGCCGGGTGTTGGCCCTGTGTGCCTCGGTCGTATGCAGTCCTGATTGTGGCGCTCACCTGCACGGCGCCAAACACGCATACGACCATCATTGGCACCAAGGCAGAAGCGACTCTCATCGCTGAAGACGACACGTCTCCATTCGTCCCTCCATTCACGCCTGTCGCGACACCACTGGAGGCGGGCTGCACGATGTTGGGGCGTGAGCGGAAGACGGCCTAACGGTGTGCGGGACCGTAGCCCAGCTTCATGGAGACGGTTGCGAATGGTCCTCGCCGATACCCCAGGAGCAACAGTGTCCCTAATTTGCTGGGAAGTGGCGGTGCGGTCCCCTACGGCACTGCGTAGGATCCTACGGTCTTGGCGTGCATCCGTGCGTCGCTGCGGTCCGGTCCCAGGTCGACGGGCACGTGCACCTTCCGCCGACCACTGGCGACAACATCGATGTACTGTGGAGACCTCACGCCCCACGTGTTGAGCAATTCGGCGGTACGTCCACCCGGCCTCCCGCATGCCCACTATACGCCCTCGCTCAAAGTCCGTCAACTGCACATACGGTTCACGTCCACGCTGTCGCGGCATGCTACCAGTGTTAAAGACTGCGATGGAGCTCCGTATGCCACGGCAAACTGGCTGACACTGACGGCGGCGGTGCACAAATGCTGCGCAGCTAGCGCCATTCGACGGCCAACACCGCGGTTCCTGGTGTGTCCGCTGTGCCGTGCGTGTGATCATTGCTTGTACAGCCCTCTCGCAGTGTCTGGAGAAAGTATGGTGGGTCTGACACACCGGTGTCAATGTGTTCTTTTTTCCATTTCCAGGAGTGTATGTATTTACAAAGATGAAAAGTGTAAATGTAAGCTCTGTTGTTACCTTTCGCAACTGTTATATTTTTTTGCACACAAACCTACCTAATGCGCTAATGTCACATCTTTAATTTATTTGCTTTTGTGTTTTTATGCTCCGCGTGTTTGCATATGTCCTGTTGCCGGATCTCTGAACATTATTCCCATTTCACTGTTCATTGTTGCAGTGTTTACATCGGGGCTTTTCGTCAGATATAAAACAATCGTCCACCCATTCGTTGTTATGAACTCTCGTGAGACAGTCATCATAACATAATCTCTTGTCTTTTATGCGTGTGAAACCATGCAGCAGTTACGAAACTGTGAAAAGCCCATGGGCATTGTGCACGTGATTACAGTGAAGCTGAAGAGGGACATGGTGCGAGCTGTTCCGTATCACAGCCATTAAAGAGATCTTCCGAATTTTTCGGTATTATTGAAAGTACTGTGAGGCCAGTTTTGAGAGAATATAGAGAAACTCCATGTTTTCTATCACCACAAAAGAGTGCTGCCAGGCGACAGATACACAGGAAGTCATAAGAAGAGAAAACCTACGACTTCTATGTAGAAAAGTAGTTTCCAACTGTAGCAGCCGTATTGGAAAAGTTGAAGACTGAAGTGGAAGACTTTCCTGATGTGAGTGAAACAACTTACTGGCGTGCTGTTCGGAAGTTGGGCTTTATACTCGTATAAAAAAAAGTTTAAAAAAACTGTACTGGTGAAAAATAACCGGATAGCGGGAAAATGATAAGAGTTCTTGCGGAAAATAAGACACTTGCTAAACTGTGTTGTGCAAATAATTCCAGAAAGTTTAGATGGCAGAAATAAAAAATGCCTTACGGATCTACGGTCTGGAACCGCGCGACCGCTACGGTCGCAGGTTCGAATCCTGCCTCGGGCATGGATGTGTGTGATGTCCTTAGGTTAGTTAGGTTTAAGTAGTTTTAAGTTCTAGGGGACTGATGACCACAACAGTTAAGTCCCATAGTGCTCAGAGCCATTTGCACCATTTGAGCCTTAAGGATCAGGAAATGTGTACGATTATCACAGAGGAAGTGTTCAAGAGTGGAATGGCTGGAATGGAGGAATTCAAACGGGGTCCAGTTCTGGAAAAGGACTGCAATGTGCCTCATTGGGGACTAAGATGGGTTCGTGCAAAATGCTGGCTTGTGTTTTACTGGGCGAAAAGAAGGTGCAGATAATCATTCTAAGATGAATGACAGCGCTACTAAAAGTGGTTCATGTGTGCTAGCGAAGATTTATCAAACAGATCTGCGAGTCAGATGAGGCTCCATATCGCACGATGAAATCCATCTTTGAAATGTAAAAAGGATTCTATTATTGCATGGTTGGAAAGAAATAACGTAGAGCTTCCACCTAATGACACATCATATGAGAAATTTACTAAAGTAGGCCTACTACAACACGGCCGACCGCACTCCAGGTCACAAAAATACCTTTAGAAAAGTGTATTGTGCTCAGTGGACAAGGAAATTAAATTCCTGTATTAAACTCCTGTGGTTGCGCCTGTGACGCCTTGCTAATTCAACGCCATTGAACTTACTTGGGCCTAGATCAATAACGAAGGAGACCAAGAATTTGAACATGAATCATACTTTACAGTTACGTTGCTTCGCGGTGGAAAGTGTTCCCCGAAGTGTCTGGAGGAATTCATTGACTCATCAGGCACAGAAATTTGAAAACAGTTAGGCACATAGAGACCAGTGTCTTGAGGGAGCAATCGAGCCATTGGTGATCGAAGTACGTGACTCCAATGGCAGCTGCCGGAGCTCAACCGGCAGCGAAAGCGATTAAGATAGCTTTTATTTCATTCATTATTCTTTCCTGCAAAATTTGTTAGAGGTACTCGATTTTGCATTAATGTTAAAATGTGCGATACATTTCACTGTTCATTTATTGAGAGTTGCTTTTGTATCGAGCGTTCACTTCAAATTTCTCATATTATTGCCCTCTGCTAGCAACGCCAACTGAGTGAACAGGCGCACCACGACAGTGGCGGTGCACTCGTATGACAATTACGCTGCACCACAGCGTCGCCTACAGGATATTCAAACGTTCCCGGTGCAAACTTCTAGGATTTGTAGAGGGGAATGAGTACATAATATTTTGAATAGGATTCCATGTCCGGAAACGTACCGTTTCCGTTCTCCAACACTTTCAATCCACATGTTTAACTCATCCACTTCTGCTTGAGAAATTGTAATAGGCGTGACACAGTACAATTATTAAGTAACAATTCGAAAGGAAGGATAACGAAACATCCATTTACCACTTAAGCACATCTGTCTGCATTAACAGCCGGCCGCTGTGACCGAGCGGTTCTAGGCGCTTCAGTCCGGAACCACGAGGCTGCTACGGTCGCAGGTTCGAATCCTGCCTCGGGCATGGATGTGCGTGATGTCCTTAGGTTATTTAGGTTTAAGTAGTTCTAAGTCTAGGGGACTGATGACCTCAGATGTTAAGTCCCATAGTGCTTAGAGACATTTGAACCATTTTTTGCATTAACACTTCAACATCACGTGTTTACATTATTCCAAAACAAAACAGAGCCCAGCAGACAATACGTACAGGACAGTACTGATGCATTACAACAGCGGCTCGATGTGGTGACCATCAGTGTTGTTACAGACATAGTAACTACGAAGCATGTTCTGGTGCACACTCTTCATCCCACCTGGTGTCTCTTCAATTACTAGTTCCGCGGCTATGCCAGCAGATCTTCCTCTGTCTCTACAGGAGTATCCTAAATTAAACTTTGCATACGACGTAGTACACGTCATCTTGTCTACCCTATTCCATATCACGACAAGCAACTCAGACCTCTCTCTTTCCCTCAGCGGACGTGGACGCGTTACACATCTGAACTGAACCTGTCGAAGAACGGAAACGGTACGTCTCCGAAGATGGGTTCCTTTTCAAAATACGCTGAAGAGCCAAAGAAACTGCTACACCTGCCTAATGTCGCGAGCGCGCAGAAGTGCGGCAGTACAAAGTGATATGGACTCGACTAATGTCTGAAGTAGTGCTGGAGAGAATTGACGCCATGAATCCTGCAGGGCTGTCCATAAATCCGTTAAGAGTACTAGGGGGGTGGAGATCTCTTCTGAACAGCACGTTGCAAGGCATCCCAGATATGCTCAATAATGTTCATGTCTGGGTAGGTTGGTGGTCAACGGAAGTGTTTAAACTCAGAAGTGTGTTCCTGGAACCACCCTGTAGCAATTCTGGACGTGTGGGGTGTCGCATTGTTCTGCTAGAATTGTCAAAGTCCATCGGAATGGACATGAATGGATGCAGGTGATCAGACAGGATGCTTACGTACGTGTCAGCTGTCAGAGTCGTAGCTAGACGTATTAGGTGTCCTACATCAATCCAACTGCATACGCCCCACACAATTACAGAGCCTCCACCAGCTTGAACGGTCGCCTTCAGACATGCACGGTCTATGGATCCATGAGGTTGTCTCCATACCCGTACACGTCCATCCACTCGACACAATTTGAAATGAGACTCGTCCGACCAGGCAACGTTTCCAGTCATCAACAGTCCAATGTCGGTGTTGACGGGCCCAGACGGGGCGAAAAGCTTTGTGTCGTGCAGTCATTAAGGGTACACGAGTGGGTCTTCGGCGCCGAAAGCCCATTTCGGTGATGTTTCGTTGAATGGCTTGCAAGATGATACTTGTTGATGGCCCAGCATTGAAATCTGCAGCAATTTGTGGAAGGGTTGCACTTCTGTCACGTTGAACATTTCTCTTCAGTCGTCGTTGGTCCCGTTCTTGCAGGATCTTTTACCGGCCGCAGCGATGTCGGAGATTTGACGTTTTACCGGATTCCTGATATTCACGGTACTCGTGAAATGGTCGCACGGGAAAATCCCCACTTCATCGCTACGTCGGAGATGCAGTGTCCCATTGCTCGAACGCCGACTATAACACCACGTTCAAACTCACTTAAATCTTGATAACCTGCGATTGCAGCAGCAGTAACCAATCAACAACTGCGCCAGACACTTGTTGTCACATATAGGCGTTGCCGGCCGCAGCACCGTATTCAGCCTGTTCACATATGTCTGTATTTGAATACGCATGTCTATACCAGTTTCTTTGACGCTTCAGTTTATTGTTTAGTCACTCCGCTCTACAAGTCCCACAAGTTTGTAACGGGATTTCCGAACATACTGTATATTGCAGCTACTGACGGAATTGCTTTACGAACTCTTAACTGGCAAACACGGGGTGTATTCATTAGTATTACATACGATGTAACCAACAAAAGCTCAAGTTATATACCGATGCTTTCTCCTCCGCAGTAACTACAACGATAAGCTCAATCTCAGCGTCTTTCATTTAATTTCATAGCGCTGAAACGGCTAATCAGAAAATAACGAAACTCCTCCTGCAAGTAGAACATGGTTGTATCTTTAAACTGAGTAAAGGAAATTCGTCTCGTAATTACGGTATGACTTCTATGACTACTCAAAGCTGACACTTGCCAAAAATGCTCGAAAAAGAACGCTTTCACGTAAATATTACCACGCATGTCGCTCCCATTTCAAATACGTCCGCGGGTCGAGCGCCAGCGCACAAATGTGCGTTACCGATCCCGACCACGGAGACGGATTTTTCCACGCCTTTCTCTTCTTTTGAATTACCGCATACAGAACTCGCCGTTTGAGACTCTAGCGTGTACAAACGGTCTCCAAATTGCGGAGCCTCTGAGACTGCGAGGCTAGCATATGCTACGTCGATAGATCCCTACCCGTTTACGAACACGTGCCTGGCACTCATGGCTCATACAGCCATGTGTAGCCCGAAATATTCGTTTCTGACTATTCGTTCCTGATATCCAGATACTCTGTTTAAGATGCTCTATCACGTATAAAATTTTGACCTAAAAGTGGGGGACACGCTATATAATAAGACAGATGACGTAACATATTTTAGTTTTCCATAATCGTCATTCTCAGGTAGTTCTCTAGTTACTTTTGCTTTCGCTTGTGAGGCATGGGCATTTCCAGGATACGATAAGCGTAGTTCGTGTTTTTTCATATTTGCATGACTGAAAAAAACAATTTATGGCTTTCGCTCGGAAGCGTTGCAGAATTATTGTTGATGTTGGTTTTAGAGACTTGAACTACCCTGATTACGAGTTGCAATCAGAATTATGCTCAAATTTTGAATACAATACATTAGTATGGTAGGCTAGTGAAGGAACTGAACTAACAATGCGTAAAATAACACTTCAGTGAAAAGCTACCGTATCTATTTCGTTCACTTTCCGTATCTTCAGTTTTGAAGTACTGGAAGACAAGATAGAATTGCTTGAAAACGACGTGTCAGTTATCAATATTTTAAAATGTCGCGCCTGTTACAGGGACTCGTCTGTTTAGCGAGGACTACCTTGCGCTTATCGTCAGTCAATTGTTTTACTGCGTGCTGGGTTTCCTTGCAGCCGATGACTGGCCCCGGGGCAGTGCTCCCGTAGTGTGGCAGCACTGCGTCGCACCTACTACACACTGTAGGCTACCGGTGCGCTCAGTTGTCGTCTGTCACAAGATGATGAATGCGTTTGTAATAGTCCTGCTTGCAGGCTCTTGCGCTGCCTATCACTACGAAGTAAAAAGATTCACCGTACCGGTATGAAATCACATGCAATCAATAAGTTTCGCTAACACTGTTCGCGTTACTGTACTGATCTGTAATGTGAATAATTTACTATCCTAACCTCTTTTCTGTCTGCCTTTTGCTCTCGGATCAAATATGTATGTCAGCTGATTCTTTGCAACAGTTCTAACTGTTCTATCCTTACCTGTATGAATTTTACCTTTGTTAAAGAAAAGAAATGCATACATTATCAAGTACTTATTCATTTTGCCGGCCGCGGTGGCCGTGCGGTTCTGGCGCTGCAGTCCGGAACGGCGAGGCTGCTACGGTCGCAGGTTCGAATCCTGCCTCGGGCATGGGTGTGTGTGATGTCCTTAGGTTAGTTAGGTTTAAGTAGTTCTAAGTTCTAGGGGACTTATGACCTAAGATGTTGAGTCCCATAGTGCTCAGAGCCATTTTTGAACTTATTCATTTATGAAGAGGTTGACAAGGATGATAGAGTTTGTCTAAGTGTTTACTACATATAGTAAACTGGTAGTGCTAAAACCACGAGTTGTAGCTTATTGTCTTGTGCGCGTGTGACCGAGCGAGGTGGCGCAGTGGTTAGCACACTGGGCTCGCATTCGGGAGGACGACGGTTCAATGCCGTCTCCGGCCATCCTGATTTAGGTTTTCCGTGATTTCCCTAAATCGTTTCAGGCAAATGCGGGGATGGTTCCTTTGAAAGGGCACGGCCGATTTCCTTCCCAATCCTTCCCTAACCCGAGCTTGCGCTCCGTCTCTAATGACCTCGTTGTCGACGGGACGTTAAACACTAACCACCACCACCACCACATGATTGTGTGTTTTACAAGAAAACCATTGTGAGTGTTACCAACATAACGTGTATGTGGGATGAAGGCCATGCGTAAATCGAATATTATGAAACATTTTTGCGAGCTGCTAATAATATAGAAACTTCCAAAAATATGTTCTGATAAATCCCTTCAGCATTTCATCGAACTTTTGATGGTCGAACTTCATACCGTTACTGATGCCTTTTTTACACAGACTCGATTAATTTTCTTCTGTTTCCCATCGATGCGAAGTTTACTGACTTTAAGATATATGTGTGTCAGCAATGAATCTGACACTATTTCCCGCGTTAGTGCAATGCAATGCTTCAATTTTTTTCTGTCCACACTTATTTTTCCATTAACTTGAACTAGTAAGTTATCTATAATTTTCCAACATTGAGAGGCAAGATAAATTTTAACTAAGTACTCTTAAAACTCAGTCCAGAAGACAGCCCGGAATTCCGAGGGCGAACACAAAGTAACGAGAAACGATTAAGATGGTAACTAGATACAGGCTTTCGAAAATTGATGTGTGAAGCAATGCGCAAAAACTGTTGAACATTCTGAAAGGACAGATGTTCATCAACAACTAGTGGATTTTCAGTTCCTCTATGTTGATACTGCCGTAATGGCAATATTGCCGCTGCTGAATATCGAAATCCAGTGGAACCGAAGGAAAGATTAAAGGTACAGTAAGAGAATTCTGTTCCTCACGGAGGTGGCGTTGTATGATCTTATGCAGCGGAGTAATTTTTGTGTCATGCATTAGTACAGAATTAAATCAAAGCAGACAATGCAAATTGGTAAGGGCGCGTAGCCTACACCTACAGAGGACCAAGGGGGCATTCATCTAGCAATGTTTTCTCTGCCAGGGCTGGGTGTTTGTGTTGTCCTCATCATTTCTTCATCATCATCATCATCATCATTATTCGTGACAGTGGATAGACTGGATTGAATAAAAATTGCACTCGTCAAAAATTGGGACTTTGTAAGGGCGCTGATGACCGCTCAGTTGAGCGCCCCACAAACCAAACATCATCATCATCCTCTAGCAATGTCCGCCCTTTAAAGTGCGTGGTACGTCGACAAGGTAGCTCAGTGTGTTCCGTCAGAGGGCTAGCTGCCGTCTGCAGGAAAGAAAACTGAGTGAAGTTCTTCCAATTCATATGTGGCATACAGCAATCCAATGCTTAACAGTAGTTGCAACCAAGACTGTTTTTAACCACTACTGAGTGAAGTATTCAACGATGAACTTGAAGGCGGTGTCATGTGACGTCCACCCAGACGAAATTCCGAGAACGCTGAGGAGAAAAAATAAGGGGGTCAGCGCGTCAGGCTGGCATGCAGCAGGGCAGGTTTCGATTGTGGGTCTGGTCGGACAGTTTTCTCCACTCGGGGACTAAGTGTTGTGTTATCCTCATCATCATTTCATCATTATTGACGCGCAAATCACATAGTGTGGCGTCAACTGAATAGACTTGAAATTCGGCGGTCGAACTTCTCCAGATGGGGACTCCCGGCCATCATTGCCATACGATAAATTCATTTCATCTAGTGAATGATCGCCATCGACGACATTCCCACATTACATGCGATACTGCAGAGAGGATTACGATATAACCCAGACAGTGGCTTACAACCTGGTGTTCAGGAACTGTATGCCACCACTGCTCGTTCCCCGTGGCAGTCAAGTACTACTGATGATTTTTTTTTTTTTTTCCCCCGCGAAGATTCGAATTAGGCACATTAGGGCCGACAACTCCGAATGGACAGGGTTCTCAAATTGCATGCGTGTTGTTCACAATGGTATCAGTAACTGTTTAGCTAAAACAAGTGGATATTTTCATGTGTGTGTTTCTTGCACAGTGTGGTTCAAATGACTCTGAGCACTATGGGACTTAACATCTGAGGTCGTCAGTCCCCTAGAACTTAGGACTACTTAAACCTAACTAACCTAAGGCTATCACACACATCCATGCCCGAGGCAGGATTCGAACCTGCGACCACAGCGGTCGCACGGTTCCAGACTGAAGTGCCTAGAACCGCTCAGCCACTCCGGCCGGCTTGCACAGTGTGACACGTTCTTAATGTACAGGGTTCAAGCCCGGCCCGTGACAATCCTTCTCACTTTTTAAGTTAACGAACCAGTCAGAGTCATTTGTGCCTGCGAAAAAATTTCAAACTACACTGTGGTAGGTACTGCGCACTGAACTGCAGGTCCTGTTAATAATTAACTGGCTGAGTAAATCAGCTCTCAGTCCTCAAGTCGGTGAAAGTTAAGGAGATGTTATTTCCAAAAGGACCACACTTAGTAGATCAGTGTGGTGCGTTAAACCAACTCACAATTTGAAGCCTTTCTTTACTTATTCCTCATTCTGTCAGCGACACTATCTTCAAATTGACTGATACAACGGTGTTGCTAATTTGGTTGGCCAGATATTCATTCTTAGGAATCTCCATACTCAATGAATGATGTATTGTGGATTAGATATTATGATCATATTAGTAAATTGCATATGAAAACTTCAGAGAGGACTACTCAAAATGCCAAACTGAAAGACTATACATCACATACCTAGTATCCAATAGCCTTGCCATGTTGGAAACGCTGGTTCCCACCCGACCATTGAAGTTTAGCAATGTCGGGCCCAAATAGTATTTGGATGGGTGACCACCTGATACACCAGGTGCTGCTGATTGAGGGACGGGCAGTCTCTGAAGTGATGTCTTTTTGGAAGTCCTGCACCAGGCCATTGCTCCATACAACATTTTTATCATTATATAACCTAGTAAAAGACAAGATTCAGTAGAAATAAAATACAAGTTGAAGAAAATCATCCATGAACTTTTCAAACGAAACATCCCCATATTGCCGTAAGTGATTGAGGGAAGTTACAGAAAATTTTAATACAGATAGCTGGATGGTAAACTAAACCACTCTCCTTACTTGGCCACTGCACAGTCTTAGTTGTAGGTTAGTTTTTCTGCTAATTATTGCCTTACTGCCAACATAAAATCATCTGAGATGAATTTCACAGTGCCATTGCTGGTAATAAGGTATATGAAATAATTACTGGTAATCACCTGTTGAAACACAATTATAATTTACTGTTGTTGTGCAATTATTACAATATAAGTTCGATGATCATGTTGTTCTACATGCCTTAATTACAATTATAATGAACCACCACTGGCTGCGGCCAGTCCAAAATCATTTTTCCACACAAGCTATTTATCATTGGCGCCACCCCCTGCCCCCCTCTTCCTTCATAGACTTTCACCCATGTCAGTTTTTGTTACTAATTGGGATATGCACAGTATACAAATCTTGCACTTGGCCACCCGTCTCAGCTTGGCGCCCCAAGCAACTGCTACTAATTGTAATTCATCCTATATAGGAATTTTGCAGTTGTGGTGCTTCTGGCAACCCACTCAGCATTGTGCTCCAAGCAGCAGCTTGTCGCTTGTGCCTCAAACAGGCCATGGCTAGAGCATTATGCAGAAAGGAAAGAAAAGAAAATTTTCTTGTCTAATATGATGGGACATATATATGTTGGGATACAGCTCTCGCAGCATGTTTTAATATGTGATGGCATATCAAGGAATTGTTACCAATTCTGTCTAGGCAGTTATGTACATAATGTCAGTCATATGTTGTCTACTTGGTTTAACACACACAATGTTTCTATTTTATGATTTATTGCATGATAAATATACAGCTCCTTGGGGCTCATGCCATCTGTGGAACCTCATTCTCTTGCACTCACTCCCCCTTTTATTCCTTACAGCTCTCGTTCCTTTGACCTGTTTGGATGTAAACTGCTGCTATACAGATGTAATGGTCCTGCTACTCCCCGGGGGTAAAACTAGTCTCTGTCTTCCTGTTTCTTTTACGCTCTTAAAACTTTTGCAAATTTGCCTCTCCACCCATATCTTTCACTTCTGCTTTTTTAAATATGTGTCTTATTGTTTGTTCTCCAAATTCTCATTTGGGTCCCAATCTTTCTGCTTGCTCTCTTTTGTTCTGTATCTTTTCTCCCTGACTCAGTACAGATTCTGTACTTAATCCAAAAAATTTGCTTCAAGGTAAACTTCTTGGAAGCCACAAGAGAAAATCATGGAACCTGTATTGATAATATTGTAACAAATTATAAATCTGATGATGCAAGGAAGCTATGTGTAGACTTATGACTTTCAGACCACTCTGCTCTGTTTATTGAAACAACTAATGCAAATTAACCAAGCACTAAAAAACTTATAGCAAAATACGTTTTACTACTAAAAATTTGAAATTGTTCTGCTGTAAATAAGAAGAAGTGGTGTGGCAAGTTCAAGATGATATTCCTGTCTGTGTGTATTTTAATGTATTTTTAGAAAAAAATGTTCATGTATTTAAGTAAATATTTCAACTTAGAGTACGCCACACAAAAGTTTCAAGTAAACTAAAGTGTATCATTCTTGGAGTAAAACTGTCCATTGGAAAAAAAGACAACTGCACAAGGAATGGAAAAACAACAAAGACCCTGTTTTCATTAATTGTGTTAAATAGTACAAAAGCATATTTAAAAGGGCAGTGAAAGCAGCAAAAGAAATTGTTAACAATAAATTCGTCTTGGCTCCTGGACACAAATCAAAGGCATTGTGGCCTGTCATAAAATCAGAACTGGGAATTAGAGCTGACAGCGAATATATTTCCAAAATTAAGGAGTGAAATAAAATGGTAACAAATCTTGGTCAATTGTGAGAATCATTCAGTTTGTTATAAATGTAGCAAAACCAGATGTCGATGTAGATGCTTATACAGAAAAAGTACATTTAGGTCAGAGGACAGAAGAATACTTAAATAAATTTGACAAAATTTCAGCCAAAGATATAGAGAAAACTATATTACAGCTAAAAAAAAGGAAGAAAAAAGCAAAGGAAAAAAAAAAGGAAAAAAGAACAGAAATTCTAAAGGCTGGAGTGGCATACCAACCAAATAGTTAAAGCAGCTGTCAAGATAATAACTCACCCCTTGCTAAATAATTGATAAATCACTTGAAGAAGTTCACTTTCCAGATGCCCGTCTGCCTGCTTAGCTGAGTGGTTACATGTTTGCCTTCCCTGCTGCGGGCCCGGTTTCAATTCCCAGACAGGTTGGAGATTTTCTCCATTCGTAGACTGGGTGTTGTGTTGTCTTAATCATCACTGACATGCAAGTCTCCCAGTGTGCCATTGTATGAAATAAAACTTGCAACTCGGCAGCTGAACTTCGCTGGATGGAGCATCCTGGCCAACAGTGCCACATAATGACTTCATTTCCAGATGCCAAAAAGTACTCAGAGGTAAAACCTTTATTTAAAAAAGGCTCAAGAGAAGATATGGGGAATTACTTCCTAGTCTCTATTTTTCAAAAACATTTGAGAAAGTGATGGTAATGCAAATTTAAAAAAAAAATATAGAAAATCAAACATAAGTTCAGAAAATCAATATGGCTTTCAAAAAGGCAAAAGCACAATGGCAGTCAGTAATGAGTTTGTGAAAAATATCAGTTCTGCCTTAGACAAGTCTAGAAAAGTTGCAGGATTATTCTGTGATCTCACAAAAGCATTTGATTGTGTAAACCATCACTTGTTCCTGTATAAAATGGAAAGATCCGGAGTTGGAGGTTGTGCTTTAGGGCATTCTCACAAACAGAAAATGAAGCACAGTTGTATCATCAAGCAAGGGAAATGCCTTCTCTCAATGGATTATTTCACAAGGCATTCCACAAGATTCAATTATGGGTCCAATGTCATTTCTACTTAATATGAACAACTTGCCCCTAAACATAAATTCACACTCAGTTTTATTCACCAATTGTACTTCTGGCCTTGTTGAAAGCAATGACTTGGAACAAATTCCCTTAACTGTCACAATTCTACCAGATAGTTTAGAAAATTAATTCCAGCTAAATGGATTGAAACTGAATTTTTGGAAAAACACATATACTGCAATTTAAAACTAAAGACTGTAAGGTAAAAGAAACCCACATTAATCATAGAAACCAAGAACTGAAAGAATTGGGCTTTGTTAATTTTTTAGGAATGCATCTGGTCTTCACACAAATCAATTAAACAGCCTGACCCTTGCAATGAAGATTCTGTCATATTCAACTAGCATGGAGATGGGAAAAGTAGTTTACCACAGCTATTTTGAATCATTTATAAGGGGCGGCATTATTTTTTGGGGTAACACAAGCAAAATGATCAGAATATTTAAATTACAAAAATCAGTTGTTAGAAATATGTATAATGCAAAACAAAACAAATACAGCCATCCACTGTTAAGAAATTTAAAAATATTAAGTGCCCACTGTTTGTACATTAATGAACTGATTACTTTTGTATACAGTAACCCCAAGTTATTCACAGACAATAATTTTAAACATTGATATAACACTAGGAACAAGGGCAATTTCATGCTTCCCACTCACAGATTAAAGCTATATGCATAAACCTCAGAATACATGGACATGAAAATTTGCAACATTCTCAAAAAGAAACAAACCCACAGCTTGGAACTAGGGCACCTGAAACAAAAGCTACAAAAGTTGTTAGTACAGAAATTCTATTATTCCTTAGAAGAATATCTGAGTGATACTGTGAAAATCTGAGCAAGAAATCAAATGGTTGATGCATTTTGTTAATTAAGCTTAGCAGTTTTATGTCAAATAAACGACTGTAATAGTTATGTTCTTTATACTAAAGCTCCTCAACAGTTCAATTCTGATGTTAATGGTTCCCTGCCATAATCGTTTTATTTTTCTGTCCAGAAATTTCTGGATTATAAGAATCTTTTTAGCTGAGCTTCTACAACTATGTTTTGCCATTCCCCTGTTTTACTTGATTATGTTTCTGGATTCTTATGAGTGTTTTATTCTGCATCATTATTTCATAATACTATTACTTTCTGTGCCTTTACAGGTTGATCATTTCAGTTTTGCTAATTCAGACACATTCACAATACGTTACTTAGTGAACAATTCATACTGGGACCAGAAACGAGGATCCATATTCTTCTACACTGGAAATGAAGGTGACATTGAAATGTTTGCAAACAACTCGGTGAGTTCAGTATAAGTAATTTTTTAAACAGAATTTCATAGTACACACACTTATGCCAACCACAAAAACATTGTATGTATCTGGATAGAGAGAAACCAAAATACTTAACAAAATGATGATTACAGTATTAAGATACATCATAAAAGAAAGATACTTCTTAAAAGAAATATTAAAACTCATGTTTCCAGGTGTTATTCTAAAGTATTCAGAGTGTCTAACATGCCATAGGGAGAGAAAATGACTCAGAATCAGTTAATTGTAGAATGCCAGTCATAGGGAAGTACATGATACCAGTGGCACACGATACTTTTACTTGTATTCCCTCTTACTAATTTTAAACTGGACACACACACACACACACACACACACACACACACACACACACTCACTCAAAGAGAGAGAGAGGGGGGGGGGGGGAGAGAGAGAGAAGGAGAGAGAGAGAGAGAGAGAATATCTCTGTCCTTTCCTCGTGCTGCAGCCTTATACAGTAGACAGTTATTTGTAATAAATAAAATTTAAAAAATAGCAAATAAAGCTTTAATTGTGTCTCACTTGTGTACTCAGCAAATCCAGTAGTACATAATACCAATACCAATCCTCACATGATTTGAGGAAGGTTTCAGAACAAAGTTATGCTTGTGCTTGGCAATACAGAATAGTGGAAGATGTACTGAACAGCCTTCATGTGCCATATTTCCTAAACAGATACTTTCCTTTTAGTAGTAATAAGAGTTCATTTGTAGCACAAGTGCAAAATGGCACATGAACTAGGAATGTAATCAGAAACTGAAGTAAAAGATGCCATCTAATTTTTGTCACAGGGAAGTTCTTGTTTCAGAGAGACTCAATTTGTTATTGACTGTTTGCCACCATGGTCTAGGACAGGTAGTGTGTCTTACTGTGCCCGTTCTTCTTAAATGTAATGTTTAGATGTTTCTAGAAGACATAGCTATTCTGGAAGTATGGGGGCTTTGTATGCAAGTCTGTTGGTTGTACTGTATTTCTGTGCCAGATAATGACAGCCGGAGCCATGTTCATACATATTGGCTTTTGTGGGCTGTCTTTGAATTCTAAATTCATCTAATCCACCATTATTTTGTTTAATCAGAAAGTCAGTAAATGGTAGCTGTCCATATTTTTCTTGATCAATGGTGAACCTGATCTTAGACTGTGTATGGTTAAGATAATCTGAAAACTTATTGAGTTCCTCTTGCACCAGTGGCCACAGTACAAACATATTATCTATAAAGAAACAGGTCAGTTTCAGTGGAAATGACTGCCGTCAAAATGGTTTGTATTGGCAACCACAGATAATGAAGCTAATGAAGCTCAATTTGTTGGTAATATGCACCATTGAATAGAAAATAGATGGATGTTAACACATTTTTGAAGAGATCAGTAATATATATTCCATTCAGTTGTGGCATGTATCAACAGTAGATACGTGATTCAAATGAGCAAAAAGTCTCTGTTGCAATTATGTAACTATATTAATTCCAAGTATGCATCTCACGTGGTTAGCACATCATAAGACTGGAACAGTAAGGAAATAAATTACAGCTCAGACATGTGAACCTAGTAAGCAGTGGATACAATATCATTAAAAGTTGAATGAGTTTTAAGAAGAAGTTCTAAATCTTACTTGGTTAGACACTGGAAATTTTTTGTATGGGGCCATGTCGTCATATAAAATGGTGGTGGGGAACAGCCTTGTCATAAACTACAAGTTAATGCAGGGGAACCCTAAAAAGAGGTAAAAAGATAAATATAAAAAAATATTGAGTATAACAAGTTGGGTGAGGGGTGGTAAATAAAATATAATCATAATAAAAAGAAGATGTCATGTAATTAAAACTCACCATGGTAGAAAGAAGATCTGGTGACAGTGGTAGATACGCGTTTACAACCATCAAACTGAATAGGTGGAACTGCAGTGTCCTGCTGCCCTCACTGACTGTAAACACAGAAGTGGTATAGCATATAGTGAGATTGCAGATGGGGAACTGTATGAGTTGAGGGCCAGCAAGTGGTGACGCTGGAGGAGCAGGAATATAGTGGAGGAGGAGATTAGTGTTTAACATTGCCATTTTGAAGGAACCATCTCAGCATTTGCCTTAAACAATTTAGAGAAATCACGGAAAACCTAAGTCTGGATGGACTGATGCTGCTTTGAACTGTCATCCTCCCGTTATGAGAATATGAATGACGTGTGAAGGCATGGGGAGGAGGGGGCAGCGGGGGAGGAGGATGTAAAGGGGATGAGGTTAAATACACAGGGAACATTATGTGTTAATATCAAAGAAAAGGGATAAAGGAGGGGGTGGGGGGATAAAAGAGGGGGTAAAAAGAGGAAATGGTGTGATAGAGGTTTCATGTAAAATAGAGGACAACATTGTGATTAAGAAAAGGGAAACTTATAATGCTGTTACATAATTACAACAGAGACTGTTTACTCATTTGAAATCTGTAATGATCATATCAAATTTCTGCGGAATTAGCTGGAATGAGTCTACCACAGCAGTTAATTGAAAAGTGACACAATGTCAAAACTGAAAAACATGACAAATCTCTTCTGAAGCTGTAATCCTTGCAAATGTTGTACAAAGTGAGTGGAGTCCCATTTATGGTGTTCACATTTCCTAATGGTTGAACTGAGAACACCCATAAGGCATTTGACCAGGTGATAACTAGGAGAACCCAAATTGATGACTATCTCATTCTCATGTATCTTATGGAGACCATATAATCTTGGTGAACTTGGGCCAGTCATTCTTGTTGGTTGCTTTTGTAGAAAACCTCCTTGAGGTGCCTTAGTGGCTTTATGCTTCAGTGAAAATGTGGAGAACATAATCCAAAAAGTTCCTTATTGTGCTGTGATAATAAGGATAAATTTCAGCTTACCAGTTATAAATGCAAGACACATATGCTTAGAACATATGGTACAGACAGGCATAATGTAATTCCATATGTCATTAATGCATGTATGTAAAGTAAGCAAACTTCCAGATGATTTCAGCACCAAAATCTAGTCTCGTTCGGAGCACATTATATGTACAAGGTGTACTACTTTGCTTCCGCCATTTTTTCCCCAACATTTTAGGCTTTAATGAAACAAATTGGTTACACGTGTATCATTCAAAGTATTTTCCATTGCTGGCCACTACTTTCTCCCATATTTCGGGCAGTGTACAAATCCCGCATCAAAAAAATTGTTCATCTTTTGAAGCGATCCACGAATCGATCCAATTTGTGACTTCGTCATGAGATCGGAAGTGTTGGTCAGCCAGGCCATGCGCCATTGATCTAAACAGGTGATAGTCAGAGGGAGCAATGTCTGGAGAATACAGCGGGTGGGATAGGACTTCCCATTTTAACGTTTCCGAGTACATTTTGACCTCTTTCGCAACGTGGGGTCGAGCGTTGTCATGTTTCAAAATCACTTTATCATGCCTCTCGCTGTATTGCGGCCATTTGTCTTTTAATGCTCTGCTCAAATGCATTAATTGCATTCGATAATGAGCACCTGTCATTGTTTCACTTGGTTTTAACACCTCATTAGGCACGATGCTGAGCTGGTCCCACCAAATGCAGAGCTTGATCTTGGAGCCATGAATATTCAGTTTGGCCATCAACGTGGAAACATGGCAGGGATATCCCCATGATTTTTTTGCATTTAGGGCTATTGTAATGAACCCATTTTTCATCCCCAGTCACAATATGACACAGAAATCCCTTCCGTTTTTGCCTCTGAAGCAACTATTTACAAAAACACAAACGCTGTTCAACGTCTCTTGGTTTCAGCTCACATGGGACCCAAGTTCCTTCTTTCTGAATCATGCCCATAGCCTTGAGACATTTTGAAATGACTTGCTGTGTCACTCCTACTGATCGTGCCAATTCTTCTTGGGTTTGATGCGAGTCTTCACTGAGCAATGTCTCCAATTCTGCATCTTCGAAAACATTCTCTCTTCCACCACTATGCCAGTCTACGACATTAAACTCGCCATTCTTGACACGTTCAAACCACTCACGACACATTATTTCACTAATAGTGTCCTTACCATAAATACGTGAGAGCATTCAATGAGACTCAGCCGCTGTTTTCTTCATATTGAAACAAAACAGTAACACCTCCTGCAAATGACGAGAATTAGGCTTGTAAACCGACATTTTCAATCAAGAACAAATTTATGATGCAGACACAAATTGACTAATGTTTGAATGAGGTTAAGTTGACCGAGGTCCAAGCTAACTGCCTGACGTCTGTGATCAGTTTCTTTCGACCGCTACGTACCGTTGTCGCCACCTATCAGCAAACAGCGGAAGCAAAGTTGTACACCTTGTAATATGTTTTATCATGAATAATACAGGACAATTATCCAATGAAGGAATAAAATATTAATGCCCTTAACACTTTATGACATTAAGTTTCTCATCTCTTATCAATCCTTGTTTTGTTACAGGGATTTATCTGGGAGTCAGCACCTGACTTCAAGGCTCTTATCATCTTTGCAGAACATCGTTATTATGGTGACTCCCTGCCTTATGGCAATAAATCTTTTTCTGTAAGTGATATGTTCATATGTGCAGTGCTTGTAAAATTAAAATTAACCTGATCCTGTGAAGAACATTTTTGTTAGATATATAGTTTTGGTGTGTTACTTAGTGACACATTTTTCTGCACTACAGGACCCGAAATATTTAGGCTACCTAACATCACAACAAGCATTGGCTGACTATGTGGATCTAATACAGCATATAAAATCCAAACAATTATCAAGACCATTTAACCGGCAGAATCCGGTTATAGCTTTTGGTGGGTCGTATGGCGGAATGCTTGCAGCGTGGATCCGCATGAAATATCCACATATTGTTTCTGGGTAATTATTTTAATATTTAATCTCTTGTTAAGTGAGATATTGCTTGAATTTTAATTTAACATTCATTTTCATTAGCCTTTAAATAGTTTTTTGTAATTTTCTCTGATTTTTTTTTTTTTTTGTCTTACTCAGATTTATATTGTTTGTTTAGTTATCCTAGCAAATCTCCTTAATAACTTAATTTCCATGTTTCTTTGTCTGTTTCTTCTTGCAATTACAATGGTTCCCATGTCCTGGGTAACTGATATTGATTATCAGATAATGATCCAATACAATAATATTTTTTTTTAAATTTCTATTCCGAATTCTTCTCATGTAACATTTCATCAGTGCAGCTAGTCTGAAATGTGCTTAAACATAGTTTTAAAATATTTTCAGGGATTGTTTACATAGTCATTCTTTGCCAGGCATGGACCCAGGAGAGGGGTCATTGGGATCCTGAACCTCCCCCCCCCCCCTGCCCCCCCCCTCCGCCTTCCTCCTCCCTCCCACAGTCACACTAAAAAAATTTTTTTGTAGACAAATTTTTATTTTTACATAAACTAATATTCAGAGAAAAAGCGGCATGAAAACTAAGAAGTCTTGAGAATGGCAAGAAACTCCAGAACTCGCAAGCTACATTTTTAACACAGGATACTTTTCAGTTGATTGTACAAGTGCCTGATCACATGGGTAGCCTTGTTGCCTGACCACTAACATTCCAGTCCGGTGAAGGCTGACTGTGTCTGCTGTCAACAAGAGATCAGATATGGCTCATGACTCCACAGGTTGAACTGGCAAACTACATAAGGGTCTACGGGTTGCACGCAACCGTACGGTACGTTAACTCGCGCTCACCAACCGACCTGTCTGGAATGCTGACAATTTGCTTGGTCAGTAGACGCACGTCCGGCCACACTGTGATGGAAAGTATGCGACTGGCCGCTGTCCGCAGTGCGCAGTATTAACTAGTGCACCCTCGGGCGCGAATATGTCTCTTTTCTTAGCTCACCATGGTGCCTTACGATACGACCGTAATTAGCCAGTGTTAGGATGTCATACACAGTGATGATGGGTGCACGTAGCGTGCGTGTTTTATAATCTGCGTTTCTTAATAAAACAGTTTAAACTTACTTCTCGTGTTTGCGTATTGCCGTACCTCAAGGACCCACCGCTTACAAATCCTGACAAAATATTCGTGTAATCATCATCTGGGGCAACAACACAAACTACCCCCTTATTGGAAGTTTAGCAGTTGGAGACAAAATGAGACATACCCCACTAAGAAAAAAATAAGAGGAGAAGCAACTGAAAGAAATGGCATCCCTCTCATTTACATGCTTGCATAACCATAATTTGTAAACAGTCATGGTGCTTAATGAAATACTAATAATTTTGATTGCAAACATGTATTTTATATTGCTTAAATTATGAGATTACTGAAGTTGTGAGAGTTCATTGCTATTATAGTTCATAAATTAATCATGTGACACATATACTTCTATACTTCTCAGATTTTCAGATGTATACCTTTCAAAGGATGCATTTTTCTGAATTGCAGTTTCTTGCACATTATGGTAAAGCAATGATTAAATTATTATTATTACAGTAAAATATTTTATGGTAATTAAGCTATTTATTATCATTCAGATTGTATTCAGAGACAGTAACAAACCATAATCACCACAGAACCTAACCCTGGATCCATACCTGTTCTTTGCTTCACTCTAAATACATTTTGTTCCTTAACCTCAAGTTATTTTTCCTTGCTAACATACTTCTATACTTGAAAAGTTGCATTGCTGGTCCACATTTTACATCCTCATTTCTCACTTCATATTCTGTGGTGGCTCTGAACTGACATAATTATGTATGTTCTATTTTCCTAATTGTTATTCACGCTTGTTGTTCTCTTCAGAATTTCTGATTGCATTTGCTTACTCTATGATAAAAAGCAATTCCCAATTCCATGAGTATAGTATTCTACAGTTCCTGGCATTAAAATAGTCACTGCAAGAATGGTACAGGTAGCTGCTCAAGAAATTAAGTTTCAATGTACACTCCTGGAAATGGAAAAAAGAACACATTGACACCGGTGTGTCAGACCCACCATACTTGCTCCGGACACTGCGAGAGGGCTGTACAAGCAATGATCACACGCACGGCACAGCGGACACACCAGGAACCGCGGTGTTGGCCGTCGAATGGCGCTAGCTGCGCAGCATTTGTGCACCGCCGCCGTCAGTGTCAGCCAGTTCGCCGTGGCATACGGAGCTCCATCGCAGTCTTTAACACTGGTAGCATGCCGCGACAGCGTGGACGTGAACCGTATGTGCAGTTGACGGACTTTGAGCGAGGGCGTATAGTGGGCATGCGGGAGGCCGGGTTGACGTACCGCCGAATTGCTCAACACGTGGGGCGTGAGGTCTCCACAGTACATCGATGTTGTCGCCAGTGGTCGGCGGAAGGTGCACGTGCCCGTCGACCTGGGACCGGACCGCAGCGACGCACGGATGCACGCCAAGACCGTAGGATCCTACGCAGTGCCGCAGGGGACCGCACCGCCACTTCCCAGCAAATTAGGGACACTGTTGCTCCTGGGGTATCGGCGAGGACCATTCGCAACCGTCTCCATGAAGCTGGGCTACGGTCCCGCACACCGTTAGGCCGTCTTCCGCTCACGCCCCAACATCGTGCAGCCCGCCTCCAGTGGTGTCGCGACAGGCGTGAATGGAGGGACGAATGGAGACGTGTCGTCTTCAGCGATGAGAGTCGCTTCTGCCTTGGTGCCAATGATGGTCGTATGCGTGTTTGGCGCCGTGCAGGTGAGCGCCACAATCAGGACTGCATACGACCGAGGCACACAGGGCCAACACCCGGCATCATGGTGTGGGGAGCGATCTCCTACACTGGCCGTACACCACTGGTGATCGTCGAGGGGACACTGAATAGTGCACGGTACATCCAAACCGTCATCGAACCCATCGTTCTACCATTCCTAGACCGGCAAGGGAACTTGCTGTTCCAACAGGACAATGCACGTCCGCATGTATCCCGTGCCACCCAACGTGCTCTAGAAGGTGTAAGTCAACTACCCTGGCCAGCAAGATCTCCGGATCTGTCCCCCATTGAGCATGTTTGGGACTGGATGAAGCGTCGTCTCACGCGGTCTGCACGTCCAGCACGAACGCTGGTCCTACTGAGGCGCCAGGTGGAAATGGCATGGCAAGCCGTTCCACAGGACTACATCCAGCATCTCTACGATCGTCTCCATGGGAGAATAGCAGCCTGCATTGCTGCGAAAGGTGGATATACACTGTACTAGTGCCGACATTGTGCATGCTCTGTTGCCTGTGTCTATATGCCTGTGGTTCTGTCAGTGTGATCATGTGATGTATCTGACCCCAGGAATGTGTCAATAAAGTTTCCCCTTCCTGGGACAATGAATTCACGGTGTTCTTATTTCAATTTCCAGGAGTGTATTTTTCTTGACACAATCCTTATATTTACAGAAGTTTTCTTTCTAAAAGGAGTTCACAGAAATCAGAATAAAATCACATTCCATAAAACTGTTTTGTAAGAGGGGTCATGATGGCAATGATGTAGTGAGCAGGTTGGCAGGGCAGCAGGTGTATGGGAGACAGATGGTCAACAAACAACAGATTGCAGAAGCAGTATATAGTAGTGTGTTTATTCAATGCATAAGGTACAGCAGCCTGAATGTCATCTTGCTGTGGTCGGCACGCAGGGATGTGAGCTGGCCCTGTAGTGTGGGAAGTTTGCAGAGATCAGTGTGCGGCCTTCATAAACACAACCAGCTCACAGTGTCGCCCCACCTAACAGGTCGTAGCAGTGCGGACTCAAGTGTCAACACTCTGGTGAGCAAAGTGTGGCATCATGCCCCAAGCAGCAGCCCAGCACACAGGGATGACAGGCCCTGTAGAAGGAGGTCATGCCAGCTCATGTAGAAGTGTGGCTAAGCGCAGATAACCCCTGAGTGTGGAGGCGAACCGGAGACCCCAGCACATTATACAGCAACAGTGGCCCACAGAGATAAGCCTGCAGTATTAGGATGTGCCCACAAAGAGCTGATGGTGGCTCAGCAGCTAGTTAGGCCCAGGTGCACATTACGGACTAGAGATCTGAAAAAGAATGAGTAGGAGTCCAATGTTGAGGGCTGCATACATTAGAAACCAAGGTGTCACTGTAACATCATTGTTATGCTGCCTGTCTTCCTTCCTTCCTCACTTCCTTTCTTCCTGCTGCAGTTCTACAAATGTGATGAGTCTCAGAATGGTGGCACTGTGGTCTCTTACTACTTGCTGACCATTTCCTCTAACTGAAGCATGCTGCACTGTAAGGGTATTCGTGACTTAGTAAAGATGTTGATTGCACAATATTGCTGTTGTAGTGTAGCACTGACAGGGCAAGAATGATCGATTGTTGCTATCAGACGGCCTATAATTAAACTGTGTTTTGTGAGACTGTGGAGGGTGTAAGAAGAAAATTAAATGATGCAGTGTATACAATTGCAAATGTGCCCCATAACAGGAAGAGTGAGGCCTGGAAAAAGTTCGATGTTATAGTCCATGTTTCAGATGAGAAACATAGTGTTCATCCAGTGTAAACAAAATGGTTGTGTTCTTATTTATGCCACAGTCACCATGAGAAAACATTTGTGCTCTGACAAATGAAAACAAGGGACAGAGCAGTGTCACTGTTCTGTACCTGTGACCAAAAAACTTGCTATTTGTGCATTCTCTTGATCGTGGCAACTTGCGTTTGTGGACTAATAATGAGTTGTGTAGCTTATCATTCATTTCTGTAACTTTTCCAAAGACTATTGCAAATTTATTTTAATAATTAATCACCATTTAGAGACTACACTTCATCCTCTAATTCTGTTTTCATTTACTGTCAACACAGACCCAGTAATGTGTTGAAAGAGTGTGTATGTGAACATAATTGTTTGACATTGCCTGAATAGAGACTAAATATTAAAGTAAATTTACAGCTGTCTTCAAAGCAGTTTTAAGCATATACATACATACAAACATAAACATAAATACATACAGGCATACAAACATATATAAATATATAGCCATACATATGAATCCATCCATACATACATACATACACTTAGGTGACAAAAGTCATAGGATAGTGATATGCACGTACACAGATGGCAGTAGTATCATGTACACAAGGTACAAAAGGGCACTGTCATTTGTACTCAGTGACTCCTGTGAAAAGGTTTACGGCGTGTTTATGGCCACACAATGGGGATTAACAGACTTTGAATGCAGAATGGTAGTTGGAGCTAGGTGCGCAGGACATCCCATTTCACAAATCATTATGGAATTCAATATTCGGGGATCCACAGTGTCAAGAGTGTGCCAGGAATACCTAATTTCAAGCATTATCCCTCATAATGGACAATGCAGTGGCTGATGGTCTTCACTTAACAGCCGAGAGGTGTGGTGTTTGTGTAGAGTTGTCAGCACTAACAGACAAGCAACACTGCATGAAATAACCACAGAAATCAATGTGGGATGTACGAAAAATGTATAAATTAGACCGGCATGGTGACATTTGGCATTAAAAGACTGTGGCAGCAGATGACCAATGTGAGTGCCTTAACTAACAGCATGACATCACCTACAGCAGCTCTCCTTGGCTCATAACCATATTAGTTGGGCCCCAGATGACTGGAAAACCATGGCCTGGTGAGACAAGTCCTGATTTTCGTTGGTAAGAGTTGATGGTAGGGTTCGAGTGCTATGCAGACCCCATGAAGCCATGGACCCAAGTTGTCAACAAGGCACTGTGCAAGCTGGTGGTGGCTCCATAATGGTGTGGACTGCGTTTACATGGAATGGACTGGTTCCTCTGGTTCAGCTGAACCGATCATTGAGTGGAAACGGTTATGTTTGGCTACTTGGAGACCATTTGCAGCCATTCGTGGACTTCATGCTACCAAACAACGATGGAATTTTTATGGATGACAATGCTCCATGTCACCGGGCCACAACAGTTCACGATTGGTTTCAACAAAATTCTGGTCAGTTCATGTGGATGATGTGGCCACCCAGATCATCTGACATTAATCCCGTCGGACATTTATGGGACATAATTGAGAGACCAGTTCATGCATAAAATCCTGCATCAGCAACACTGTCACAATTATGGATGGTTGTAGAGGCAGCTTGGCTCAATAGTTATGCAGGGAACTTCCAACAACTTGTTGAGTTGCTGCAGTATGCCGGGCAGAAGGAGTTCTGACACAATATTAGGAGGTATCCCATGACTTTTGTCACCTCAGCGTATACACCTACATCTATATACTTATGAACAAAATAACATTCAGTGCTAACCGATCATTCATTGTGTTGGTATATAATAATCATCAGACTGAATGTTTGCATTGTAGGAACAATGCCATGAGTCCTTGGTTATACTAACAAACCCTTGTACTCACTACCTCTTCCACGCTGGTATAATACACTTGTCCTTGATAACAGACTCAAGTGATGAGTTTTTGGTTAAGTGGGCAATGGTGGAGTCTGATGAGTCAAGGCTTTGAGCATATAGAGATGGTGAATTCTGAGGTGATGTCATAGGACATCAACCAGCACCCCATCTAGTTGGCATCTCTAAAGCTTCTTGCATCAGCTTGCAATGATAGCTGCCTCATATGGAGGCATATAGACAGTTGTTTTTCTCTCACCCAGGAAAGGAAATGAGTAGTAGCGGTACAGGGTACCCTCTGCCACACACCGTATGGTGGCTTGTGGAATGCATATGTAAATGTAGATGTAGATGTAGATATAGAAATGAAGGAACTAGTTCATGTAGCTGAACAGTTGATCAGTCAAAGTGCATCTTATTAATATTTATAAACTTGAGAAATTTTATGCTGTGAACCTTACTTATATTTATTATTATTAATATTTACATTTAAGAGTCAAAACTTCTGTGATTCTGTGGACCTTTAGTGTCGACACCTGCCATAAGAGAGATCTACCAAAGAAGAAGAAGAAGAAGAAGAAGAAGCATAGTATGTGCTACATTGGCTATATAAAGGAAGAAGCCTGGTTTGGCACTGTGTGTACTTTTGTAAGGCACCATATGTCACACTTTATCCTGGCCTAATCTATAAAATACCATTATGTAATAAATACATTCATCAGCTCAGACAGAAACAAAACTATCAATACAATAATACATAATCCTTTTCAGAATATTTAATATGTTCATATTCTTTACAGGAAACATTAAAGTATTAATATTAACAACTAGAAATATTAAATTTATCCTAGAAGAACAGAATGAAACTACTTTTTATCCTGAATGGATTCATTTAATTCTTCTGTTGTATTCTCATTTCACAGAGCAATTGCAGCCTCGGCTCCTATTTTGCAATTCCCGGGGCTTGTTCCATGTGAAGCATTTTATAGAATTGTTACATCAGATTTCAGCTCAGAATCTAAAGAATGCTCTAATACAATAAGAAAATCATGGGATATCATCAGAAAGCTAAGCAAGACAGGTATGAATAGACTTTACTTCTTGTGATTGCATCATCGTGAACTGCTATATTGCTGAAATAAAGTTTAGTTTCTGCATTTTATATGTGTTTTCTGATTTTTATGATGTCCTGTTTCTTTAGTAGTGGTCATACCATTAAAGTAACAGTGTTTTAGTTAATGCAGTGTTATAGTTACTGGTACAGCAAAATGAGATCATTGTATGACTTAATTAGTGAAAAATTTTGCTCCCCATAAATATAGTACACCATGTAAAAATGATCTATATGACCAGCAACATGTGTAAATACTACACACACAGGTGACGCAGTGGTTTGCACACTGGACTTGTATTCAGGAGGACGACGGTTCAATCCCGCGTCCGGCCATCCTGATTTAGGTTTTCTGTGATTTCCCTAAATCGCTTCAGGCAAATGCCAGGATGGTTCCTTTGAAAGGGCATGGCCGACTTCCTTTCCCATCCTTACACACACACACACACACACACACACACACACACACACACACACACACACACACACAAAAGGATGCAGACAGTTGTATTAAGAACCTCTGGGAGTGCACACCATGAAATACATCTTCAGAATGAGGAATAACCAGTACATGCATACTGCAAAGATAGATATTTGGCAATCACTCTTGTTTTTATTATATAAAAATAATCTTCCATCATATATCCAAGAAGCCAAAGTAGTTCTCTTTGATGACATTGTAAGTATTATAATCAAACCTAACGGAGTAACTGCAACACTTGAAAATGTAAATAACATTTTCTTGAAAATTAATAACTGGCTCTCTGCAAACTGACTGTCATTGATTTTATCTTTGGCATTGAGAATGTAAAAAAATGTTACTTACTTTCCCTGTTTTCATTTACTAATGTCTTATGGCATCATATTCTGAGATAACTTGTCATTTAGGAAAAATGTACTCGTTGCATTGAAGCACGTAACAAGAGTAATATATAGTGTCCAATGTAGAGCCTCTTGTAGACAGCTCTTTAAGCAGTTAGGCATACTTACAACACTAGTACAGAGTATTTACTCCTTTATGAAGTTTGTTGTCAACAATCAAGCACAGTTTGAAAACATTATCATTCATAAATATAACACTGATTTACACTTTCCATCACTTTACCTTAGTGTGACACAGAAATGAGTGAGGTATTTATCTATAAAAATCTTTGGTTGCCTACCCAGTGATATAAAGAATTTAATAGATTCAAATAAAAACTGAAATGATATCTTCTTGACAATTCCTTCTACTCCATAGAAGAGAGAGAGTGAGAGAGAGAGAGAGCGAGAGAGAGGGGGGGGGGAGGAGGGAGGGGGAAGGGAGGAAGAGAGAGAGAGATATTGAACATAGTTAACTATAAATTATGCAGGGAAAAAATAACTTAAATCATTGAGATTCTCACCATAGTGCCATATTTTTTGTTGATAAAGTGTACTATAATTGTAAAACTGATTTGTTCCGCATCTTAGCAAGGTGTTGCAATTATGGTCAACAGAATAATCACAGAACTATAACTCATGGCTACACCGTTGCAGCCCACTGGTGTGAAGGTTTATGTCAGGTAAAGTGGGTGTGAAACAAGGAGGGGAAAGAAGCATGAAGAGAAGAGAGAGTTATAGCTAGGGATGTAAAGATGACAAAAGGTTGTGGCACTGATGAGATACGATATTGCAGTGCCTGTGTTGTTAAGAAGAATGATGCAATGTTCTTTCTGACATGCATCCATGTGCAAAGGAACATTGCATCCTTGTCCTTAACAACACAGGCACTGCGATATTGTATTTATTGACCGATATCAGGCAGTGACTTTTAATCAAAATGTCTTCCACTGAACGGGAATGACATAATGTGTGTATTAGTACAGATTTATGACACAGGAATGAGAACATATGGAAGTTTGGGAATGGCCTGGATACCCAAAGCAGTTAAGGCAACCACTCGCATAAAGTGAGAAATCCAGGTTTGAGTCTCGGTCTGGCACAAATTTTCACTGTCATCATTCCATTATAGAGCTCATAGTTGTCAGTATTTGCAACTGTGAATACATTTCATGCACTGTTGAGATAGCATTGGTGTAAGGAGGCAAGCTGTACATGGTACCAGATGAAATAGGAGGAGTGGACTAGGGGAGGGTGGAGGCAGGATAGAACAGGGGGAGACGGCAAAGAAAACAATGTGGGCATAGTTTAATAGATAGATGGATCAGCTAGTGTGAAGTACGGCAAGGGGAGAGGGGGAGTATGGTGATAGTAATGGAAGTGGATGTGGGACAGGGTTGAGCAGAGACTGAGGCCCTTTTTGCATCCCCCCTTCTGTCCCATAACTACCAGCCTCCACTCCCTTCTTCCCTTCTTTCCCCTTCTCTCTTCTTCATACTCATTCCATCTAAGACAACACCTCACCCCAGTAAGGCTGCAGCACTGGTTCAATGTAGCCCTGTGTGTGTGTGTGTGTGTGTGTGTGTGTGTTAGCTTCAAAGAAAGTCATTACCTGAAAGCTTAGCTAAGCGTTTAATTTATTGTGCATGTCTACCACTCAACAGTTCAACAATTCTGGTGAGCCATCACCTTTATTCTTTCTGTTGTGTCCAATCCATTATTATTTAACACAAATATGAATATGAAAAGTTATCAAGATCCTTTTTCTAACACCTCTACTGTTACCTTTCAGGAAGTGATTAGGAGCAGTAACTTTTCCAGTAGAATGGCCGCGTCTACCTTACTTACCTCTTCTGAGTGTTTATTTTGAAAGCAGCCAAATAAGATTATCACAAGCATGTTTCCACAGTTTCTTACGCTTTATATCACAATCTGAAAAATAAATGTCATTTGTTGGTTGTGCATATTTGTACCTCAGTAGTGAGTAATTCAATTTTGTGTGGCACACTTGATTTGTAACCTTACACACTATTACGTATCAACTGCCTTTAACTAACTTATTTATTAATATGGAAATGGGAAAAGATTTTTGAAATATGGATAATGGAAGGAACAAAGGTAACTATTCACCCTACAGTTGAAATATTGTCTAGTTAAGAGGCACCTAAACAAGAATGAAAACATTACCAAACTTGCAGATGATGTCATCCTTTATACACAACTAGTACATAAGAAAACACACACACACACACACACACACACACACACACACACACACACTGCCTTTGTTGAATGCATATTGCAGGTACTGCAGCTTAACTGCAGTGAGTGTTTATTTCAGATAGGATGGGAGGCGAGAGCCAGAAGAAAGATTGGGATTTAATGTTCCATTGACCATGAAGTCATTAGAGAGAGAGCACAAGCTCAGATTGAGAAATGATGGGAAAGGGAATAGGTTGTGTCCATTTCAAAGGAACAGTCCTGGCATTTGCCTTCATTAGTTTAGGGAAATCACAGAAACTCAATCTGCATGACTATATAGGGAATTTGAATTGCTGCCTTCCACAGTACAAGCCTCATGGCTTACTGCTGTGGCACTTGTTTTGGTGCAAGGAAGAAAGGTGGCAGAGGGAATGTTAGCAAGCATATGAGATACAAAGTGGGAGCTGAGCGTGATGCACAGTGACGTGAACTGAAGAGAGGGAGATTGTAGAGGGAGATTGAACAGAAGAAGAGGGAGTGAAGTGGGGAGTATGGAGACAGGAGTGAAAGGGGATGTTGCACAGGGCATGTGGAGATTAAGGCCAGGAGGATTGTGGGGTACAAGGATGTGTTGCAAAGACAGTTCCCATCTACACAGGTCAGAGGAGTTGATATTGGGGATGGGGTGGGAGGATCCACTTGACACAGACTGCAAGGTGCCCATTTAAGTTGAGCGTATTGTGCTCAGCAGAGCGGTCCACAAACGGCTGGTCAACTCTCATTGTGGCTACAGTTTGGTGGTGTCCATTTATTTGGAACAGTTGGTTGGTAGATTTGCCTGCATAAAGGGTTGTGGAAAAGTTGTGACAGAGGTGATACATGATGTGATTGCTCTCATAGGTGGCCCTGCCTTTGATAGGATGAGGTTTGCCTCTGATGGAACTGTAATAGTATGTGCCGGGTAGGTGCATAGGACAGATATTGCACCTGAGTCTTCCACAAGGGTGTGACCTATTTGAAAAAGGATTTGGAGTATGGGTGGCATGGCAATGGTAAGAATTTGAAGCCTGGCAAAGAATATAGTTAAACTTTTCCAGTTTGTGGTGATATTGGCTTAAAGGGGAGCAAGGAGTTTTCATTTGCAACTGGCTCATGGGGATGGTTGGAATATTAGGGGCATGTGTGGATGTGGCACAAGAGGTCTGTTTGCTGACTAGGTTTGGCAAGTAATGCCTGTCTGTGACCTTTCTCATTCTGGACAAGGGATTGTCCATTATTTCAGATGCACTGTCCACAGGTGGCCAAGCTTTTTGAGAGAGACTTTTCATTGTGGATTGATGGATGCCATGAAAATGGAGGTACTGTTGATAGTTGATGGAATTTATATTGACACAGATGTTAACACCCAGGAAGGTGGCATACTGGGCTGAGAAGGACCAGTCAAGTGAATGGGAGAGAATGTGTTAAGTCTGTGGATGAACAAAGATAGGATATCTTAATCTTGTGTCTTCATAATAAACCTGAACCAAACAAATAGTTTGGGATCTTGGGTGGTTGGGAAGGTTTCCTGTGGCCCAGTAACAGGTTTGGTGTTGGAGTGTGCCAAGCAGATGTCCATGGCTGTGCCATCTATTCATCTGTATGTCTTCACCTCAAAGGAGAAGTAGTTATGGGTAAGGGTGTAGTTTGCGAAGTGTGTAAGGAATGAGATGATGGGTATGGAGTCAGTAGGACATTGCTGGAGGTTATGAAGGGGACATGGGCATGGAGAATATAGGTGCATAGAGATCTAGTGTCAGGTGTTAATGGGGCAGAGGTGGTCTCTCAAATTGTATCCTACGACCCACCCATCTATAAAATATGTGAGGAGATCCTGAGGGCACAACTACTCCCAACCTCCAAACTGTTGTCAAGATCAGAGTTCAGCACTCAGTAGCAGAAAACACTGCTGCACACAACATGCTCAACTTCAATAGTTGCTTCACAACCCGTGTGATATGGGTCTTCCACTTCTCTCCCCCTGCCCCCTCCCCCTCTTCCCCCTCTTCCCCCTCCCCCTCTTCCCCCTCCCCCCACTCCCACACCCATAACATCAGCTTCTGTGACCTACATAGGTGCGAATTGTTCTTAATACACATCTTTCCTTCTTCAATCCCACAATCCTCATTGTCTCTATGTCCATTAACTCCTGTTCCTCACCCATCTCCACCACTACCCCATGGCTCCCGCCCTCCCCCCACCCACTTCACTCATTCTACTCTGATACCTTCCTGTCTGCAGTCTTCCTCCTCTTCTGTTTTGTCTTCCCCTCCCAGTCACTTCTCCAGGCCATTGTGCACTGCACACACCCTCTGCTAGCCTCACACACCCTCTGCTAGCTATGCCAGAGCAAGCTCACCAACACCACATTCCTATCCAATGGGCTTGCTGCCTCTCCCTGCCAGCTATTTGTCATCCCTTTGTACATCCCCCACTCCCCCTCCCCACATCCTTTCTCATCACAAACTGAGGGAGGTGTTGCAGTGATAAGACACTGGACTTGTATTTGGGAAGGCAGTGGCTCATATCCCCATCTAGCCATTTAGAGTTGGTTCTTTGTGATTTCTGTGAATCACTTATGACAAATGTCAGCATGGTTCCTTTGAAATGGGCATAATCCATTTTCATTGCTATCCTTTCTCACTCCAGTTAAGCTGCAGTGCCAACATAGTGTAGTCAGTTATAGCTGTGTGTGTGTGTGTGTGTGTGTGTGTGTGTGTGTGTGTGTAAAAGGTTAGCAACATTTCCAGTCTTGTATATGTACCTAGTGGCCACTCAGCACCTCTACTTTGTCTTGTTTCATTACTTTCACTCCTTCCATTTATAGTGCCCCCGAGTGTAGGGAGGGCAATGAGCCAGAATGGTGCAAACAGGTATTGGAGGTGTGGGGGGAGCCCAGGAGCCTCCAGAGAAAGGTGGCTGCAAAGTTAACAGAAGTTCTCTATTGAAGCATTTGCACTGTGTAGCACACTGGGCTAGTGACCAGCTGACCAATGAGTCCTGATGGGCTAGCTGCTTGAATTCCCCATGGTACCGAAGCAGAGACTCCGCTGTGCACTTGCAGTCTCATTATGTAACCTGGCAGCAAGACTTCCATGCCAGCGGCATGTACACTCACCGATGCCATATCTGTTGCAGCCCCTGGTGGCACCTCGGCTGCATCACAATGGGGAAACTCCACCACAATGAGGCACTAGTCCTGCAATGGTGGAAGATGGCTGGTGTACACAGGAAGTGACCCAAGGAGTTGGATGTGCTACTGGAGTAGACCTGGGATAGCCTGCTGTGCCATGACACTAAGTCCAGATAGTTCTTAGAGCTGTTGCCCCATCATAGCCTTGAATCAGTGACTTCAATTGCAGTTCCGTGTGTCAACCTTGCCTGCCACAGCCCCTTCATCTTAGTAGAGTTGTGAGACTGAGGATAATTTTGTTACAAAATGCTCACTATTTATGCACTTGTTGTGCATATGCACCACTCCCATTCACATAACATTACCGCCACTGCCATCGTGGAAACCTGTCTTGCCTCTTGCTGCACACATTTGTGCAGTACTGCTGAGTCCACTGTTTCAGCCAGCTCACATGTCTCACAAAATTGTGAAGGACTTGTTGAATTATTACAGTTACATCATCCCATGCTCGGTTGCTGTTAGCTGCTGCAATATGCCACCCGGGCTCACAATAATATGCCCATATATGGTCGGTGCGCAGAACATTATTTAACTTACTAATTATGCCTTTTTGAGTTATAATATTTAATTTTTATTTGCGTGTTTGCAGGTACTGCATGATTTGATTGCTATGTATTCATATATAACTCCTGCTGAAAATTAACAAATATAGTGTTCAACTATGTTAGTGAATCACAGAGTATCACCTCTAGATGACTGTCATTCCAGATGAAGGTCGAAAATGGCTGTCAACGAACTGGACACTTTGTAAACCACTTCAGTCTGAAGCTGACGCAGATCTTCTAATGTCTTGGCTAACTGATGTGTACATAAATCTAGCAATGCTAGACTACCCATATGCCACAAATTTTCTTCTTCCTCTTCCAGCTTACCCAATAAAGGTAATTCTACATTCAGTTTACATTCTGAAAAAGAAAGTTAAGTTTCTATTCATTATATATTTAACATGAGCTACCATGTAACTGATTAACACAAATTAGTTAAAGTGTTTGTGAAGAAGCAAATATGAAAACCATAATACACTCTCAACAGATTATGCCTTTCCTCTTTCTGTTCCCCATTGTGTTTTTTTGGTCTGCTTGCATGTTATTATTCCAACATTTTTGATTCCTTCCCTTATGTCACTAACTGGTTTTATTTCTTTTCTCCCATATATTTTTGTTACCTGTCATTTTATACTTCCTTTTTATTTGTCATCTAAACACCACTTCCATTGTATTTGTTATTACTATTATTATTTTATCCAACTAATGACCACATCAAAATAACTATTCATTTCTCTTTTCTTTCTTCTGTATATAAAACACTTTCATTTTCTCAGAATTAGCTCTTTTCTTCTCCTCTGACCATTTGACTCCAGTTTTTCTTCTGTTTGGTTTGTCTTCCTGTCTTGACTTCTGGTCTGAATTTGTCTCTGTTGAATAAGGTCTCCTGTTCAGTCAGTATTTCTTCTAAACCCTCTCTAGTCTTGCCTCCCCACTCAATTTCCTTTCCTGTTTTCCTGTTTTGGGAGAATGTGAAGATCTTCTTTGTTAACCTGTTAAGTGGTTAGTTCATGTGTGTGCACCTCATCCTCACTGGGTAATTTGCACCAGCCCATACTGTCGTGGTGGTGCTGTGTACTAGTTGTCTAGATAAATGCAGTGACCTTTCCCAAGTAGATCATGTGCAAACTCAAAACAGGTTTAGAGGTTATTGTTCCTTCTGGATAGTGGCTACCATAATTAGTGTCCTTTTGAATGCAAACAATGAAGTCCCATACATACTCGGAGTTGCTTACACAGCAGTGTAGAATCTGCTGTACTTTGTTGGACTAAATTGCCTCCATCTAAGCCATAATTTCCAAAGTAACAACAATTCATCATTGGTGATGTTCCTTTCTGTCAAGTATACTGAAATGAATTTATGGTGCAGATACTCCATAATCGGGTGAATTTTGAGTAGTTTTCTGCTGACAGAGCATAGCAGATTGTATGAGGCTCTGACGCAGGACCAGGTCCCGCGCAGTAGCCGACGCGACCTGCAAACCTGTAAGGGGAAAACCCTCGACCGCACGACGTTCTGCCTCATCAATGTGGAAACAGAGTAGTTCATCACGATCAAAAACCGGGTCGGGGCCCATCGGCAATCGCGACTGTGGTGTCACCGCTAGACACCACACTTGCTAGGTGGTAACTTAAATCGGCCGCGGTCCTGTAGTACATGTCGGACCCGCGTGTCGCCACTGTGTACTCGCAATCCTAGCGCCACCACATGGCAGGTCACAAGACACGGACATGACCTCGCCCCAGTTGTACGGACGACATAGCTTGCGACAAGACGTATCACGTATTCCTCTCAATTGCCGAGAGACAGATTAAATAGCCTTCAGCTAGTCCATCGCTACTACCTAGCAAGGCGCCATGTGTATCATTGCTAATTGCTTACTACTATGCAAGAGATGTATTTCAACAAGAAGAACATCATTAAAAGTTAAGTAGATGACAATCTCTCTTCTTTTCTTTATAGTTTTTCATCCAGTCTCCTGTTTCAGAATTTACGCCCGTCTGCGTTAGTTTCGCGTGCACCTAGCCACTCATTGTGTCGAGACCTTAGGGAATCGACACAACAATATTTTGGCGCCGAGGAGTGGTGCCGCGCCCACGTTGCAGTCTTTGTGTTCTATTTGCTCTAATTTGCTTGTGTCATGGCTTCGCCGCATTCTCCAGATGTACTGTCCGAATTTTTTCGCTTGCAGAATCAGCAGACGCAGGCGTTATTGGAAGCCCTTGGACAGCTCGTCCAGGGTCAACGTGCGCTGCAAACCGATGCGGCGACAGCCGCTTCTTCGCTACCGCAGCCACACAACGCTGTCGCACCGCCATTTAGGCCCTTTGAGGCCCATAACGAGAGCTGGACTGAGTGGGCCGATCAGTTCAACTTCCACCTCACTGCTTATGGAATTCAAGGTAACGAGCGGCAGCCGTTTTTGCTTTCTTGTGTCGGTGTGTCTACCTACCGGGTGATAGTGAAATTGTTTCCCCGACGCGACGTAGCAACTCTGTCCTACGAGGAAATTTTGTCGGCTTTAGATGCCTATTTCAAAGAAACAGTAAATGTAGTTGCCAAACGGTATACGTTTTTTCGTACAAAACGTACGGCCGGTCAGACTAATAGGGAGTGGGTAGCAACTTTGCAAGGACTTACTAGAGACTGTGCGTTTGCCTGTGAATGTGGCCTCCCATATTCAGATACTATGGTGCGTGATGCAATTGCACAGAACGTTTCTGATGTTCGCATACGGGAACAGATTTTGAAACTAGTTAATCCCTCCCTGCAACAAGTGATAGACATATTGGACAGGCAAGACACACTTGACTTTGCTCAGGAATCATTTGAAACTTCGCCAGCAGTGTGTCACATTAATCGGCCCGCCGGGCCCGCTGCACGGGACGCTAAGCGGCCCTCGCGCCCGACTTCGCTGCGGCCGCCTAGCTTGCAACCACGTGCGCCGCGTAAGCAAGCAAATGCAGTGAAATCTTGCCCGCGGTGTGCAACTAGACATTCGCGTGAAAATTGCCCGTCACGCCGAGCTATTTGCTTTTACTGTCAAAAGAAAGGACATGTACAAAGTGTTTGCCAGAAAAAGTTAAGATCAGACAATCACACAAATTCCAGGCCCTTTGCTTCGCGCCGGAATCGAACCCAGGACAATCAGGCTCGTGGACCTTCGCCCATGGACATTCATGTGGTTCATTCCCACCCGTCCAGTGACACTTTAGCTAACAGTGACTGTGTTCGTCCCACCCAAAGTGTGCGTCGACGTCGCCGGAAATCCCGTAAAGTTGCAAGTGCTTCTGGACCTGTATCAGTTCAAATTGCACGAGACAGTCGCTCTTGTCGTCAACAAGACAATAAACTTTTTGTGGACTTAGCCTTTGCAGGAAAAGTGATACCATTCCAGCTCGATACCGGAGCTGCAGTTTCCTTGCTCAATCACGACACGTACAAACAACTGGGCGCCCCGCCATTGCGTGCCGCAAATGTTACGTTAACTAGTTACTCAGGACAGCATATACCTGTGTTAGGACAGTGCAGCCTTCTTGCCACATACAAGGGACAGACAAAACTTGTGTCATTTTATGTTCTTCGTTCTTCTAGTGCAGTGAACTTGTTTGGTTTAGATTTGTTTCAATTGTTTAATATGTCTATAGTAAATCAGGTCCTATCAGTGAATCAGACTGTGCCTTCCGCCAGCGTTTCTAGTCTTTGTGAAGAATTTTGCAGACATTTTTGCACCGGGCCTTGGTTGCGCTAAGAACTATGAAGCGCATTTGGAACTGAAAGACAACGCGCAACCAAAATTTTTCAGAGCGCGCAATGTTCCCCGCGCATTGCGTGATGAGGTCGCACGAACATTGGCCGAGTTAGAATCTCAAGGTGTAATTGAACGAGTGCAGGCTTCTCTCTGGGCCTCACCCTTAGTAATTTTGCCCAAACCTTCCGGAAAATTGAGACTTTGCGTGGACTTCAAGGCAACTGTGAATCCACAACTTGTGACTGCTACTTTTCCTTTGCCCCGCCCGGAAGATCTTTTTGACAAACTGTGCCCGGGAAAATATTTTTCAAAATTGGACCTAGCAGATGCGTACTTGCAAATACCTGTGGACGAAGAATCCCAGCGCGTCTTAGTGGTTAACACGCATCTTGGCTTGTATCGCTTCAAAAGACTGCCATTCGGGTGTGCATCCGCCCCTGCTTTATTTCAGCAATATTTACAAACTATTTGTGCGTCGGTCCCTACTGCTGCGAACTATCTGGACGATATTGTAATCTCAGGAAAGACAGAAGCAGAACATTCGCAAAATCTCCGAACATTATTTCAGGTATTGCGTCAGAATGGTCTTCGCTTGAGGAAGGACAAATGTGTGTTTTTTGCTCGTGACTTACCGTACCTGGGGCATGTCATAAATGCCCAAGGTATACATCCGAGTCCAGAGCACCTTCGTGCCATTCAGGACTTGCCGTCACCGCAGAACTTAAAACAGCTACAGAGTGTGCTGGGTAAGGTAAATTATTATCACCGATTTGTGCGCAATGCTTCTTCCATTTCAGCTCCGCTTCATCGCTTACGCCGTAAAGGTGTTCCGTTCGTCTGGACGACGGAATGCGAACGCGCCTTTCGCCAGTTGAAATCGGCGTTACTTTCCAATACTTGCCTTACGCCATTCGATCCCCGAAAACCCCTTTTGTTGATGGTAGATGCATCGGAATTCGGGATCGGTGCTGTGCTTGCGCACAAGGATGGCTCGCATGATCGCCCTATTGCCTTTGCGTCCAAATTGCTCTCATCTGCGCAAAGAAATTATTCCCAAATAGAGAAGGAAGCTTTGGCTCTTGTGTTTGGTGTAACAAAGTTTCACGATTTCTTGTATGGTCGTCACTTTACAATCATCACGGACCACAAACCTTTGACATCACTTTTTCATCCAAACAAGCCTGTACCTCCACGTACAGCGCAGAAATTCATTCGCTGGTCTCTTTTTCTCTCGCAGTACCGCTACGATATCTTGTATCGGTCCACTGCTAAGCACGGAAACGCTGATGCGTTGTCCCGTTTGCCTGTTGCTGAGGATAAAGCATTCGATTCTTCCGAACTTGCTTGCATGTTCATTGATTCGGAAGCCGATGACGTGGTCACATCGTTTCCGATTGATTTTCGTCGTGTAGCTACAGCCACAGCTGCTGACCCTGTCCTTGCTTCTGTTTTGCGTTTTGTTGCTACGCAATGGCCCTTGTCAAAGTCACGGATCGAGGATCCTTTGGTTCGCCGTTTTTTTGCTCACAAGGAGAGACTTTTTGTCCGACGTGGTGTTTTGTTGTTGCGTTCCGATAATGATCAATCCCGAGTCGTGGTCCCACGTTCGTTACAGTCCTCTGTCTTACGGCTTCTTCACCAAGGACATTGGGGTATAGTGCGAACGAAACAACTTGCTCGACAGCACTGTACTTGGTTCGGAATCGATGCTGCGATTACGAATATGTGCTCCTCTTGCGTGGCGTGTGCCGAACAACAATCCGCACCGCCGCGGAAATTCTTTGCATGGCCGAAAGCCGCTTCCCCTTGGCAACGCTTGCACATCGATTTTGCTGGTCCATTCTGGAATGCTCGATGGTTGGTTGTGGTCGATGCTTTCAGTAATTTTCCTTTTGTTGTCCGGATGTCTTCCACGACGTCTTCTGCCACCATCCAAGCCTTGTCTGCTATCTTTTGCATTGAAGGTCTTCCGCAGACTATTGTTTCCGACAATGGCCCACAATTCATGTCCGCAGAATTTCAGTCGTTCTGCAAGGCCAATGGTATTCAACATCTGACATCCGCGCCGTTTTCGCCTCAGTCAAACGGTGCCGCGGAACGATTGGTCCGGACTTTCAAGTCGCAGATGTTGAAGTTGAAAGAGTCGCATTCTCGGGAGGACGCTTTGTTGCTCTTTTTGTCCTCATATCGCTCTCAGCCTCGCGATGGTCGCTCGCCGGCTGAATTGCTCCATGGTCGTCCTCATCGAACTCTGATGTCTTTGTTGCATCCGCCACATCAGGTTCCTGTGCAGCGGCAGACTCCTGCTTTTGCTCCTGGCGACGTTGTCTATTATCGCAACTATCGCGGTTCACAGCGTTGGCTCGCAGGGCGCATTCTTCGCTGCCTCGGCCGCGCGATGTATTTGGTTTTGGGGGCCTCTGGTGAGGTGCGTCGGCATCTCAATCAGCTGCGCCTCTGTCGTCGCCTGGGTTCTGCCGCTCCCCGTCTGCTTTCAGCGACGGAGCCGTCAGGTCAGCGCCTTGGGGACCCATCTACTGGCTCGCCTCATCCCCAGGTGTTACCGACGATGCCTTCCATTTTGCCTCATGGCGTCGCGCCGCCGCAGCCGCCGCCGGCGCCGCCAGCAGCGGACGCTTCGCTGCAGCCGCCTCGCGCCTCCCTGGGTCACGCGCCGCCGCTTGCTTCCCGTGACCAGCCGTCCTCCGCCATGGACCTCTTGCCCGCTCCGGACCAGATGTCGTCTTCGCCCGTCGGGTGCTCCGACCACATGGAGGTCGACCCCGCGGCTCCTCTTATATCATTCCGTGCGCAAACACCTCATGTTGACGTGCACCCTGGACTAGGTTTGCAGGCGTTTCCTAGCTCCCCTCGGACCGAATGGCCGGGTGCGGGTGGCACAGCCTCGCCTGTTGTTAGGCTCCCCACCTCATCGCATACGTCACCATGGGGTCCTCCCCACGGCGGGCGGAAGCCTTATCTCACGACCGTTCGCCGATTTGCGGGGGAGGAATGTGGTGTCACCGCTAGACACCACACTTGCTAGGTGGTAACTTAAATCGGCCGCGGTCCTGTAGTACATGTCGGACCCGCGTGTCGCCACTGTGTACTCGCAATCCTAGCGCCACCACATGGCAGGTCACAAGACACGGACATGACCTCGCCCCAGTTGTACGGACGACATAGCTTGCGACAAGACGTATCACGTATTCCTCTCAATTGCCGAGAGACAGATTAAATAGCCTTCAGCTAGTCCATCGCTACTACCTAGCAAGGCGCCATGTGTATCATTGCTAATTGCTTACTACTATGCAAGAGATGTATTTCAACAAGAAGAACATCATTAAAAGTTAAGTAGATGACAATCTCTCTTCTTTTCTTTATAGTTTTTCATCCAGTCTCCTGTTTCAGAATTTACGCCCGTCTGCGTTAGTTTCGCGTGCACCTAGCCACTCATTGTGTCGAGACCTTAGGGAATCGACACAACAGCGACAATGCGTCAGCATTGGCATGCTGGGCCGTGGGGCGATAGTGAATCTCATAGTGAAAACGAGACAAGTATAAGGCCCAACGTTGCAGGCGGTGAGCTGCCTTATCCGGAAGCGATGCCGATGGGCTGAACAGAGAGACCAGCAGCTTGTGGTTGGTGATGAGGTGAAACTTAGAACCATACAAAAAAACGGTGAACTTTTTTAGAGCATAAATGATAGCGAGTGCCTCCTTTTCGATTTGAGAGTAACGCCGTTGCGCATCATTGAGGGTCTTGGAAGCATAGGCGATGGGTCCTTCCGACTCATCCTCATACCGATGGGTGAGAACAGCCCCTAGGCCATACTGTGACGCGTCAGTCGCCAGAACCAAGTGCTGACATGGACGGAATGTGGCAAGACAAGGCGCCGACTGCAAATGAGCCTTCAGGTGGACAAAAGCCTGCTCACACTCATCGGACCAACAGAAAGGGACGTTTTTGTGTAACAGCTGATGCAGAGGATGAGCTACCACCGCCGCAGATGGAATGAATTTGTGATAATAAGCAATCTTGCCTAGAAATGCCTGAAGTTCTTTGACCGTAGACAGCCGGGGTAGAGCGTTAATGGCTGCAACGTGCTGACGTAGAGGATGTATACCCTCACAGGACAAGTGGAAACCAAGATACACAATGGAGGGTTGGAAGAACTGTGACTTGTCCAGATTGCACCTCAACCCAGCCGAATGCAAAACCCAAAACAGGGAATGCAAATTGCGAAGCTGCTCCTGAGTGGAGGCCCCTGTGACAACAATGTCATCCAGATAGTTTATGCAGCTGGGAATGGAAGCCATGAGCTGTTCCAAAAACCGCTGAAAAATGGCCGGTGCGCTAGCGACGCCAAATGGTAACCGCTGGTACTGATACAACTCACAAGGAGTGTTGATGACGAGAAATTCCTTGGAAGAAGCATCCAACAGCAACTGATGGTACGCCTCCGATAAGTCAAGTTTGGAAAAGAACTGGCCCCCAGCGAGCTTGGTAAATAACTCCTCAGGATGGGGAAGAGGATAAGTGTCAATGAGGCTCTGAGCATTGACAGTGGCTTTAAAATCACCACACAATCGCAGACTCCCGTTTGGTTTAGAAACCACCATGATGGGCGATGCCCATTCACTGGAGGTAACAGGAAGGATAATCCCTGAAGCTGTTAACCTGTCTATCTCAGCCTTGACAGGTGCACGCAATGCCACTGGAATAGGGCGTGCCCGGAAAAACTTAGGGTGAGCTGTAGGTTTAAGAGTAATGTGGGCTTCAAAATCCTTGGCACGACCCAGACCAGCAGAGAACACGGACGAAAATTCAGAACACAATCCATCCAGCTGTTGATACGGAATATCCTCAGATATGAGGCGCACATCATCATCAATGGAGAACCCGAACAACTGGAAAGCATCATAACCGAACAGGTTTTCAGTGGCCACATGATCCACCACATAAAACGTGAGGGGCCTAACAACAGACTTGTAGGCAGTGGAAGCATCAAACTGGCCAATGATAGGAATTTTCTGTTTATTATAAGTTCTCAGATTTCGCGTAACTGGAGACAAGGGAGGGGAGCCCAACTCCAAATACGTGCGAGAATTAATGAGAGTTACTGCAGAGCCAGTGTCCACTTGCATGCGAATGTCTTTATCCAGAACACGAACAGTAACAAACAACTTATTTGTTTGAGAAAGCACACAGTTAACATCCATGTCCGATGCCTCGTCCTCGTCGACAGGAACTTTAGGGGACTGATACACAGAAGCAATGTGGCCTTTTTTCCTACAGGAATTACACATGGCCCAATGTTTTGGACACGCGGCCCTGTCATGCTGTACGAAACAACGTGGACAAGAAGGAAGTGCGGAATGAACCTGCTTCTGTGGTTGCTGTTTTCGCTGCGAGCGTTGCGGCCCAACGCGACATTGTTTACGCGAGTGAACCACCGCCACATCTTCGTTCTCCTGTGAAACAGGCAAATTTGTCAGTGTCGAAAGTTGACTGTACAGCGCCTACATAACACCACGCATCTATTTGCGCGCCAGCAGCATGAGACACTTCAAAGGATTGAGCGATGCTTAGAACTTCCGACAACGACGGGTTTGGCAGTTGTAGGGCACGTTGCCGAACTTCTTTATCAGGAGCAAGCCGTAGAATAGCATCCCTAACCATTGAATCATCATAAGACTCATGATGAGTGCCCGTGACAAACTGACATTTCCTACTCAGACCGTGTAGTTCCGCCACCCATGCCCGGTAAGATTGATGGGGCTGTTTACGACACCGGTAGAACGCCACGCAGGTGGCAACGACGTGGGTGTTTTTTCGGTAATAGTTAGACAATAAGTCACACATTTCTTGGAAGGACAGAGAGGCAGGTTCCCACAGAGAGGCAGGTTCCCGCAGAGGGGCTAACTGAGATAGCAGCTGATAGATCCGTGGGGAAATCCAAGATAGAAATAACGACTTACACATAGGAGCGTCGACAATGCCGAAAGCCAAGAAGTGTTGCCGCAAATGCTTCTCATAATCCTCCCAGTCTTCAGCGGCCTCGTCGTAAGGAGGGAATGGAGGCGCAGGAGAGGAAGACAGACGATGAGTAAGCGACGTCGACAACACCTGAATAGCAGCCGTCAGCTGTGTTTGTTGTGCCTGAATAGCAGCCATCAGCTGTGTTTGTTGTTCAATGAGTGCTTGCATAAGCTGTTCCATGTCTGCCCCATCACGAACACACAAATCCACAACGCAGTGAAAATATCCGACCTCGTCGCCATAAAGTGTTATAACCTTTAATCCCCAATAATTGCGTGGATATTCAAACACACTCACTTAGAAACAATAGCTGGTTACACGATAACAACTCAGTATCTCTTATTCGACTGCCGTGCCGTGCGGCCGGCGCCGTTCGTAGCTAGGTGGCGATCCCGCGCTCAGCCGAGTTGCGGAGCGCCTCTATCGCCGTTTGCGCGTACTGTCGTGGCGGCACTGTCAATGTCGTGGCACAGTCACAACAGTGGTACCCATTGTTTTCTCTTTTGCTATGGTATAAATGCATTCAGTTAAAATGTGAAACTTTGAACAGGTATGTCACAGCATTATCTAATGAGATAAAGGTAGTACCATATCAGTAACTGTGTTAAGACTTCTTTCTATTTGAGAGACTAAAAAGCTGTTTTTGACTATAGAATAGCATTTTACCACTCATTCTCCGATTGACACACCAGCTTTATTCTCAGTTGCAATGAAATACAAGCATACAAGTTACAGATAGTTTTTTTGTTGTTGATGGCAATTGCACCTGAAGTATCCATGTTTTAGAAATAAACTGCTTTAGCTGTATATGATCTTTTATTTACAGGAGCATGACTGTTTTTGTGATATCAAATCACATCTACAAGATACTAAACATACAATCAACATTATGATAAAAAAACAGATACCTATCCTAATAATCTAAGCTCTGTGACAACCAATATGAAATACTCACATGCCAGTAAAACATTAAGCTCATGATGCAGGAAGAAAGGGGGGTCAACCGTCTCAAAATAAAATACTGTTACCCACAAAACGCAGGGCATCAGATTGACCAGTTGAAAAACTGACATATTAAAAGCATGTTAACCTACAATGAAAAGAGCAAAATAAGACAACAACAAAAAACCTAAAAAGGCCCAGCTAGTAATGCTGAAAGGCCAATGGTTAAGAAAACTCACTTCATACCAGGGAGTAGCGCACAGCAAGCCTCCAACCACGTTGCTGTGCTGGGGCACACTGCTAGCCGGTATGCTCATGTGTGTCTTGGAGGGCACTAGTGCCACCCCACACATAGCAGGGAAAGCTACAAACATCTTTGTGCACATTGAAGTATGATGGAAATGATTGAGCCCCCCCCCCATTACACAACACAACCATATAAACTATAGAATACTTGAGCATATAAAATAGATAAAACCAAATAGACCAGACACTAGAGTGTATAACATCAAACCTAAGATCAGTAACCAAGCAGACAGAGAACTATGACATTATTCCTTGAAAGGCAAAGTTGGATAGTACATTGTACTGTCTTAACTCCACATGATTATTAAGGGTGTGTTAATGGTATAGCTTTAGACTCTGTATAATTCCAATCTCTCCCAGAATGTTTAAAGTGCCCCTTTACTTCTCTGGGTAAGGCTTTTAAATTATTAGCTAACCTGTTATGGAGTATCCAGAATCACACGAGTGGTTACTTAAAGTAGAATTTGAATTCCTCAGACTTTGGTGTCCTCAGAACTTTATGCCAAACCCTCTGTCAGTCTCCCCCACGTGCCTGGCAAGACAGTTGTTGCACTGATGCAATATACACCAGTAGCGTTATAATTTTTACAAGCTACCTTCTCTCTGTGTACAAGTCTTTGGCCAAGATTCTGTGGAATAAAGAACACTGGCTTCATCTTTTTTGTCATTAGCTTTTTGTCTACTTTCTGTGAAATCATGCCAAAGTATGGTATCTTGTGGCAACCAATGAATTTGTCTTCCTCCTTGTCCGACCTCAGTAGTTTGAATTCATTACCATTTGACCTCTGCCTATTCCTAGCAAATTCTTTTTTGCGCAGTATACATTTATTAATATTTAATTATATCATTAGAATCATATCTGTTGACATATACAACATGTAGAATACACTAAAATTCTCAATCATACACCTTGTGGCACAAGGGTACACTGTGAAGGCATTGAAACATTGATCTAAAAACTGCCATCTTGTATGCAAGTGGGGGATTATAACTACAGTGTATGAGAGTATCCATCATTGTAGCCTTTCTAAAACTGTCATACCCAATCCTTGTACCCTGTAAGGAAATTTTGAAAAATAAATAAATAAGTGGAGGGTCTCAACCAAAGGCTTTTTCAACTCTGTGATGTTGGCTGCAGATTTCTAGATCTGCATTATCATGTGGGGATTTGCAGGACTCCCCTTGACAGGTCAGGGGTGTACTACACAAAGGAAGCAGCTACTCACATAGCCAAGTACTTGTGGAGTACACATAAGGGTCTTTTAGGCCAGGCAGTAGTTTGAGGTGCTCTGATGAACACTCGCCAATCAATATGCAACAAGGGACGTCAAAAGACACTTGGACTGCCATAATTTTATCAGTAAACTGTTGGAAGTATTCGTAATAAATTTCTTGGGTCTGAGAGCTGTAAGAACCTGAGTTGGAAAGCTATGAGATATTTAGTGAATCATGAAATGTATATTGGAAAGACCATTTAGAGACGATAGGAGGGGGAGTGTTTCATTACATTTCACAAAAATATTGTCTCTAGTGAGGTCAAAGTTGAGTGTGACAGTGAAGTTATCTGGTCACATACAGCAGGTGAGGTGAAACCAAATTAATTGTTGGACATTTTTACTGGCCACCCAGTACCGCTGTGGCAGTTCTAGAGTCATTCAAAGAAAGTCTAGGGTCAATAGCATGTAAATACTCAGAGCATGCAATACTAGTTGGAAGCTGCTTTTACCTACTGAGTATAGACTGTGATGTCTATGGATTCATTTCAGAGGGTACAGGCAGACAGTCATGTGAAATACTTTTGAAGGTGTTTCTTAGAACTGTCTTGAGCTGATAGCTCAGCAGCCCACACGCAATGGAAGTATATTAGACATTGTAGCTACAAATATGCCAGACCTTACCAACAATGTCAGAATAGAACAGGGATTAGTGATCATGATATCATTATAGCAACTATGATTACAAAAGTTAATATATCAATTAAGAAGTCTAGGAACAGATAAGTAGTTATAGTATCTGACTTAGATAGGGAACTGGTATCACATGGTTCCAATGAGATGGACCCAGAAAAATAATGGGCAAAGTTTAAGCAGATTGTAAATTCTGGTCTGGAGAGTTATGTGTCTAGTAAGTGGATAAAGGATGGAAAAGACCCACCATGGTTTAATAATGAAATTTGGAGGATGCTGAGGAAGCAGAGGCTGTTGCACTCTCGGTTCAAAAGGGAATGCACAAATGATAAGCAAAGCCTAGTAGAGATTCAGGCGTCTGTGAAAAGTTCTATGCACAAAGCATATAACAACTACCACCGTCACACCTTAGCAAAAGATCTGGCAGAGAACCTAAGGAAATTTTGATCTTATGTAAAATTTCTAAGTGGTTCTAAGGCTTCCATTCAATCCCTTGTTGACCAGTCTGGTGTGGCAGTTGGAGATATAAAAATGAAAGCTAAAGTTTTAAATTTTATATTCAAGGAATCATTCACACAGGAAAATCATACAGGCATACCATCATTTGACTATTGGACAGACCCCCATATGGACAACATAGTAAGCATACCTGGTGTAGGGAAACAACTTAAAGATTTGAAAGTAAATAAAGTCTGGATGGAATACCAGTTTGATTTTACAAAGATTGTTCTACAGCATTGACCCCTTACCTAGCTTGCATTTATGACCCCATGCCCCTCCTATCCGCATTCTCCACTGAGGATGACACGGCGGTCGGATGGTCCCGGTAGGCCACTCGCGGCCTGAAGACGGAGTGCTTTTAGCTTGCATTTAGCGTGAATCTCTCACCCAGCACACAGTCCTGAGTGACTGGTAAAAAGTGCAGGTGACTCCAGTATATAAGAAACGTAAAAGAATGGACCCATGAAATTAAGACCAATATCCCTAACTTCTCTTTGGTACAGAATCATTGAACATATTCTCAGTTCAAATAGAATAAATTTTTTTGAGACTGAGAAGCTTATGTCCATGAATCAGCATGGTTTTATAAAGCATTGCTCATGCGAAACTCAGTTTGCCCTTTTCTCACATGATATACTGTGAACTGCGGATGAAGGGCAACAGGCAGATTCCATATTTCTAGATTTCTGGAAAGTGTTTGACAAGGTGCCACATTGCAGGCTGTTAATGAAGGTATGTGCATGTGGAATAAGTTCACAGGTATGTGAGTGGCTCAAAGACTTCTTAAATAATAGAACCCAGTATGTTGGTCTTGATGGTGAGTGTTCATCAGAGACAAGGTTATTACCAGGACTGCCCCACAGAAGTGTGATAGCACTGCTGTTGTTCTCTATACACATAAATGATTTGGTGGACAAGGTGGGCAGCAATCTATGGTTGTTTACTGATGATGCCATGGTGTACGGTAAGGTGTCGAAGTTGAGTGACTGTAGAAAAATACAAGATGACTTAGACAAAATTTCCAGTTGGTGTGATGAATGTCAGCCAGCCCTAAAAGTGGAAAAATATAAGTTAATGCAAATCAAACCTATAATGTTCAGATACAATATCTGGGCGTAGTGTTGCAAAGCAATATGAGATACAACAAGCATGTGAGAACTGTGGTAGGGAAGGTGAAAGCTCAACTTTGGTTTATTGGGACAATTTTAGGAAAAAGTGGTTCACCTGTAAAGCAGATCACATATAGGATTCTGGTCTGACTTATTCTTGAGTACTGCTCAAGTGTGTAGGATCCATACCAGATTAGATAAAAGGAAGACATCGAAGCAATTCAGAGGTGGGGTGCTAGATTTGTTACCTGTAGGTTCAAACAACACATGAGTATTACGGAGATGCTTCAGGAACTTGGATATAAATCCCTGGAGGGAAGGCGACTTTCTTTTCGAGAAATACTGTTGAGAAAATTTAGGGACTACCACCAACATACATTGCGCGTAAGGACCATGAAGATAAGATACAAGAAATTAGGGCTGATACGAAGGCATATATACAGTCGTTTTTCCTTCGTCCTATTTGCGAGTGGAACAGGAAAGGAAATGACTGGTAGTGGAACAGGGTACCCTCTGTCACGCACCATATGGTGGGCGCTGATGACCACGCTGTTTAGCGCCCGTGAACCTCAAAAACACACACACACACACACACACACACACACACACACACCATATGGTGGCTTGTGGAGTATTTATGTAGATATAGATGTAGATGTAGGTGTAGTCAACCTCCCTCACTGTATTCTATGATAAACTGTACCTTCTCATGTACAGAATTAACTTTATCAACAAAATCACAGCATTCCACCTTAGAACTGTTGTACAGTAGAAATTTGGCATGAAGGTATCTGGACCATAGGACAATATTATTGGCATAGGTGGGAAGCAAAGCACCAATGTCACTTTCAGATTTAGTCATAAATATATTAGCACTGCCATATGACAACAGAGAGCCCATGCTTCCGAATGTAGGTACGATCCCTAAACATCCCTAAACATGAAATAATGATAGCTGAGCACTGCACTCAGTAGCTTGGGGACATCATCAACCTCATCTTCAGGCCATGTTCTATAATGCCTCAAGTTTTGATCAATCATACCCTGTACAATGTTGACCAGAATGTTGGTATACATGTTTTTTATATCTATTATGCCATATGCTTATTGATTAGCTGTTCTCTGTTATGAATACTAAAGTTACTCGGGCGAGAATAATGTTCATTTATGTATTTTGCTAGTACTTGCTTACTCTGATACCCAACTCTCCCTGCCCCCCTCCCTCTTGTTTTAACAATAGGTCTTACTGGAGCCCACCACTGTGTACCTTGAATGTGGCTCTCGGCCTAGGTGGTCCAAGGTTCATGAGAACTAACTTCTTCATTTTAAACTTCCGAGGGAAGACCGTAGGTTCACGGGAACTAACTTCTTAATTTTAAACTTCTGAGGGAAGACCTTAGTATTCTTAAAGTACTTTTTTAATACATCAGCATGTTTAGCAGTTGGGTCCCTAACACATTCCTCAATCTGATTGTTCGTGAAGAACTTACAGGTTTTCTCCACATACTGCCTCTCTTCTTTTTATCATAATATCTATTGTATTTTTCCTATCTTGTAGATGTACACCTGAAGATATGACCTGATATCATGAAACCAGTCAGTTTCCTGTAAATAAAAGTTTGTATATTGCTGAAAGCAGTTTATTTCTGAAATACGAACACACGAGTGTTGCATAATTGAAGATTGTGTTTCCTGCAAGCATATTTTACTATTTCGGTGGTTTGTTCATTTGTGTATGTTTCCTTTATGCCCTGGTATGGAGAAAAATAGAATTTATTTCCTTTATGACAGCCTAGGTGGTCCAAGGTTCATGGGTTAACTGTCACTGTGTATATAACTGCCAGACAATAAAAGAAGTATGTACAGGATTCTGTGGATTGTTTTTATTTATTGTGCCTTAGGACCTTTGTTCAGCAGGTGTGACAGCACATATCGGGATTGAAACAGCCAACAAAATACCCCTTGTGAGCAACATTTATTCCAATGCTTGTAAGACTTTGATGAAGTATACTAAATATTATTCTTAGATCATTCTGGATTACTATTAATGGAAGTGACAAAGCAGACTAGGGTGTCTCATAATTATAACCATCATTGAAGATTGCAGTAAAACATAACTGTTCGGTTGGCTGTTACAAAATGAGGATTTAGAGGAATATTTGGTATAGATTGCCACATAAATTAGTTATGGTGATGGTTCATTTGTAAGGGATGTCATCGATCTTCTTCCTCATTGTAATTATATCCACTGTTCCCAATCTAATAACCTCAATATTAACCAGACATTAAACTGTATTCTTCCTTCCTTTCTTTCCTCCAGGAGGCCCATCTTCCCGTAAATACTAAAATTTTTGTCCATTGTGGTTGTGGAACACTGTCACTATGACAAATAAAGGTTTTCAAAAATGACTTCAACTAGCTACCTTTGGTGATGATAGAATTTTTATTTTCCCATTACCAATGTCAAGGTGCTAGTGACTCATCATCGTACAGTACAATTCTTAGTGACCACTTGTAGCATTGTGGGTGTCACTGTTTAGAATTATTTGATTCCATTGGATTACTCCTGGTGCATAAATAACTTTGAAAAACATTGTTTACGTTCTTCAGTTATGTTAATTATACAAAACTACAGACACCTTGCCACATTCAACAACTTCAATTTGCTGCAACAGAAATTTAAAATGACATGTAATCAACAATTTTTTGTACTTGATAAAATATCATGGTATTTTTTCATTGTTTATCCTATTTTCTGCTGAACTGTCTTTTTGTTACATTACAGACTATGTGTACCAAGCTGTATAATTCATCTTTACCAGATAAACCACTTCTGCAAATGCTATTCAGTGGTTTGAATGTGTATACCGGTAAAGAGAAATGTTTGAATATCAGTGTAGATGCTTCACCAAAACTTGGTGAACTTGGCTGGGACTTTCAGGTATGAATTATTTTATATTTTCTGTTAAGTATTTTAAAAAACAAAAACAGATAAAAAATGGCTAAATACTCTTGTTTTGAAATGTATCTTTCACCACTGCTACAATGTTATATTATTAAACTATTACCAAGAACAACTTCATGTGTGCTTTTAAGGTAACACTCACTAAAATTTGAAATATACCAAACAATATTACATTTGTACATATATAAGAATCTCTCCCATTTCCTTTTCTAATACTATTTTTCTGATATTCTGCTGATGAGATCTGTTGTCATATAATATTTTTTAATTTGGTATTTGAAAGCTCTGAACTTCCGTCCAGTATATATGTCAGCCTCATTCCCCCTTCATTTATCTTTACTCTCTTGTCAATTGCTAATATCCTACGTTTCTTTCCATCATTTGCATTGTGATATAAACTCCCGTCTCTACCGTCTCTCCCCAGATGAATATAAGAAATTTTGTCCCCCATTTTTCTGAGCTTTTAGCTGATTTTCATGAACAGATGTTTATGGAGTGGGGTATTAACAGAACTATCATGCAGCATATTTTATGGTTGTGAGCTTTAGAACAAGCATATGCTCATTTTCAAAAATCCACTGCTCAGCTATCAAAATACAAGGGCATAGGTGAGCTGAAATAAAACAGTTTTTAAAAACAGCTGAGTTTTTTGAATAAATTCAACACAGATTTCTTGGCATATCAGTTTTGGATGTAATATCCAGCTTTTGATGACTTTCTCTGTTGTCATCATCAGGAAGCCACATGGTACTTCATTAGTTGCTCCAATTATATCATGGAGCTGTCAAGTAACGGAACTTCCATATGCTACCAGAGATTTGTCAATGTCTGTGATGGAGGAACATTGGTAGTGATGCTGATTTTGATAGATGATGCATTAGAAACTTCCTGGCAGATTAAAACTGTGTGCCAGACTGAGACTTTGACTCAGGACCTTTGGCTTTTGCAGGTAAGTGCTCTACAACTGAGCTAGCAAGACCCACCCTCACAGCTTCAATTCTGCAGTATGTCGTCTCCTACCTTCTAAAATTCACAGAAGCTCTTCTGTGAACCTTGCAAAAGTAGCACTCCTGGAAGAAAGGATATTTCAGAGATATGCAGAGCACTTGCACACGAAATGCAAAGGTCCCGAGTTTGAGTCTTGGCCCAGCACACAGTTTTAATCTGTCAGGAAGTTTCATTTCAGTGCACACACTGCTGCAAAGTGAAAATTTCAGTCTGGAAACATTCCCCAGGCTGTGGCTAAGCCATGTCTCTGCAATATCCTTTCTTCCAGGAGTGCTAGTTCTGCAAGGTTTGCAGGAGGCTCCTGAGAAGTTTGGAATGTAGGAAATGAGGTACTGGCAGAACTGAAGCTTTGAGGGTGGGTCATGAGTCATGCTTGGGTAGCTCAGTCAGTAGAGCACTTGCCTGCAAATGGCAAAGGTCGCAAGTTCGAGTCTCAGTTAGGCACACCATTTTAATCTGCCAGGAAGTTTCATATCAGTGCACACTCTGCTGCAGAGTGAAAATTTCGTTCTGGAGATGATGCATACTTTAGGTTATTTCTCTGTAGCCTTTTGGGATGAAATGTCCACTTCCATACACCACTAAAGATATAGCTGCTGTCCTGGCTAACGTGTTTGTTACACATTCTGATCTCAGTGGCTTCTTTGATGACAGAATGTCAGTAGGTGGGTGCATGGGATAAACACAATCATATGTTTGTTAGTGTGGCTGTCTTCAGCAATAGCAAATTTGTTGAAATTGTGATATTTAATGTGGTATTGGTGTTCTGTGTAGCATTCTGAAACTGCTTGTATTGGTTGACCAATGTAACTGCTTCTGCATTCACAAGGAATTTTAAAAATTCCAGGAACACTGCCTTTTACTGGTACAGCATCTCTTTAACTCTCATGGGTGGTGAGAAAATGGATTGAATATCTTATCTGCTGAGGACTCTGCCTCTTTTATTTGTTACAGCTCTAAAGAAAGTAATAAATGTTTTAGGCTGATCATCTTGTGATGATTAAGTATTTCCATGTTTTCATTTCTTCAAGATGACTAAGATAATAGCTTTTTCACAGTAACAAAGACAGAGGGACTCTGTACTTTCAGGAGAAATAAAGATCACATTGTGCTGCCTGCTGACAAGTGAAATGTAATGTTCATTGTTAATGACATAACATATCATGGTAGGCATCACTACTTTTGGCAGATACTGCATACAAAACTACAAAATGGTGATCCTACTTTATCACTTAACACAAAAATGGTGAAAATACTGACAAATTCTGTCCTACTGGACAATGTGATAATCTGCAAACGTGATATCCTAGGCTCTAAGGCTGTATGGTTTGCCTGAAATCCACAAAGATGACATTCCGCTGTGACCTATCGATATTATTATAGGGTTTCCCATGTATAGGCTAGTAAAATATCTTACCAAGTTACAAAACTCATCATATTAAAAACTCTTAAATGTTTGTAGACATAATTAAACACATCATTACAAATCCAGACGAAACTATGGGCATTTTGGATATGTTCTCTTTGCTCAAAAACATCTCTGTCCGAGATACATTAAAGCTATCAGCAGGCCACTTCTCTCCTGAGAGTAGCAAATTGTTTCACCATACTTTGACAACCATCTACTTTTTGTAAAGTTGTAAATTTTATGAAACAGCTGATTACATAGTCATTGTCTCTAGCAGTGAATAATTTCTTTATACAGAATTTCAAAGAGCGCATGTTAAATTCAGCTCCTCTTCATCCATCTTGTGTCTGTCATTATGTTTCCTTCACATTTGTGGTCTGGCTACATGGGATCAAGACTCTTCACCTCTTCATTAATCATATATACTGTATGTACACTAATTTCACAAGAAATAAGCATCACTACCAATGTTGTTCAATCATGGAAGTTCTGTGACTTTGTGATGTTCCATGATATAATTTGGCCAATTAAATAAAGTACCACATGGCCTACAGATAACTCTTGATGATTATGACAGAGAAAGTCATCAAAATCTTGAGATTACACGCAAATCTGACATGGCAAGAAATCTGTGAAGCATTTATCCAAGAACATTGCCACAAAAAACTACATTCTCAAACTGAGTTAATTATTCAACAGCAATAATCAACACCCTGTTGAGCCTAAAACTTAATTCTTGGATTCAGTACACATTACACTGGCTGATACTGGGATCTGTGTCTGAAGAGGTAACAAAATTCACTACTGACTTCCCACAACATTTAATCACAATCAACAATGAGATTAACATTACTTGGGATGTAACACTGTCAGTTAGATTATTTAGGAAAAAACCCTCACTCTTTTTCAAAACACGACTTATTACTCATTAGCCTAAACACATTCATCTCACCAACATCAGACTTCTGAAAATTTTCCACAAAAACCAGTACTTTACCCACTTGCGCATCAAACTGTGTGTGCATACTCAACATCTCTGGTGTCAGATAAATGTACAGAACATAAAGGGATCAGGACTTGGGAGAGGGCTTCCAGAATGGCTATTTCAAATAATAAGAAAAGGATTTGCGATAAAGAAAACATACATTCCACAGTAGGGTTACACAAGGCACACCCTGAGGAGAAAATTTCAGGTTGAAGACCAGTCTAGCGTATCTGAACCAAAATACAATCAAATAGGAAGAGGGAGAGGTGGCAGCAGTTCATTTCGATTTCTGCTGGTCACAGAGTGCAGAGCCACAGACTCTGTCTCCCCAGAGAGACATCTGGCCTGTTTGAAAGCTGGTTACTAAGAGTTCCACAGTTGTGTTCTGCTCTCGAAGACTGCCCAGCAACCACATCCATGACTCCTCCTCAATCTTCCCATCGGCTAGGTGGTAATGTGGATATGCAGTGAACCCAGCAGAGGGCTGAAAGGATGGTGTGATACTAACTTTGGCAACTGACAGGAAATGGGGTGTGATACCAGTTATACAGTTTTTGGCATGTGGGCATTGTAGAGACTGACATTGGGAGTATGTTTGAAAGCCTCAAAGGAAAATGTCAGTCTGAAATTAAAAGAAAAAGAAAGTAACCACAAAAATTTTGTTGTTCCTAGTTGTTGGAAATGTCATGGTAGATGTCCAAAAATCTCATTTCACAATGAAATTGCTAATGTTTCAGAACTTTTCAGTCTAAAAGGTGATTATAATTAAAGTTCCAGTTTCAAAATGCTGTTAAAAATAACCACTACTCAGAATGATATTCAGTTTGCGTGGAATATTATTGAAGGGGAAACAGTATGGAAAAAAATTAATGAAAATTGTACCACTAGGTGGTGCTGTAAGCAGAAGAATGTGCAAAACAAAAGTCACAGGGTACATGGCTAATCCTCAGTTGGCATCTGAGATGCTCGGCATGATTGTATCAGTGCAGATGTGCTGCTGGTAAAGCTCTTTTACAGGAATGGTGACCGTGCATCGGTAGTTCTGAAATGGTGACTGTGCACCAGTAGCTCTACAAAAGTTCTGGACACTCGAGAATATGAAGAGAGGCACTGGTCCGATGTCTGACAAGGGTCTGAAGAAAATGATTAAGAAATTCAAAATGCAATGTGGCAGAGGGAGGAAAACAACTTATCCGCTGTCTGTAGATGTGGTCACAGCATTTCAGGAGGTGTCGAGCAGTAGTGTGCAAACTTGCAGTACGTGGGGAATTGCCTCAACTATGGACATGCCTTTGAGCATGGTGCATAAAATTCTAAAAAACATACTGCATTACAATCCATACAAAATTTCCCTTGTTCAGCAGTTGCTTCATGCTGACCTGCTAGTAAGACAAACATTTGCTCTAAAATTTCTGGCTCACATGGAAGTGGACAATGAATGGCCATGGAACATTTTGTTGACAGACCAAGCCCATTTTCTTTTCCAAGGAGATGTCAGTACACACAATTGCAGAATATGGGCAACAGAAAATCCGCTCACATAGCTTCATTTTGCAAAGGTAACTGTGTGGTGCAGATTGATGGCATCGTTTATCATAGAGCCATATTTTTTTGAGATGTGTCCTGCAGGTCCTGTTACCAGCTGGTACTATTAACCATCGATATGATTCTAGGTGCACATTAAACAGAATAAGACATTGTTGTTTAAGAGGAGATCAAGTCTAAATCCTCAAAACTAGAACAGCTATTAGTTGAGGTGGAATAATTAACACAGTAAAATTGACATTGTTGACTGGAATACTCTCTTTCAAATTCTGAAGGTGGCAGGGGTCACATACAGGGAGTGAAAAGCTATTTACAATTTGTACAGAAACCAGATGGCAGTTATAAGAGTCAAGAGACATGAAAGGGAAGCAGTAAGGGAGTGAGACTGGGTTGTAGCCTATCCCCAACATTATTCAATCTGTATATTGAGCAAGCAGTAAAGGAAACAAAAGAAAAATTCAGAGTAGGAATTAAAATCCACCGAAAAGAAATAAAAACTTTGAGGTTTGCCGATAACATCATAATTCTGTCAGAGACAGCAAAGTATCAGGAAGAGCAGTTCAATGGAATGAACAGTGTCTTGAAAGGAGGATATAAGATGAACATCAACAAAAGCAAAACGAGGATAATGGAATGTAGTCGAATTAAATCAGGTGATGCTGAGGGAATTAGATTAGGAAATGAGACACTTAAAGTAGTAAAGGAGTTTTGCTATTTGGGGAGCAAAATAACTGATGATGGTCGAAGTAGAGAAGATATCAAATGTAGACTGGCAATGGCAAGGAAAGCGTTTCTGAAGAACAGAAATTTGTGAACATCGAGAATAGATTTAAGTGTCAGGAAGTTGTTTCTGAAAGTATTTGTATGGAGTATAGCCATGTATGGAAGTGAAACATGGACGATAACTAGTTCGGACAAGAAGAGAATAGAAGCTGTTGAAATGTGGTGCTACAGAAGAATGCTGAAGATCAGATGGGTAGATCACATAAGAAATGAGGAGGTTCTGAATAGAATTGGGGAGAAGAGAAATTTGTAGCACAACTTGACTAAAAGAAGGGATTGGTTGGGAGGACATGTTCTGAGATATCAAGGGATCACCAATTTAGTATTGAAGGGCAGTGTGGAGGGTAAAAATCATAGAGGGATACCAAGAGTTGAATACACTAAGCAGATTAAGAAGGATGTAGGTTGCGGTAGGTACTGGGAGATGAAGAAGCTTGCACAGGATAGAGTAGCATGGAGAGCTGCATCAAACCAGTCTCTGGACTGAAGACCACAACAACAACAACAAAATTTCATCTTTACGCTTGTGACTCAACAGGCAAAACAAATAGTATGAAAGCCTCAATTTGAAACAGCAGATGATGGAAATAAGGTGACGTATTGTATCTCTGTTTTAAGTTTTGTATCTTGGATCAACAATACCTATTTCGCATCAGTTTGAAATGCAAATAATAGAAACAGAGTGCACAGATTTTAAATTTTATATGGTCCCTTTGCACTCCGTGTGTTGAATTTCACAGACCAAGATTCAAAAGATAAGATCCTGGCTATCTATCTTAGAATCCGTCATCTGCATAGAAAATGCAACAGGTTTGTTCGAGATGACAAAAATTTTATAACGAAAGAACCAAGGTGCACAGATAGTATTTTAACTTAGACTTCCAATAAATTTACACTAATTAGAGCAGCAGGAACAGAGTGTGGATTAGTTTTAATGAACACCAGGCAGGAAAATTTTATAGAAAAATGCTGAAGGGAAACAGTCAGTTCAGCGGATATACGACTTAAAAATGCACAATTATTTTAACTCATGACTGATGCCTTGAAAGAAAAGAATATAAATAAATGAATCTAACATAAGATAAACTTAGCTCATCTGCAGATCAGTCCAACATTAGTTACAAAGAATAACATGAAATTTTAAAGTACAATAGTCCACTGAAAAATAAAAGCAAACAGAATAAGGAAGGAAAATTGTAACACATAGTACCGTAGAAGTACTTGGGTAGCAATGCAGACTTGATACATTCTTCCATTTCCCAAAATAGTCAAAGAATTATTTCCCTGTGGAGTTAAACTCTCAGCATTGACTAAGAAGCCACCTCTAGAAAAAGACAAAGTCTTCTGTTCATTCTCAGTGTTCACAGTACAAGGTAAAACAAATAAAGTAACAGTTATCGCTGCACAGAAATCAACTTCTAAAAGATTTCTCCTCATTAGCAGTGCGGACTGGAATTCTACACAACTGTATGATGTGACTGCGTAATAGAACAAAATGGCAAACTCCTCCCGAACAGGCCATGAAGGCCCAATAGTACCGACCAGCCACCGTGTCATCCTCAGCCCATAGGCATCACTGGATGCGAATATGGAGGGGCATGTGGTCATCACACCTCTCTCCTGGCCGTATGTCAGTTTCTGAGACCAGAGCAAACTACTTCTCAATCAAGTAGCTCCTCAGTTTTGCCTCACAAGGGCTGAGTGCACCCTGCTTGCCAACAGCACTTGGCAGACCAGATGGTCACCCATCCAAGCTAGTCTAGCCTGACAGCGCTTAACTTCAGTGATCTGATGGGAACCAGTGTTACCACTGTGGCAAGGCCATTGGCAAAATGGCAAAGACCTATACAATAAGTGACAAGGGGTGTTACCGTTTCACATATAAAAACACTTATGAATTGATCCTTCATTCCAAAAAGATTATTAATGTTTATAAACATTTAAAAATATAAGAACAGACTATGTAAGTTCACTGATCTGTATGGGTTCTTAAAGCTGGTTTCTCAACACTGTCAGCTACTAACTGGGTATTGCACAGATAGTTAACATTCAAAGTATTTCCATTCATTAGCATGAAACACCAACAGTGATCCAACTGAATCAAGAGGAGTGGAGTACAACTTGGAGATTTCAATATGTAATCAGCATTTATATTTACAAAGTGGGTAGTTGCATTAGTTAACATCAAAAGTAAATTCATTTTGTCAGTTCTGGGGAATCACTAACACAGAGCTAACAAGTGACTTGGTAGATTTTTGCTGTCCTCTGTGGTAAAAGTGGAAAATAATTCACTTAATAATATTCAATACAAGTGCACTTACATCTCTCACAGACTATATAATCACACGTCACCTTAACATATGGTAGTAGAGGTATTCTTCTCATCTGAGGCCATGTTCCAACTAAACATATCTTTCTCTATAACATTAGAACTGCTTGTTGCTTCAGGATATCGACATTTGACCCTGACGTGACTCAGGTAGCAATCAGCGCAATTTGACTTTTATTCATTTCAGATGGTACCCTGACTTGTCACCTGGCAACTTCAACTTTTACCTACATCAAGATCAGTATACATCACATATTAACCTTTCATAAGAAACGTTATAGCAACCATTGTGTTCACCCATTAAAAACAAAACCATCACCTTTTCTCAATCACATGTGGACAGGTATGCTGAATGTCAAGATGCAGAAGGAAAGACCATCACAACAGGAACCTGTATCTTATATCATGTACTCGTAGCACTCCACTCAATACAAGGGCACTTCATCCTTATGATGTGTATTGAATTAATCAGTTTACAGTCAACTACCAATTAAGAAGAAAAAGTACAGACAGAAAAGGAATACAGCCTAGGGAGAGCAAATGTAGTGAGATGCAGAAAGAAGAGAAAGGGAAGATGGAGAAAGTTTAATACTGTCATCTTACGAGGTTGACATTATAAAGCTTTCTAACGTTCTCTATGGCAGTAGATCCTAATTGCCTTTTAGTGACTGTGTACACATATGTAGGCCTAAAGTCATGCAATCCCATTATCAGTCTGACAGACACAGTGGAGATAGAAAAACTTAATCATATGTGGCTTTTCTTCCAAAACCTAAACAAGAGATTCACATCTGTCTACTCTGAAACAAAAGCACACTCCTGCCAATGTTTAAAGCTTCAAGCCACTCGCTGTCAAACCATTACTGATGTTTCTGATTCTCTGCTAGAAGTGGTTCAGTGGGAAAAGAAGGGTACAGCCCTGTAGAACCTCACTTCCAAAGTAACATTCTTCCATCAAATACAGTGGAACGGAGTTAAGTCAGTTTACCCAACACGGTGTTGAGTTCATTAATGTTCCTAGGAGCTTGGACGTCCTGTTTGACAGTGAAGTGTGACTGCAAAGGTTGGATCCCCTGATTTTTAACCATATGTTCTAAGTATTCAGTATGGAAGAAGGAGAACTTGACTTTATTACACTTTAATCCAGCATCTGGGAGCACTTGACACAATTTCCTGAGATCGGAAAGATGTTCATCAGGAGTACAACCCAAAACAACTATGTCATCCAAATATTTTGAACAAGAAAGAACTACAGCAGTCAACTGTGATGAATAACATTGAGAAATTGCAGGTGCAGATGCACTGCTGAAGGGCAGCCTCAAAAACTTAAATAACACCATATGGGTATAGATCACAAAAACTTGTGACTGTTCATCCAAGGGAAGCTGCAAAATAAGCATTGTGAAGATCAATTTAGTAACAGAAGCAACGTGTTTCAGGTTTATCCATAAGCTCCTCAGGCTGTTGCAAAGGAAAAGGGTCAGTCACAGTCTGTGGATTTATTGTTGCCTTTAAATCTGCACATAAACAATCTGCCTGAAGGTTCCTTTATTATCACCAATGGTGATGTCCCCTGACTAGCTGCAACAGGGGAAATCATACCATTGTCCTTCAAAGATATGAGTTCTTGTGTCACCTGATCTCTGATAGCATGAGAGACTGGCTGTGCATAGCAAAACTGTGGTTGCACATTGTTTTTCATGATAATGTGAGCCTCATAATTATTATCTTTGCTTAGGCCATCTTGAAAAAGTCACTAAATTCATCACAAAGTTGAGCTACCTCGTCTGTAGACCAGAAGAGTTCACAGAGGGAACATTATCTTGAATGTGCAAACCAAACAAATCAAATGAATCCATACTAAAAATATTTTTACTGTCACATGAGCACAACATTGTGAATGAAACTGTTTTTGAAATGTCGCAAAAAGTGGCAGGTAAGCTGCAAATACCTAGCACAGGAATGTCATTCCCACCATAACCGGAAAGAGATGCCTGTGACTGATGTAGAGTAGGCTTGCCTAACAGTTCATAAGTGCTATTGTTCAACAAGGTCATTGACATACATGTGTCCAACTGCATACATGTTTTGCCATTGGCAATCTATGAGAGTGACAAACAACATATTTGCCTGACACTGAACACAAAAAGTGTGTGAGATATTCACTGTTGCACTTGATTTGAACTGTGTAACACTGGAGTCACTACATGGGTACGAAAAAATTATATTGACATCCATCTATTGACTGAAACTTGTGAGAAAATGTGAAGTGAATGTTGCACTTGCAATTTTGCAGACAGCTTGAAGGTGACTTCACTTGCCACAGTGATATTGCTTAGCATCATGGCAAGGACATGCCTGCTGCTTGTGAGCCATAAAACAGTGAGGACAAGATTTAACACTACTAGTTTTCTGCATAGCACACTAAGTCTGTTTACATTTCTGCCCTTCCTGAGACTTGGCATGCTGCAGTGCATGAGCTACAGTCACCACCTGTTTATTACGACTACTACTCTGTAGTGCATGAGTAGGAGTGAAATCAAAGCCTACTATTGCACTGTCATATGAATCCTGATGCTCCACTAGTTCCAAAATCTGTTGCAAACTAGGTTCATGATTCTTGAAAAGTCATGACTTGTAAGCCCTTATAAGTCTGCTACCCACTGCTTATGGGTGTGATTATGTTGTCTCCTCACCTGAAAAAATTGGTAACATTAATCTGCTCATCATAGTACTTGTCTAGAGTGGCAATTTGTTTGTCATAAGCAAAATATTCAGGGCAAATGGTAGGGAAGAGTTTGCAGGCAAGCTGGTAGACAGACACACTGACTGTCGCAAGAAAATGAGATTTCTTGTCCCTACCTTCAATATGACGTGCCTTCAAGAGGTCGTTGAACTGTGCACAGTACTAAGATCATTCCAGTACTGAGGAATAGGTGAATGCTTAGACAGTATGCAGAAATGATTAGAAGCACACATGATCTGAATGGTACTATAACTTTACTTTACTTGAACGGCAAGTCTGAGAGATGGTCTGTTAATCAGAGCCTAATCCTCATAAACGATCCCAGTACAGAAACCCTACTATAAACTGTTGAGGCTTCAGCTGACTCTGCTTTTAGACTGGTAGTCAACTGGGCTGGCCTTGTTGTGGTGTCTTCTTATTCTGGACTGGTGGTGGTTCTACATGCACATATAGGTGGAGGTGTGGCTTCAGGGTGGGTGTGGATTAGTGAGGGCATCATGCAGTTTACTACCAACCTTGGAATGTGTTGTGACTGGTGTGGTATTGATACTGTATGACACCACAATTCCAGCTCTGTGATTCTGGGCTCAAAGGAACTATAGAGACTGGTGCTCTAGGAGTGTGTTTGAAAGTCTTAATGGAAAATGACAGTTTGAAGTAAAAAAAAATTGCGACCAGTTCCCTAAAGTATTCTTCAACTGCCTGGCTTCCTGTACATGAGAGAGCATTTAGATCACAGGTTGGTACAATCAATATCAGTTCCCTTACAGCATTATCTCAGTTTTCAAAGTTTGTAATTTCAGTTTTTAATGAGTCTCATGAATCTTAAGCATTTTGTTTTTTTACAGTGTATTTGTTTGTTACTTTATCTGATTTTTCTTTAGATTTGTTTTTATTATACTGCTATTCAGATTTTTTCTTATACATTAAAAAAGCTAAGCATACACTTGATTTTCTCCATTTGTTTATCAACATGAACCATGCTTCTGTTCAGCAACTGCAACAAGCAATACATCTTTCTCATTCTTTGGCACATTACTAAACCTAGTTGGAGTACCATGCTTTGAAGTTCATAGGCTATCTCATCTACTTCAGTTTTGCCACATATTACCCCAGTTGTGCATGTCAAATTATGCATTCTCTTCTTTTTCTCTTGCTATTAATTAGCTCTCAAAATGGATTAATTATGTGGATAATCATTTCCATTCTATACTGAGTTTTTTCTTTAACACACCATGTTCTCATATTTCATTGAGCTCTATATTTTGATACTGACTATTGCATTTTTCTTTCCAAATGTTGTCCTATTATTCCACCTGTGACATTCCACACTATCACATTTTGCTGTCTTGTAAGAAACAGTTAATCGGAAGCTCTGAACTTCATATTTTCAAATTTGAAATTTCTAATCTTTCATTGAGTTCTTTAATTAATTTGTCATACATGTTACTGTTGTGACAACAATAAAAATGCTTTCCGTGTGTTTCTTTAGCAAGTAAATGCAACCTGTTCAGTCTGTGTTTCTCTTCCTCAGGCATGTACAGAAATGGTGATGCCGATGTGTTCCAATGGAGTTACAGATATGTTTGACAAAGTGAAGTGGAATTTCACATCATTTTCACAGTCTTGCTACAAGAAGTGGAAAGTATATCCCCAAGCAGACTTAGCTATAAAAACATATGGTGGAAAGGATATATCCACAGCATCAAACATTGTGTTCAGGTAGCCTTATAACGTATTTCATATCTAAAATACTTCTATGTCAATGTCTTTTAAAACATTTCGAGCATGTCTGGAAATTTATATCATATCCTTCTGCTTATACTGATCAAAATTTATTTAGGTAACTGAGTATTAATAGATATTTATAGTAGTATTTGACCAAGTAGTATTTGTTAAAATTTGTTAATAAAAATTTTTTCTGTGGAAAACAGCAATGGTCTCTTGGATCCATGGTCAAGTGGTGGTGTTCTGAAAAATGTCTCAGAGACTGCAGTGGCAGTTCTTATTCCAGAAGGTGCTCATCATCTTGACTTGAGGGAATCCAATGAAGCAGATCCTTCCTCTGTGAAGTGGGCTCGACGGTTTCATCAACGCTCAATTAGTTCATGGATAACTCAACATTATCAGAGTTGAAAACCACTTTGTACATCTGTTTTGTGTGTTAATCCTGAAAATTAAAGTGATTTACACACACATTAATTCCATTATGTGTCATCGTTACTCATTGTACACTGATCATTGCTGTAGTGGACTTTGTAATCAATGACTTAAAACATCTTAATTAGTTATATCTAAATGATACTATAGATTATATAAAATTAAGACAAAATATTATATCTACTGCAAGTAAGAAATGACAGTGTAACAATCAACAGCATCAGTAAGTTTTCCAATCTCTTCCTTAAGAAACAACTTTTTATTTATCATAACATCATTCACAACTTTGGTTTTACATGAATGTAATATTTGTTTGAAAATTTGGTAAATTCATAAAGTCTTTTTTTTAATTTATTGTTAATAAATCCTTTTGTAAATGGTAATCAATTTGCCCCACACTTTTTTGATGGTGATCAACAACAGTGCCATAAATGAGATTGCTAACACATGCCAGTGCAATGGAGCTTGGTGATTCCAATTCTGGTAATGTTAGAAACTTTCATCACCACTATTTGGCTGGCAAAGGGAGAAGAGATGCTAGAGTACAGTTCTTGATCACCAGCTACTGTACTTATCCTTGATTGGATGGTTGAATCCCAGACCACTCCACAGTATCTCAAGGAGTGAGGCATGTGACACTCTTGATGGTGATTCATTCTTCAGATGGGATGTTTAACATCATGTGTCCATGGTATTACTCAAGAGGAGCTAGCTATGTGCTAGCATCAACATTCACCCATTATCCTTCTTTCTAAATCAGCAATATAAACTCAACATTACACTCAACGTACAGTCACTATAGTGAGCTGCACTAAACAGCTACACTTGTAATGCATTTCTACGTTCTGTGGTCTGTGTTAAATGAAGTGAGAGAAAATGCAACAAAGAGCAAACTTAATAATATAGAGTTGAGTGTTAATAATCATATTACTGAATGAAATCTGTTCCCAGAGTTAGCCAAACCACTGTTTCTCTTAACAGACAGTATTCTGGAAGAAATAATTTTTCCTCGTGTGCTAATACTGGTTGTAGTCCAACTTTTGGAAAAGAGAAGTGGGGGGGGGGGGGGGTTAAGAATGTTTAGAACTGTCGTTCTATTGCCTTACTTTCAAAATGTAGCAAACTGATTGAAAAAGTAGTGTTTAAAATGCTCTTTGAACAACAAAAGACGTGCTAATATTTTATGATAATGTTGTTGTATAATATATTAGATTATCTAACAATATTATGAGAAGGAAAGTTGCTACTCACCATATAGCGGAAATGCTGAGTCGCAGATAGGCACAACAAAAAGACTCTCACAATTTTAGCTTTCGGCCGTTTAGGCCTTCATCAACAATAGACACACACACACACACACACACACACACATATGCAAACACAACTCACACATACGACTGCAGGCAACTGAAGCCACACTGTGAGCAGTAGCATCAGTGCATGATGAGAGTGGTAACTAGGTGGGGTTGAGGAGGAGGCTTGAGCGGGCAGATGGAGGGATAGTATGGTGGGGATGACGGACAGCAAAGTGCTTCAGGTTAGAATGAGGGCAGGGGAGAAGTGGGGATTTGGGGGGGGGGGGGGGAGTAGCGGAAAAGGAGAGAAATAAAAAGACTGGGTGTGGTGGTGGAATGATGGCTGTGTAGTGCTGGAATGGGAACAAGGAAGGGGCTGGATGAGTGAGGACAGCGACTAACAAATGTTGAGTCCAGAAGGGTTACAGGAACATAACGTACACAGTACCTCCATGCATATCAACCCTACTAACCACCAGTATTACCTCTCCACTTCAACAGCTGCCATCCATTCTGTGGTGTCACCGCCAGACACCACACTTGCTAGGTGGTAGCTTTAAATCGGCCGCGGTCCATTAGTACATGTCGGACCCGCGTGTCGCCACTGTGTGATCGCAGACCGAGCGCCACCACACGGCAGGTCTAGAGAGACGTACGAGCACTCGCCCCAGTTGTACGACGACATTGCTAGCGACTACACTGACGAAGCCTTTCTCTCATTTGCCGAGAGACAGTTAGAATAGCCTTCAGCTAAGTTAATGGCTACGACCTAGCAAGGCGCCATTTGTACCATTGCATGTATCTCAAGATAGTCTCACTTGTATCATCAAGAATACTGTATACCAAAGGACGATATAAAAGTTAAGTGTTCTAGTAGCTACGTTCTTTTCTTTATCACATTCATTACGAATCCTGTTCCAGACTTCGCGCCAGTCGGCGTGTGTGTACGTGTGCCCTTTCGGCTACCCGTCTCTGTGGACTGGCTGCCTTGTCAGTCCACTACACATTCCATACCAAGAAGTCCTGTTTGTACAGCCTAGCCACCTGTTGTTGTTGCATCTGCAGTGACAAGCAGTTGCTCTTGAAATATAGCGAGGTTCTCACTGAAACCTTCACTGACCGTAATTATCCTCCCAACCTTGTACAAAAACAAATCTCCCGTGCTTTATCTTTCCAGTCTTCCACCACCACCCAGAGTCCCACTGTCCAGCCACAGAGGAGCATTCCCCTCATAACTCAATACCACCCAGGTCTGGAGCAACTGAATTACATTCTCTGACAAGTTTTCGATTACCTATTGTCATGCCCTGAAATGAGAAGTTTCCTGCCCATTATCCTTCCCACCCCTCCCACAGGGGTATTCCACTGTCCACCGAACCTACACAATATACTTGTCCGTTCTTACACAACCTGTGCTCCCAGGCCCTTACCTCATGGCTCATACCCCTGTGATAGATCTAGATGCAAGACCTGTACCATACATCCTCCCACCATCACCTACTCTCGTCCAGTCACTCACATCACTTATCCCATCAAAGGCAGGACTACCCGTGAAACCAGTCATGTGGTCTGCAAGCTAAGCTGCAACCACTGTGCTGTATTCTATGTATGCATGACAACCAACAAGTTGGCTGTCCACGTGAATGGCCACTGACAAACTGTAGCCAAGAAACAAGTGGACCACTCTGTTGCTGAACCACTGCCAAACATGATATCCTTCATTTCAATGACTTCTTCACAGCCTATGCCATATGGATCCTTCCCATCAAAACCAGCTTTTCTGAATTGCGCAGGTGGGAACTCGCCCTGCAATATATCCTACATTCCCATAACCCTCCTGGCCACAACCTTCATTAATTGCTGTCCTCGCCCATCCAGCCCCTTTCCTTTTTCCATTCCAGCACTACACAACCGTCATTCCACCACCACACCCAGTCTTTTTATTTCTCTCCTTTTCTGCTACTCCCCCCCCTCCCCCATCCCCACCTCTCCCCTGCCCTCAGTCTAACCTGCAGCACTTTGCTGTCCACCACCCCCACCATACTATCCCTCCACCTCCCAGCTCCAGCCTCTTCCTTACCCCCACCCAGTCACCACTCGCATCATACGCTGGTGCTGCTGCTCACAGTGTGGTTTCAGTTGCCTGAGACTGCAGTCGTGTGTGTGTGTGTGTGTGTGTGTGTGTGTGTGTGTCTATTGCTGATGAAGGCCTTAATGGACAAAAGCTACATTTGTAAGAGTCTTTTTGTTGTACCCATCTGCGACTCAGCATCTCCGCTATATGGTGAGTAGCATCGTTCCTTCTCATAATACTGTTACATTCCATCCTAGATTTTCCATTGTTTGATATTAGATTATCTCTAGCACAGTTTCAAAAATTGCTGGAATACTATGTCAACAGCAGTTTAGTTGATCATTATGAAACTGAAAGGACTTATGATAAATGCCCAGCAACAGAAGTATCCTTAAACCTCTCAAAAATGTTTGATATATTTCACTGTTGTGTTCTGTTATCTAAAGCTGCACATAATGATGACTGTAAAAGTCATGCTATTAATACAATGATATTAAAAAGTTATTAAACAGTATTCAGAAGTTAGATATAATGATGGAGAAGTAATAGAAAGGATAAGGTTCACGATAAGAAACATACATTTTAGGATTAGATTGGATTCAGTTTTTGTTCCACAGGCCCAAAAAATGAGATGATTCTCATGGATGTGGAACATGTCAGAAAGTATAAAATAAAAACATAAAACATTTGAATATAGTACTTACTACCCTGATCATTTATCAGGAGATTGTCGAAATAGGTGAATACAATGTGGTAAACTGGAACAGCTGATATTTACAGAATTGATACGCTGTCAGAATGAAACACTGTTACACACTATTAATAAATTTATCATAAACAAAATACCTAATCTTGTCTGTTGTGACCAAGTGTTATCAAAACTGAAATGTAACAGACATTTTTACTTAAGCTGGTTTAACAGTCTCTGTTAAGATATTCATCTATAGAGTTGAAGGAGTTGCATATCAAAAAGTTATTCAGACTCTGTTTAAACCGTGCTGTATCTGAAACCAAGTTTTTAATGGTTGCTGGCAATTTATTGAAAATGTGTGTTCCTAAATATTGGACCCCTTATTGGACCAAAGTAAATGATTTTAGGTCTTTATGTATATTGTTCTTATTCCTAGTATTGATACTATGTATTGAGCTATTGGTTGGAAATAGAGATATATTACTTGCAACAAATTTCATTAAGGAATAAATATACTGAGAAGCAGTGGCTAGAAAACAAAGTTCTTGAAGAGGTTTCTACATAATGTTCTTGAATTTACACTGTAAATGATTCTTATCACAAGCTTTTGCACCCTAAAAACTTTTTCTCAGTTTGATGAGTTACCCCAGAATATAATCCTATATGACATAATAGAATGAAAGCAGGCAAAGTATGCAAGTTTTTTTATATTTTATCTCCTACACCTGACATCATTCACACTGCAAATACAGACTTGTTTAGGTGCTTAAGCAGTTCTGTGGTATACCCTTCCCAACTGAATTTATTATCGAGTTGAGATCCCAGAAATTTAACACTGTCAACCTCTTCGATCTACATGTCTTCATATGTTATACATGTGCTGGAAGGAAATCTATTACAGGTTCTGAACTGCATATAGTGGGTCTTCTGAAAGTTTAATGACAGTGACATTTATTAATGTCAGTGAAAATTTGATTAGCAGCTATTTCTAAATCTGTACTTGACTTGCTACTTATTGCAATGTTTCTATCATCTGCAAACAAAACAAACTTAGCATTTGGCAATATAACAGATGAGAGGCCATTAATGTACGATAGAAAAAGCAGTTGACCCAAGATGGAACCTTGAGGAACACCACATGTCATTAATTCCAAAGGTGAAGACTGACTGCTTACTGCACAGGTATTTTGCAACAACACCCTTTCTTTCCTGTTAGACATATGAGACTCAAACCAATTCGCAATGTTGCATATTCTAATTTATTTAAGAGAATGCTATGGTTCACACAGTCAAGGGCTTTGGACAGGTCACAGAAAATGCCAATATCCTCTAATTTATTATCTAATGAATTAAGAAATTATCATTGTCAATGTAAATAGCTTTTTCTATATCAGAACTCCTAAGAAATCCAAACTGTGACTTGGACAATATATTATTTCCAGTCAGAAGCTTAAGGAGACACTTGAACACAACCTTTTCAAATATTTTTGAGAAAGCCGGCAAAAGTGAAGTTGGTCGATAATTTGATGGTATCTCTTTATCCCCCTTCTTGTAGAGAGACTTAACTTCAGCATATTTTAGCCAGTCTGGAAATGCTTTGCTGATAAGAGATTGATTACACAAATAATTAAGATAGAACGCAACTCACATGAGCACTCTTTGATTAACTTTGTTGATATGTCATCATACCCACTGGAATTCTTAGATTTTAATGATTTTTTGATGGATGCTACTTCTTTGGGTGACATATCATTTCCATTTTACTGAAGTTATTTTTAAAAACTGGTCTCAGATACTCCATTGCAGTGTTCTTTTAACCTGATAACGCCAAGCTGTCAGTAACAGAAATGAAGTATTTGTTTAAGAGGTTTGTAACAGTACATGCACTTGTTACCAAAGTCTCATTTATTTTTAGAGCTATCTGCACTTCTTACTTTTTGGCCCCACCTGTCTCTGCCTTCACCATATCCCATACAGTTTTTATTTTGTTGCCTGATGTAATTATCTTTTTCTCATAATAAAGCTGCTTAGATTTCTGGATCACTTGCTTCAATATTATGCAGTATTATTTGTAATGCATTACAATTCTAACATCAGAGCTGTTCTTAGATACTAGATACAGTCTCCTTTGTTTCTGAAGAGTCCATCTTGGGCTCATTCCTGTTTGGGGTATGCCAATTGTAGTTTTCCAGGTACTGTATGTCAATAAACCCCTCATTATGCCAACAATACGTCTGGCATCTATTTGGCAGATAGTAGAGCTGATCAAAGTACAATAACTGCATGGGTGTTTATAAATTATAAGAAAACATTTCAAGAAAGACAATTTAATAATTAATCCAGCCCAAACAAGTGTCATTTACATTAAACCAGATGCATCAAATAAAGAAATAGCTGTGAATGAAGAGATCACGGAATCCATCTTTTCATTATATGAATATTTGAGTCTGTACAAAGATGAGAGGCTCTCATGAAAACAACAAGTTTATTTTGCAGAAGAGAGCCATGAGGATTGTAACAAAAACATATTATCTAAAAATATGTCAAAGAACTATAATATTCCAATAATTTATGTTACTTATATATATTCTCTAGTTATTTATACAGAGTAAGAATTTCCAAGTTCAGAATCATAATACAAAGCACAGATTTTTCACATGATCAGTAGAAGATAGGCGTAGACAGAAAATGATCCTTTTTTCCAAGGAGCAAAGAGTCATCATTCACTAAGAAGTGAACTGAGTGTTGACAGGAGAGACTTTCAAGAAGTAGCTTAAGCAATGGCATATCTTGCAGGGTCCTGTACTAGGGGTGGTCATAAAGTTTTAATTATCGCCTCAAAAAAAATCAAGCTGTGACCATGAAACTAAGTGCTGTGTTAGTCCTTCTCTATGCACTCAGCCTTCAACATGACATTTTTTTTCCAGTTATGGATCACTTTATGGAGACCTTGATTGTAGAAGTTTGTATTTTGGAGTTTCAGGAAACATTACTCCTCGAAAATCACTTTGTTATCATTCTGGAAATTCCTGCCACTCGATGGCTTCTGTATCCAAGGGGAGAAAAAGAAGACACTGGCTGCTGTATACCTTATGAGCATAACCTTTTAGCACTACACCAGAGCAGTTCTAAAAAAAATTCTCAACCTTATACTGAATCATTGGGATAAAAATCCTTATTTACTCTCCCACTATCATTGGGTTCATAGTCACACAGAGATAAAGAATATAATATAAGCAGTATTTATTGAAATGCCTAGCTACTTTTTTACTCAGCTGAAATAGTTGGGTGGAATGTTCTCATAGTCATACCCATGTTCCATAGGAGCACTCTACATCATCTTCCTTCTCAGTTGCCTCTATATAATTTATATTGCATTATGGGAATGCTTTCTCCCTTTTCAATCTGTTTATTTGTGAGCAGCAGATACATCTTGTCCTTGGCACTCATCTTCTTTCTCGTACATAAATTTGTGGCACTGGAATCAGGATGTTTATTTATTTGTATGGAATTTGTATGTTCATCAGAAAAACCTGATGGAGCTTGTATCTCTCTCATGTTAGGTACTTCCAGCTTAAGTGATATGGATTCAATGTTTGTATTGTCTTCGGAATCAGTTTCTATGTTTGAAACATTGCTGTAGGTCTTTTCTTCCAAATGAGGGGATAAAATATTGAAGGCAGATGTGGAGCAAAATATTTCTGTTATAGCTCATTAAATGTACCAGCAACTATCAATCAAAGGCAAATTTTATCATTTCCAAAGGCAAAGAACAAAAACTATTGGCAGATGAAAGCAGTATGCTAAATACTAACAAATCCACACACCACGGGAATGTTTTTTTGCAACAGACTACCACCCAATTTTAAGACAATTTGTTTAAATACGTTAAAGAATAAAATGAAGCTCTTATTAATAGAGGAATGCTGTTCAAATTGTACTGTAATCTTGTAAAACTGTTAGTGTTTATAACCAAAAGCTTGTTTTTGTAACAGAAAACTGATAATTTCTGATCTTGAAACAATGGAAAATCTAGGATGGAATGTAACAATATTGTGAAAAGGATAGTTGTTACTCAACATATAGCTGAGGTGATGAGTCACAGATAGGCACAACAAAAAGACTGTCAGAAAGTGAGCTTTCAGCCAACAAGGCCTTCTTCAGAAATAGACAACTATCTCCGCTATATGGTCAGTAGCAACTATCTTTTCCATAATTTCTGATCTTCACTATTTATATCAATGTATGCATTTATCTTTTAGTGTTAAGAGAAGTAACTTAAATAATGGAAAGTGCAGGATGGAATAACAACACTATCATGAAAAGGATAGATTGCTACTCACCATATATAGGCATGAGTCACTGACATGCACAAAGAAAAGACTACTAAATATTTAAGCTTTCGACCAAAAGACTTCTTTGGAGATAGAAAACACATACACATTCACAGAAGCTCAACACACACACACACACACACACACACACACACACACGACTGCTGTCTCCGGCCACTGTAGTCAAACTGTGTACTGCAACTGCATCTGACAGGAGTAACCATCTGGTGTGGATGGACGGGGTAAGGAGGAGGCATGTGGCAGAGAGGGATAGCTGTATAGGAGTCAGAAAAGGTGTGCTACTTGTGGGAGCCTGCAGGGACAAGGTGGGGACAGGGTAGGCCTGCTAAGTGCAGAGTCATAGGCTGTGGTGGGGGGAGAGGCGGAAAAGTGGAGAAGCAGAGAAGGGTAAAAGACTAGTGGGTGTGTTGGTGAAAGAGAAGACATGTGTAGTACTGGGGTGGGAGCAGTGGAAGTAAAAGGCAGGTGTAGGACAGGAACTAGTGGAGGGTTACAGGAAAGAATAATGTATTTTAGGGTGAGTTCCCACTTGCACATTTCAGGACAGCTGGTGTTGGTAGGGAGGATCCAGAGTGCTCCTTTGTGGCCAGGCAGTGAGTGTATGAGAGGTGATGGGTGACTGGGAGATCTGTTCCCATACAAGGTTTAAAGGGTAATTTTGGTCTGTGAAGATCTCAGTGAGACACTTGGTATATTTGGTGAGAGGCTGCTCATCACAACAGGTTCAATGACGACAGGTGGCTTGGCTGTACGGAAGGGAATTCTTGGTATGGACTGGGTGGCAGCTATCAAAGTGGTGGTACTGTTTGTTGTTGGTAGATTTCCTATGGACAGAGGTATTGCTGTACATGTCATACAGAGGAAGCAGTGAGTCACAGACAGGCACAATGAAAAGACTGATCAACCAACATCTGAAACTTTCAGCCAAAAGCCTTCTTCAGAGATATATTTCAAATTCATGTTCACACAAGCACAACACACACACACACACACACACACACACACACACACACACACATATCACCACAAAACACACACACACACACACACACACACACACACACACACACACACACATATGACCACTGTCACTGGCCATTGTGACTGGACTGCAGCTGTATCTGGTGGGAGCAGCAATATGGGGTGGCAGGTGGGGGTTAGATCACAAACACACATTATTACTTAATTTTACTATCTGTTAAAATTTGTACATCACTCTGTAGTTGTATACAAGTTTGTCCATACCCAGGGGCAAGGAGGGGGGGGGGCATGCCTCCCACCCCCCTCCCCCACCCTCTCCTCCTAACTCTCAGGGAAAGGAGAAAAATGTGTGTAGTAAAGTGTTTTTCTTCTAAGAAAATGATTTAAGACTCTGTATTGCACAGGTTTTTAAGGGGTTCAGAACTGGAACTATTTTATGGGTACTTACCTGTCGCCATCCATCTTCCAAAATATTGAAGATATTCCACACCCCCTATGTCTAGCCCCACCCCTCACTACTACAAACCATGGGCTCCCTTGGTTGTACTTATTAATGTTACTGTTATTTTCAAACTGTGATTGTTGACAAAATACTTCATAATGGAATACATTTGCTGAGGGTCTGCTGACAGCATGACTAACTGTCTAAAGAGCTGTCTGGAAGAAGTTGTAGAATCAACACCACATATTACCATATTACACACTTTTGTGTATGCGTTAACCTAGGATATGATCCCATAAGACGTTAATTAATGAATGGAAAAAGGAAAACTCAGTCAACTTTTTGACATTTTCATCTCCAAAGTATGATAGTATTGGTAATGCAAAAGTTGCAGAGTTTAGATGTTTAAGAAGTTCATGTTCTTATCAATATCAACACTCAAGAATTTTTTAGAATATTCTGTTTCATTTATTGGTTTATTATGATGCATTATTTCTAAAAGCCTTATGAGGTCTTGTGCAGTCATCTATTATATTTCATCTAAGTACATTTGCAGAAAACCTGTAAATTACTTGTGACAAAATTTTATTTGCATTTTCAGGTGTTGAAGTTTCTTCATTAAGCTTGATTACAAGATTTGCATCATCAGCATCTTGCATGTCTGATAGAAGATAATTTATTCATAACAGGAACAAGAGCAGTCCCAATATCAATACCTGTGGTACACATGTAGTGATTATTACCCATTCTGAGAATGCTGTGTCACTTTTTGTTGCCATTGTTGTTTAATGTGACACTGCATCCTTGAGTCTGGCTCCAGCTGCCAGAGACTGTGGTTATGTAAGTGTGAGTTGCATTTGCATGAGTGTTTGCATGTGTGTATGTTGTCTAATTTTGACAAAGGCCTTGTTGGGCGAAAGCTAATTGTATGACAGTCTTTTGTTGTGTCTTTCTGTGACTCAGCATCTCTGCTATATAGTGAGTCACAATTATCCAGTTCATTATATTGTTGCATTCCATCCTAGATTTTTGATTATTTGATTCTGCATCCATTTAGTTAGATAGGATGAAAGTCAGTTGTCAGCAAGATCTCTGGTAGCATAATAATGCTTCTCTAGGAGACCACTGTGAACTGCACAATCAAATGCTTTAGGATAGTAACAGAAAATAACAGTTGGCAATAATTTCTCATGCAAATTTTATATAACCTTATTCATGATTTGAAAACAGGTATGTTCCTCATTTTGAAATCCAGATTGAGATTGCTATGAGCTGTGTTGTGTGCTATCAACTCCATGATGGTTTTTGCTTTTATGGGAACTAATTACATTCTTAATTTTGTTGGCAAAGCACAGAGTAATTGTGATTTGTCTGTACGCATATGACACTGGCACTGCTTCTTGCATGTATTCTTTCTTTTTATCCCCAAATTTCTGAGCTACTTCCAGCAATGATTATTAAATAAATTGGCCATCTGACTAGTATTATTTATTATCTGGATGTTTTCTTTAATAACAAAGTCCTCACATCCCTTAACAAATTTCCTAGTTTCTTTTTACCTATTGCATGTACAGATTTAATTTTATTACCTGAATTAATAAAACCAGGCAGATATTTTAATCATGTTTCTTAATTTATTATTTATCGTATGATGTGTACATTGATTTACATTTATATACAATATTTTCAGGACTAAAATGTACAATCACAAGTTCGTACAATTTTACAGCTCTATGTCTAGTTCTTCAATCCACTTGACTGCTTCATCCGATGTACGATGAATGTCCATTAAAGTTCCTCTGAAAGTACGATGAGGGCAGTCAGCAACAATGTGATGAATCGTCTGTGAGGGGGCACCACAGTCACAATTTGCAGAGCCAACCCATCCCCATTTGTGCAGTAGATAGCCACATCTGCCTTGTCCAGTTCGAATGCGGTTAATGATCCTCCACTGACGCCTTGGAAGATCAAATCCTTGCGTCTGCTTGGAAGGGTCCTCGACTAGATGTTTATTGGCTACTGAAGACTGATCCCACTGGAGTTTCCATGAACTGTTAATGTTGAGAGCAGATCCTTCAAGGTCGAGTGCTGTGCGCCATGGTGGTTTCCTCGATTTCAAGCGTTGGTGTGTTCCTTGTACAATATCTTGATGGATGGGGAGCTGGGGGTTCTGCTGAATGTTTTTCCACGTCTTTAGGAGATCTTCTGATCTTCTTAGGGCTGGAGGTGGGATATTGCTTAGAACCGGCAGCCACAGCGTGTTTGTGCTCCGAATACATCCTGTGATTAATCGCATTGCCTGATTGAGTTGCACGTCTATCTTCTTAGTGTGAACACTGTTGATCCAGGTTGGGCAGCAATATTCAGCAACAGAATATGACAGAGCTAATGCTGTAGATCTCAGGACGTTAGTATTGGCTCCCCATGATGTACCAACAAGCTTCTGAAGAATATTATTTCTAGTTTTAACTTTAGCAGCCACATTTGATAAATGCTGCTTGAAAGACAGAGTTCTATCTAGTGTTAATCCCAGGTACTTTGGTGTACTACAGTATGGCAACACTTGGTCTCTGAATACAACTTCTGGTTTGTAATTTGACTGTCTGTTACATAGGTGGAATGCAGATATAACTGTTTTCTGAGGATTTAGGTGGAGGCACCATTTCTTGAAATATTTGTCTAAGGCTACCAGATCAGTGGATAGAATAGTTTCAGCATCAGCAAAGTTGGAGCACTGAGTCACCAGACAAATATCATCAGCATATATGAATTTCCTTGAAGATGTTTCTGGTAAGTCGTGTGTATACAAATTGAAAAGGAGGGGAGCCAGAACAGACCCTTGAGGTAAGCCGTCATTTAGTTTAAACATTCTGCTCCTATCATTATCTGAGTAGATCTGAAAGTACCTATTGCTTAGCATATTGTTGAGTAAGGCCGTGAGTTTACGACATGGGATAACACTCACAAATTTTAAAAGGAGTCCTTCTTGCCAGACAGTGTCATAGGCAGCAGATAGATCCAAAAAGGCAGCCACACTTACTGATTTCTTCTCATACCCATTTTCAATGTGCGTAGTGAGAGATAGTACCTGATCGTTACAACTTCTCCCAGGTCTAAATCCTGCTTGCTCGATAGGAATATGATGGTTGATTGTTTCACAGATTCTGTTGTAGATCAGACGCTCAAGGAGTTTATAAGTGATACTTAAGAGTGCTATTGGACGATAGTTTTCCACTTTTGTGGGATCTTTATTTGGTTTCAGTATGGCTAATATTTTTGATTTCTTCATCAGATGTGGGATGTTTCCAGTTTGCAGGATGTTTGAAAGGAAGTTGGTCAACCATTTTACTGTAGCTGGTCCACAGTGAGCCAGGAATTCTGGGTATATTCCATCATATCCAGCTGCTTTCCCAAGTTTCATACTTTTGATTGCAGCTTTAGTTTCCTCTTCTTGAAATGGAGTAGAGAATTCGGAAGACTGTGGGGCTGCTCTTTTCTTGGTGTTCAACTGTATTTTGATATCCCTTTTGGCTTGCTTGTCCTTTATATTCTTTGTAACTGACACAAGGTGTTTAGCATAGTCATTCAAATTGATGGCATTTTTTGATCTTTTTGTTGTAGGGTTTGAAGAGTCTAATTTCCTGATGATAGACCAGGCTTTTCTGCTAGAATGGGTGTAATCTAGGGACCCCACAGTTTCATGCCAGATCTTTCTTCGATTATCATCCAGGGACTGGAGGAGGCTTGTTGCGTTGTCAGAGTTAGGATGGTCTTCATATTCTTTTAGTAACTCCTCACTCTCGGAACTCCAACCAGGGATATACTCTTTACGGTACCCTCTAGGAGTACATCATCTGGCTGCACCTTTGATAACCCCAACAAATCTGCTGTAGTTGTTGTACGTTGGTTTGATCCATCTGATATTGGAATCTGTTTGCTTTGCAAATTCAGTCCAGTTGGCTTTCTTGAAGTTCCACCTCGGTTTAGGATGTGATCGTACAACAGGTATAGACATCCCCACCTCCAATATAACAGGTCTGTGTTGACTATGTGGGAATTCCTTGAGCACAGTTCGTCGTACTTGATTTAGGGAATTATGAGACTGAGTTGTGAAGCACAGATCTGGGGTATAGCCTTGGGACCAGCGAGCTGAGTGGAAGGTAGGCAGATCTTTAGCATCGTAAATTAAATTCAGGTTTTCAGTTTCCATCCAGTCCTCAAGCGCTTCACCGTTGAGGTCATTCTCCATATATCCCCACAGGTGATGATGACTGTTGAAATCACCGAGGTATATAGTTGGATGTTGCAGAGACGGTAGAACGGGATTAGGCCAATTAGTCCCTGGGGGTTTGTACACGTTAACTATCGTTAGGTTTTCAATTTTAACAGCAGTTGTAAAAATGTCATTTTCAGAATTTTCTGACAGCAGCTAGTAGTTTGTTATGTGATTCTTGACGTAAGTTGCAAGGCCATAATTTTGATGGTGATTAGAGGCTATCAGTTTAAAGCCCGGTATTTTCCCCCTACTCTGTAGCTGTGGTTCGTCAGCTGTGTGCGTTTCTTGAAGTGCGATGATATCAACTGCATATTTCTGTGTGAGCCTGGAAAGATACTCACATTTTGCTCGACTTATCCCTTCGATATTCAGTTGACAGATGCGCAGAGATGGTCCAATTCTACGAGCTTGTGGGTCCTGAATAGGACCGCACGTGTCCTTCGTCATTCTTTGACCGAGAGGTCTTTTCAGACAGTTCGGTCTCATCTTATCGTTGTTGCTTTCTTAGCACCACCCAGGGGTCACGTGTAGGGTATTTAAAGGTTATACCTACGGACGTGAAGCAACGCATGCTACAATGCATGATTTTTTTCTTTCTCTTTCTTTAATTATTCCTCAGTTGGTACCTTGCACTGTGATATCCTGTTTCTGTGTATAGTTCTCAAGCTAAAAATTCCATTACTTATGAAATTTGATTAGATTAGTTTAGATTAATTATTCATTCCATAGACCCATAAAAGAGGGAATCCTCCTGGGTGTGGAACATGCCAGATAAACACATTACATAAATATAATTAGAAAAACTTGAGTTTCATTAATTTTAATGATCCTCAGTCAATAAACAGTAAAATTATGTACATGAATTAAATTTAAATTTCTAATATTTACAGGTTTAATACTTACATCTGCTTTCATTAAATCCATCATTCAGACATTTGCTAGTTTCTTGGCTATTACAACCAAGTATAGTCAATAATTAAAGTAAATTATTCATTTCAGTGATCCTCAGTTATGTACAAGATTTAAAATTAAACTTCCACTATTTACAGACTTAAGACTTACATCTGCTTTCCATACATCCATCATTCGCGCACTAGGTAATTACTTGGCTGTTACAACCAAGTATTGTCAAAAATTGAAGTATAATAAATTTTCATTAAACTGGTCTACTGCACTTGTTGAGAAACTCATGGATGGAATAGAAGGAGTTGGCCACTAAAAATTCTTTTAAATTATGTTTAAATTGTGCCTTGTCTGAAACTAAACTCTTAATTGTTGCTGGTAACTTATTGAAAATATGCATTGCTGAATACTGGACTCCTTTCTGGGCAAGAGTAAGTGATTTTAAATCTTTATGTCTATTGTTCTTATTCCTAGTATTGATACTGTGTACTAAGCAGTTAGTTGGAAAAAGAGATGTATTATTTACAACAAACTTCATTAAGGAATAAATATATTGAGAAGGTGTGGTTAATATGCCCAATTCTTTGAGTAGGTTTCGACATGATGTTCTTGGATTTGCACTACTCACACAAGAGCCAAGCCCGAGTAGTAATTCTCAAAATATAATTTGTGGTTCACTCTTTTTGGAATGTCTCTGCACAGCCTAACCACCACATTGCAACTTGCTCCAAAATCTGGCTCATCTTTAAGTCTCAGTCTCTATCCCAGTGTATATTTCAAATTTATAAGCAAAGCCAGGTACACCACAGAGTACAAACAACTTATACCCCTCTTTATGGGGTTTATGAGGTACATACTGTGTGCACTACCACTCAAATGTAGTGTTGCTCTTATTTTCTCAAATTTGTTCAGAAATATTGCTTTCTGCACCCTTTCTGTACCAACCAAATTATTCCAATAAAGTCTGATGTTGAAATACTTGCAAACAGATGAAAAAGTAAGTATCCAAATGAACCTGTGCAAATTATATTCAGTGAGATCAAAAGATTTATTTGGATTTTTGGAAATACTATGCTCAGTAGACTCAAATAGTATTTTCTGTGCAAGTTCTTTCCCAAGAACATACTTGAAGAATTGAAATGGTGTTTCCAACTCCTGTAAAAATACTGGGCTTTTGGTAGTGTCAGAATATATTTTTTGTTGTTTTGGAATGGTCACATGTTTCTTTTCCAAGCGTTTCTTTTCTTGGCTGTACATCACTTACCTGTAGTAGATTGCTTGTGATTTAAGTTATTTTCAGAGAGCTGAGATTCATTTGTACTGCTGCTCTGTGATGCTTGCAAAATCTGTCCTTCTGAAGTGGCCTTCTCACTGGCTATTTCAGTACAAGCTTCTCCCACATCTTGTAGTTCAGGTGGTAAGCTGTCAATGAGCAGATCAACAGTAGCATTGTCATGAAGCAAATTATGAAGGTATTCTTGCTGTGTAGGTAAAACATCTGTAAAAGCATCCAAAAAGAGAAACAAAGTTCTGATTCATTGCCATGTATATATACATCTAGGAAGATTCCAATTGTTTTTATTACTATCACTATCACTGTTTTTGTCCATCTCATCTTCACTTTCACTAGGAATACTGGCACAATGGTTGTAACCTTTTTTTTTTATTCTGTATGATCTGTGTGAAATGAAAAAAAGAATGTATAATATGTATGCAATTTGGCACTTTCTTATTCATCATGTAAACACACAATGCTTATGAATGATAGTTAAAAGTATTAGACTTCAAAATAAAAAAAATAAAAAAAATGTTTCACGAAAAATTAGATGACTTCTTATAAATGAAAACAGTTCTAGATTAGACAGATAGGCATTATTTCTAGTATCTCATTAAAGTTTTCACAATTCTGAAACCTCATAAATAGCCTGGTTGTGCCATAATGTAAGATGCTATTACACATGGTGATTCATTTTTGAATCATACAATTGAAGTCTCACAGTTTTTGTAATTTACTTGTAACATATTCGTTATTGTTTGTGGATAAAAATGTATATATAATAGTCCTTACCTTCAGTTAAAACAATGATTATTGATGACTCAAACACTCTGCATTCAACACTATGATCGTATACTGTCAACACTCAAGATAACACTGCACAGAAGACAGACACTGTGAGGATTGCCAATAATGAAAGCAACAACTGAAACTGGTGTGATTCAACAATGTATCATTGTCATCAGAAAATAGTAAATGGTGCAGAACGGTTCCATCTGCAATCGCCAACCCCATTCTCTTACATTTATGAGACCGATTCCTGAGACTAATATCTACAGGTTGAATCTGTGATGATGTTACAAACTTTAAGGGTGATAGAGAAGGTTAAATGTATTAATTTAAGGTAAAGGACCTGGTCTGGAAACAGCTGACTTAAAAGTTATAAGTGAAAAGCATTCTGATACCTCTGACAGTGAAGTATGTGTATGGGTACTGTTGCTGCTAAGACTGTATGATAGCAACTTTCAGAAGCGGTAGTATGGACCAAATCAAGAAAAAAAAAGTCTAATAAACATGGGCTCTATAATGCTATGAGCACTTGTTCATCTTTGATCTTCAATTTTCCTTGGAATTGTATCATTTGCCTTTTCTAAACCTATAAAAACAATTCCAGTGCTTTTTATTGTTCCATATATTTTTCCAAAATATGTCATAATGTGAAAATATGGTCTATATGTCATCTACCAGCTGTGAAAAACCACATTGTTCTCCTTGGATCCTAAAATAAGTTTCCACTATGTTTTTGTTATATTCTTTAAAATTCTTATTAATGAGTTTCTAAGACACATTCCTTGATAGTTCAAACAAATTTTGAGGTCTCCTTCTGAAACATGCAAGTAATATAACCTAGCTTCATTTCCTTAGGTGTTATGTTTGCATGTAATATTTTGTTGAATAACTGCGTCATTAATTTCACAACTTTGTTACCACCACGTTTCAAAAACACCAGATTAATAACACCTGGTCCAAGTGATTCACCATTCTTATGTGTTCTTAATACTCTTTTGTGTTTTAATATTCCTCCCATTCTTTTTGTTATCAACTGTAGATTGGTTTTGCGTTCCGTCACTTGTCAAGTTCCTTTTACTACTGACCATACTTCTTTTGCTCTCCAAAATCCCAGGTTACTATTGACATTTGCATATGTTCTTTCCCATGCTTCATTCTTTGCTAGCCTTATATTTTTCAACTTCATTCTTTTTTTTTTTTTCCTTATATATTGTCCTTGTTTCTTCCGATTAATCATTCAGCCTCTGAATGAATGAATTCCTTTTTTCTTACATTACTATCTCTATCTCTTCTGACCATTACTCTGCTTTCTGCTTATGGTGTACTAATACTAATAATACTAAGCAACTACTTGCTCAAATTAACATTTCATCCTCCATGATTCTTCTACCAAATAGTAGCATTTCTACCAAGGATCTGCTGCAGCCTCACTTTTAGGGTATCTGGCTCCATATTAAGCATATTTTTGCCAATTAATTTTTTGTATATTTTCATTCCAATGTACTATGCAATCTGTGCATACAATTTTAATTAGTGTGTGGGAAGCATACAATTGTCTTGGCTTCTCATGTTGCCTATACGTGGCTAAAATGATTCTCCTGAAACAATTTTTATCTGCAGTGTAAGAACATTAAAATTTTGTAAATGTATAGGAAGAGAACAGTCAGGATTTGTAATTTCTGAAGTAATGGCTGACAAGATTTTTTTTATCTGTGCCATACATATGTATCTGACAACTTTCTTCAGCAGTCTCTGTGTTCGAGATATGCTGTTAAGACTTTCCCAGAAAACTATACTATACCTAGTGACAGGTTCCAACTATGACACGCTATTTTTGTGTGCCACATTAATAGCATTTGCTAGTTCTTACATTGCAAATACAAAACTCTTAAATTTATATTAAGTAATATTCATATTCCGGCTTAACTTCTTGTTCCCATTTAGTCCAAGGAATCTGATTGTTTCAACAAATTGGTTGTTATGCTGTATTTTAAGTTCCACACATTTGGGATGTTTGGTTTTCAAGATACAATATAGGATTTTACAATGTCCTTTTGTTGTCTACATTTCTGATGTACCACAGTGAGTTTATCAAACAAAATTCTTTTGTGTGCAATATTTCATTGGTGTGGAACTCTAAAGCAGCCTGTTTGAGTGAGGTATTTAGCCTAAAAAGGCTTATACTTATGGCACCTATAGTCACAAGTGTTTTACCACTAGTGATGGGACCTCTCTTATATTTTCAGTTCTCCCTCGTACCTCCACCTTGCAGTTGCCAGTGTACATAATTAGTACCTACTAAATGCTTCAGCTATACAGCTTATGAACAATGGCAGAGCATAGCTTTTTTATCCTTTAATTCTTTTGAATTTACAAGACAGATCGTAGCAACGGAAACTTGGGACGAGCCAACTGCTGTCACATTAACAATGTCAGCGATAGACATATGTTATGTAGAAATCGGTTCTTTATTATGCTACTTCTGGGAAATGGCATGGGCTAGAAATAACACTGTGACAAATGCGTGGGTTTACAGCAGCGAGCCGAGGAAAGGGCTCCTGCTCGTAGGCGGAAGATACGAACACGAGGGGTAGAAGAACTCTCGTACCTCTCCCGGTTAGTTCTTAAACCGCATTTCTTTTTTTGTTTTCTGTTTTTTCCTGACAGCTTTTGCTCCCTCTTTCTACCTGCGTCCATGGCTAGAGCCTATCTCCCCACCCCCTGGGATGGCCCTGCTTTTTTATCTTTCCGCTTCATAATGACATAAAATACTGAAAAAATCCAAATATCAGCTGCACCGATATTGTTTAGCACGTAAGTACGCCTAAATGGTTAATTGAAGGAAGAAATCAACAAACAGCCGTCGTGTTTCGTGGGACCAATTGCATTTCCCCTTGTTGAAGATTCGATTGTGTACCTCGGTTAAATCATAATGAAAAAAATTCGAAGTTTGAGAATTCAGGGCGTTGTACAACGGCTCCTTTTTTCCTGTCCGTGCACTGAAATTCAGTGACTGAAACTGAATACTAAGGCAAGAAAATGACATTTATAGTACTTCGTGCCTCCCTTCATGCGTCATACGGTTGTTTGCACATTATGTATATAAATACATAATCTGGCTGAATAATACTTTGGTATGAGTAAAAAGCAAGTTTATTTTTTGTTGACCTCGAGAAATGTGTCCCTCAAAAAAGCCAACTCCATTCATCTTGTACAGAGGGCACTGAAAGCTACTCTCGTGTAGGACGCTTCAAACATGGCGCCATAATACTAGTTCCCGCCCCGTATACGAGTGTTCGTGTATGCAAACAGTGCTGATTGCTTGATTTGTTGTAGTATTGCTTAGTGCATAGTGTGTCGTTGTCTTCTGTTGTCCGGTGCTGATGACTCTTGCCTGTCAGTGGCATTTGTTGCGGGAGATATGGCTTTTCGTGGACGTAAATAAGGTATGTTGTTTTGATAATGCTACATGTTAGTCTTTTGACAACACTTCGACGCTGGATAAACAGAAAATGGTTTAGTGTTAAGGTAAGGAACATTTTGCACCATTCGTATTTCGATACCTGTAGATGGTGTTTACCTGACCGCCCAACAGCTAATGTGTTCACGGTCAAAATATGTGGCAATGGACAAGACATCGTAAACGACAGCAGATATATGTGTCTGTGAATTAATTGTTTGAAATATTTATAAAATATGTTTTTTTATGGCTACTATACCGTTATCCACGATGCTAGAAATTACCTAAATTTGTGGCGTGTTTCTAAAACACAGGAATAGCTTACATACTGTACTAGTAACTATTCAAATAAATTACACACGCTTCATTACCGTCACCTTGAAATTTATTGGATTATCTTGTAAGTTGTTGTGACTACGCTACAGGAATTTTGTTTGCAACAGAGACCATGCCATTGGGAAAAACTTTATGTCCTCTGACGAGCTTTAATCATGGACACAGTTGACTTTCAGTACAGCACCTAAGATGACTTTAATTGTAATCTATTATTTATCTGTGTAATCTGCAACAAATTCTCACATGTAATGTGATTCAAGGTTTTGGTATGTACTTCAACAGAGGCTCCATAAACAAAAAATTCGTATTGCCTCACAGTATAATGTGTGATTTTATTTATCATGGAAATCATAAATGTCTCTTACCAAAGAGAATGAATCCAGAATTAACACTTCCCATTCATTTCCATGAAAAGCAACACTACAAGATACTTAACAACATTTTAATCTGAGTGAAAAAAGAAGAAGAAACTGCTGCTTAGACCTAGTCGTCACTTCGCCGGTGCAAGTATGTCCGATTGGTGAGAGCATGATTCTTGAAACCTGTAGCTGTGTACTAACATTGCTTTATTCAGTGTTTTATGCTGAATAAATAATAAATATAGGGCCTAACATACATTTATTTCTAGGCTGTATCTTCTGTAATGAGGAAGAACCTGTGTGTGTTCATGATAATCGAATTCAGCCATCATTGACTTCAGACAGAAGTCTGGTTTGTATGCGGGCCACTTAAGATTGACCAGTATACTACACAGTTTCCATATCAATATGACACAATTTTGTTTTGAGTTTGCTCTAAAAACTTTCTCTCAATCTTTAATAGCACCACGACTCATTTTTCACAGCTGGTGGGTTTGGACAGTTTCAAGGAGACTTTGAAAGATACAATTTTGTCTTTCCCAAAAGACAACCCATGTAACTTGACTTGTCAATGACTGGGTTCTGAACTTTGCTTTGATGGTGAAACGACAATGTACAAAATAATTAACTGGTACACGACAAACTGCCATCAGTGATGAAGTTACATAAAAACAATAGGAAAAGGATAGATTACTTCTCACCACATGGAGGAGGGGCTGAGTTGCAGACAGGCATAATGAAAAGATGCTAAACCATTAAGCTTCCATAAAAAAAAAGGTCCTTCATTCAAAATAGAAAACACACACACACAGTGTTACTGTCTCCGGCTGATGGCAGACTGCACCTGCATCTGAATCGTCCTGCTATCTGTGAAGGGTGGTAGGATTACATAAAAGTTTTATTGGTACAGTCAAGTGTGCAAAAATATAGGGTCCTAGACAGTTATGTCACATGCAGCCCTAGGAAACAAGCAAGAAAGAAATTAAATCAGTTATTGAATTACTAAAGAATGATGTGATTTTCAGGTGTGATCAGATTCCACAAAGATAAAAAAAACCTGTTTGGAAAGGGAAAAAATGGATAATGAAGACAGTTCCAGGCTAATTCCCCCCCCCCCCCCCCCCCCCCCCGCCTCTCGTCAGGGGGTTTCAAATATTTCTGAGAAGGCTATGTATCAGGGAATACTGTAGTAACACATCTTGGGCTTAAATAACGATTTGAAGGCAGTAGGTTTATTCTTTGGTGTAAAGAAAGCAGTTGATTGATTGGGTCATGTGCTATGTTTTTGTGTACACTGTAACATTGTAGAATTGCAGAAAAGCTAGTAATGCTTCATTTTATAACCAGCAAATCAGAAACAGAAGTTTGTTCTCAAGTGTTACCAAACTTCAAACAGATTTGAATCTGCACCTGCAATAGCTTTATCAGTAATATTATTCAAAGTCTGTATTTCGAAGGAAAATTGATGGGTGTCAAGTGAAGTATCTTGTCTTGCATGCTCCAATGCCATCTCCTCAAATTATGCCATGTGGACAATTGTTTGTTAAGACCTTTGGCAAGTTCTCTGTCACTTGAACAACCCAGTTTCTTGTAAGTCTCAATCATAGCGCTAACTCTCTTCTATTTGGATGGCAGTTGTTCCGTAACTTTTCCCTGTATGTGTGTTTAGCTTTCTCCCGTATGCATCCTGCTCCACTATATATTTGGCACATGTTCTGTAACGAGTAATATATCGTGCTTGACAACCAGCCATAAATTGTAAACTGTGTTGAAATTCACAGTGGACAGGAAAAAATCATAGACAATTGTGTATTGTTTTTCTGTGTAGTGCCACCAGTGTCAGGGTGACAGGCATTTGTTGTAGAAGAGTTCTTGTAGAATGTAAATACTTTAGATTAAAGTAAAGGAGATCATTCACCGAAGCACAGAAGGGTTCAGTTGTTGATAGGCACACATATAAGAAGGAAAACAGGCTAGCTTTCAGACTTATCCTTTGGCGAGCTAGAGTGTGTGTACACACACACACACACACACACACACACACACACACACACACACGCGTGTACATAGATACTCTACAAGCCACCATACAGTGCATGGTGGAGGGTACCTGTACCAGTACTCGTCATTTCCATTCCTGTTCCACATGCAAATAGAGCGAGGGAAAAGATAACTGTCTATATGTCTAAGTATGAGGCCTAATTTCTTATATCTTATCTTCGTGGTCCTTACGTACAAATTATGTTGGCGGCAGTAGAGTTGTTCAGAAGTCAGCTTCAGATGCCGGTTTTCTAAATTTTGCCACACATGCCTGTGCTCCTACATGGTGCCGGCTAGACTGACAGTGCCAATGCTGTTTTGTGATGGGTGGGCTGGTTGTGGTGGGGTTAGTGTTAGATGTGATGGGTAAATGGAGATGAGGTGGGAGGTAAGGAGAGGGACTGGGGGTGGGTGGCCAGCAGTTCGGAGGGAGGCCAGTTTGCCATCTACGAATGCGGGACGGAGGGGTGGCAGGTATAGTTGTAATGACAGTGGGAAGCAGTGCACGCTGAAAGCTACATGGGGACATGAATTGTGAGGTGGTGACAGCATGGAGGAGGGGGAAACTATTGGGTGGAGGGTGTGGGAACAGTGGTTGCCTGAAATTGAGACCAGGATGACTATGGGTGTGGAGGATGTGTTGTAAGGATAACCCCCATCTGCATAACTCAAGAGAAGCAGGTGGTAGAGGGCAGGTTCCATATGGCTCAGGTTGTGAAGCATCCATGGAAACTGAGCATGTTGTGCTTAGCTACATTTTGTGCCACTGGGTGGTCAATTTTATTCTTGACAATAGTTTGTTGGTGGCCATATATCCTGGTGCACTGTTAGTTGATAGTCATGCTGATATAAAAGGCTGTGCAGTGTTTGCAGCAGAGTTGGTATATGACATGGCTGCTTTCACAGGTGGCTCAGCCTCTGTGGGGTAAGATAAGCCTGTGAAAGGACTGGCGTAGGAGGTTGTGGGTGGGTGGATTGGGCAGGTCTTGCACCTTGGTCTGCCACAAGGATATGATCTGTGCACCATGACGAATGGCCACTGCCATACTGTTGTCAAGAACGAAGTTGACCACTTGGTGACACAACATGTAGTTGAGTACAACATGCTCAATTTCAGTGGCTGTTTCACAACCGGAGCCATCTGCATCCTTCCCTACACCAACGTCTTCTCTGAACTATGCAGATGGGAGTTATCCTTACAATACATCCTCCGATTCTGTAATCATTGTGGCCCCAGTCTCAGGTAACCCACTCCATTGTGTCACCCGCTCCCAATTCATCTCCCCACATAACCTTCAGCACATGCCACTTTCCAATGGCCGTTTCAGCCATACCTGCCACCCCTCCCTCCTGCATTCCTAGGTGGAAAACTGGCCTCCCTCCAAACTGCTAGCCATAAACTCCATCTCTCTCCTTACCTCCCACCTTCCTCTCCCTGTACTCACCCCACAAGACACTAACCCTGCCACAGCCAGCCCATCTGCCACAAAATAGCACTGGCAATGTCAGTCAAATTGTGTGCGTGTTTGACAGTCATGTGTCTTACTCACATAGCTCATTCAAGACATTATATCCCCTGCAGTATTAATTCCTCATCATTGGTACATTTTCTCAAAATACCCTCTTTATTATCCTCTATCATTTATACAAGTTTGATCCAAAATCAAAAGTTAGCTGCCCAACAAAATAACACCATCAGAATGATTGCTTGTTGTATTAAATGAAAACTTTCAAAATGGCAACCAGTACTAAGCCACATTCCACCCTCTCAACAGCAACACATAAATGCCCCCTCACTGACAAGTACTGAAAGATTATGGATAGTAAAACTCTCTCAGTCCATCAATATATTGATGGTTCAAAAAAGATCTGACTGTGCTCTAGATGACCACCATCAATAACAGCTAGGATCAGCGTGGAAGATGAGTTCAATCTTACTGATACATGGTCTCAAGAATGGAGTGGACAACAAAATAATAATATGCTGTGTATCATGCAAAAACCACAGGGATTTGACTTTCCATGCAAAACGTGGTGCTTAACAGAATTAGAATCCATCTTGGCAAATGTGCATATTTTTTACCCAAATGAGATAAGCAACCATCCCCACTTTGTGATTACCACAGACCATCAGACACATTACAGATGAATGCCCCACAAGATCACACAATGGTAGACCAGGAGACTTCCTGCTGGTGACTGCTATGTATTCTTTGGCAGTTCAGTGTCCCATCCTCCATTGTTCAATCCCCTGTTGCTCCAAATTTTTCTGCTCTCAGTTATCGCTTCATTCAACCCGGCCAATAACTTTTTAATGTGAAAAATTCCAAATGTCAGTGTGGCGTGGAGTTCATATCGAACTTGACATCTTCCTGTAACTTGCTGGAAGGAGGCAATGACATACCAACTCAAATAGCTCAGTGCCTTGCAAACCAGTACTACATTAAAATCAATCATTGTCCTGATGATAATTGTACCTTACTTTTAACAGAGAGACTGCAGCATGTACTCAGTGAAATCTTCACAGAAAATTGGTTTGGGCTGAGATAACACTTCCTTAACTATTGAACATCAATGTATGAACTATTCTGTAGGTTCCATTTCTAATAATGTTCCTACAGACCTAAAAAAAAAGTCATATAAACCCCAGACTTTAAAATAACTTAAGGAGTAAAGGTAACAACTTACTGAAAATTTGAGGCACTGAGTCAGTAAGCATATTACGAGACTGAAGACGTAGGCTCTTCAAAGCTGTAGAGCATATGTGAGTGTCTTTTATTGAATACAGTGCACATAAACAGTTTACTTAAATAAAAGTCCAGTGCACAGTACAAAGTCCAGACATAGTCATCAGTGACCAGCAACTGAGAATCCAGTCCACACAGAAACCCAAAGCAAGTCCTTTGACCTAGCAATAGTTGTTGGAGTAGTGGCCATATCATAGTTGTTGAACATCAGTAATGCAAACACACAAATCTGCTGGAGATCACTACAAGTATGCAGAATAGGGCATCTTCCAGTGGTGTGATCCGGCAAACCGTGTCTCTGAAATTGCTGTGGGGGGTCACTGATGGATATAGCAGAATCCATATACAGTATTCCAGAATTGTCACATGTGTTTTGATTTTGAACATAATGAAATAGGAAAAGTTTCTTTTTTAGCATTACCTGTGCAAATTTAACAACAAAAAGTCAGAAAAAACCTCTACCCCCCCCCCCCCACACACACACTCAGCTCCTCACACATACACAACATAGCTGTATGTTTACAATTTTATGACTATAGTCTTGTTACCAAGTGTGAAATTTTAAATCATTTGTGAGTATTTATTAGACATATTGTTTTGATACAGGTTACCCAGTGATGGCAGAGCTGATGCAGGGTCTGAGAGCAGGTGACTCAAGTGGAGCTCATCAGCTGGATCATTACCGAGCACAACTTCGTAGAAATGCTGCATTGGAAGAAGTGCGTGGTCCAGTTGTAAGTTAACATCTATTTCCTACCTCTTTTTTTTATGTCTTGCTGTTATTTGTAATTAATGTTAACTGAATTTTTTCCTCACTATGATAATATTGTTGCATCTCTAATGTTCCATTACGATCCAGCATAATTTGTGTCTTAAATCTCAATACCATTTTACATGAAACTTATCTTTCCAACCCCATGTCTCTTCATGAATGAACCTATATAAAATGATATGAACTGTGGTGTTTATTGCATAGGTTTAATTTAAGTGTTTGTTACCACCAATAATTTTTTTCAATGGCAATTCCATTTTTCACCCTGGCTGGTATAAAATAATTGTTATTGTACGCTACGTTCAACTGATTTTGGCTGTCAGCCATTTGGATGCCATCCCTTCCCTCTTGTTCCCTGTGTTTTAATCTGCAGCCACTTAAGTTTTCACATACAATTTGGAATGGAGTGCCATTTGCAAGAGCAGGTTTATCAAAAAAGACTAACACTTCACACTGAAACCACATATGGAGCTGAACTGTTGCATCAGTGGTACGTCTGCCGATGGCAGCACAAAAAGTATCCAGATAACAATGACTGAAGTTTGTTTATCAGAGAGTAACACATTGCGTACCAGCTGCTGCGCTGTGGTTATTGTTGCAGTTCCTGGCGATTTTTGTAAGATGTGTGCGAAGTGAGTGCATCTTCCTTATGTGCACGTTGCTGCACTTACCAATGTCTGATGCTGATGAAACGTGGCAGACATTTTTGTATGATGTTCTAATATTCTTGAAAGGGTAATATCTTTGGAACCACATGCCATTGTGTAACGGTACTTCACAAAACTGGCAGTAGTACCTTATTTCACTTCTTTTACAATGCGCTGCACAGACTCTGCAACATTGGGCTGGTTATTTCTTGTTTTCATTTACCACAGTAGCCGAATAGTATATTCTTTTGTGTTCCCTGACAATCAACCAGGTGGATCTTTAGCAGTGCTCTTTTGGTAGGTTGGAGGGCTTCAGTTTCCTCCACAGTTGCTGCGCCAACTTGTCGATCACTTGCTCAGGCTCCTGCAACTTCTTTTAGGAACAATAACGTATCTGTTTGTAAATAAAATTTGGGTTTCTGTACACTTTGTATGCACTAAACAAAGCACAATTTATTAGAAACAATTTCTTTTTACCATTTATTGGTTTTCCACATTATCTCACGATACGAAAGACATTAATCAGCTCTGTACATGCCTTTCATAAATTTGCTGTACATCACAATACATTTTGGTTTCTGTATGATTTCCCAGTGTTGTGTTCTTTTTCCCTGTCGTAAGCATGGATGCATCGTGGATTGTTGTTATCATTCTCAACTCCCTTTTATCTTTTCATACCTGCAGTGAAATGTCACCTTGTCTTTGAAATGTAGTGTCACTGTTCTTTAGAAATTTGGCTTCTGTTTGTAGACCCTGAGTGATACCTCTGCTGATTCCTATCATATCACAAACTCTTTGTTTTCCTTTCTTGAAGTATTTTGGCAATAGCTGTGCTGTTATAATAATTGTCTTGATAAGCATGCTGCCACATGCCAAGGTGAGATGAAAGTGCAGGGATAATAGTGTCTCAAAGCTTTTTCCTTCCCCAGTGTATATTTCAAGGTTGGAGATATATCCACTTACACTTTCGCAAGCAACAGAAACAAACAAACTGTTGTGACTGGCCGATCTTTCAAAGTGCCGCTGTGCAGTTATGCGTGTCCTCTACATGCGGCGCTGTCTGCCAGCCATGCAGCAACAGCGCCACCTAAGCGGCCAGCCAGACAGCGGCCGCTAGACTCGGACTCAGTTATGATTTGACTGTTAAAGTGTACACACGTCTTACTCTGTTTACTTGATCTGTATGTATTGCGTCTTCCTTGAAATATATTTGTTCAACTTGAAGTTATAACAATCGGCAACGAGGATGGGATTTTTCTTTTCCATTGTTGACCCACATGTTTCCATGGCTACTTTAGAGCAACTAATGCAAGGTCTCATAGAACAGCAAACGCTTCTCACAAATGTGATTCGTGATTTCATCACGGCATCATATGCGGGGCGTCTCTTGTCGTTGTCTCTACCTCCTTTTGCTCCTTACGACGAGACGGCGGAAGACTGGTCTGATTACGAAAAAGTCTTTGACAGCACTTCTTGGCATTTCATGTCACGGACGAACAAACATGTAAGTCTCTGTTCCTTTCATGGATTTCACCTCAAATGTAGCGGTTGTTGTCGCAATTGGCTCCTTTGAAAGATCCTGCGTCTTTGTCCTTTGCTGAAATGTGCTCACTTCTGTCCGTCTATTTTCAAAAGCAAACGCTTGTGGTAGCTTCTCGTGTTGCTTTTTATCGTTGTCAAAAACAACCGAATCAATCCTATCGCGCTTGGGCTTCTGAACTCGCCGATTCCATGGTATGGGATGCTATTATCCAATCGGCGCCCGACAAAGAAGTTAGGCAACATGCCCTTCAGTTGCCAAATCCGACTCTAGATGAAGTCCTATCCATCGCTCAGTCTTTTGAAATTTCTCTCGCCGCTGGAGTGCAAATAGAGTCATGGGGCGATGTCGGGGAAATACAAGCTCTGTGCGATGTTGACGAAGTGTGTGGTGTGTCCCCGCCGGCCGAAGTGGCCGCAGTATGCTCCGAAGCGCAGCCTCGGCCTAACCGTAAACAAACCTCTAAGAAACTGCAGCAAAACCCATGGCAACTTCTTTCTTGTCCCCGGTGTGTTACAAAACATTCACGAGAAGATTGTCCACAATGTTGGGCCATGTGTGTCAAATGCAAAAGAAGGGTCATGTGTCATCCGTCTGCAAATCTGACCGCATACATGATATTCATGAACATGACGCTGATTCTGATTCTGTGTTGTCTGTCAATTGTACTTCTTCCCTTTCAGGGAAGTTATTCCTCACTGTCCAAATACTTGGTCAAGATGTTCGCATGCAGGTGGATACTGGTTCTGCTGCCACTTCATCAGTTCTCAGACATATCTTCAGTTGGGTTCTCCAACCCTGTCACCTGTCACTAGGCAATTACGGACTTACAATAAACAGAAGATTTCTCTCTTGGGACAATTTGATGCTGAGGTATCTTAGAAATCTGTCGTTCGCACTGTTCCCATATTTGTGGTCGACCATAGTAACTCAGATAATCTTTTTGGTTTCAATGCCTTTCGCGTTTTTGGGTTCTCCATAGGTGATTCTGTCAGTATCGTCTCTGATGCTATTCCTTATGCTCAATTGGATTCCTTGTCGACGACATTTTCGTCCCTTTTTTCTCCTGGGTTAGGCCGTGCAAACGACTTTGAAGCTCACATCACGCTCAAACCCACTGCTCGGCCTAAGTTTTTTCGGGCTCGGCCGATTCCTGTGGCCCTTGGTGATCAGGTCAAATGGGATCTGGATCATCTCACTGCTTCAGGGGTCTTGCTTCCTGTCACTTCCAGTGAGTGGTCCTCTCCTGTCGTTGTCAGTGATAAGCCAAACCGTAATATTCGTCTCTGTGACGATTTCAAAGCCACTGTAAGTGCTCAATGCCTTATCGACACTTACCCTATGCCTCGACCTTAAGAATTGTTCACTAAACTTGCTGGAGGCCAGTATTTTTCTAAACTTGACCTGTCAGAAGCTTATCATCATCTTCCTCTCGACGCTGCTTCCCGGCAGTTTCTGGTCCTTAACATGCCTTTCGGCCTCTATCAATACCGATTGCCATTCTGGATTGCCAGCACCCCTGCTCTCTTTCAGCGATTCTTGGAACAATTATTGCTCACTGTCCCTGGGTGTATAAATTACATGGACACCATTGTTGTCACTGGCTCCACCACTGACGAACATCTTCATGTCTTACAGACTGCCGGTCTTGAGTGTAATCTTCAGAAATCAAAATTTTTTCAGGCATCTATCATGAACTTGGGGTTTCAACTCTCTTGGGATGGTATCCCTCCAAGTTTTTACCGTCTCTTGCTTCGGTGTCTCAGCCGTTGCATTGCCTGTTGCATAAAAACGTGCCTTTCCACAGGTCCACGTCATGCGATGCGGCTTTCCAGAAATTGAAGACTATGCTGAAACAGGCCCCGTGCCTGGCTACTTATCGACCTGGCCAACATATTGTTCTTGCCACGGACACCTCTCAATTGGGGGTTGGTGCAGTCCTTGCGCACCATTTTTCTGATGGTTCTGAACAACCCGTTTCTTATGCCTCCAAAACGCTCCCGGATGCCCAATTCTCAAATTGATAAAGAAGCTTTGGCCATTATTTATGCTCTTCATAAGTTTGGTGTTTTTCTCTATGGATCCAAATTTCATCTTCTTACGGATCACAAACCACTTGTTTCCTTGTTTCATCCATCAATGTCACTTCCCAACAAGGCTGCACACCGCCTCCAACGTTGGGCTCTTTACTTGTCTCATTACAATTATGTGATTCATTTCTGGCCGATGGCTCAACATACTAATGCTGATGCACTGTCTCACCTTCCCATGGGTTCTGATCTGGCATTTGATAGGGATGAACTTTTGTGTTTCCACCTGGATGTTGCCGAGCAGCGGGTTGTGGATGGGTTCCCCATCTCCGGGGACCGTCTAGCGGCTGCTACGGGTTCTGACCCTACCCTCTCCCGGGTTTTACGCTGTATTCAGAAGGGTTGGCCAGATCATCTGTCCGCTGAGACTTCTGATCCATTGTGAACTACTATGCTTTGCGTTACCGCCTCACGGCTAGGTATGGTGTTATCCTCCTTTCCACCGAAAATGCGTCGCCACCTGTTGTGGTACCTGCGTCTTTGCGTGCTTTGGTCTTGCGCCTCCTTCACCAAGGGCACTGGCGTGTCTCTCGCACAAAATCTCTGGTGCGCCGTCATTTGTACTGGCCCGGCATTGACTCTGAAATCGCACACATGGTCGCTGCCTGCGGCCCTTGTGCGTCACAGGCCGCCACCCTGAAGTCATCTTTGTCACCGCGGCCTTCGCCTGAGAAGCCCGGGATCGTATTCATGCTGACTTTGCGTGACCTTTTTTAGGTACTTATTGGCTTCTCGTTATTGACGCCTACTCTAACTTTCCTTTCATTGTCCGTTGCACATCGTCTACCACCGCGGCAACCACCAATGCTCTAGCTCGCATTTTCTATTTGGAAGGCCTTCCCTCTACTCTTGTCACTGATAATGGTCCGCAATTTGTCTCTTCCCATTTTGCGGATTTTTGTGCCCGTCACGGCGTCATGCATGTCATGGCCCCTCCATTCCATCCACAGTCAAACGGTGAGGCTGAACGACTGGTCCGCACATTTAAGGCTCAGTTGAGGAAACTCCTGACTTCTTCTTCTGCTGATGATGCGCTTCTCCAATTTATGGCTTCTTACTGTTTCACCCCCATGGGCGACCACAGCCCGGCTGAGCTTTTACATGACCGATAGCCCCGCACGCTACTTCATCTTCTGCGGCCTTCCACCTAATGGCCATGGGTGCCTTCGCTTGGCCGGTTCTCCGCCGACGACCTTGTATGGGTACGGGGATATGGCAGGCGGCCAAAATGGAGTCCTGGTCGCATCTTACGACACCATAGCCAACGCCTGTATGAAATCCAAATGGACACGGGTGTTGTAGTGCATCATTCGGACCAGCTTCGGCCTCGTGTGTCGGCAACGCCTGTTCTGGATGCTGCTACACCACTTTCAGCTCTACCTGACGCTCGGTATACTGGAATCTCTCATTACTCACAACACAGTCCTCTCACCATCATATCGGTGCCAGCACAAGAACGGACGCCACCAGGAGACGTGCCCATGCATGAACCAGATGACCATCATCTGTCGGAGCAACTCTATTCACCTCCTTCTCCTGTGGATGTGGACACATCGCCCATGTCTCCTTTTATAACAACCGGACTTGCCGCAACAAGCAGATTGGTGCACAGTGCCCCAGCAAATTCGACCCATACGTCTCCTGTCATCTCGACCCGTTATCATCGGGGACACTTCCGTCCTTACGGAAAGCCTCCTCCTCGAGACTTTATGGCCAGTCAAACAACACCTTTGGATGTTAGCAATCTACAGGCCACCTCCATCAAGACCTGTGCAAAAACTTCAAAGGGGGAAAAAGTGTTGTGACTCGCCGATCTTTCAAAGTGCCGCCACGCTGTTACACACGTCCTCTACATGTGGCGCTGTCTGCCAGCCATGCAGCAGCAGTGCCACCTAAGCGGCCTGTCAGCCAGCGGCCGCTAGACTCGGACTCAGTTATGATGTGACTGTTAAAGTGCACACACGTCTTACTCTGTTTACTTGATCTGTGACTTTCATGTATTGCGTCTTCCTTGAAATATATTTGTTCAACTTGAAGTTATAACATAAACCATATCTGAGAAGTTTTCCAGGATTATATGTCCGGAAACAAAGCCGACCTCTCCATGATATCATTCCTTCGTCAAGAGAAAGCTCCTGTTCTGGTTTGTATACAGTCAAAAATTCATCTAGGATGCACTTTAGCACAGGTTCAGTTTTGTAGAGACTGTTTTCCTGGCCGCTCTGTGAGGAACTGATACTGAAATGCCGTGATTTCCATATCTGCTCAAATCGATGTCTACTCATTAGCTTGCCAAAAATCAGTGTCTCTATTAGAGAATCTGTTGACCAGTAGTCCTGTAAATAATGTTTTTTATTTTCTCTGTCAAGATAATCGCACCCAAAAATTTTTTCAGTTCAACAGCAGTAATATTTGTAAATTTTGGAGACTTTGGAGATTCTTTATAATGGTTTTTGTTTTTTCTGGTAACTCAAGTTTGATTGTGTCGACATCTGATAGAACAATTCATCAGCTAGAACTAATTTCACAGTGCTTATAATGATATTGATCTCACTGGGAAGGGTTCTTACTCCTGGAATTCCTCTAAATATTTATAAAATAATGGTCTCGTCCTTCTTTAGCCAACTTTCACTGTCAGAACTTCGTCATCAAAAATGTTAACAAGTATCTCATTTTAGTTGATTATAACCTTCTTGTTTTCTTCTTCACTTCCACGACTGCTATCAATAACATCATGTGACTTACTTGGAACATCAGAAAAATTGTCCGCAGACAGTTCAGTAAGAATCTCGCATTCCATAAACTGTTTTTGCGCCATACCACACAAGGCAACAACTGCAGTACTGACTATTTCGTGGTACTGATTGTTGCCAGTAAAATGAAAGACGAAAATAAGTTCATAGTGATGTTCACTGCCGTAAACCCTCCAATTCATGTATAAACATTTTATTAAATTGATATAGTTGCTAGCATGAACAACAGGTCTCAGAAAACACAGACAGAATGAAAAACATAAATTTACATGATGCATCCACAACAGTTGGATGTGGAAACACTTAAATCTACATGAGCTGCACGCAATGTGTTAATAGCATGTCTACTCTAAGGTGTAGTGAAACAAACCATAAAATTATTCACTTCTTGAAATAGAACAATAGTGCTTCTGGTGGCTGAATGGTTAGATCGTCACTGAGTCTGTGTTCATTAAACAAACACTTTATCAGAGCCAAAGTCCCATAGTGAGCAAAATTGTCCAAGCCCAGCATGTAGCCATTTTAGAGTCAAAACAGGAATGAATTCATAAGTCTGCCATGATGACAGACTCCTCATCTTCTTCAGCGAGGGGGCTATGAATGCTCGGCAAGCCATAGCTGGCAGCTCCTGTAGTCACAAAGTCGGATGAGAATGGCAATGACTTCATGAAGATGACTTTCTAGTGAGAATCCTGATTGATGGAATCTGTGCAGAATTGGCACCCGATCAAGGAAAACACACTCAGAGAGAAATGGTCTGGTCGGGCCCGAATGCTGCCCTAATACCACTCAATACTAGGATACAACTGGGCATATTTCTGATCACATGTCTTGTGGAAGAGAACAGGTCCATGTGGCCCATGGCCTCTAGCAATGCTTGTGTCGCTTCCTGGTGGATGGTTGGAGCATGGCTGTCTTCTGGAAAATTTTTCCCTATGTGCTAGGCATCTGCTATGCAATGATTTGATGTTGGTAGCTGACACTGCAGCCTTTAAATCTCAATACAGCATTCCCCTCCCCCATATACACCCCCCCCCTTTCCCCCCACCCCCCAACCCCCTCCCTCTGCCCTCCCCGCACTGGGAAGTAGATTGGAAAAGATCATCTCATTATCCTTGGATTAGGCATATTCCAAGGTTTGGTGGGTAATGGGCACATCCATTGGTGATGGTTCTGATGTGGCATGTGGAGTTGTTGAATGCCCCTCCAATGAGCTGCCCACCAGCTGCGGATGAGATAGCCTGATTGTGTATGGGTGGAGACGGCAGGTGACTTCATCTTTGGAACAAAAGAAAGTTGTAGTTTCTCAGTGTCAGGACGACGACCACGATGCGGTCGTAATTGATTGACATCATTGGCAGCACAGTGTGGCATTCTGAATTGGGGGTTGGGGGGGGGGGTTGCTGTACCGAGGCTTAATGCCTCCAGTGTCATCAGTCAAGCTGTCAACATCAGATCAGTGCTACAAGGTGCCTAACACACAGGGGACAATCCCAGAAGACAGGCAGCTATGCTCCGACTGTCCATTGGGAGGCGAACCATGTCGATTTGGAGGTGATCCAAGCATCACTAGAGGCTGCGGGCCACATGGACCTGTTGTTTCTTGCAAGACATGATCAAAAATAGGCCCTGTCTAGTAATTTGGAAATTATGGTGGGAAACCAATTTTGACATCCTTTAGTAAAAACAAGGGCCCACACTGGGTCTTTAATTGAAAAATTGTGGCGGCTAGACCACCGAGTAGGGGGGTGGGGGGGAGGTGAGAACTGTGGGGTGAAGGATAGAAAGTTGGGACCAATGAGATCAAAGAAAGAGTGAGAGCCTCATCCAGAGGATTATGACGGTGAAATTTAGACATTTGGGTTTTAAAAGTGCATACAGAATGTTCTATTAGTCCTTGTGAGGCAGGGTGGAAAGGTGCTGTGTGTGTTTTGGTTGGCAGGAGAGCCAACACCGTGTTACTAGGAGGAGGCCGAAAGGCCCGCGTCTTAGGTCACGCAGGCTGGCGTGAGGTCTGGAACAGGACAAGGAAATTAGAATTTAGAAAAACGGTCATAGCTGGTGGAATACTTAACTTTAATCCATTAATGAAGAACGTCGGTCTTGACGGTACATGATTCATAATATCAATAGTAACTGATAATGGTGCCTTGCTAGGTCGTAGCAAATGACGTAGCTGAAGGCTATGCTAAACTATCGTCTCGGCAAATGAGAGCGTATCTTGTCAGTGAACCATCGCTAGCAAAGTCGGTTGTACAACTGGGGCGAGTGCTAGGAAGTCTCTCTAGACCTGCCGTGTGGCGGCGCTCGGTCTGCAATCACTGATAGTGGCGACACGCGGGTCCGACGTATACTAACGGACCGCGGCCAATTTAAAGGCTACCACCTAGCAAGTGTGGTGTCTGGCGGTGACACCACAGTGTGAACAAGGGTGATGCCAATTTTGTCACAGAAAGTGGAGAATTCTGCAGATGCACAGTAGAAACTATTGTCTGTGACAATGGTGTTGGGAAGTCCTTCAGTGGAAAAAATGCGAGACAAGGTTTGAATAGTGTAACAAGTTTATGTGGGAGATATGCGGGAAACATAGGGGAATCCAGTGCCTGCATCTATTGCAATGAACCAAGTGTGGCCTAAGAAATATCACACGGAATCCAAATGAAGCCTGGACCAAGGACCGTAAGTCTCTGGCCAAGGGGAGAAACATCATGGAAGGGCAGCCTGCTTGCACTGGCAGGTGGTGTGAGAAGATATAATTTGAATAATGGCACTGTCCATGCCACGCCAGGAGACATGGTAGAGTGTCATACAGTTAGTGAGCACCATGTCCCAGTGCCTGATGTGCCGAAGCGACAAAACGCACTGCTTGAGAGATTCACAGATGACCACCTGGGTGTGGCCGCTTTCCCCTTGGAGCAACAGCACGGCATTCAGGGCTGAGAGCTCACTTGATGGTGCCAACAGGCGTGGACGTCCAGCTACTGGACATGTTTGCAATCTGGCAGCCAACTGTGGCCTACCAGATGGACGATGGTGCTGTGGGTTGTGTCCTCCATAGTGTGATGAGCTTGGTATCCAGCGGAAGGTTGGCCATGGCTTCTTTGCAGCAATGTCCAGCTGAAAACATACTTCGGAATATTTGTCGAATACCAGGTCCTGGCCCAGGGGTAGGTAGGAAAGGAGATTAAAATTTGCATATTGTGTGGTAGAGCAATACTGAATATCATAAGTATAACTTGACAAAGACAGGCCCAGTGCTAAAGGTGGCATACTGTTTTGGTCAGAATTTTGGAGGAAGCAAAGGTTTATGGTTGGTGAATGATGTGAAATGCTTACCATACACATGATCATATAATTTTATAAGGCCAAAAATGATACTAATCCTTCTTTCTCAATCTGACTATAATTTCATTGAACAGTGGTGAGAGTTTTGGACAGAAAAGTGATTGGGCATTCCAATTGGTGAAACAGGTGTGACAGGACTACTACTAGCACGCAGTCCGATGCATCTGCTGCCAGGATAAAAGGTTTGACGGGGTCGTATGCTGTGAGGCACAAGGGGCGGAGAAGGTTTTGTCTCAAGTCTATGAAAGCTTTGCACATGCCAGAGTCCATTGCCAATGGGCCTTTTCTACAGTAGATGGTATAATGGTTCGGCAATAGTGGGCTGCATGGGCAATAAACTTTCAGTACTAATTTAATTGTCTCAATACTGATTTCAACTGGCTAGTATTTGTAGGAGCCAGATGTTTGTATATTGTCTCGATGCACTGAGGCATGGGGCCGATGCTGGAAGCACTAAAAATGTGTTAGAGATATTCAACTTGATGAACAAAGAAATAGCACTTGTCCTTGTTACAATTTAGAATGGTGTGTTGGAGGCCATGAACAGAGCGTGCACATTGTTGGCCAGGTCCCTTGTGTCTTTGCCTGTGAAAAGAATGTTGTGTAAGTAATTTGCCATTTTCGGTATATCTAAAGTGAGACGTTCCAGATATTGCTAAATCACCAGAGTGCTGGCTATACCAGTGGAAAGTCTGTTCTACTGAAACAACCCGAAGGGAATGTTGGTGGCTAAGATACGTCGGGTTTCTTCGTCCAATGGCAGCTGGAGGTATGCGTCCCTCAGGTCATATTTTGCAACCACTTTTCTGTCAGCTAGATGGACCATGATGTCCTCTACCTTAGGTATCAGGTACACACAATTAGAATAACAATAACTGACTGGGCATTTATGGCCATCTTGCAATCTCCACAAATGGTTTTTCAACAGTGACAGTGGTCATGGACCATGGGATCTTGGGGACTGGAGAGAGGCTGCCCTCATCTTGCCAGCCACTGTAATTCCCCTGAAGCTTATCCCTGAACTCAATAAGAACATTTATAGCCTTAAAAATCTGTGGCATTGCCAATGGAAGGAGGGCCACATGGGCTTCTAAGTCTCTTAACACCCGAAGAGGGTTGTGAAGATATGGAGACGATTTTATTTTATTTATTTATTTATTTTGTCCCACGGGAAGGGGGTTGGGGTTGAACTAATTTTTAGGTACGAGTTTGTACCCAGGGAGTTGATTGTGGGGCCAGAGTCTTGAATTTGTAGTCCAAGTGCATTAAGAAGGTCCATGTGTAAGAGATTGACAGTTCTTGGGGCATCCACCACCAAACTGCTCGCCATAATGTTGTACAATTGCTACCTTTTTTAATTATCCATTGATTTTTATAAGGTTATTGCAATAACTTCACTTTGAGGTACCAGAGGGTTAGAGGGGAGGGATCCCAATGCTATAATACGATACCCAGTCAAATGGTTGCGGCAGACCCCTAATCTGTCTGAAAGGAGATGGGTCCAATTTTGACAGTTAATGAGAGACTTTCTGTAGTGTGTGGGAACACTGATTGAACATGTGCTATATCTGGGTACAGTTCATCCATGTTGTCTGCGCCCATGTCTGCGGGGTTCATGCGGGCACAGCATCTTCAAATCTGATTGACACACTTTGGCCCCATGTCCGTATTTCCCACAAGAGGTGCACTTTGTTCACTTCAAGGGAATTGTTGTTGTTGATGACTGATACAACACTGACTGCAGCAAGGAAAGTATTGGAAACGGCACTGGAATGCTGTGTCTTTGCCTGAACTGCTCTAATTGGGCTGGGTCCTTAACTGAGTTTTAGAACGACTCAATGTCCAAGTTGCAAACATTTGTGAGGGGTACTGTAGGATAGCTGAGAAACAAAGATGTTGTTCAAATGTCCTGATGATGGGAAGACAAGTTTCTGTTGTGACGCGCCGATCATTCAAAGTGCGTCCGCGCAATTACGCGCGTCCTCTACATGCGGCGCTGTCTGCCAGCCGTGCAGCAGCCGCGCCACCTAAGCGGCCAGCCGGCCAGCGTCCGCTAGACTTGGACTCAGTGCAGATTTGACCGTTACTGTGTACACATGTCTTACGTGGTCTACTCGCTCTGTGATTTACATGTATTGTGCCATCTTTTGAAATGTAAGTGTTCAACTTGACGTTATAACAATTGGCGACGTGGTAGTGGATTTTCCCTCTTCATCATTGACCCACAAGCGTCCATGGCTACTTTAGAGCAACTATTGCAAGATCTCATTGAACAGCAAACGCTTCTCACGTCGGCGATTCGTGATTTTGTCGCTGCATCCAATGCGGGGCATTTCTCGTCATTGTCTATACCTCCTTTTCCTCCTCACGACGAGACGGCGGAAGACTGGTCTGATTACGAAAAACGTCTTCGACAGCACTTCTTGGCATTTCATGTCACGGACGAACAAACATGCAAGTCTCTGTTCCTTTCATTGATTTCACCTCAAACCGAATCAATCCTATCGCACTTGGGCTGCTGAACTTCACAGCCTCAGTAGAAAGTGTCAGTTTGTTACTGAAGTTCACAAAGAATCCTACGCCGATTCCACGGTACGGGATGCTATTATCCGGTCGGCGCCCGACAAAGAAGTGAGGCAACGTGCCCTTCAGTTGGCAAATCTGACTCTCGATGAAGTTCTATCCATCGCTCAGTCTTTTGAAGTTTCTCGCGCCGCTGGAATGCAAATAGAGGCGTGGGGTGACGTCAGGGAAATGCAACCTCTGTGCGCTGTTGACGAAGCATGTGGCGTGTCCCCGCTGGCCGACGTGGCTGCAGTACGCTCCCGAGTGCAACCTCAGCCTAACCGTAAACAAACCTCTAAGAAACTGCAGCAAAACCCCCGGCAACATCCTTCATGTCCGCGGTGTTTTACAAAACATTCACGGGACAATTGTCCCCAACGTCGGGCCGTGTGTCACAACTGCAAAAAGAAGGGTCATGTGTCATCCGTTTGCAAATCCGACCGCATACTGTTCTTCTTCCCTTTCGGGGAAGTTATTCCTCACGGTCCAAATACTTGGTCGAGATGTTCGCATGCAGGTGGATACTGCTTCTGCCACCACTATCATCAATTCTCAGACGTATCTTCAGTCGGGTTCTCCAACCCTATCACCTGTCACTAGGCAATTACGGACTTACAATAAACAGAAGATTTCTCTCTTGGGACAATTTGATGCTGAGGTATCTTACAAATCCGTTGTTCGCACTGTTCCCATATTTGTGGTAGACCATAGTACCGTGGAAAATCTTTTTGGTTTCGATGCCTTTCGTGTTTTTGGGTTCTCCATTGATGACTCGTCAATATCGTCTCTTATGTTATTCCTTATGCTCATTTGAATCCCTTGTCGACGACATTTTCGCTCCTTTTTTCTCCCGGGTTAGGCCGTGCAAACAATTTTGAAGCTCATATCACGCTCAAACCCACCGCTCGGGCTAAGTTTTTTCGGGCTCGGCCGATTCCTGTGGCCCTTGGTGATCAGGTCAAATGGGAGCTGGATCATCTCACTGCTTCAGGGGTCTTGCTTCCTGTCACTTCCAGTGAGTGGTCCTCTCCTGTCGTTGTCAGTGCTAAGCCAAACCGTGATATTCGTTTCTGTGACGATTTCAAAGCCACTGTAAATGCTCAATGCTTTATCGACACTTACCCTATGCCTTGACCTTAAGAATTGTTCACTAAACTTGCTGGAGGCTAGTATTTTTCTAAACTTGACCTGTCAGAAGCTTATCATCAGCTTCCTCTCGACGCTGCTTCCCTGCAGTTTCTTGTCCTTAACACGCCTTTCGGCCGTTATCAATACCATTGATTGCCATTCGGGGTTGCTAGAGCCCCTGCTCTCTTTCAGCGTTTCTTGGAACAATTATTGCTCACTGTCCCTGGGTGTATAAATTACATGGACGCCATTGTTGTCACTGGCTCCGCCACTGAAGAACATCTTCAGAATCTCCGCACACTTATTCATGTCTTACAGACTGCCAGTCTTAAGGGTAATCTTCAGAAATCAAAATTTTTTCAGGCATCTATCACGTACTTGGGGTTCCAACTCTCTCGGGATGGTATTCGTCCGCTTCAGCAAACTGTCGCCGCGATCGATGCCCTTCCTCGCCGTACATCTGTTAAGGAACTGCAGGCCTTCCTGGGGGAAAATAGCATATTATCACAGGTTTTTACCGTCTGCAGGTTCGGTGTCTCAGCCGTTGCATCGCCTGTTGCATAAAAACGTGCCTTTTCACTGGTCTGTGTCATGCGATGTGGCTTTTCAGAAATTGAAGACTACGCTGAAACAGGCCCCGTGCCTGGCTATTTATTGACCTGGCCAACATCTCGTTCTTGCCATGGACGCCTCTCAATACGGGATTGGTGCAGTCCTTGCGCACCATTTTTCTGACGGTTCTGAACAACCCATTCCTTACGCCTCCAAAATGCTCACGGATGCCCAACGAAAATATTCTCAAATTGATAAAGAAGCTTTGGCCATTATTTATGCTCTTCATAAGTTTGGTGTTTTTCTCTATGGATCCAAATTTCATCTTCTTACGGATCACAAACCACTTGTTTCCTTGTTTCATCCATCAACGTCACTTCCCAACAAGGCTGCACACCGCCTCCAACGTTGGGCTCTTTACTTGTCTCGTTACAATTATGAGATTCATTTCCGGCCGACGGCTCAACATGCAAATGCTGATGCACTGTCTCACCTTCTCATGGGTCCTGATCTGGCATTCGATAGGGATGAACTTTCGTGTTTCCACCTGGATGTTGCCGAGCAACAGGTTGTGGACGGATTCCCCATCACTGGGGACCGGCTGGCGGCTGCTACGGGTTCTGACCCTACCCTCTCCCGGGTTTTACGCTGTATTCAGAAGGGTTGGCCATATCGTCCGTCCACTAAGACTACTGATCTGTTGCAGAACTACTACGCTTTGCGTTAGCGCCTCACAGCTAGGTATGGTGTTATCCTCCTTTCCACGGAAAATGCGTCGCCGCATGTTGTGGTACCTGCATCTTTGCGTGTTTCGGTCTTGCGCCTCCTTCACCAAGGGCACGGGGGTGTCTCTCGCACAAAATCTCTGGTGCGCCGTCATGTGTACTGGCCCGGCGTCGACTCTGAAATCGCACACATGGTCGCTGCCTGCGGCCCTTGTGCGTCACAGGCCGCCGCCCCGAAAGCATCTTTGTCACCGTGGCCTTCGCCTGAGAAACCCTGGGAGCGCATTCATGCTGACTTTGCGTGACCTTTTTTAGGTACTTATTGGCTACTCGTAATTGACGCCTACTCTAACTTTCCTTTCATTGTCGCCTAGCACCGCGGCAACCACAAGTGCTCTCGCCTGCATTTTTCTTTGGAAGGCCTTCCCTCTACTCTTGTTACTGATAATGTACTGCAATTTGCCTCTTCCGACTTGGCAGATTTTTGTGCTCGTCACAGTGTCATGCATGTCGCGGCCCCTCCGTTCCATCCGAAATCAAACGGTGAGGCTGAATGACTGGTCCGCACATTTAAGGCTCATATGAGGAAACTCCTGACTTCTTCTTCTGCTGATGATGCGCTTCTCCAATTTATGGCTTCTTACAGTTTCACCCCCATGGGCAACCACAGCCCGGCTGAGCTCTTACATGGCCGACAGCCCCGCACGCTACTTCATCTTCTGTGGCCTTCCACCTCACGGCCGTGGGTGCCTTCGCTTGGACAGTTCAGCGCCGGCGACCTTGTATGGGTACGGGGATATGGCAGGCAGCCAAAATGGAGTCCTGGCCGCATCTTACGACACCGTGGCCGAAGCCTGTATGAAATCCAGATGGACACGGGTGCTGCAGTGCGTCATTCGGACCAGCTTCAGCCTTGGGAGCAGGCAACGCCTGTTTTGGATGCCCCTACACCACCTTCGGCTCTACCTGATGCTCAGGATCTTGGCATCTCTCATTACTCACAACGTCGCCCTCTCACCGTTGTCTCGGTGCCAGCACAAGAACGGACGCCACCAGGAGACATGCCCATGTATGAACCAGATGACCATCATCTGTCGGAGCAACTCTACTTGCCTCCTTCTCCTACGGACGCCGACACATTGCACATGCCTCGTGTTATATCAACCGGACTTGCCGCAACAGGCAGATTGGTGCACGGGGCCCCAGCAGATTCGACCCCTACGTCTCCTGTCATCTCGACCCGTTATCATCGGGACACTTCCGTCCGTACGGGAAGCCTCCTCCTTGAGACTTCACGGCCAGTCAAACAACGCCTATGGACGTTAGCCATCTACAGGCCACCTCCATCAAGACCAGTGCAAACATTTCAAGGGGGGGAAAAGCGTTGTGACGCGCCAATCATTCAAATTGCCGCCGCACAATTACGCGCGTCCTCTACATGTGGCGCTGTCTGCAAGCCGTGCAGCAGCCGCGCCACCTAAGCGGCCAGCCGGCCAGCGTCCGCTAGACTTTGACTCAGTGCATATTTGACTGTTACTGTGTACACATGCTTTACGTGGTCTACTCGCTCTGTGACTTACATGTATTGTGTTGTCTTTTGAAATATAAGTGTTCAACTTGACATTGTAACCGTTTCTAGAGATGGGTTTTTGAGTTTCAAGAGATCAGATCCAAGACAGTCACCTGGATTGTGCTCTAAAATCATATCTCTAACCAGGGAAGCAGCATACAATTGCTTGCACTCGGTGTTACTGCACTGAAAATGGCAGTTGCTGAGGTAAACCTTGTAGTTGAGCAATCTGTTATCTGTGCGACTATCCTTGGAGTTTTTCACCTAAAATACTTGCGGTGGGCCGCCATCACATGCACTTGAGAGTCAAAGTATTTGAGTACATTGGTCTTCAACTTATCATAAGGAAGAGCATTGGGCTCCAGTTCTGGATTTAGTTGTTGTAATAGGCGATAAATATCCAGGCCTATGTATGCCAAAAAGAAAGCATGCCGCTGCTCATAGCCTGAGATGCCGTGAGCCTGGAAATGCTGCTCCGTGCACGCAGTGTAATTTGCCCACGGTTAGTCTTCCTGTCAAGGGAGGAGATTTCCAGAAAAGATGTCGAGATGGCTGCCAGACACTAAATCAGGAGTTTGTGGTTGCGCTGAATCTGCTGGAGGAGCATTAACACCCAGGAAGAGTGATCCACTGATACCGTCATGCTATAAGCAACGTTGTAATGAGCATACTGTCAAGTGGAAGACACACACACAAGCACTGACAACACGGATCAGACCACACTCGAGCATGACAGGAACACAAAACCTTGTTGCCGACTCATATGTTCTGCCAACAGCAGCACAAAAGATATCCAGGTTGCAATGATTGAATGAGTTTACTTATCAAAGATTAATAGCACATTTACTCTGAAGTGAACTGAATCAAAATTTCTTGAAACAGAATATTAATACACTCCTTGAAATTGAAATAAGAACACCGTGAATTCATTGTCCCAGGAAGGGGAAACTTTATTGACACATTCCTGGGGTCAGATACATCACATGATCACACTGACAGAACCACAGGCACATAGACACAGGCAACAGAGCATGCACAATGTCGGCACTAGTACAATGTATATCCACCTTTCGCAGCAATGCAGGCTGCTATTCTCCCATGGAGACGATCGTAGAGATGCTGGATGTAGTCCTGTGGAACGGCTTGCCATGTCATTTCCACCTGGCGCCTCAGTTGGACCAGCGTTCGTGCTGGACGTGCAGACCGCGTGAGACGACGCTTCATCCAGTCCCAAACATGCTCAATGGGGGACAGATCCGGAGATCTTGCTGGCCAGGGTAGTTGACTTACACCTTCTAGAGCACGTTGGGTGGCACGGGATACATGCGGACGTGCATTGTCCTGTTGGAACAGCAAGTTCCCTTGCCGGTCTAGGAATGGTAGAACGATGGGTTCGATGACGGTTTGGATGTACCGTGCACTATTCAGTGTCTCCTCGACGATCACCAGTGGTGTACGGCCAGTGTAGGAGATCGCTCCCCACACCATGATGCCGGGTGTTGGCCCTGTGTGCCTCGGTCGTATGCAGTCCTGATTGTGGCGCTCACCTGCACGGCGCCAAACACACATACGACCATCATTGGCACCAAGGCAGAAGCGACTCTCATCGCTGAAGACGACACGTCTCCATTCGTCCCTCCATTCACGCCTGTCGCGACACCACTGGAGGCGGGCTGCACGATGTTGGGGCGTGAGCGGAAGACGGCCTAACGGTGTGCGGGACCGTAGCCCAGCTTCATGGAGACGGTTGCGAATGGTCCTCGCCGATACCCCAGGAGCAACAGTGTCCCTAATTTGCTGGGAAGTGGCGGTGCGGTCCCCTACGGCACTGCGTAGGATCCTACGGTCTTGGCGTGCATCCGTGCGTCGCTGCGGTCCGGTCCCAGGTCGACGGGCACGTGCACCTTCCGCCGACCACTGGCGACAACATCGATGTACTGTGGAGACCTCACGCCCCACGTGTTGAGCAATTCGGCGGTACGTCAACCCGGCCTCCCGCATGCCCACTATACGCCCTCGCTCAAAGTCCGTCAACTGCACATACGGTTCACGTCCACGCTGTCGCGGCATGCTACCAGTGTTAAAGACTGCGATGGAGCTCCGTATGCCACGGCGAACTGGCTGACACTGACGGCGGCGGTGCACAAATGCTGCGCAGCTAGCGCCATTCGACGGCCAACACCGCGGTTCCTGGTGTGTCCGCTGTGCCGTGCGTGTGATCATTGCTTGTACAGCCCTCTCGCAGTGTCCGGAGCAAGTATGGTGGGTCTGACACACCGGTGTCAATGTGTTCTTTTTTCCATTTCCAGGAGTGTACTTCTGAAGGCTGGTTGGATTGCTACTGAGTCTTAAGTTAATTAAACACACACTTTGTAAGAGTCAGAGTCTTATAGGGAGCAAAATTGTCTAAGTCCAGCATGTAGCCATTTGAAAGTTAAACATGAATGAATTTACAAGTCCGCAAGACAGCCACAATGACAGAGTCCCAATATTCTTCGGTGAGGAGGTCAAGAACACACTTTATGTCCACAGTTGGCAGCGATTGGGGTTGCAAAGTCAGATGCGAATGGCAGTGATGTCGTGGAGGCGACTCTCAAGTGAGAATCCTGATAGATGGAATCCTCGTGGAATTGGAGCCTGGCCCAGGAAAACTCAACCGGAGTGAACTGGCCTGGACTAGCCCAAGCACTAACCTAAATACCACCTGGCACTAGGATACAGCTGGGCCTATTTTCAATCATGTGTCTTGAGGAAGCGAATTGGTCCATGTGGCCTGCAGCCATTTTCAGTGCCTGAGTTGCTTCCTGGTGGACAGTCGAAGCATGGCCATGTCTCTTCTGCCTTCCGGAAAATTATTCCCGTGTGTTGGGCATCTTTGAAGCACTGATTTGATGCTGGTTGCTGACACTGCAGGTGTTAAGCTTCGGTATAACATATAGTATGTTGTAGTAAATTCAATTAGTTGATAAATAAGTCAGTCTTGGAACCCACCAGAAATCTTAAATGTTGAATGATAAATAATTACAGGAGTTTCTAACTGAACCAGCATGTCACCACTACTCCATAGCAAATGACACAGAGATATAGCTCCTCCACCTCATCATCATCATCATCATCATCTTGTTATAGCAGTGTCTAAACAGAGTTACTTCTGTTGAGGCATTGTGATTATCAGGCAGATCTTCATGTTTCTGGTGTCAGAAGCCACTTATCGTTGAACAGATCCTCAGGATAAGATACAACTGCATGAGGAGAACATGGATGAAAGCTCCTCCTTCTTGTACCTGCGATGTAGAATCGTCATCCTTGACTTCATGTTGTCACATGAGAATCAATGTAGAATTTGGTACTGGCCAGAGTAATGTGTTAATAATTTGCCTGACAGTGTGACCTTTCATACAGGTGTAAAAATCCTTAACTGGTTGTAACTTGCAGATCACTGTTCATGTCTTGATCCATACTCTGAGCATCCAAGGTTCAAATGTGTGCTAACTGTCTTATTTCTTGATTTCTGGTGTTCGAGCTGTTTGGTGAACTCTTCCTCAGCATTGTCAGATTTAACATGAACAAAGTATCCATTGTTGTTTCAGTCTTGCGACCATAGATCTTAGCAAACAGCATAAAACCTGCCGTGTCTGGCACTGCTGTGTTTATGCATATGTCAGAGGAAGCACTATTGTATCCCAGGCGCTCTGTTTGATGTCAACATACATCAGGGGCATATCTGATAACATCTCTTGAAACATTCGATGCGGCGATTTGTCTGCAGATAGTAGGCTGTTGTCTTCCCGTCAACGATACTGCCTGACACCAGTCGAGGTAGAGACATTTTTCCATGATCAGAGATAATTAAACATAACACCCCATGATTCAAAATATGTCTTCACAAGAAACCTGGCGATTTCCAAAATGTTAACATCGGTACTGCCTTGGAGATAGAGTAGTAGGTGATGCATCAGTGAACACTGTTATCCATTACACCCCACCCCCCTACCCCCTGTTTATTGACTTGGGAAACCTTCCAAGAAGCCAGTGGCAGTCTGGTAAAATGGAATAACTACAGGATGGGTAAAAGTGCCTTTATAGCGTACTGTGTCGTTTCCATTGTGCGCTGTAGTCGGTAACTATTTGTGCAGTGAATGATGCAAAATGAATGCCGATGCAAAATGAATGCCAAGAATCGTGACTCAAATGATTAGAGAAGATGGTGGAACCAAAGAGAAAATAACGTTTGATAAATGTTGTCATGATGTTAGGTGTATGAAATTACATAGCGGCATAGTGAAATATATTGTGCACAATGCTATCATGTAGTCTGTAAAATTTAAACCGTACTCTTAGGTTTTTACCTAACCACTATCTTGAAAATTGGGACATTCTGAAAATACCCCACAAATTTTATTAAACAGCTATTGGGCTATGGTACAGAGCAGTGTGTCACTGCAGCCAGTTTCCTTCCAGTCATATTTTGTTGGCTTCTCCGACTCAACAACTAAACTATAACATTTGAATATGAAACCATATACCAAGAAATCCCATTTTATTCTGAGAAACATACAGTGCAAGAAATAAATATGAAAACCAGTAACTACCCTTATAATCCATAATAGACAGATTAGTAATCATCGGTCTCATGTTCTCCATGTCAAAAAGAAAGGTAATCAATTCCTATCTTCTCCCAAAACAAGTCAATTCTCATTGGCTACTGTGTACTATCACCTGACTGGTTGTGAACAACATAATTCACTGTCAACAGTAACACACAATAGAAGAGCTGTGGTACACCCTAACTACACTTTAGCCTGTGGAGAAATTTGTCCTGGGGTAACTGAGGCACATATTTCCATCATTGGGATTCCCCACATTGGCTTCAAACATGTCTGATGGAGCAGGAGAGACATGGGCAATGATATCTGCCTCTGATTTTATGAAGAGTCTTCACAAATCTCCAAAGATCTGAAGCCAGAGTATTATGAAAATACTTCATTGTGTCTAGTATCGCAAAAATACTTCAGTGTCTGGTCATAAATGAGCTGGGATGACGAGCAATAATTCCCATCCCTTTTTGTCAATATTCCATTTGTAATTCCACTTCTACAAGATTCTATATAGTGAATTAAATTTTTTGTTGTCAGCTTCTTCCAACTTTAAGGCTTCTGTTGTCTTCAATAATCCTGTCTCTTCCCACTGTCCAGCTACATTGTTCATTAGAGCAGTGATGGTCAGTATTGTAATGTTCCTCCACTTGATTCCACAAAAGACATTTGACATCTTTGTGTTTGCATCCATTTTTGTGTACAAATGTGTGACAGCCAGCATAAATAATGGTGATCATTCTCAACAATGAATGGTCTGCCATATAAATAGGGTCAGAAATTAAGATTTCCCAGAACTGCAAAGCTCTCTGTCTCTTTCAGAGAGAAATTCTTCTAAGACATGAAGAGTACTCTGGAGGCATCTTCCACTATTTACAATAGAACGGAATCTACCATGTAGCCTGTACGATTAGTGTGTAGTTCTGTCTCTGAATTCTCATCCAAAAGTGTCCAAACTGATGAAGATGTAAGCTCCTTCTTGAGGATACAGATATTCCCATGCTCCATACTGTAAGAAAAATTGCTATTTATTGCATTGGGAATCTGTTATGGCTCCTACTCTTTCTGGATCAGGATGGACCCCATTTTCATTTTGAAATGTTCTTGACTATTTAGCCATGTAACATCATCCAGATGGTGCAGTACTTTGATTTTTCCAATATATAAATGATACATTCGTGATCTGGTAGCACAGATCTCAGAATCTGCAAGACATCTGAACTCACTGTGCAAAATCATCAGACTCACAATGTAGGTAGAAGATGACAACCAACTTACTTTCGTGGATATGGTAGTCAAGTGAAAACCAGATGATGCACAAGGACACAGCAATTACTGTAAACCAGTACATGCGAATTTTTACTTAAATGCTTCAAGCTGTCTTGCCCTTTTACAGTGAGAAGGCATCCTCTACACAATAGTGCACAAGGCTCGTGAAACCTCTGACCAAGAGAGCACATACAGGCAGCTTTCTGAAAGTGCGCTTACATCCACCACTGCCAGACCAACTGTGCTATGAAACCAAAAAAGTTTAGGCTACATCTTGCACAGCAAGAAGATAAACCTATTGTGACAGCATTTATCCTCTCATCAGGAACACACCCCCGAAAATTGGAATAATTCTCCAGAAACGTAACATCAATTTTTTTCACCCAACACAAAGGCCTTGTTGGAGGCTACTAAGGTTGTCTCCTGGCCTGGGACAAGATGGGCCAGCAACCCGCACAGCAGGCTGCGCGAGCCAGAGCCTAAGTCCGGCTCAAGGTCACGCTACGCCTAGCATGTAACCATATGCTAACAGCGTATATAAATAAATTAAAAAAAAAATGGGAGAGATAAGGAAAGGAGATAAGGATTTTTTACTGTCTATAATAGAACATATAGTTGCCAGTACTCTTTATTTTACAATTATTGTTCCCTACTTTAGCCCATATAAAAAGACACTCGCCTGCATTCAGCTTCTTCTTCCTTCTTGTGGACAAAGTAAATGGCTTGTCTGGCACCAAAGTACCATAGGGAACTTTAGCGAGTAGACCTGTACTCTCAGCAATACTCCATGTCTTCCAAGCCAAGATGTTTGCATCAGGGAATGCTTCAAGGCCACATTAATCTGCATGGTTCCCCCACACAACAGCCGAGGTCAGCCATGTACTGCCTCCAAACACAGCAGAAACATCACACGTGAATTGCACTCGTAGTCCACGAAAAACATTTGGACCACCCATAAGCTATTGCTTATTAAATTGTCCAGCCAAGTCAATTTCTGTTGCTCTCAATGACTTATACTCAGGATCACTGCGCCACCAGCGCCGACGATATCCGTGTCGCAAAGGCATTGCAGAGGCACGTTAACACACAGTGAACGTACCAGGCCAACACCCAGTGAACACCCAGAGCTAAGCTTCCGCACTCCGTGTCATTCGCAGAGCGAATAACGCTCCGTGCTACGGCACAGCTGACGCCCGGCAGACGAGAAGCGTGACACTTATCGCTCCCCTTCCACTGAGCCACAGGCGCTCCTGAGCCATTATCTGCGACGTCACGCGCAGACGGAGGAATTATAGCCCGGCCGGGCCCCAGTAACACTAGAGGGCCCGGCCTGGGGCAAGACGATGTCGCAGTCTCTGTTATGTGTGTTTCGCTGTCTACAAGAAGTGGTCACCAAAAATTCCTTTGAACTAATAGAGGCCATCAGTTGTTTTAAAAGCTGTCTCTTGTAAATAGCCAGTATGTATATCTATTTTGGAGGAAAGCTTTGAGCCATCAGTAATTGTCCCAGAAATACCATGAACCATCTTCCTTCTCCACAAGGATCACAGAGTAGAACCAAGGGTGCTCTGAGAGTTGAATATTGTTTCACATCGTCACATTTAATTGTGAATCATGTATCATATATGAATGCTGCTTCATGAGGAGGAGATCCCCTTTGTTGTTAAAGTGTTTAAACACTGGGTTGTCTGGTCTTGGTTTGCTCCACTCTCAACGTGAATGGGACTGAAAAGTGATGGAAAACAACCAGCAGTTGCTGATATACTTCAGTGAAGCTGGATATGCGTATGACTGTTGTTTTTGTATCAATTAGTTCACATTGCAGATCATAGGCAGAATGTGCTGTTTGTGTTCAGGCTCTTGTGCGTGAAGGCAATTGCTTTTGCAAAGCTTTATTGGAACCATAGCAATGTCAATGTCTGAGATACCTGTTGCCATCAAATATGTCACATAGGATCTGGAAGCAAGTTCTAATTACAAGAACAGTGTTGTCAACAAGTAATAATATTTGACACTGAAAGCACAGTTGTTGAATTGTTTGCCTCAGCAGGGTGTGCTCCTATTTGTACATAAATAAAATGTTGCAGCAAATTCCAATATTCCATAAATAAGTCAGTCTCAGAATAAACATAAATGTTAAATGATAAATAAATGAAGCAGGTGGGATTGAACCAGTGACCAGCATATTACCAAGCAGCAGCTATAACGACTACACCATGGCGGATGCTGTACAGCGTGTGCCAATACTATTTGCTTTTAACCACATGCATGTGACACCACCTTTAAGAAGAACATATTACACCTTTTTGTCAAATAACACTTACAGAAAAGAGTGGTTTGATACAGTCATTAAACATTGGACTCACATTTTGGAACAGACAGCATAAAATATGTGTATTTGCACTATTTCCGTTACTTTTGAATTACCAAGTGCATTAAGAAAAACAAAAGGTACAATGAAATAAAAAACATTTAGATCTGATGGAGTGTGCAAGATGGATTATATTGTGTATCAGGGGATAGATCATCACTCACCAAGTAGAAGAGTTACTGAGTAGCGCAAAGGCACAAAGAAGTGGTGAAAATTGATGCTCTTTTTGAGGAGGGGGGGGGGGGGGGAGAATGGGGTGAGCTGTTTTTTTTTTTTTTTTTTTTTTTCCTAGCAAAGCTGCTGTCTGATGGGCCAGTTATCAAATTCACACCACTTCTGGATGCCTAGCTTTAAAGATGGACTTCATTTGAAAGAGGAGTTATTTTCCATGTTTTCTGTGTGCCTGTCTGATGCTCAGCACCTCGTATACTAATTTTAATACATATTGTTTTTGCAAGTCATGAACAGCCAAAGAATACATTATCCTTTCATCAGTAAAATGCCTGTAATGTGTTCCATTGTTGACTGGATTTCAGTGGAAATTTATTCTAATTTAATTAGTATAGCAGTTATATGTTACAGATTGTACCAGACACTGTTTTTCATCATAGGTGGCGAAGCATGTCTTGCAAAGAGTGAAGCCTGCCCCAGAAACACTGCCATGTGTTGATGTAAGTGAAACATGTTGTATCATTTACAGAATTAAAACTGATTATAAAACTGTGTTCTCATAGCTTGAAATACTTCTGTTGGGAGAAAGAAACAAGTGGCTTTAGTGTTGTCAAAGAACTTTATGTATTGTGCCTCATTTGAACAAAGCATGTTGTCAGTTCTTTTTTAAATTATTTAGTTAATTTTAGTTATTCAGTTATGCAACACCCGAGGAAGTTATTGCATTCAGGCATACAGAGTAGTGTCAGAGTGACAGATTACATTTTGTTTCTGTGTGTCTAGAAGAGAAAAGTTATTTTGTGTGAAAGATGTAGTTATCTCAGATAAGTTAAAAAAAAGCATTTCTGACAAGAAGTATGGTTTTTTCTCTTGATGTGAATTTTCCGTATAACATTAGTTTCAGGCCCCAGGCCCTACAGCAGCACAACTAAGGCACTGCCAAACCCCAACTGCAAGGTGCCGACAGAGTCATCTGCACCGGCTGTCTCCTAGTCTCCCAGCACTGGTCTGTGATTACAACCCATGTGTTGTTTAACTTTTTCTAAGAATTGTTAAAATGGATAAATAAAGTAACATAACCCACCAATATTTTTCATTGTGTGCATCAGTTGAGTATGGTTCCAGTATCTGATTATATTGCAAATAAATTAGCCGTTCATGTGTTTTATTCCCTGGTTTATGGAGTTATCAATACTTATTGTCATACACGAGGTATGTCCACAAAGTAAGTTCCGTTTGGTTATATAAAACAAACGTGTACAGATACAGAAAAAATATTTATTGTACAAAAATCTACAACTGTTAAACTACTTTCCTACATAGCTTCTGAAATTTTGTAGGCACTTGTCATAGCGTGGCTCAAGTTTTTGTATGCCTTCTTCATAGAAGGTTGCCGACTGTGTATACAACCATTCAGTAACATGTTCTTTCAGCTCGTCATCATCGTTGAAGTGTTGACCACCAAGGACAGATTTTAGGTGTAAGAAGAGATGAAAGTTGCTAGGAGCGAGGTCCAGGCTGTATGGAGGATGATCAAATGCTTCCCAGTGAAATTCCCGTAAGAGTTGTTTGGTCACATTTGCCGTGTGAGGTTGGGCATTATCGTGGAGGGGGGGGGGGAAACACCTTTTGATAGTAATCCTCGGTGCTTGTTCTGTATTGCGCAGCGCAATTTCTTAATGGTCGGATAGTAACCATGTGCATTGATTGTTTGGCCTTGTGGTAAGAAATCAATCAGCAAAATGCCTTTTCTGTCCCAAAAAACGTTGCACATGACTTTTTGAAGTGTCGAGATTTGCTTAGGCTTAACCTACGTTGGGGATGAAATGTGCCTCCATTCCATTGATTGCCATTTTGTTTCGGGGGGTATTGTATGATACCCAGCTTTCATCCCCCGTGACTATCAAAGAAAGAAAACCATCGCCTTCTTCATTGTAGTGTATCAAAAACTGAAGTGTACTGACCGTTCGTTGTTTATTGTGTTGTTCAGTAATAATTTTGGGTATCCAACATGAGCACAGACGGGCGTCCACTTCGTTCTTCATCATGCACATGATCATGTCATTCATTGAACAGTCTGACCCATCTTCTAACCATTGAATCACTCATAGCATTTTGTTCGTAAACCTCACAGATTTTCCTATGAATTTCCTTTGGTTTAACTTTCTTTGCATTTAGAAAATGAATCACAGATCTGATTTCACACACGGCGGCATTTTCAATTACGGCTGACATTATAAAGAATCACTACAAAGCACATGTTGGCAGCAGCGATCTGAAAATGGCATACATGTCTTCTCCTTGAGTCAGAGTAACTGCCACACATGCTCAGAACTGCAGTCGTAGTGCTGCCGGGGATAGAAATAGAAACAGAACTTACTTTGTGGACGACCCTCGTATATGTGGTTTTAGCGTAATTTTGGCTGCAAAAATAAAATTAAAATGAAAATAAACCCACCATCAGAGTCAAACCTGGCGTACCAAATGCTGCCGTAATTCCTCCCCAGAGCTGCTATGGCATCGTACAAAGTTTAACTCATGGCCATGGCTGGAATATCCACGCTCCCATTGATGTGCAGTATGTAAGATAAATTTTGCAAAATCTTGCACAGATGTTTGTTAGCAGACCCTTGTCACTACTTGGCACTGCTACACTTTTGAAACAGTATTAATAAAGAAAAATCTCTAATGTGTAAACGAGGCTAGCACGTTTGGACCACAACATTCAGTTTGTGTTGTAAGTATCCTCTCCAATTAAGTTGAGTCACACTAACAAAAACCAACCCATCTAGCCAATGGGCTTGTGGAAATTCCCCAAGACACTGACTCTTGCATCACATTTCCATGGCACAGCTGCCTATTGGGCCAAAAAAAACTGTTCTCATAGCTCTCATAGCATTTTGTTTCCTATATATAACCCGCTGAAAACCCTGTTTCTGTGTAATTGTGTCTATATTTAACTCATAGCAAGTTTTAAAGTGTGTATCTCCTACAAAAATAATCTAAAAATTGTGAAATTTAGTTATATTCTTGCTCACAGTAGTACCTGCCCATAAAATCCTATTAGATAACAGCTCTTCCAAACACTTATCACTTGAGGCTGAGAAATAATATTTTACGCACTTTTAAGTAACAAATGAAATTATTCTTAAATAGCAGAAGAAAGATTGATAGAAAAAAATTAATGTTACATGAAGGAGCAATGAGTAGTTGTGTGGTTTTCACAGAGATCACTTACACACACCTCAGCAGTTACTATTGGTTGAAAATCAGTGTTTGGTATATATTTCTATATTACACAGCGCCTAGGTTCAAATCATGTGACTTTATTAAGTAAATTACGGTGGTATAGAAAGAAGATAAGACATTTTGTAAAGTAGACCTTGTGTTAAGTCTGGTCTACAACACAAAAGATACCAAAGGCAAATGAAAGCAGTGTAGTTATAAGCTATTATATGTTTGCTTCTAGAATGAACCCATTTGTGAAAATGAGCAGCTGTTGAAATGATAAATCTGAAGCATTAATAAATCTCAGTTTGATAGAAAAAGCAAAAGAAGTCAGTAATGTCTATAATACTGCTAAATTAAGAAACCATGCAGTTATATGCTGAGGTACATTTTCAGATACAAAGACTAAAAATTAGAGTTAAACCGGGTAAAGGCAGATATTGCATAGTCTGCTTTAAATTACTTGGCACCTGACATTTAAGATCTAAAGTTGCAGCATTGTTACATCAAGTACTGTCTGCAGGCAGTCACCACAGTGCATCACTCTCTCCAGGGATAGAAATTCACTTTGAAGTCCGTCCCTGACAAAAACCCAGTAAAAAAATCTCAAATTCACATATGATGTAGTATCTCTATAGTGTCCCTCAGCATGTCAAAAAACTGTTTGTAATTTAAATTTTAATTAGGGCAAGAATTCCATTAATTTTTTCAAACATATTAAGTTTTCCTGGTTCTAAACAGCTTAAGACTTACCATGTCATAACTCAAGAACTATTGCTCTCATAGCAGTACTTTTTTATTTTTTTATTTTATTTTGTTTATTTTTTATTTTATTTTGTTTATTTATTTTTTATTTTATTTTGTTTATTTACTTTTTTATTTCTAAAATACCTTGATCTGCAATGAATCCTTTAAAATTTTCATATTACATTTAGTTTCCTATATATAACCCTCTGAAAACCGTGTTTTACACACGTTGAAATAATATCTGAGTGTCTGCACAAAAAGAAATATATTTAAAAGGCAGTCTAACTTATGACAAGGAGATGATGGGAGCTGGCTGAACAATATTCCTTAGTCTCACAACATGAATGAGAAATGACTGAAATAAATTTGCAAATGCAACATTTAATGGAGGGTTCATTTTCCTCTTTTCCTGAAAAAAGAGTCAAGTTTTATGACCCTCTTCTTGAAGCATCTCTTCTTCCCAGGTGTCACCAATTTAGATGACGTAGGTGATTCTTCTTTCACGAAGTTCTCATTGCAAATTGGTGTCAAAATGATCGTTCACTGATTTCTAGAGTCACTACTTCACCACTTTATCCAAAGGAACAAGAGGCACTCCTACATCCCTCTCTGTCTCAAAATATTCCATCGAGGAACGCGTGAATTCTTGCGACTGACTGCGGATAATCTTGCCACATCTGACACTTTTTGTAAGTTTCCTAGGAGTGTGCAGCTGTTTTCTACCCCTCTTTTGACTATTTTCATCACACGTTGTAAGGTGTGCAAAGCTAAAAGTCTCCCAAATCTAGTACTCCACTGTCTCACTGAGGACAGGCTGGTGTGATGCCTTAGACAGTGCAACAGAAGTGGGAACACAGTGAGAACTGACAGTGCTAGGTTCCCATTCATAAATGTGCAGTAGTTGTGTGTCACAAAACTAAATAAGCAACAAAACAAATTTGTATTGTTGCTTTTATTTCTGAAGTGCTTGTGATTCTAAATTCAAAGACATTATTAAGGGAAATGTGTAAATACCTGGAAACAAACAACCTCAAAAGGATTTAAAACTATCAAAATAAATTACTGTACCAAAACTCAAAATAATGTAAGCAATAGATCACTAGAGCATAAAATTCTAAAATCATCACATGTAACACACAGTCATTGAAAAAGCATATTAAATAATTGTATTAAATTGTGTAAAAATGCCATGCCAAATTTAATCAAAGTTACAACCACACCCAGGTATTCATCCAAATGTGGACACCGTTGCTGTAAACTCATTATGAGAAAAAAAAATAATTAGTGAATATCGTTTAACAAGCACTGCCAAATATCCTGTGTAACTTTCAGCAAACTGAATAGTGAGCAGGTGACTCCCCACACTGTCTCCCAGCTGCGTCATGAGGAGCACCTACAGGCTGTTTCACAAGATTATACTGGCCTTTTAACTCAGTGCCAATGTAGTGTACAGACACTTCCAGGCAGTGTGTGTGTGTTTTTTTCCCCCTTATAAATGGGTTGACAATGTATGGAGTACAGAATGTGATTGCCTTCTTTCAAATCACAAAATTATAGAGAGGATTCATTTAGAGAGAACTGATATACCTCAAGTAACTGTATCGCCAGTCAATTATATATTCATTCACTCTATCAGAATCTCTTGTTTGCTTTCAGGTTTCTTTCAGCAAAACCTCATTTTATCCAGTATCTTGTGCAAAACATCTTTCTACCAATGAAAGTGAATTTTTTGTATTACAGCAACAAGCAGTTTCTATAATGTTGGCATTATTTCTTAATTAAAATAAATGTCCTCCATCATTTGTTCAATTAACAATTAATCAAACCTGTCTATAACAATGAGTTTTTGGGCACAGTTCTTAGCTTTATTCCTTGGCATTCCAACAAACCATGTAGTTTATTTTGACATTCCTTTCTGAGCATCCTATTGTAGCAAAGTTGACTTTTGTATAGATAGTGCAGCTTTTTGATAGGAACTTGCAGTGTTACCTAAAACTTCCTCTTGTGCTATGTTTTTAATGTGACCAATAATAACGTCAGAAATGACCAAACTCTCTACTCTGTAAATAATCTCTCTTTGTGTTAAGCACACTTATCTTATGATGTAGTAAGCTCATGTACGTCGCTAAATGTATGAATAGAAAGATATTAGTAACTAATATAACTAACTCAAGAAACATGCATATTCACGCTGCCCTGCTAGACAAGAAACAGGAAACTGATTCAAAGTTTATCCCACAAGTGGCCCATGTCACACAGCCAGTGAACCAGCTGTGAAAAAAGGGTGTGCAGTACCAGTGAACAATTAGCCTGTGTGTGCGCTTTCGTGCAGTTTAAGCATATGCTGCATTCAGATGACATTGTAATTCTGTCAGAGACAGCAAAGGACTTGGAAGAGCAGTGGAATGGAATGGACAGTGTCTTGAAAGGGGGATATAAGATGAACATCAACAAAAGCAAAACGAGGATAATGGAATGTAGTCGAATTAAGTCGGGCGATGCTGAGGGAATTAGATTAGGAAATGAGACACTTAAAGTAGTAAAGGAGTTTTGCTATTTGGGGAGCAAAATAACTGATGATGGTCGAAGTAGAGAAGATATCAAATGTAGACTGGCAATGGCAAGGAAAGGGTTTCTGAAGAACAGAAATTTGTGAACATCGAGTATAGATTTAAGTGTCAGGAAGTTGTTTCTGAAAGTATTTGTATGGAGTATAGCCATGTATGGAAGTGAAACATGGATGATAACTAGTTCGGACAAGAAGAGAATAGAAGCTTTCGAAATGTGGTGCTACAGAAGAATGCTGAAAATTAGATGGGTAGATCACATAACTAATGGTAGTATTGGAGGGCAGCGTGGAGGTTAAAAATCGTAGAGGGAGACCAAGAGATGAATACACCAAACAGATTCAGAAGGATATAGGTTGCAGTAGGTACTGGGAGATGAAGAAGCTTGCACAGGATAGAGTAGCATGGAGAGCTGCATCAAACCAGTCTCAGGACTGAAGACTACAACAACAACAACCCACTGGTTCTAGCCACAAAATCGCCTCCATATGACGTTGGTGCTGTGCTGGCACATAGAAATGATGATAGTAGCCAACAACCCAATGCTTGTGCTTTAAAAATGCTGATGCTCAGCCAGAAGAACTACTCTCAAATGAGGAAAGATACATTAGCAATTGTGTTAACATTTAAGAAGTTCCATGTATTCCTATTTGGGACAAAGTTCACATTAATCAGGGACAATAAACTGCTTTATTTATTAAGGCATTATTAAGGTCAGACTCCAGTCTTATAGAGTGAACAGCACAATGCCTCCAATGTTGGGCATTTCCCTAAGCTCTTACACTCATACAATTAAGTATGCTTGAACACACCAATGGAAATGCTCTATTTTGCCTTCCTGGAGGCAAAGACCTGGCCTTTGACCAGCAGGAAGTCTTATGTTTCCACATACATGTTGAAAAGAGACAGACCTTGAAAGAATTTCCCATAGAAGCAGCTTGAATCATTGCAGACATACACCAGAACTTGATCCTGTGATAAGTCATGTGCTACATGCTCCACAGGTGGCCCATATGCATTTTCAAGAACAAAAATCCAAACCTTGCCTCACATCTACCCCTCTCTAGCAGTCATTAATGATGTCCTACTAACAGACACAGTGGAAGGTATGCACAGTGTTGTCATCCTGGCCACATTAAGACCACGTGTTCCACGATTACTTTTGTTGTGGGCACTTGGGAATGTCATGGGTGAAAGCTCTTGTGAGATAACATGCTTACTGGCACCAAAATCTTTTGTCTCCTGGTCCACAGCCCCGCCAACCTTGGGAAGGCATCTGTCTGAACTTTATAGGCACATTTCTTGGCTGTATATGGCTGCCATTTGGGGATTCTTACTCCAAAGTGGTAAGTGTGATATCCATCATAACCGAAGCCACAATAATCACACTACTCCAGATTCTAGTGATTGGAGGGCTTCCCCGAACTATAGTGTCTGACAATGAGCCCCAGTTCATGGCAATTGCTTTCGAACAATTCAGCACTTCAAACAGAATAAAGCAAGTTGTTAGCCTTCCATTCTATTCATCTTCCAATGTCAAAGCGGGGTTCAAGCCTCATACTTTTAAGCTGCAAATGTTGAAAGCAATGGGACAACCACTAACAACAACAGCAGTAACAACAGAGTTCACAGTTTTCCCAAGCACATATAGGACCGCATCTATCTAGGACCTTAGCGCAGCAGAGCTCCTCCATCTCCTCATCCGGCAACTCCAGGAACCCCAGGCTCAGAACTCAGGGTGATACTCATCAACAACAGCAATTTTGGGCACGTTCCTAATTAACAAAAGACACATGGACACCAGAAGTAGTGGTTGACACCCATGGGTGATATATCACCTCAGTTGACACATCAAAGTGGTTGGAGCACCGCCATACTAACCAGTTCTATCCATTCATTCTGACACCACCACCAGTGTTACACGAAGAACCAGAATGTCCCATTCCCCCCCCCCCCCCTTTCCCTGCAACCTCCAATTACCAGTCCCACAATTGCACAGACCTGTACAACCTGTGCCCAAGACAACCAGCAGGAATTTCAATAGCCACAGATAAGGAGATTGGGATGTCCATGCAGCCTCTGCAGTCTTGGCCAACAATGCCCATGTACCACTACCCAGCACATCATCAAACATTCGCAGTTCCACCGTCCAGCCAGCAAGCTTAAGTACCGAGACACTAAATACACTCCCAGCACGCCTACCAAAACGCCATCCAGGCCACTTATGACCAAAGATGCTCTTTTCAGATCATCCCAACCTGTTGATTTTGAAAGCCCTTCCGAAAATGCGGAGCTGGACTTGGCTGCTAGATGGAGCAGCAATAGCCATCAAGTGCTAGGTGTCACCTGTGATGGCATCATGGGCCAGAACACCAGCCACCCAGCACTCACATGGGTGGTATAAGTATGACTGCTATATGACACAGAGGGAAACTGTGTATTCACTTCGCTCTCATCTTATTGTGGTAGTACACTGCTGGTTATTGATCTAGGCTTCTTTACATTTCTGGTTTTCTCTCTTTGAGTTGCTTGTTGGTCTTTGTTTATCAATTTATCAGCCATCCTGTCTACACTTGCCTCTTTCCTTGTTGTTTTGTGTTGTCAGTTCACTTTTGATGATCCACTGCTTAGCAGCCCAGATTGAGCAATCTGCTCTCATCAGATTCTCATGATGCTTTGGGTATACTGTCATATTATCTACAGTAGTCACACTCAGAAAGTAGAAGTGCATTGTTATTATGCACAGAATATGTGCATTCCACTTTCTAGATTTAGACCTGAGTTTTTTATAGCTACTTATACTGAGATCAAAGTTGTATGGTGCCATACTCTCTCTCTCTCTTTTTCCAAGCATTAATCCCGATTTGCGGGGTCTGCTGGTTTATCGGATGTGGCATGTTAATTTAGTAGGTGGCCAGATGCCCTTCCTGTCGCCATATGATGCCATACTGTTGGTGTAAATAAAATACTGGATGAGCATTAAACTGTAATAGTGCAACTATTTTGAAGAAGTTATGGGAAACAAAAAACAGAAAAAGGTATTACAAATAATTGTAGAAGTAAAGGAGGCAACTTGCTCAAAGTGGAAGCACTAAGTTGTCGACAGACACACAAAAAGGAATGAAGACTTTGCTAGCTTTAGAATGGGACCTTTAATGAGCTAGAGAACATTTACATATTTGTGCGTAAATGTCTTCCCCCCACCCTTTCTTCGCACCTTTGCAGTTACATTGTGCTGGTGGCTGCAATTTAGCAGGTAGACTGGTGACAGGGTTGTGTCGGGTGGTGTGGGTATAGCAAGAGAAGAGGTGGGAGTTCAGAAAGGCATTGGTTCAGAAAACTATCCTTATACTTAGCCAACTTAGTCCCATAATCTGTTTCTTAAATGCTGCCTGAGCCAAAGAAAATCCCCTCCCCTGATGACCTAAGCATAAAAATCTTCTCTGGCTCTCGTTCCTTCTTTCACAACAACCTGGAAATTTTCAGATTCTGCCAGTCCCTATTCCTTACAAACCTGGTAGTACAGAAACAAATCTTCATGGTATAGGAATCCCTGAACCACGTCTGCTCCCTCCATGAGATGCTGTTACTGTGCAATCCCAACTTCATAACCATATTTCCCAAATCAAAACTCCAGCACCTCCAACACATGGAAGAGCAGTCCAGACACCACCTCCAAAAATCATCCAATTTATTAACATCCTACTCCCACCTCTGAGCATCACTACCCGTCAACAGCTACCTTAACCCCAGCAAATCTATTCATCAACCCCGTATAGCACCTGGGTCCTACACTGCTGACTTTTCCCATCTGGCACATCCTATTGATCTTCCTTCCAACATTCCATGAAACTCGAAACAGTGTTATCAAATTATCTACCAAAAACCTACATCACACAGTAGTTTCAGTACTATCCAAAGGGCTCACGTTTAGTCCTACACCCAAGTTCACCCATGCTGGACTTATCAGAGACCTACTCTTCCTCTTCCCATCCATACAGTGGATACACTTCCTTGCTCTGAACCTTGCACCTCTGAGTTTGTACCACCAGCCAACCAAGATACTCCCCTTCTGCCACCTAGGGACCTCCTGGTTACAATCCTAGAGTACCTTACCTCCAACTTGGCCTCACCATTCTTTCCCAGGAATCTCCAAACAGAAGAAAGAAAAGCCATCTGCAACCTCAAGACAGACCCTGATTAAATCATCCTCCCTGTCTGACTCATACTATATCTGCCATAGTTTTCCCATCCCAAAGTCCAACATAAGTCCTACTCAGATCCATAGGCCCATCCCAGAATTTTGCCCCTGAATTAACCCCCCCCCCCCCCCCTCACACACACACACACACACACACACACACCCCTCAGTGACCCCCCTATGATACTTTGGGAACTCAAATTGGAATCACTGGAGGTAAGGCAACATTCTTTTCGAGGAGCACTATTGAGAAAATTTAGGGAACCAGCATTTGAGACTGACTGCAGAACGATTCTACTGCTCCCAACGTATGTTTCGCACAGGTCCACAAAGATAAGAGAGATTAGGGCTTGTACAGAGGCCTATAGACAGTCATTTTTCCCTCAGTCTATTTGCGAGTCGAACAGGAAAAGAAATGACTAATAGTGGTACAAAGTACCGTGCGCCACACAATACGGTATACATGTAGGTGCAGGTGTGGATTCCTCAACCCAACACATCCTACTCTAGTCCTTCACAGTATTTTATGTAGGCATGACCACCAACCAACTGTCCACCAGAATGAATGGCCACTGCCAAACTGCGGTCAAGAGCAGAGTTGACCACCCAGTGATGAAACCAGCTGCTGCAACATGCTAGAGTTCAATAGGTGCTTTAGAACCCATGCCATGTGGATCCTTTCCCCCAACACCAGATTTTCTGAACTACGTAGATGGGAGTTGTCTTTAGAAAGAACACATCCTTCATTCCTATAATCCTCTTGACCTCAGTCTCTGCTAACTGATTTCATTCTCTACCCAACAGTCTCCCCTGACACTCTACTGTACCACTTCCCAATCCAGTCCTTCACAAGCGTACTGACTCCAGTTCCTGTATGTTGCATTCCTATCCTGTGCGTCTGCTGACTCTCCCTCCTGCATTTCTATCCTGCATACCTGCCGCCACTCTGTATCAGCCAACCTGACCCAACCCTCCCTCCTGCCTCATACCTCCTTTCTCCCTCTACTCACGCAACCCAAGACAATACAAAACAACCCGTCACCCCAGTCTATTTGCGGAATTGCAGTTCTTGCTTTGTGTGTTCAGTGTTCAGCCTGTACGATGTGTGTGTGTGTGTGTGTGTGTGTGTGTGTGTGTGTGTGTGTGTGTGTTTTGGGGGGGGCGGGTTCGCACATGCACGCACTTGTGCATGTATGCGCGCACTCTGTGAAAGATTCATGTGAAAGTTAGCAAAGCTTTCATTCCTTTTTGTGTGCCTGTTGACAACTCAACACTTCCCCTGTTTGATGAGTTGCCTCCTTTACTGCTAAATTATTTACATTCTGCCAGAACTTTTGCTATCATATTTATATCAGAAAATATATCAGTAAGGGAATCCAGCCAAAAGAAAGTGCCAAAAAAAGTCCCTCTGTGATTAGTCCTAATTATCCAATTTGGTAAGAACCCAAAACTCTGGGTTGTGTAAATCAGTCAACGGAGTGAAATTATCTGTTTGGTGAGTTTTTGACGAAACTGGTGGATGTATACGAGGGTCACTCCAAAAGAAATGCCCACAATTTTTCTTTGTAAGTCCATCTTTTATTCTACATGTTTGAAAGTTTTACAGTGTGTAGATACATCCCTTAGGAACAATTTTTTCTTTTCTCCACATAATTTCCATTCCTCTCAACTGCCTTACGCCATCTTGGAACCAGCGCCCGTATACCCGCTGCGAGGACAATCCTCAATATTGTCGTGCCCGCTTTCATCACGTAACCTGCTTGCCCACCGACTAACTGTACTGCGATCGACAGCAGCATCTTCATACACCTTTCTCAACCTCTTGTGAATGTTTCCCACTGTCTCGTTTTCACAGCACTGGAATTCTATGACAGCACGTTGCTTCTGATGAACGTAAAGTGTAGCATCTGTCTTGAAGACATGCTGTGACAGCCCCACTCACGAGAACAGGTTGAACTAAGTTTGAAGAAGGATGCATCTACACGCTGTAAAACGTTCACATATGCAGAATGAAAACTGTATTTTTACAAAAATAGTGTGCATTTTTTTTGGAGTGACCTTCGTATAGATTAAAAAGTTTTATATTTAAACTTTATTTTTTCATTTGGAAGAAGGGAACCGTACAAAACATACTCTGTTTGTAGGTTAAGATATTATCTACAATATTTTGCCTTCAGAGCAGGACAGTGTCCAGAGTGTTTCGTGTACTACTTTGGTAACAAAATTCACCAAATCAGATAAAGCTCTATGGAGTGCATTCAAAACTCTGAACTCATCATGTATAAGATGTTGTCGAGTGGCGCAAACACAATCATGAGTTGTGTTTTGTAAATCAGTGACTCTGTGGATTCCAGCATAATCCTAATGTTATAATTTATTTATTTGCTGCTGTTACTGAGCAGAATATTCTGAGTAAATGAATAGTCATTGTGTTCCATACTGTGCCAATTATTTACTTACAGGGGATCGTAATGGCCTGGGCTTAGATTGACTTTGTGCTCTAATTTAGAGCCTCTGGTGAAGTACAAGGGTCAACTGACCTTATTTTTTCTTTCTACACTCTTATCAGTGAAACAGTGTAGTGGTGTGGTGGTTAAGCATTGGAATTTATTCAAGAGGACAGCAGTTCAAATCTCCATCTGGACATCCTGATTTAGGTTTTGTGTTGTTTCCCTAAGTTTCTTGAAGCAGATGCTGGAATGTTTCCATTGAAATCGCTGATTTAGTTCTCCATCTCCTACCCATTTCAAGTTTTTGATCCATCTCTAATGACCTTGTTATTGATGTGGTGTTGAACCCTAATATGTAATATTTCATACTTTTTCCATGAAGGCTCACGTCATTCTTGTCTCCACTTCAGGTGAAATAAGCCCACTTACTTAAATATGCAGAACAGAAATTGTATAATTCAGAGTAGATGGTTTAGCAAGAGAGTGTATTTCCGTCAGTAATATGTGACTTTTATGTCTGTTTTGTGTAGATAATTGTGACAACTACTTGAAATTAAAATGTAGAAGTTATGTGTTGCTGGGAGTAATTTGCTTTTTAAATTCAGGTGATGTCACTCCAAGTCTCTGCATTTGTCGAAACATGTTATTAAACTGTGTGTGTGTGTGTGTGTGTGTGTGTGTGTGTGTGTGTAAAAATTGTATTTTACAAATGGTAAAAGAAAATATGTTTCATTTCAGGTAACAAAGCATTCCTCATCAAAAGTGAAGTCGTCTCCAGAAACACTGCCACATACTGATGTAAGTGGAATCTGTTATACATTCTCATTGAAATGAAGACATAATAAAACTATATTCACAATGTGTGTGTGTGTGTGTGTGTGTGTGTGTGTGTGTGTGGAGACAAACATGCATACATTTGTACATGTTTTGTGTCTTTCTTGATACTGTGGCTAGCTATTTTTTCATTAAAGAAATATATTTCTTACAGTTGTCATTTGAGACACCAATGTTAAAAAGATAAGATGACCAGCCAGTGCACAAAATAATACCACAGTGAAACTGAAGGACTATACTACGACATGATTCACAAAGTGGCAAAAATCATGTCAGATAGTTCACTTGAAGAAGCAAGGGGATTGAACTTCATTCTGCAGAAATTTGATTCACTTACAGTAGCACTAACCTCCTTTACTGAAATTAATGCAGTTATAAAAGTTCTTGAAAACTCATATGGTACATTCTCTCAGCGACCACACTGGCACCGAAACGGAAGATAACAGAGAGAAGGTCGAAATACTGAATTCGGTCTTGTGAACTTGTTTCACTGCAGAAGATCATAACATTGTCCCTTCTTTCAATCGTTGTACAAACATCGAAATGGCAGATATTGAGATAACTGATCGCGGAATTGAAAAGCAGCTACAATCGCTTAGTAGTGGAAAGGCTTCAGGACCAGTTGAGATACCTATAAGATTCTATAAAGATTAAGCAAAAGAACTTGCTCCCCTCTAGCAGTAATTTGTCGTAGATCACTTGAGCAACGAAAGGTACCTAATGACTAGGAAAAAAGCGCAGGTCATTCCTGTTTTCAAGAAAGGCCGTAAGACAGGAAAGGCCGTATGACAACTATAGACCTGTAACATTGACGTCAATCTCTTGCAGAATTATGGTACATGTTTTATGCTAAAAAATGATGACGTTGTTGGAAAATGAACATCTCCTCTATAAAAATCAACATGGATTCCACAAACAGAGATCCTGTGAAACTCAGCTCACTCTGTTCTTCCATGAGATCCACAGCACAGTGGACAACAGCGGTCAGGTTGATGCCATGTTCCTTGATTTCAGTAAGGCATTTGACACCATCCCGCATTGCCGTTTAATGAAAAAAGTATGAGCTTACGGAGTATCAGAGCAGACCTGAGATTGGATTTAAGACTTTCTTGCAGATAGAACTCAACACGTTGCTCTTATCAGAACTAAACTGACAGATATAAAGGTAATATCCGGAGTACCAAAGGGAAGTATGATAGGACCATTGCTGTTTACAATATATAAATGAACTAGTAGAATGTGTCGGATGCTCTTTAAGGCTATTCGCAGCTGATGCAGTTGTCTATACCAAAGTAGCAATGCCAGAATATAGTAAGAATTTGCAGAACAACCTACAGAGAATTGATGATTGGTGCATGCCCTGGCAGTTGACCCTGAATGTAAATAAATGTAATATATTGCGCATACATAGGAAAAGAATCCGCTACTCTACAGCTGCACTATTGATGACAAACAGCTGGAGACAGCGTCTGACATAAAATATCTAGGCGTAACTATACAGAGTGACCTTAAGTGGAATGACCATATAAAACAGATAGTGGGAAAAGCAGACACCAGACTCAGGTCCATCAGAAGAATCTTAAGGTACTGTAACTCATCCATGAAAGAAGTGGCTTATAAGGCACTTGTTCACCCGATCCTTGAGTACTATTCATCTGTCTGGGATCCCTATCAGGTAGGACTGATAGAGGAGATAGAGAAGATCCAACAAAGAGCGGCACGTTTTGTCACGGGATTGCTTAGCTGGCGAGAGAGCGTAAAGGAGATGCTAAACAAACTCCACTGGCAAATGTTGCAAGAGAGGCGTTGTGCATCACGGTGAGATTTACTATTGAAATTTTGGGACAGCACTTTTCAGGAGGAGTCAGACAACATATTACTTCCCCCCACATGCATCTTGCGCATTGACCGTGAGGAGAAAATTCGAGAAATTAGAGCCAATACAGAGGCTTACCGATAATCATTCTTCTCACACACTGTTCACGAGTGGAACAGAGTTGGAGGGAAAAGATAGTGGTACCAAAAGTACCCTCTGCCAAACACCATTAGGTGGCTTGCGGAGTATGATCTAGATGTAGATGGTGCTGATGAAATTTTGAACAACATTCTGAAGATGTGTTGTTTCTGTAGTGATGACGTAATGCATGTGGCACAGAAAAGTTTTCCAGGCAGATAAAAATATGCCAGTGTTAACCTTCTTTAGAAGTTGGGTGACAGGAAAAGTAATAATTATTGTCCAGTTTCATAGCTGACAAACTTTCTCTAACCTATCTGAGAAAGTAGTATACTCACGAGTGTTGTCACACTTTATTAACAATTTACTTAGTACAGTTCAGCTGAGGGTTCCACTGTTTGTGGCTCATCTCGAGTTCTTCGACCAGTGGTTATTTAGTGGATTTTCTAATATATCATCAACACAAGTGGCTAGGCTTGCCATGAACAGAAGTGAATTGTGAATCTTTTACAATGCTAGCCACTCGCTCAGTTGAAACATCAGAAAAATCACTAGCAGTCATCAATGTAAGATCTGAAGATGACTGTAAAAAATCACACATTAAAAAAAACTTCATTCCTCATTTCTAAAGGTTGCAGTGGACCAGAAAGGACCTTACTGAGCAGTCTCAAAAGTTTTTGATCATTTTCCCAACAATATAAAATGTCTGACAGATAACTAAGCAAATTTTAAATGTTATATGAAATCACTTATTCTGGACAAAACCTATTCCATAGTTGAATGTTTAATTGAACACTGATGTATACTAATAGTGTGTTTACTTTGTCATTGGACATGTTTTTTACTTTTAATGTTAGTGACAAGGTCTAAGGAGAGCTTCTGTAAAGTTTGGAAGGTAGGAAACGAGGTACTGGCAGAAGTAAAGCTGTTAGGACGGAGCGTGAGTCGTGCTTGGTTTGCTCAGTTGGTAGAGCACTTGCCCGCGAAAGGCAAAGGTCCCGAGTTCGAGTCTCAGCCCAGCACACAGTTTTAATCTGCCAGGAAGTTTCAAGGTCTAACATGCACAGTTTTGTATACTGAAATTGGACGACATACAGATGTAATATGTATATGCAGGGTAGTGTCAGAGTGACAGGTTGTACTTTGTTTCAGTGCATTTGCATAAGAAAAGTTATTGTTGTGTGAAAGCTGAAATGCTTTCAGATAAGTTAAACAATGGAAAGTTCAGGTTGGAATGTCAACAATACTATGAAAGGGATGCATTGCTACTTACTGTAAAAATGACATGTTGAACTGCAGACAGGCATGATGAAAAGATTGTTACAAATAAACTTTCAGCCAAAGCCTTCTTCAGAAAAGAGAAGTGCACACACATTCACACAAGCAAGCGCACCTCACACACACGACCGCTACTTCCAGTCAATCCACAACAGAATTGCATTGAGCAGGAGTAACAGTCTGAATTGGAGCAGGGAAGGGGAAGGGTTAGCAGGGTATGGGTGAGGGAAGAGGAATCAGTGCTGCCTGGCAAAGTGTTGGGGACTAGAGGTGGCTGGATGGAGCTTCACAACCTAGGCCATGTGAACCCTCACCTCCACCACCGACTTTTGCTGAACTGCACAGCTGGGAGTTTTCCTTACAACACATTCTCAGTTCCCTAAACCACCCCAAGCTCAGCCTATGGTAACCTACTGACCCAACACCCTCCACCCAAATGTTTCCACCGCCTCTGTTCTATCATCTCCTCATAATTCGCCTCCCTTCACGCTCATTCTGCACTGCTCTCTGCTGGTGTATCCACTGGTCGTTTCCCCTTCTCTACTCCTCTCCTTCCTGCTCCCTGTTTTTTTTCTCCCTCATCTCCCTCCCCTACAGCCTTCCGATGCTGTGTCTGTCAGCTCTGTCCTGCCACCTCTAATCCCTGCATGCTCTACCCTGCAGCGCCAATTCTTCTTCCTGCATCTGTACATTGCCATACTTTTCCCTTTCCTGTCCTGCCCCAGATTGTTGCTCCTATTCAATGCATTTCTGTTGCAGTCTGGCCGGAGTGGCCGGCGGTAGTAGTCACGTGTGTGTGTGTGTGTGTGTGTGTGTGTGTGTGTGTGTGTGTGTGTGTGTGTGTTTTAAACAGGACATTTGTTTCATTTTTCTGATGTGAATTTAACATGCAATATATTGTTTCAGATCCCAGGCCCTACAGCAGCAGAATCAAAGCACTATCAAACTCCACCTGTGAGGTGGCGATACAGTTCTCTCCGCCAGCTGTCTCCGAGTCTTCGAGCACCGGTCTGTGATCACAAAGAGACCTTTAGTAATTGTTAAAATGGCTGAATACAATAATATAACTCACCAGAATTTCACAGTGCATTCAACTTTTACCAACTAAGAACTCTTTCCTCAGTCAATAGTTAGATTGTGTGTAAATTGATAGAGTATTTAGAGTATTTGTTATGTTCTCTGAAACAATGGAAGTTATTACTTAGTAGCTATATTAGTTAACAACAATTAGTTTTCCAGTTACTGGATACCGACATTTAGGTGATATGATGAAACTAAGAGAGATGTAGTGAATTAAAAACTGCATTCCATACTTAGATTTTTATTTTTTATTAATTTATTAAAAATCTGGTACACAATTTTATTCGCAGTGGTAATATATAGAGTCTTTAAAAATGTGTCCCATAATTAGTACTGGTCAAAATTGGAACAAAGAACCATGTAAAGTTGTTCAGTCTGTGGTCATTCTGGGTAATGGAGGGATGGTGGTGAAGGTGGTTGGAGAGTCAGCAGCTTGCATGGTTGTGGCATTGGCGATCTGTTGGTGTACTAGGGTTTCATGATAGTTATTGACTGTGAAGTCCTTAGCAAGATCTATAAGTAAAGACAGGAAAATTTCGTGAAAACAATAACGTGAAATTGATGGTTTTTACTACTGTTTTTACAAAATATTGCAAAATCGGTAATTTTTACAAAGTATCATGAAATTTGTCAATTTCTCATATAAAAATGTTATGAGTCTGAGGATGGCAGTTTGCCAGTATATGTGCTGATAGTTAATGGATGTTGAAATTTCTTTTTAACTTCCTATTTCATCAAGACTGAGGTTTGTGTATAATCTTAAAGTAACAGTTCATTTCCTCCATAACTGGCTACAATGTGGTGACAAAAATAGCACAAAAATTGGAAAAAAAGTACCAAAACTTGAAAAAACAATGAAATTGAAAAAAAAAACACCAAAATTGGAAAAAAGCACCAAATCTGTCAAATAATAGTACCAAAATTGACAAAAAACCACTAACACCAAAATCAGCAAAAAATAGCAACAAAATTGGAAAAAGTCACCAAAATGTGGAAAAAGCACCAAAATTGACAAGATATAGTAAAATTGGCAAAAATAGCACTGGAACTGACTAAAAATATCACAGAATTTGACCATAAAATGAAACAATTTTTTTCCTGTCCCTCTGACATATTGGGCAAAGGATTGTTTGTCTCTACAGACAGTGCATTCCATGGATGTATATATTATATGGAAGACACTTTTTAGTGTGGAAGGGGGGACAACTATCACAGTAGAGGTACTGTTGATGGTGAGCTTTATGTGGATGGAGATTTTTATGGAGCCGCCGGAGGAGTGTAGGCCAGTGTCAAGTAAGGTGGCGTGCTGAGGTGAAGAAGGCAAGGTGAAATTGAGAGTAGAGATATTGAGGTTATGGAGGAATGATTATAGTATCTTGTCCCTGAGTCCAGATATTGAAAATATTACAGTGGACCTGAACCAGATAAAGGGTGTAGAATCTTAGTTGATATGAAGGGTTTCCTCTGTGTATCTTACAGACAGGTTGGTGTATGAGAGCACCATGCAGGTACCCATTGCTGTGCTGTGAATTTGTTTAAATATCTTCATCTCAAAGGAGAAGTAATAATGGAAAATGACATAGTTGATCAACTGTATAAGGAATGAAGTGATGGGTTTGGAGTGGCCAGGACATTGGAAGAGGTGGCAGCGAGGCAGGTGGCATCGACAGTGACAACCAGGGATGCAGATGGTGATGAGTTGGAGGTGGTAGAGAGATGATGAAGGAAGTGGTTAATGTCCTTAAAATTTTAAGTTAGAATTCAGGTAATAAGTTTCAAATGTTGGTCAACTAGAACTGAGATTTTTTTCTGTGGGAACACAGTTATTAGCTACAGTGTAGTGTCCAGGATAATTAGGTTAGAAGCATATCGAAGGTGATTCTGTGGAAGTAGGATAAGGAGGAAGAGGGTTTGGGGAACAGGTGCTGGGTGGACCTAGAAATTTAAGAAGGTGTTGGAGATTGTGATGGATTTCTGGGATTGGTCCACTGTTGCAGGGCTTGATGTTGAACAGATAGACAGTTGGCAGGTATCATCTGTCAGGTAATCACTGTAATTCACCATGACAGCTATGGAGTCTTTGTTCACAGGGTAGATGACCAAATCATGGTACTTTTTAGCATTGTGGTTGGCTGTCCTTTCTTCCATTAAGAGGTTTGTGTGTTTGTGAAGGGCCCTATGAAAGGAAGATGAGGCCAGGTTAGAAATAATGGATTCCTGGAAAGCAGCCACAACACACAGCAAGCGGCTACACGGGTAGCAGGGGTTGTGTGGCGTGGACTGTGCTGTTTTTTAGGTTAGATGGCCTCGGGCAAGTACAGAAAGGGCAACAGCCTCAAAGGGTGCGGGGCAAAGTCAGGACATGCGGGGACCCAGCAGCAATCGGTATTGTAATTGTAAACTGTCGAAGCTGCATTGGTAAAGTTCCGGAGCTTCAAGCACTGATAGAAAGCACCGAAGCTGAAATCGTTATATGTACAGAAAGCTGGCTGAAGCCAGAGATAAATTCAGCCGAAATTTTTACAAAGGCACAGACGGTGTTTAGAAAGGATAGATTGCATGCAACCGGTGGTGGCGTGTTTGTCGCTGTTAGTAGTAGTTTGTCCTGTAGTGTAGTAGAAGTGGATAGTTCCTGTGAAATTTTATGGGTGGAGGTTACACTCAATAACTGAGCTAGGTTAATAATTGGCTCCTTTTACCGACCTCCCGACTCAGCAGCATTAGTGGCAGAACAACTGAGAGAAAATTTGGAATACATTGCACATAAATTTTCTCAGCATATTATAGTCTTAGGTGGAGATTTCAATTTACCAGATATAGACTGGGACACTCAGATGTTTAGGACGGGTGGTAGGGACAGAGCATCGAGTGACATTATACTGAGTGCACTATCCGAAAATTACCTCGAGCAATTAAATAGAGAACCGACTCGTGGAGATAACATCTTGGACCTACTGATAACAAACAGACCTGAACTTTTCAACTCTGTAAGTGCAGAACAGGGAATCAGTGATCATAAGGCCGTTGCAGCATCCCTGAATATGGAAGTTAGTAGGAATGTAAAAAAAGGGAGGAAGGTTTATCTGTTTAGCAAGAGTAATAGAAGGCAGATTTCAGACTACCTAACAGATCAAAACGAAAATTTCTGTTCCGACACTGACAATGTTGAGTGTTTATGGGAAAAGTTTAAGGCAATTGTAAAATGCGTTTTAGACAGGTAAGTGCCGAGTAAAACTGTGAGGGTCAGGAAAAACCCACCGTGGTTCAACAACAAAGTTAGGAAACTACTGTGAAAGCAAAGAGAGCTTCACTCCAAGTTTAAACGCAGCCAAAACCTCTCAGACAAACAGAACCTAAACGATGTCAAAGTTAGCGTAAGGAGTGCTATGCGTGAAGCGTTCAGTGAATTCGAAAGTAAAATTCTATGTACCGACTTGACAGAAAATCCTAGGAAGTTCTGGTCTTAGGTTAAATCAGTAAGTGGCTTGAAACAGCATATCCAGACACCCCGGGATGATGATAGCATTGAAACAGAGGATGACACGCGTAAAGCTGAAATACTAAGCACCTTTTTCCAAAGCTGTTTCACAGAGGAAGACTGCACTGCAGTTCCTTCTCTAAATCCTCGCACAAACGAAAAAATGGCTGACATCGAAATAAGTGTCCAAGGAATAGAAAAGCAACTGGAATCACTCAACGGAGGAAAGTCCACTGGACCTGACGGGATACCAATTCGTTTCTACACAGAGTACGCGAAAGAACTTGCTCCCCTTCTGACAGCCGTGTACCACAAGTCTCTAGAGGAACGGAAGGTTCCAAATGATTGGAAAAGACCACAGGTAGTCCCAGTCTTCAAGAAGGGTCGTCGAGCAGATGCGCAAAACTATAGACCTATATCTCTGACGTCGATCTGTTGTAGAATTTTAGAACATGTTTTTTGCTCGAGTATCATGTCGTTTTTGGAAACCCAGAATCTACTCTGTAGGAATCAACATGGATTCCGAAAAACAGTGATCGTGTGAGACCCAGCTCGCTTTATTTGTTCATGAGACCCAGAAAATATTAGATACAGGCTCCCAGGTAGATGCTATTTTCCTTGACTTCCGGAAGGCATTCGATACAGTTCCGCACTGTCACCTGATAAACAAAGTAAGAGCCTACGGAATATCAGACCAGCTTTGTGGCTGGATTGAAGAGTTTTTAGCAAACAGAACACAGCATGTTGTTATCAATGGAGAGACATCTACAGACGTTAAAGTAACCTCTGGCGTGCCACAGGGGAGTGTTATGGGACCATTGCTTTTCACAATATATATAAATGACCTAGTAGATAGTGTTGGGAGTTCCATGCGGCTTTTCGCGGATGATGCTGTAGTATACAGAGAAGTTGCAGCATTAGAAAATTGTAGCGAAATGCAGGAAGATCTGCAGCAGATAGGCACTTGGTGCAGGGAGTGGCAACTGACCCGTAACATAGACAGATGTAATGTATTGCGAATACATAGCAAGAAGGATCCTTTATTGTATGATTATATGATAGCAGAACAAACACTGGTAGCAGTTACTTCTGTAAAATATCTGGGAGTATGCGTGCGGAACGATTTGAAGTGGAATGATCATATAAAATTAATTGTTGGTAAGGTGGGTACCAGGTTGAGATTCATTGGGAGAGTCCTTAGAAATTGTAGTCCATCAACAAAGGAGGTGGCTTACAAAACACTCGTTCGACCTATACTTGAGTATTGCTCAACAGTGTGGGATTCGTACCAGATCGGGTTGACGGAGGAGATAGAGAAGATCCAAAGAAGAGCGGCGCGTTTCGTCACAGGGTTATTTGGTAACCGTGATAGCGTTACGGAGATGTTTAGCAAACTCAAGTGGCAGACTCTGCAAGAGAGGTGCTCTGCATCGTGGTGTAGCTTGCTCGCCAGGTTTCGAGAGGGTGCGTTTCTGGATGAGGTATCGAATATATTGCTTCCCCCTACTTATACCTTCCGAGGAGATCACGAATGTAAAATTAGAGAGATTCGAGCGCGCACGGAGGCTTTCAGACAGTCATTCTTCCCGCGAACCATACGCAACTGGAACAGAAAAGGGAGGTAATGACAGTGGCACGTAAAGTGCCCTCCGCCACACACTCTTGGGTGTCTTGCGGGGTATAGGTGTAGATGTAGATGCAGATGTAGATGTAGACATATAGGATGGGGGATTTACAGTTTTATGAATGTATGAACCGGGAGAATCAAGGTTTCACATTAGCCTTTGCTTTATTGTTGTCAGAAGGATTACTGGCAAAAAAATATTTCAACTCTAGGGACCGGTTGAAGGATAGTAGATTCATGATCAGTCCAACATGATTGGATTTTAGTGAGACCTTTGGAAGAAAATGTAACATTGTGTTTTGAATTCAGATGATGCCATTCTGTGTCCCTGCACTCATAGAAACTAATGTTATTACAAGCTGTCCTGGCGTCTTTTTTATGTTGTTATGTTTATTGACAATTGGTCCATTAAAGCCTACAGTCATCCTGTTGTGAATGTGTTTGACCAAACATAAATTCATTTACTTTTCACTGACTGTGGTACAGTGAAAATGACACTAGAGTGATAAGCATAGTGCTTGTATTTTATGGTTGCTAAAAGAAACTGTTCTTTATTTTAGATGATGAAGCAACCATCACCAAAAGCAAAGCATCCCCCGGAAACGCATGGTGTAAGTCAAACCTATTGTACTTTCTTCCAAAAGAAAACAGAATATAATAGATTTCTCATAGTTTAAAATACCTTACTTAAAAAAGAATAATGTGAGGCAGTTTATTGGCAAAAAAATATTGTCTGCTGTATCGCTCTTGATTTGAACACATTGTTACCTGTTGGAGAAGCTGCTGTCAACAATTGTTTAATAGCTACTGCTGTGCTTTTGCAACTCCGTGTGTTTAATTTTTGTTGTTACTTGGGTGTGCAAAAGTCCTATGTATACAACAGATAAGTTGGCAGTTTTCTCTCGTTCAACAATTTTAACCACAGATACTGTATTTAAAAACTTCCCTTCATTGGTGTAGAACCACAATTTCATAAACAAATGACAATTGCAGAATGCATATTGGTTCTAAGGATGTAGCTCATCCTCTTTGTTGTACAGGATTATTCAAAAGTCATGCCCCATAGGACAAATAGAGTGAAGCAAATCTCCACTAACAAACTTTTGGAGGTGGTAATATGGACCAAAGCAAGAAAAAAATATCTAGTAAACATGGGCTCTAAAATACATACCTTACGAGCTATGAGCCCTTGTTTGTCTTTGACACTCTGAAACGCATCTCCGCTGCTGACCAAATGCTTGTAGCTCTTAAGGTATGCATGTTAGAGCCCTTGCTTTCTGGACATTTTTTTCTTGTTTTGCTCAATACTAGCACCTCTCAAAACATGGAAATCAAAGAGCTTGCTGTGGAAGAGATTTGTTTCAAAGTATTGAAGATGAGAAGTGCTCATAGCTCTTAAGGTATGCATTTTAGAGCCAATGTTTACTAGACATTTTTTCTCGTTTTTGTCCATACTATCGGACCTGAAAGTTTGTTGATGGGTGCGTTTCGCCCTATTTCTTATACGGGATATGACTTTTGAATCACCTTGTGTGTAGTTGAAATCATAGCGTATCGTGTTATAAAAATTATCTTGTATTGCTTTTATTATGAGAAATCGCTATTTTTCTGAAATGTTGACAGTGGTGAATTTCAGCTTTACTTATAAACTCATAGATTAATGCATAAAACAGTTGTGACCTCCTGTCAACTAATGTTCTGGTCTTTAGTCCAAAGACTGGTTTGAAGCAGTTTCCCATGCTACTCTATCCTGTGCAAGCCTCTTCATCTCTGAATAACTACTGCAACCTACACCCTTTTGAACATGCTTACTGTATTTATCTCTTAAGTCTTCCTCTTATTATTTCCTCCCCCCCCCCCCTCGCTTTCCTCCAATAGTAAATTGGTGATGCCTTGATGTCTTAGAATGTGTCCTATCAACCGATACTTTCATGTAGTCAAGTTGTGCCATAAATTTCTTTTCTTACCAGTTCTGTTCAGTACATCCTCCTTAGTTACATGGTCTACCCATTTATTCATTTAACCTAATCTGAGTAGGGTCATCAAGCCTTCTTTTACATTGGACCAAGGTCTCACACATACAGTAACTATTTCACATCATAGTTACCTAGGAATGACAATTTTAATATAATTAGTATTAAAATGATTTGAGTGTCTCAAGGGGCAGTGTGAGTAAATTAAAACTGACTATGAACTAATTAAGTTATTACTGGTAGAACTTGCACTGATGCAGCTGCTGCCTCTAGTAGTGATGAAGGTGGTGGTGGTGGTGGTAGTAGTAGTAGTAGTAGTAGTAGTAGTAGTAGTAATGGCAATAATAACAATAATGATAGTTGCAGATATAAGAAGAATTTATGGGTGAACAAGATAGATGTTTTCTGATATAGCGAGTTCTGGGGAAATGAAATTTAAGGAGACTGCATCGGCTAAGACTACTGGGAAATGAGGAAGATCAGATGGGTTAGAAGAATGTACAAGGGTAACAAGTGCGTACAAAGACAGCAGTTATCATCATTATTGTTGCTTTAGTAGATGTGTCATTGATGGTCTTCTGAAGCTGGAGATGTTATTCATTACTTTAATATAATGTGGGAGGTCATTCCAGAGTTGGGTTCCTGCTACTGCCTCCTTTCATCTTTTAAATTCAGTATTTAATGTGATTCTATTAGGCCTTGTCCCTTCATGTATTTGATCCATGCCTCTAACCTATCCATTTTTCTTCTACTTATTCCTTTCCTCTGTCTCAGTGAATCGTTGCCTAGTGCTGCTTCTGAAATTCTCAAAACCTCTGGTTCTTTCAATTTATTCAGTAGCCATCTCCTTAATTTCCAACCGTTTTGCAGTTTCTTCAGTTTTAGTCTACAGTTCATAACCAATAAATTGTGGTCAGAGTCCTCATCTGCCCCTGGAAATGTTTTACGGTTTAGAATCTGGTTCCAAAATCTGTATCTTACCATTTTACATACATCAAAAATTTTTTGCATCATCCCGGTTCCCAGAACTCCTGAAGATAGACATTGACTGTGGATGTTGTATCACAGACACAAACCTGCCCAAAGTTGTAAACAACCATGCATGAAGAGCGCCTATTAGATGGAGGGTGTCCGACAGCTGATCGTTCCAGTCATTCCACCAGAAAGGAGGTACAGGGCTCGTGTTACCTGTAGTTCAACCATGCCTAGACGGTCAGTACCGCGGTTCGATCGTGTCCGCATTATTAATTTGTGCCAGGAAGGGCTCTCAACAAGGGAAGTGTCCAGGCATTGTAGAGCAAACCAAAGCGACGTTGTTCAGACATGGAGGAGATACAGACAGAGAGAGGAACTGTCGATGACATGCCTCACTCAGGCCGCCCAGAGGCTGCTATTGCAGTGGATGACCACTACCTACGAATTATGGCTCGGAGGGATCCTGACTGCAATGCCACCATGTTAAATAATGCTTTTCGTGCAGCCACAGGACATTGTGTTACGACTCAAACTGTATGCAATAGGCCGCATGATGTGCAACTTCACTCGCGACATCCGTGTCGAGGTCTATGTTTGCAACCACAACACCATACAGTGCAGTACATTGGAGGCAACCTGGTCAGGCATTATGTGGGGCCGACGTACGCTGCTGGTGGTCATGGAAGGCGCCGTAATGGCTGTGTGATACGTGAATGCCATCCTCCGACCAATAGTGCAACCATATCGACAGCTTATTGGCTTCATGGATGACAATTTGCGCCCCCATCATGCACATCTTGTGAATGACTTTCTCCGGGATAATGACATCGTTTGAATAGAGTGGCCAGCGTCTTTTCCAGACATGAACCCTATTGAACATGCCTGGGATAGATTGAAAAGGGCTGTTTATGGACGACATGACCTACCAACCACTCTGAGGGATCTACGCCGAACCGCCATTGAGGAGTGGAACAACATAGCCTTAATGAACTTGTGGATAGTATGCCATGACGAATACAGGCATGCATCAATGCAAGATGCCTGTATTTGTCATGGCATCAATGCAAGAAGACGTGCTACAGGCTATTAGAGGTCCTGGTGTGTACAGCAATCTGGACCACCTACTCTGAAGGTCTCGCTGTAGAGTGGTACAACATGCAATGTGTGGTTTTCATGAGCAATAAAAAGGGCGGAAATGTTTATGTTACTCTCTATTCCAATTTTCTGTACAGGTTATGGAACTCTTGGAACTGAGGTGATGCAAAACTTTTTTTGATGTGCATATAATCAGTTTGAAACCTTCTGGTGTCTCAAAAGTCTTTTTGCCATATAAAACCTTCTTTCATGATCCTTAAACCAAGTATTAGTGATAATTAAATTATGCTCTGTGCAAAATGCTAGCAGGAGGCTTCCTCTTTCATTCCTCTCCCCCAGTCTATGTTAACCTACTGTTTTTTTGTTTCCCACTATTGAATTCCAGTCCCTCAACAAAATTAAATTTTCCTCTCCCTTAACAATCTCAATAATTTCTTTTATCTCATTATACATTTTTAATCTTTTCATCATCTGTGGAGCTAGGTGACATATGGAATAGTTCTACTGTGGTGAGTGTTGGCTTTGTGTCTATCTTGGTTACAATAATGTGTTTGCTATGCTGTTCATAGTAGCTTACCCTCATTACTATTTTCTTGTTCATTATTAAATCTGCTCCTGCATTACCCCTACATGATTTTGTATGTATAGGCCTGTACCCATCTGACCAGAAGTTCTGTTCCTCTTGCCACCGAACTTCAGTAAATACCACTATATCTAACCTCAACCTAGCCATCTCCTTTTTAAAATTTTCTAACCTGCCTAATCCAATTAATTGATCTAAAATTCCAGACTCTGACCCATAGAAAGCCAGTTTTGTTTTCCCTGGTGACATCCTCCTGAGTAATTTCTGCCTTGAGATCCAAATGGGGAACTATTTTCCCTCTTGAATGTGTTACCCAAGAGGATGCCATCACCATTTAACCATACACTAGACCTGCATACCCTTGGGAAAAAGAGTGGCTATAATTTCCCCTTGCTTTCAGCCATTTGCAGTACCAGCACAGAAAGGCCGTGTTGGTTGTTGTTTCAAGGCCAAATCAGTCAATCATCCAGACTGTTGGCTCTGAAACTACTGTAATGACTGCTCTTCAGGAACCACATGTTTGTCAGACCTCTCAACAGATACTCTGTTGTTGTGATTGTATCTACAGTACGGTTGTCTGTATCATTGAGGCATGCAAGCAACCTCATGACAGCAAGATCCACATTTCATGGGGAAGCTGCTGCCTAATTACTCACTGAAAAATTTTGTGGCTAGAAGATAAAAATTATCTGTGCAGAATTAATTGTGCTTTTTTTTGTATATTTTCTTTATTTCAGTAAGATGCATTGCATTGTGTAGGCCATTTAATATTAACTGATATTAAAATTAGCACATATGCAACTCTGAGGTAGGAAAGTTCTAGAACCACGAGTCCTTGTATACCAAATGTACTGGGCACATTTTGGGCACCCCATTAGGCATGACAATGGCCGTGAATGGTTACAGGAAGTAGTGAATTGTGCTTACTGGTGAGAATTATGAGGAGGGTGAAAAACTGTGTTAAAAAATTTAACCATCAATGTTTGTAACATGTTGGGTGGTAAATGTATGTTGAGGCGAAATGCACTGGGGATTTTACTGCACTCCAGTAGGTTTAGGCTAATTCAGGCATGCAGACTAGTGTCAGAGAGACGTGGTTTGTTTCTTTGTATCTTGAGAACAAAAGTTATTTTTGTGTGCAAGATACTTGTTCTCACACAAGTTGAGTGTTTAATTATTAACATCACTGCTTTTCTGACAGGAAATACATTTCATTCTTTAAATGTGAATTTTACGTATAACCTACTGTTTCAGACCCCAGATCTTGTAACACCCCAACCAAAGCATTGTCATCCGCCACCTGCAAGTTGGCAACAAACTTCTCTGCATGAACAGTCTCCCAGTCTTCCGTCACAGGTAAGTCATTACAACCCATTTGTCTATTATTATTTTTTAAAAGAAGGCTAAACAAAAGATTGTTACTTATCAGAAATTTTACATCTGTTTATTTTTTACCAATTGGCTATGCTTCTATCATTGAATTATATTTTATGTAAATTAGTTGTTCATATCAGAACGAATCATTCACTCTGCTGTTGATGTGTCTATGAACTAACATGTATATTAAAAAACATTATTGATTAAATTCCTAACACGCTTGTGAGTTTCCTGTAATTCCACATTTTTGTACAGGAAATGCCAAAATGCTGATAGACTAAATAGCAGTGATTACATTCATTTCTTCTGGTCAATACATTGATCAATATTTTAAATCTCAAGTTTCTAACTCCATTCCACTGAGTTCACCAATAATTCCAAGATCTCTAGATGTGATCGACCTTGTCATGAATAGGACACAACATTTTCTTTAGTTAGATTCTTAATTATTGCTAAGATTCATATATTACAATGGTTTCTCAAGCAGTAGCTCATAGAGCTACAGAAGTGTAGTGGGAGGGTGTTCTCATAGAGAGAGGGAACTGGAGCAGCACATATGCCATGACATAAAGCTGCTATAAAGCAGGTAGATTGTGTGAGGATTGGCTTGTATTTGAGAAGATATCTTACACATTTTCAGGTTATATGATTTAATTTCACAGAGAGTACTGTGAAATTTAAGTGTGCTTACTAATCACATTCATTTTGTTTATCTTTTCTTTATTTATCTTGTTCTTTATGCTTTATAAAATGGTTGTTAAAACTTCCAGTTAAACAGACAGTGGTTTCATTTTTAACATCAAAAGATGCAAATTTTATTTCAGTTATCTTGCATGTGATGTGTTTTGGAAGTTAATGCCCATTTTCTGATGCTTTTTAAATTTTTTATTCTTATTTTATTTCCATTGTGATAAGTTGAATGTGATGCTTGTTACCTGTAATCTGCTGCATCATAGGCAGAAACATGAAAAATTGTTGTTTCTGATGCCTCATGTATCTTGTTTTGTAAATACTGTAGAATAAAATTTCTTCACATTTCCCAGTACCTGTGTGACAAGAAATTTCAGTAATAATACATTTTCAGGTGTTTGCATTATACCAAAATTTCCATAACAGTATAGCAGTTCACTCACAGCGGTCATCCTATTTAACTCATCATTATACAGTAAAAAGTGCACTTAAAAATAAGAATTATTTTCAGAAATGTACTGTGCATAAGATATAGTGAACAACAATTATTAGTAACAGATGCAAATATTTTGCTGTTGAAACAGCAACAATCATTAAATTCTCTTTTTTATCAAATGGTCAAAATTATGACAAGGAAAACACTTACTATTCAACAGAAGTGGATGATTGTTTGTAATGTCCAAAACATTTGTAACAACTCGGGAACACAGCAAAGAAAGATAATTTAGCATCATATTTATGTGGTACATCGTGCTGAAAAAAAGACTTCAGCTTTTCTAAATGCTGATGGTGTTGGTTCCTATTAATTGAAAATGAAAAATGTTTGTATGTTGTCATTCAGGGAGAACTGTCCTCCTAAAATGGTTCCATTGAATGATGAGTGGAAAAATTCTGAAGGTAGAAATGTACTGTCACAAAATACTTGAGATATGCTGCAGATTGTGACTGAAAATTCAATACACTAAAAGTTGAGCTAATTCATTTCTAGAAACTCCATAAATTTATGTGGAAAATGAGGCTGTGAATATTTGGACATTCATTTGCCACAACACACACAAGGATATGAGTCCAAAAACATTTTCTGTTGTAATGAAACTATGTTTTTTACTACCTTCAGAAATCTACATTATCTGTTGTAATATAACTATGTTTTTTACTACTTTCAGAAATCTACACTGTTTTAAGAGAAATATGTGATAAGGGAAAAGGTAAATCAAAACTGACAATATTGTGTGTTAATAGTGCTGAAAGTAAAAGTTGCCAGCATTCATAACTGTAAACCTTAAAACCAGGTGTTTTAGGAACTTAAAGGAAGCCATCTTTCACATACAACTCCAGCAGTAGTGTGTGGATAACTGCAAAAATCTTTATAAAGTTGCTTAGTAGTTTATATGCCAAGACTGGAGCAGACAGATCCCCTCCACATTAAATATATTCCAGTTAGTAATGTTTTGGTATGGTTCTCTTACAAACAGCACATATCACCAGCATCTCTACTCTCTGAAAGCAAAATACAGAGTTGCTGTTATGCAGAGATACAAATATCCCTCAGGAGAAAGGGAGAAATGAAAATTGACATTTTGTAGACTATGCACTAGCCTTTTTCTGCATGAAATTCTGTGAATTTACAGATGGTAGAAATGCTGGCTGTGGTAGAACATCAGTAGCTGCAGAAAAATAATGATTTTTGTAAAAAAGAAATGAAAGTGCACACAGATGTTTCAGCACGTGAAACAATTTAGGAGTTTCTTATACTGGTGTCCTGATTTTTTCACACCTCATGGTCATTAAGTGAACTGTTTGATGCTCTTATGAAGGAACAGGCTTATGTAGATAACAGTACTGGTAGCGGTGAAAATAATGAAATAGAGAAAATATCACGTCTGCATTTCCCCCTCTGCAGTATGACCTGATAGCGTTAGCATTTTTCCTCACATTTCAGTTCTTTTTAACATGAATCAGCTGGAGTGACACCACCTTTCAAATGATGGAAAGAAGAATCTTCAAAACCTAAGGATAAGATTTAAACACTTGTTGCCACTTCCTTTGCTATCATGTTCATACTGTATCATTAGTTCAGTAAAAACATTTGAATAAAAACTGACTTCTTAATTATTACTGGGTGCTTCCTTTAAATCAAGACTCCAATTGATAATTGTACTCGTTACTCAAAAGTGTTGAGTTCATGCTAAACTATGTTTTACTTTTCGGCGTGATGAGCTTGTGCTTACACATGTTCAAATATGATATAAAAAGTCCCATTTCAGACATTGGGACACTCTCCAAACATAACTGAACTAAATCCCTATTTCAGGAAAAATTTAATTTCTGGACAAAGTGTTTAGATCCCCAGAGATTGTTGGAAAGTAGTTATCTTGTGGTCCATACACAGCAACGTTCGCTAAACAGTCATTGAGGAGACATTGTTGGTAGCCCCTTGGTTTATCTGGTCAAACAATTGCTCAGCACTGGTACTTATAATTGCCTGTACTCATCTCAGCAGCCCTCATTCACCCCTGTGATCTATGGCCTGTGGTGAACCACAGTTGCCTTGGTGCCAGTTTTGCATAATGCCATTTTACTGTCACGGTATACTTTAACTATGGTAGCATCCGAACAGTTTACAAACTTAGCCATTTGCTTCCACCCTTGGCTCAGAAGACAAGGATCATACCCTTTTGGATATCAGATAAATTGCTCCATTCCTGCATTACGACAATGGCTACACTGTTTCCCACATCCCACCAACACTCTGTATATACCTTTCACTGGTACTGTTGCCACCTGCCACTTGTGAGTGCTTACCGTATTTACTCGAATCTAAGCTGCACTCGAATCTAAGCCGCACCTGAAAAATGAGACTCGAAATAAAGGAAAAAAAATTTCCTGAATCTAAGCCGCACGTGAAATTTGAGACTCGAAATTCAAGGGGAGAAAAAAAGTTTTAGGCCGCACCTCCAAATCGAAACAAAGTTGGTCCATTGTAATATGAGACACAATTTAGGTCGAATGAATGACGATACAGCTACAGTAGTTTGGTTCGAGTCGTAAGCTTAGCAGTTGAGCTTTACCAGGTAGCCACTGCTATGCGTCAGGCGCTCCGTCCGTATTCATACGGGTACCCTTCCTTTTTCACGTGCTTCGTCTGGTTTGAATCGGTTGCTTATTTTGCTTTGATCTGATAAGTGCTATTTTCTTTGTTATAGGAGTTTACGTCACTCTAAGCTGAAAATGCATTACTGTACTGTGTCATGCATTGTTTGTCGCATTCTGATAGTGCGTGTTTACCGCCTGTCACGGCACGGCTCGCTTTTGTGCGCGCTACCGCAGCTTACAATAAAAAAAGAAAGAGAGGAATCGTCTTATTAGCGAAGCAATGGCAAGAGATTGCTATTTGCTGTTACCTACACTGCTGCTTTCTTTGATAATGATCAACAAGAACCAAATAATAGACTGCGTATGATAGAACATGTTCTGAACGAGAGTTAGGCGAAAATTTTTCTCCGTTTGAAAATCTTTGCGGCCGCTTCTTTAGTACATCAAATTCTGCACAGAAATTAGTCTTAGATTTAAAAATCTAGTCAGTTGCCGTGCTTCATTTCTGACTATCACTAATAGGCATAAGAATAATACGAATATAAACATGACACGATACGTATATTCTTCTGCGTTTGCTATTGTCTCACTATAGTTTCGTAGTTTATTAGGCAGACAGGATTTAAATGAGATAGCAGCAAACGCGAAAGAATACATGCCAAATAATTATATTCGTATTCTTTCTTATGGTGCAGAGCATACTGCATGTGATTCACATTTCTTCAGGTTCCTATTAGCAACCATCTCTTCCCACAGGTAGGAAAAAATTCAGAACGTAGAGTTGGCCACATTGACAAACATCCCTAACAGTCTTGCCAGTCGGATTTTCGTAGTACATTGAAATTCTGCTACATTCGAAGATGAACAATATGGAATTTGTATTTAGTTCGTTGGATAATGTATGAAAATGCAGTGGTCAAAACTCTGGGCGGAGAAAAAAAGCTCGTCTTCCACCTTTTTTTTTTTTTTTAATTTATTTACTGACGCAGAGTTTTTGGCGCCAGTATTTATCTACAAAGCATGCCTGTGTAGCACTACATATATTTGACGGCAGAAGTTAGTTGTGGCGGCACCTACCAACATTTTTCAGAACTTCCGCTTGCTTTGCACTCGATTCTAAGCCGCATGCTGTTTTTTGGATTACAAAAACCGGAAAAAAAGTGCGGCTTAGATTCGAGTAAATACGGTATTGCACATTGACATTGAACATACATGGTGGCCACATTAATTTGACTGGCCCATGTATATATAATTCAGAATTCTGACAACAATGTGTAGTGAGATCAATACTGTAGCACAGAGAAATGATGACTGACTACAGGGCTACTGTGCCGCTGGCTTTAAAGGGCAGCCAGGGGCATTGATAGGCCAGCACAGTGGGCGTGTCCTCACAGCAGTGCTTGCAGTGGTGGCACCATTACTTGACGACATAGCACCACTGTCTACCAGCTTTCATTGAGTTCCATAGCTTCTGGTGGGCCTTCAGACTCACTAGACCAGGATACGAGTTGCAGTACCACCACATACACAAAGAGAAAAACGAAAATCGTCACACATACTCACAAATTGTACTGTGGATCAAGAAGAATTGCAACACATTATGGTCATTAACACTCCCTTTGGCTTATGCACTTTGGAACCTTCTCCGCTCCAGTGATCTTACAGAGATACCTGGAATATTCATCAGTTTTTTGGAAAAATTGATCGAGAGTAATAGACTTCTTCATTCCAGCAATCTGTATTGACAGAAGCTACTGCTCCGGCTGGTGTTGATCTCTTTACACATCATTGTCTCAGTTTTGAATTCACTATACCTGAGGTTTTCAGTCTTGGTTTACCTGCCGAACTGGTTATCCTGTCGTGCCATCTCTGTTGTTTGTCGTTCTCATATTGTTGTCCACCTGTTTACTCTCAGGCAACTCATTGTGATGGCCTTGGCTGGCTGGCCCATTTGTACTGGTTCTTAAGTCATTCCCGGTCTTGTCAGACTCCGATACTATAATTGGTAGCAAGATAAAATGTTAGCAGTGTCCCATTGACATCAAACTCATGCGTCTTGTTGAGTAGCAATCTCAGCATTTGTTCCTACAGCAGCAATTGCAGCAGCAACAACAACAGCAGCAGCATCAGCAGCAAATTCAATTGCTCCATCAGGAAGGAATTTCGAAGAATCAACTGCAGGCTTGGGATGGCCACTCTATACAAGCACGGTTGCTCCTCAGGTAGAGCCACCCATCTGCATTTCCAACATTTAACATTGACAAAGAGGATTGGGACATGTATTTGCAGGGAGTGAAACAGCTCTTTGCCACTTTTCGGGTTTCTGATGATGCTCTCGAATGTTTGTTCTTCCTTTCATGGGCTTTCCCAGACATGTTTTTCTTACTAAAGATGTTGGCTTCTCTATCAAATTCTTTCAAACTTACTTTCAAGAGGTGTATTCCTTGCTTTTAAATTATTATTCTAAATGATTACATGTGGTCGCATTGCACCTCGAGTTCTCTCAATACCACAAGCAACGTAATCAGTCATACCATTTGTGAGTGATGGATTTGCGTGGATAAAGTTGCCATTGTGATTTTGCTTGTCCAGACCTGGCTAGCAAAACATCACATGCTAATTCTTTGATTTGCGTCTTTGTAATCCATTTGGTTTCTAATCTGAAAGTACTCGGGCAGCTCTCAAACTGGACAACCCTTCCTTTGATGATATTTTGAAAATAACACACTCTTTTGAGATCGCACAGGCAGCAAATGAACATCTCGTGACTTGACCCCATGTGGCAATGGTCCAGCTGAAGCCTTGGGGATGGAATGTTTGTAAGTCATTTTCTCAGTGGCGGCATCATGATTCATCAATTTCAAATGTGTCAATAGCCTCTGAACAGCCAGTAACACTCCGTTAGCATTGGCAGCACTGTCTCTCATCATGTTTTGATTGCTTCACATTGCACCCATGTGAAGACCATGTGGATCAGTGGGCATACTGCACCCATTCTGAGAAATATGGGCATCTCTGGACGGTGAAAAGCTGTTGGGACAGTCGGATCCCATTCCCCAGATGCATCACAGGATAGTGCACGAACTTCAGGCAGTTGTTCCCCAGGATGACCCTTCCGCTACTAAGTTGTTTATCAACTTCATGATTGCAAACTAGGATCTCTGATTCCAGGCAGACGCAGGGGCTACTGTTTCCCTGATAAACCTCCACATGTATGAGCATCTGGGTTCCCTGCCCTCCCATACATTGTTCATGTATGATGGCAGCTCAGTTAAGGGGTCAATTCACAATCACTGTTATGTACAAAAAGATCACACAGCTGATAACTCTGTTTGTTTCAATAGTCACTTGGCTGATAACATTTTTGGTCCGGATGCTTTCACCTTGTTTGGATGCTTTCACCTTGTTTGGATTCTCCATCAAAGATGACATTCAGGTGGTCACAGATGTGGTTCATGTATGGGACTCTGATGATCTCTGTGCTTCCTCCTCCTCTATTCACACTTGGCACTTGGCCTGTGGTGTGCCACAGATTTCCAGGCTCATATCTCCTTACGTCCAGATATTGTACCCCATTTCTGCTGGGCGTCCTCTTCCTGTCTCCCTGCAAACGGCCGTTAAGCATGAGCTCCATCGCCTCCACGAAGCTGGGGTGATTGAACCTTTTAAAACCAATGCTTAGGTCACACCACTGGTAGCCCAATGGCTATCTCTGGCTTGCAGGGATTTTGAATCGACAAATAGTGCCCAGCCACAAGTTGAAACCTACCACATTTGATGTCAAGAGAATCCCTTCACGATGCTTGTCAGCAGTAAATATATTTCTAAGGTAGACCTTGTCAACTCATATGTGCAGAGCCCACTGCATGAGGAATTGCAACACATTATGATAGTTAACACTCCCTTTGGCTTATGCACTTTGGAACCTTCTCCACTCCAGCGATCTTACAGAGATACCTGGAATAGTTAACCATGTCCATCCCTGCATGTACCGACTATCTCGACTGTATTATTGTCAAGGGCACTACATGTCAGAACCACCTGTGCAACATTTGTACCTTCTTTGATACATTGTGTGATGCAGGCCGCAAATATCACCCTCACAAATGCATTTTTTCAGGATTAAGTGGAATACCTCAGACACTTGCTCAAAAAAGGTGGGATCTGGCCCATTGATAGCAACATTTCTAGTATTAACCCTTGACTCTGCCTCCAAATCTGACAGGAGCCACAGGCTTTTTTGGGAAAAATGAATTATTATTTTAAGTTCCTTCAGCAAGCACTCCACATTTATGCATCTGGTCAACCAGTTGCAGAAGAAGGGCCTAGAGTACAGGTGGTCAGCTGCCTATGAGCGTGCATTCACACAGCTGAAGCATTTGCTGTGGTTAACACCCTACTTTAAACCCTTTGATCCATCACGTCCTGTGGGTTTGGCCACTTATGCGTCTCCCTGTGGCACTGGTGCAGTGCTGTCGCACAGGAATAACTACGGTACTGAGCAACCAACTGCCTGTGCGTCAGAGACACTGACACCCACTCAAAAGAACTGCTCACAGATACAAAAAAAAGAAGCTTTGGCAATTATCTTTGTCATGAAGAAGTTCAATGTTTAACTAGTTGTGACCAAGTTCACCATCATTATGATCACAAATGGCTGGTAGCACTCTTTGGATCCCACTCCTGGCGTCCAGAGTGGATTGTGCAATGGCTCCAGTTTTGGACACTTTTCCTCAGCTCCTACAATTATACCATTAATTACAAATACAAGCCCACAGTGCAACACAAAAATGTGAATGTCTCTCTCATTTACTCTCAGGACACAATCTGGCATTTGAACAATAGGAAGTCTCCTGTCTCCACATTGACATGGAACAGCAGCATGTCTGGGATGGGTTTCTCATTACAGCTACTCAAATTGCCGCAGCCACATTGCATGACCCTGTCTTAAAGCCCCACTTATTTTTCAAAGTCCAAAAATCCAGAACTCCAGGCCTGGGCTCATCTCACCCGCCATTTGTCAGTTGTCTCCGATGTTCTCCTGCTTGATGTAGAGGTGGATACACACTGTGTTATCCCATCTACCCTGCACCCTCATGTTTTGCAACTCCTCCATCGTGAGCATTGGGGTATTTCGCAAGTGAGAAGCCTTGCAAGGCGACATGCTTACTGGCCAGGACTGAACAAAGATGTGAAAGCCACGGCACACAGCAGCCTCATTGTGCATGTAACCAAGCTGCTCCTTCCCAGTCTTTCACACACCAGCCCACCTCCCTCCCCCCTTCCCCCCTCCCCTCCACCCCACCATTCGCGCCTCACCTTGGACCGCATTCATCTGGACTTTGCTGACTTCTTTGTGTGTTGTGTGTGGCTCATTGTTGTGGACACTTATTCTAACTACCCATATGTCGTCCGCATAGAGACCCTCACCATGGACACCACCCTCCGTGCACACATCTAGGTTCTCAGCATCGAACAGCTTCCCTGCACCATTGTGACGGACAGAGGTGCCCAATTCTCTGGTAACAGCTTTCACACAGTTTTTCACCTCCATTGACATCGAGCACCCATTTCACTCGTTCTCCAATGGCTAAGCACGGCTTGTGGTGCCAATGTTTAAACAACAAACATTAAAATTGGTGTGAACTTCCACCAGCACCATTGCACTCACTCTGTTTTTGACCACCCACATGATGATGAGGTGCCATACTCCAAGGAGCATAGGGGACAATGCGGGAGACCCGCACCGCCATACTAGGCAAGGTCCTAGCGGAGATGGTTTGTCATTGCCTTCCTCCGACCATAATGGGGATTATTGATGATGATGAAAATGACACAACAACACCCAGTCATCTCGAGGCAGGAAAAATCCCTGACCCTGCCGGGAATCGAACCGAGGACCCCGTGCGCGGGAAGCGAGAACACTACCGCAAGACCAGGAGTTGCGGTCGGTCACCCACAAGACCACCACTGTCCACAATTGTAGCCCAACAGAGCTCCTCTGTGGCCAGGAACCACATACTCTTCTCCATCTCCTAGCCCCACAGCCCAAGGAACCTGGATCCAGCACGCGGGCACGTTCATATGTGGTGAAACTGTCATGAATGCCAGCTATGATGGTTTCCACCCATTGGTGGGACCTTATGGTGGTTGACACTCCTGAGGGGCTTGGAGTGCCATTATACCAATCAGCTCTGTCCCCATCTACCAACTGCACCACCTTCAACGGCTTAGTGGGACGTGGAATGCCCACCCTTCTCGATCCCCTAATGCACCGGTACAACTTGCACTCCAGGGCACCAGTGGCAGTTCCGTGGATGCAAGCATGGAAGTGGAGGTCTCGGTGCAACCTCTACCCTCTCGGTCATTGTTGCCCACACTGTCATTGCCCACACTGCCCTGCCTCTTTATGTTGCCAGATGCCCCAGTTTCTTCCAACCACTGGTGGGTTTCTGTGCCAGCACTCCACTCGTGCCACCAGCTCACCTTTTCAGGCATTGTCCAGGGTGCTTCTAGTCCTGTGTACCTATTTCAGGGGGGAGAGATCTTGTACCCCGGCCCGGCAAGTTTGAAGACCTACCAAAAGTGTGGAACTCGATAAGAGACACTAGAAAGTGCTGCTACATCTGCGGGCAATAGTGTCGCCACTGCAAGTGCTGTCACGATAACGTGCCTGCCATGCCAGCCTTTCAACAATTGCAGATACCCTTTAAAGCAAGCGGTGCAGCAGCTCTGCAGTCAGTCGTCGTCTATCTGTGCAATTGTATTGCTCTTGATACACATTGTTGCCTTGGCTCTGAATTCACTGCATCATAGGGTTTTTGATCTTGAGTTACTTGTTGGATTTGTTATTCTGCTGTGCCATCTACATCTACATAGATGCTCTGCAAGCCAACGTAAGGAGCATGACGGAGGGTACTCTGTACCACTACTTGTCATTTCCCCTCCTGTTCCTCTCGCAAGTAGAGCAAGGGAAAAACAACTGTCTGTACACCTCCATATGTGCCCTAATTTCTCATGTCTTATTTTCGTGGTACTTACGTGCATTGTATGTTGGCGGGAGTAGCATTGTTTGGCAGTCAGCTTCAAATGCATTCTCTAAATTTTCTCAATAATGTTTCCCGAAAGGAACGCTGCCTTCCATCTGGGGATTCCAGTTTGAGTTCCCGAAGCATCTCTGTAACGCTTAAGTTTTGTTGAAACCTACTGGTAACGAATATAGCAGCCCTCCCCCTGAAACGCCTTCCTTCAATCGGACCTTTTTCCAAAGCTGTTTCACAGAGGAAGGCTGCACTGTAGTTCCTTCTCTAGATTGTCGCACAGATGACAAAATGGTAGATATCGAAAGAGATGACAGAGGGATAGAAAAACAATTAAAATCACTCAAAAGAGGAAAGGCCGCTGGACCTGATGGGGTACCAGTTCGATTTTACACAGAGTACGCGAAGGAACTTGCCCCCCCCCCCCCTTTTCTTGCAGTGGTGCACCGTAGGTCTCTAGAAGAGCGTAACATTCCAAAAGATTGGAAAAGGGCCCGTTTTCAAGAAGGGACATCGAACAGATGTGCAGAACTATAGGACTATATCTCTAACGTCAATCAGCTGTAGAATTTTGGAACACGTATTATGTTTGAGTATAATGACTTTTCTGGAGACTAGAAATCTACTCTGTAGGAATCAGCATGGGTTTTGAGAAAGACAATCGTGTGAAACCCAGCTCGCGCTATTCGTCAAAGAGACTCAGAGGGCCACAGACACGGGTTGCCAGGTAGATGCCGTGTTTCTTGACTTCCGCAAGGCGTTTGATACAGTTCCCCTCAGTCGTTTAATGAACAATGTAAGAGCATATGGACTATCAGACCAATTGTGTGATTGGATTGAAGAGTTCCTAGATAACAGAACGCAGCATGTCATTCTGAGTGGAGAGAAGTCTTCCGAAGTAAGAGTGATTTCAGGTGTGCCGCAGGGGAGTGTCGTAGGACCGTTGCTATTCACAATATACATAAATGACCTTGTGGATAACATTGGAAGTTCACTGAGGCTTATTGCGGATGATGCTGTGGTATATCGAGAGGTTGTAACAATTGAAAATTGTACTGAAATGCAGGAGGATCTGCAACGAATTGACACATGGTGCAGGGAATGGCAATTGAATTTCAGTGTAGACAAGTGTAATGTGCTGTGAATATATAGAAAGAACTATCCCTTATCATTTAGCTACAATATAGCAGGTCAGCAACTGGAAGCAACTAATTCCATAAATTATCTGGGAGTAGGCATTAGGAGTGATTTAAAATGGAATGATCATATAAAGTTGCGCACTTCGTTACAGGATCATTTAGTAATCACGAAAGCGTTATGGAGATGATAGATAAACTCCAGTGGAAGACTCTGCAGGAGAGACGCTCAGTAGCTCGGTACGGGCCTTTGTTGAAGTTTCGAGAACATACCTTCACCGAGGAGTCAAGCAGTATGTTGCTCCCTCCTATGTACATCTCGCGAAGAGACCATGAAGATAAAATCCCAGAGATTATAGCCCACACAGAGGCATACCGGCAATCTTTTTTTCCACAAACAATACGGACTGGAATAGAAGGGAGAACCGATAGAGGTACTCAAAGTACCCTCCGCCACACATCGTCAGGTGGCTTGCGGAGTATGGATGTAGATGTAGATGTAGATCCCAAACACTCTAACAGTGTTCAAAATAGGTTGCACACCATCCTATATGCAGTCTCCTCTGCGGGTGAACCACCTTTTCCTAAAATTCTCCCAATAAACCAAAGACAACCATTTGCCTTCCCCACCACAGTTTTCACATGCTCATTCCACATCATATCATTTTGCAACATTATGCCCAGATATTTAAACGACTTAACTTGTCAAGTAAGACACTAATAATACTGTATCCAAACATTACAGGTTTGTTCTTCCTACTCATCCGCATTGACCTGCATTTTTCCACATTTAGGGCTAGCTGCCATTTATTACACCAATTGGAAATTTTGTCTAAGTCGTCTTGTATCTTCCTACAGTCACTCAACTTCAACACCTTACCATACACTATGGCATCATCTGCAAACAACCATCGACTGCTGCTCACCCTGTCTGCCAAATCATTTATGTATATAGAGAACAACAGCAGTCCTGTCACACTTCTCTGGGCACTCTTGATGATAACCTTGTCTCTGATGAACACGCCGTCGATGACAACATACTGGGTTCTATTATTTAAGAAATCTTTGAGCCATTCACATACCTGTGAACTTAGTCCATATGCTCGTACCTTCATTAACAGCCTGCAATGGGACACCATGTCAAATGCTTTCCGGAAATCTAGAAATATGGAATCTGCCTGTTGCCCTTCATTCATAGTTTTCAGTATATCGGGTGAGAAAAGGGCAAGCTGAGTTTCGCACAAGCAATGCTTAATAAAGCCATGCTGATTCGTGGACATAAGCTGCTTAGCCTCAAGAAAGTTCATTATATTCGAACTGAGAATGTGTTCAAAGATTCTGCAGCAAACAGAAGTTAGGGATATTGGTTTGTAATTTCGCAGGTCCATCCTTTTTACCTTTCTTGTATATTGGTGTCACTTGAGCTTTTTTCCAGTGACTTTGGACTTTGTGCTGGGCAGGAGATTCATGATAAATGCAAGCTGGGTAAGGGACCAATGCTGTAGAGGACTCTTTGTAAAATCGAACTGGGTTTCCATCTGGACCGGGTGATTTATTTGTTTTCAAATATTTAAGTTGCTTCTCTATGCCAGGCATGCTTATTTCTGTGTTGTCCTTTCAGAAGTCTGTCTAATGGTCAAATGACGGTATGTTTGTACGGTTCTCCTGCGTGAACGATTTTGCTGTCGTTTGTGTGTCGTCTTTTGAACCTAAAGTGCAACAGCTCCTGCCTCCTTAGCATCTTACGAATTTCATTATTAAACCTTGGTGGGTCTTTTCTATCATTTATCCACCTACTAGGCATGTAACTGTCCAGACCATGGTTTAAAATGTGCTAAAACTGTGACCGTATTTCCTCTACATCCATCCTACTGGTACTAAATAACGGCAATTCACTGTCTAAGTAAGACGTTAATAACTGCTTATCTCCTCTATCTAGCAGAAACACTCTCCTTAGCCTTCTCGACTGATTTATTAACTTTTGTGATCATAGTTGCTATAATGACATCATAATCGCTAATCCCCATTTCTATACTGCCATTGTTGGTAAGGTCTGGCCTATTTGTAGCTGCAAGGTCTGAGATATTTCCATTGCATTTGGGCTGCCGAGTTAGTTGCTGAAGACAATTTTCAGAAAACATGTTGGAAAGAATTTCACATGGCTATCTGGCTGTACTTCCCGCAATGAATCCATAGACATCCCAGTACATACTCGGCAGCTTTATTCGATGGGTTTATTGCATTATCTGAGTATTTACTTGCTATTGACCGTAGACTTTCTTTGAATGACTCTAGAACTGCCACAGTGGTATTGGCTGGCCAGTAAAAACACCCAGCAGTTTACATACTTTCACTTACATCTGTTATATGTGACCAGATGACTTCACTGTCATACTCAACTTCGACCTCAATAGAGACAGTATTTTTGTCACCTGCAACGAAAACTCCCCTTCCTGTTTCCTCTAATCCGATGTACATTCCACAACTTGCTAAATATCTCAGAGCTTTGCACTTCAGGTTTCAGCCAGCTCTCAGTCCCAAGGATAATTTGAGCACAAGAACTTTCCTGAAAGGCAGTAAATTCAGGAACTTTCTTATGAATACTTTGACAGTTTACTGATAACATTGTGACAGTCAGAGTGTTTTTATTCTGAACGCCATTTAATTTCCCTTGCTGTGAATCAACTGGCGAGTGTTCATCAGAGCATCTCGAAATAGCACCCAGCCAAAAAATCCCTCATGTGCACTCCACAAGAGCTCTGCTACCTGAGTACTCTGCTACTGTGTTGTGTAGTGCACCCCTGACCTGTCAAGGGGAGTCCTACAAATCTCCACACGGTAACGCAGGTCCAGAAATCTGCAGCCAAGACCATCACAGAGTCGACAAAGCCTTTGGTTTAGACCCTCCAGTCGGCTCTAAACCAAAGGGCCCCAATCAACTCTGGGAACAATGCTGCAAATTGCAAGCTCTGCTTGCACCCCGTAGGCGAGGCCAGCAGTCTTCACCACCTCTACCACTGCCTCTATGAACTGAGAATGGTCTCAAACCCATTCGACAGGCGTCGTTGGTGCCGACGTGAGCCACAACTTGCAGACAACTGCACCCTGCACGCTCGATAGCCACTGGCAACACCACCTCCACATCTCGGTTGAGGTCCCCTGGCACACATTCCAAGTGAACATTGGCCTTCTTTCCAGCCGTGAACGCTATCTGCCTAAGGGGCTCCATAACGCGACTAACATTAGAGCTCACAGTAACCAGTAAACCCCTCCCCGTGTGCCTGCGCAGACCCTGCTGAGGGAGTGGCCACCTGTTCACTCCACTCACAGGATGAATGGGTGAGGCCAGGCAACAAGTGTCCACATTGGCCTTCCGCCTCGAGCGATGCGAACGGATACCACCCACCACTCAACCTGCTATGAGGACGGATCCACCACATTGTGTGCACTAGGAGGTGCCTTGGAACGAGAGCCATGGGCAAAATCAGTGATGCCTGACTTGTCCCATGCAACACACTAGATTCTCTGCCACCAGTACACCCCAAGGCAGCGGCCTGAAGGTAACTGCCAACAGCATGTTCAGCTGTTCACGAACTGAGGCCAGCTCCTCCTGCGTCTGCATACACCATACACACATCCTACCCATTCTAGCTAGACCAACTGAAGAAGTGAACTATAAAAGCAGGCAATCGTAGACATGCAGCTTGCCACCCTCCTGACGTGTCACCAGTATATGCAGATGTGTTAAAGAGCTGCGTAGCTGGCTGTTCAGTGAGCAACTGTTGTGTTAGACACTTACAAAAATGGGAGATTAACCCTCTTAAACAGAGAAACATGTTGTGTGCTGTTTTTTGTTGTTGTCCATCTGTTTACTCTCGGGCGATTTGCTGATAGGTCCTCGGACAGTAGGCCTGTTCTTTGTTGTTATCCATCTGTTTACTCTCAGATGACTCACTGTGTCACCATCAGCTTGTCAGCCTGTTTCTACTGGTTCTCGAGTTGTTCCTGGTCTTGTCAGATTCCAGTCGCTGTAGCAACAAGTTATTTTTTTTAAGTACAGATAGATATTTCCTACATTTTTCTCTGTTTAGAGGTGCCAGTGTTGAACATATGTTACTTCAGAGTATAAATACTGTACGTAATTTGACATTATCCAGTCCAAACAACACAGTTTACATTTTGTGGTCACTGTGATTATTTTATATTATTTACATCCTGAGAGTTCTTTTTTTTTTAAATTAATTTATTTTTTTAGATTACTTGTGTTAATTCCAGTGAATGCAGTTTAGGAGTTAGTAATTTTAATTTCATTCAACAATTTTACCACATTTTAATTCAGATGAGGGCGAAGGCTCTATTTTGTTAGCTACTTAGACTGAATGAATGGGTCATTTAGTATTTTGCAACTAGTACTGATTTCTTGGGTATCATGTGTGTTCTGTTTAACACTCAGAATGATGACACCCTAGCATTTCATGCTATACTATTTTTACAGTGAGAAATCACAGTGCTTCTACTGTGTTGACCACGTTTCTCACGAATTACAGTTTAAATAGAATTGATGGATAAAAATACTAAAACAGATATACCCTACTGAAAGATACTTAATAACTCATGTCTGTGCAGAAGCAGTTTTATAAATATATTTTTATTTCAAAAATATATCTGATATAGGTGAGCACAGCCTCCATTAACTGAATTTAAGTTTGGAGAACTTCCAGTTTTTGTAGTAAGAACTACTCAGTGCGACCAGTTCTCTAGTACCAGAAACTGTGCATATTGTGCAGTGCCGAAAATCAAAAGTGTCACACTATTAAGGACCAGTCTGATACTTATCCAACTTTGTGGAGACATTCATCGCATAGTGGGTATTAAATAATTGAACTTTCATTCCATTTGGAAGTGATATCCATTATCAGCATCAGTTAGAGTTGTTGAATATACTCTTATATAGGTTGTGGTGTGGAAGCAGCCTTTGAATGTCATCTTAAGAATTTCTAGCCATGCGCGAAATGCGTGCTGTGTCAGTTCATGAGGACTGCTGTATAAAAGTGGTACGAAAGTACATGTATTCCCATCACATCCAATGTATGCTTTTGTGGGTGGCAAATTGAGAGACTGAGCCGGCCAGTCAAGGATCCGTCCATTCCTCAAGGAGTGTGTAATGTGATCTGCAGTGAGGGGTCCTGTATTATCCTGCTGGAATATGCCATTTGGTAAGCTGGTCATGAAAGGTGTAACAGAAGGGCTATTTGTTGAATGTTCAACCTCCCTTCTGCAATTATCAAATAATTCCTGTTTTCATTTGCAATAGCTCTCCATGTAATGTTCCCAGGAGTTAGAGGGGTATGGATTTTGAGAATTGCTGCTGCTGCTCTCTGTTTGCGCATAGATCAGTGTTGATCTGATTGTCACGGACAAAATGAGACTCATTGCTGAACACCACAAAATGCCGCTCGGTGTCCCAGTTGACTCCGGTTCTACACAATGCAAGTCTCTGTTCTATAATATCAGTGGTAAATGACACATGGCAATGTGAAATCACAAGCCATCTTCTAGTAATCTGTTCCAAATGGTTCTTGGTGACACTGTCTGTAACCATTGGCTTGATTTTTGCTGTTGTCATCCATGTATACATCAGAGCCAGTTGAACAATCCTATGATCTTCATGTGGTGGAGTCCTTCTGGAAGGACCGGTGCTCACTCTTCTTGCGATACTTTTATTCTGAGTCCATCTCATCACTACTCATCTTGAAATCATTTCACTAGAGCCAACTGTCTGCTAAATCTGTCAATATGATGCTCTCATGCCCATTGTACTAATGGCTAGACTTCCTTCAAAATCCAAAAGATGGTGATAAGTCACATGTGCACATCCACTGGTCACGTTGTGTAGTGATCTCCATCTGAAAAGTTCCAGTAACATTAACCCTTTTGCTGCTGCGGGCATGTATACATATCCTGCTATGCTGTTCTGTAGGTGTTGGGTATGTGTATACATGTGTCGCTTGAATTTTCCTACAGTGCTATTGATGTCTGGATGTGAGTCGAGCTACTGGCTGACCTTTAACTGGTGCAGATGAGATGCTTCTATATGTCGGTGAATAAATAATTTCGAATATTTATCATTCAACATATGTGCCTCATTGCATACTATCTTTTTCAAAAACCTCATTTGGATGTTTTAAATTGTTTGTGAGATATGGCAGTTGTTATGACCACATGATTTTCGATGTGTAAGGATGTGAAAGGTGTCATCGCACGTAACCATCCTTTGGGTATAAAACCCGGTAACACGAGAAAAAAATGAGATATCCTTCGGCTGTCAATTTTAAATAAAATCATGATATCTTATGTACATTTCATTCGCTGCAGTGTATCAGCTAAATTCAACTGTATACAAAGTTTACACAATGTGTTTTTAACTCTGCAAACTCTCTAAAATTTTGTGTAATGTTTTACTTAATTTGATGCAGCACAATAAGTATGATGGATAATGAAAAGAAATTCAGTTCTTTATTGAATGGAGAACTTTCATTCCATTTGGAAGTGACATCCATCATCAGCATCAGTTAAGAGTTGTTGAATATACTCTTATATAGGCTGTGGTGTGGAAGCAGCCTTCGAATGTCATCTTAAGAATTTCTACCCATGCCTGAAATGCATGCTGTGTCAGTTCATGAGGACTGCTGTATAAAGGTGGTATGAAAGTACATGTCTTCTCATCACATCCAAGATATGCTAGCCACATGCCTGCTTACCAGCAGAATTATTAGTTTAGTGATAACGTTGTTTGGACGTTTTCATGTATTTCAATACTTAGTGCTTAGTGGGAATTCTTTGCAGTATATTAGCTTAGATTCATAGTTTGATTTACTAGAAATGAGTTATTAAATAAGTTTCATCTCATGAGTTTGTGATCGTTAAATTGCAAGCAGTACAGCTGTAAAAATAGCTACCTTTGCACAGAGTGCTAAGAGCACATCTGTAGCAGTGAAAGGGTTAAACACACCCAATAGCCATCATGTTCTCAAACCATTTTTCATCTGTGGGAGTAGCATTTCTATCTATGAAAAACAAGTTTGCATAAGCATGAAATTTACATCACATTGTCCTACAGGCACGGATACACTGGAGTATCAGTTTGTAACATGTGGTCATAGTGTTTGTAGTGTAACAATGTCCATTGCCATAAGTTTAGTTACTGCCATTAGGTGTGATGGTGGCCTTGAAATCTTACAATAAATGTCTGTGTTTAACTTTTCAGTTGTGAGGAATGTATACAACCATGTTTAATAAATATAACCCCGAATGTATGCCATACGCTGAAGCAATACTTGTTGTCCTGCAACCTCTGTAGGTTCTTACTGTGTCAAAATTGCTTTAGGTTAATTAAGGTATGCTTTGTTTCTGTGTGTTTGATGATGAAAAGTTATTTTTGTATGAAAGTGCTTTCAGTTAAGTGAAGTGTTTTTTGATAAAGAGGGCTGATTTTCTGACAGAAAATACTTTCATTCTTTTAATCTAAATTCAGCATATAATCTGCTGTTTCAGGCACCAGGCCATGTAGCAGTACAACCTAAGCGCTGCCGAACTCCACCTGCGAGCTGGCGACAGAGCTTTGTGCACCAGCTGTCTCCCAGCCTTCCATCACTGGTTAGACATCACAACCCATCTGTTATATAGTTATTTACTAGTAATTCTTAAAATGGTAACACAGCTAACTTTTCTGTATTTTTCTGTGATCATCTTTTACCTACGAAGAACATTTCATCCAGTTATTTTGTATTTAAAAATCAGCTGTCATTTGTTGTAATCTCTGTGTCATGGAAGTTGTCAGCTAATAGTCATGTATGGTATAACTGTCATGGAATTAATAGTTAGGTGATATATTGAAAATTTAGTAGACCATGGTGGATCAGAAATTTTATTCCATAGCTCTTCTTATTGATTTGTGAAAAACATGGTATAACATTTCATATCAGATGGCATGAACACTGAGAGATTTAATAGCTTACCATAGATGCAAATTAGTGCTGCAACATTGTAGGAAATGTTGCAGACATTGCTACATGTTGTAAGTATTGTTTAGCAAATAATGACAATTTGAAATAGATTATGTCTGTCATCCCACCAATGTGAAATCATGTGGCAGGGTGATAGTAACTAATTAAGCCTCAGTAGATGGATTGGTTACTCTTGTGGAGGGCTCTGATTTGGCGCTGTTGTAAACAATTTAACTTTTGGTGACAAAATTGAGAACTTTTGTAACCATGACTGTCACCTGGAAGGAAATACTGGTGTCTGTCAGTTGACACTCAATCTATGCCAGATGGGTAGCTTCAGTGCAGGATGTCAAAGCTTATTGTCACACACACTATGAATGTTTCCCAGTTTCTGACAGTATAATTACAATCAATACCCAACCTCAGGGTCACACATATAATGGATGGTACCTAAAAACCAACAATAAATTTAAGGAAAGAAAAGTGGCTCAAGTACAAAAGGTCACAATTCAGGTATAAATTGATGGGACAATTACTATAATTTGGTCAGATAGTGTAAGAGCATTGTACCAGTGTTCATAATATGTCAGAGTATATTGTATGTGTTTATGTTCAAACAAAATATTCCCACTTATTTGTTAGAGTTGCAGTACATTTTCTTAAATGTGCAATGTCAGTACAAGCAAGATGGTGTAGTACTTGAAGGCAACGTCCTAGTTTTTTCACAAGTCCTAGGTGATGTTGCCTTAACCTACTTACTTGCTTACCTTCATTTTTTGACATGTAACAACAATGGTTGCTACACTATGTTGGTTGCAGTTATGGCATTAGTGTTGTGAGTTCTTCCCTCTTTATATTGTTTTCATGTTACATAATGTGTCCTCGTTCTCACGTGACTACTAGTTTTATTAGTTGACATGGGTGTTTATTCAAATTGCACACCTGAACCTCTACTGCCTTGATGATACCTGACACAGGGTTCTGGTATATTCCTTGATATCCACATTCTCAATTAACCATGTAATAACAAAGGTACTAACTTACATATTACTCATTGTATGGTATACTCTGGCACATACATTTCTACATCTAAATTTATACTTCGCAAGCCACCCAACGGTGTGTGGCGGAGGGCACTTTACGTGCCACTGTCATTACCTCCCTTTTCTGTTCCAGTCGCGTATGGTTCGCGGGAAGAATGACTGTCTGAAAGCCTCCGTGCGCACTCGAATCTCTCTAATTTAACATTCGTGATCTCCTCGGGAGGTATATGTAGGGGGAAGCAATATATTCGATACCTCATCCAGAAACGCACCCTCTCGAAACCTGGCGAGCAAGCTACACCGCGATGCAGAGTGCCTCTCTTGCAGAGTCTGCCACTTGAGTTTGCTAAACATCTCCGTAACGCTATCACGGTTACCAAATAACCCTGTGATGAAACACGCCGCTCTTCTTTGGATCTTCTCTATCTCCTCCGTCAACCCGATCTGGTACGGATCCCACACTATTGAGCAATACTCAAGTATAGGTCGAACGAGTGTTTTGTAAGCCACCTCCTTTGTTGATGGACTACAATTTCTAAGGACTCTCCCAATGAATCTCAACCTGGTACCCGCCTTACCAACAATTAATTTTATATGATCATTCCACTTCAAATCGTTCCGCATGCATACTCCCAGATATTTTACAGAAGTAACTGCTACCAGTGTTTGTTCTGCTATCATATAATCATACAATAAAGGATCCCTCTTTCTATGTATTCACAATACATTACATCTGTCTATGTTAAGGGTCAGTTGCCACTCCCTGCACCAAGTGCCTATCTGCTGCAGATCTTCCTGCATTTCGCTACAATTTTCTAATGCTGCAACTTCTCTGTATACTACAGCATCATCCGCGAAAAGCCGCATGGAACTTCCGACACTATCTACTAGGTCATTTATATATATTGTGAAAAGCAATGGTCCCATAACACTCCCCTGTGGCACGCCAGAGGTTACTTTAACATCTGTAGATATCTCTCCATTGATAACAACATGCTGTGTTCTGTTTGCTAAAAACTCTTCAATCCAGCCACACAGCTGGTCTGATATTCCGTAGGCTCTTACTTTGTTTATCAGGTGACAGTGCAGAACTGTATCGAACGCCTTCCGGAAGTCAAGGAAAATAGCATCTACCTGGGAGCCTGTATCTAATATTTTCTGGGTCTCATGAACAAATAAAGCGAGTTGGGTCTCACACGATCGCTGTTTCCGGAATCCATGTTGATTCCTACAGAGTAGATTCTGGGTTTCCAAAAATGACATGATACTCGAGCAAAAAACATGTTCTAAAATTCTACAACAGATCGACGTCAGAGATATAGGTCTATAGTTTTGCGCATCTGCTCGACGACCCTTCTTGAAGACTGGGACTACCTGTGGTCTTTTCCAATCATTTGGAACCTTCCGTTCCTCTAGAGACTTGCGGTACACGGCTGTCAGAAGGGGAGCAAGTTCTTTCGCGTACTCTGTGTAGAAACGAATTGGTATCCCGTCAGGTCCAGTGGACTTTCCTCCGTTGAGTGATTCCAGTTGCTTTTCTATTCCTTGGACACTTATTTCGATGTCAGCCATTTTTTCGTTTGTGCGAGGATTTAGAGAAGGAACTGCAGTGCAGTCTTCCTCTGTGAAACAGCTTTGGAAAAAGGTGCTTAGTATTTCAGCTTTACGCGTGTCATCCTCTGTTTCAATGCTATCATCATCCCGGGGTGTCTGGATATGCTGTTTCAAGCCACTTACTGATTTAACCTAAGACCAGAACTTCCTAGGATTTTCTGTCAAGTCGGTACATAGAATTTTACTTTCGAATTCACTGAACGCTTCACGCATAGCACTCCTTACGCTAACTTTGACATCGTTTAGGTTCTGTTTGTCTGAGAGGTTTTGGCATTCCAGTGGTTTTTCTGTTGTAGGACAAACTATCTTTTTTCTTTTAGAGATGCACACCTTTGGTTGTTCCGATTGTAATGAATTACTCTTCTTTAGGCTTACTTTGTAGCATATGTTTTGGTATATCGCCTAGCCATATGCCTGCTTACCAGCAGACTTATTACATATTCTCCTTTTATTAGTTATTAGTAGTATATGGAACATGGCGATACAAATATTTATGGGGTTGACCTCCAGTAAGTGGTATGTGTTTTACTAATATATGACAGCATGTAATCAAATATTTTATGTCCAGTCTACTCATCAATATATGACTACATTGCTTTACTCCAGTTGTTTCACGGGCATTGCATTAGCATTACAACATTATTATCTGTGCATAACATGAAGTATTGACCTCCGTTTAGGTAGGTTTCTTTTTCACAATTATATGACGTATATACTTTGCTCACTAGTTTAAGTTAATACAGTGTGCAACTGTTCTCTTATTTTATTCCTTAATTCATCTGTAACTTTGTGTAATTTCCTATACTGGTTGGTATCGTTATGTATATGTATATGTTATGTATATAAGACTTGCATCACCCCCATTTTTTTATTATCTGTTTCATACTGGTACCATTGTTGTCTGTACACAGGGCCTGAAGATGGCATAGTAAACTGCTGAAACTGGTAACCATATAATACAAGTTTGAAAATTAGATGGCTGATAGGTGTTTAATTTGACATCCTGTAGCGAACAGCCAAGTCCTGCAGCCATCTCTGAAAAGATGGACATACAGAGAGAAACTGTATTATTTGCTATGTTAACCTCTCCTGGTCCAGTTTAAGACCGAGCGAGGTGGCGCAGTGGTTAGCACACTGGACTCGCATTCGGGAGGACGACGGTTCAATCCCGTCTCCAGCCATCCTGATTTAGGTTTTCCGTGATTTCCCTAAATCCTTCCAGGCAAATGCCGGGATGGTTCCTTTGAAAGGGCACGGCCGATTTCCTTCCCAACCCTTCCCTAACCCGAGCTTGCGCTCCGTCTCTAATGACCTCGTTGTCGACGGGACGTTAAACACTAACCACCACCACCACCATCCAGTTTAAGGATGTGTTTGAAGAAGACACTCCTTCATTTTCTGATGATATCCAAGACTATTTCTGTCTTGGTATACAGTTATTGGTTCACTCTTCTTCTTAACTGAACATTTTCTGTTCCTCGAGGTCCCAATATCCTCCTGAGACTCTTTCGTTCCACCAATTCTAGTCTTTTTAGGTACCTCTTTTCTTACTAGGTTGAGAGTTTCTGGCTTCAGGGCAGATCATTGTGTGGTAATGTCTCAGTTTTGCATTAATAAAAATATTCTGCTTCTTGTAGATGTTCATATTTAGTTTCTATGCTAAATTCATTTTGTTTATTCATGCTCCCATTGCTTCCTTTTCTGTTGGCCCAGTTTCTATCCATTCTCCCAGATATTTAAATCTCTCTACCTTCTGAATTTTCCGTCCTTCTATTGTCATCTATCTAGGAACAGTCTTGATGTTTGTCATGTGCTGTACCTTCTTGATAGAGATATGTAGACCTGCTCTAGTCGCTTGTCTCTGTAGTTGTGTGGTTTGGTTAATGACCTCTTCTAATGATTCCTAATATCACAATATCATCTGTAAATGCTTGACAGTCTACCCATATTCCTTGTCTTCTTGCACCTGTCATGTTTCACCCAATCCTTTCATTTCTTGTGAGTCTTCCATAATCACCTTGTTAAGTCCACAGTTAAAGAGCAAAAGGGAAAGGCTGTCTCTCCTCTCAAAGCTTTCCTCTGAACTTGACCTTGGGCATTGTGCTGCTTAACATCTGTTCAGTCAGTTCACTGGATTTTCTATTCAAACTCATCTCCTCTAAAATTTGAACAGTGTTCATCTGTGTACTGCAAATGTAAGCATGAAATTTGTGCTTCCCTGGTTTTGATATGCAGATACCAGTTTCAGATTCAAAATTTGTCCTGCATATGATCTCTCTTTCTGAAACCTCCTCGGTATTCATTAGCTTGGGAATTGAGTCCCCCCCCCCCCCCCCCCTCCCCTCACACACACACACACACACACACACACACACACACACACACACACACACTTTGCTGCAATGCTTTCAAGAATACTGTAAGACCACTGGTATTAACACTATTCCTTTATAGCTCCCAGTTCCGATGTATCTCCTTTTTTATGTATAGGATGTATTAGTGCCGACATCCACCCTTCTGGAAGCTGCTCTTCTTCCCTAATTTTGCTTATAATATGTGTCAGTTCAATCTTCATATTCTCATTTGCATACTTCAAGAGTTCTGCAATGATCCCATCTCCCCCAGGAGCGTTATTATTCTTCAAGGTATGTATGATGCTCTTATCCTCTGTTACAGTTGGTATTTCTGACTCAGGATTTGTCTCAGATAGTGCTTCACTTTTAAGGAGCTCTTCAAAATACTTGGCCAAGATCTGACTGTTCCTCATATCTCCATACAGTGCATTTCCTTCTTTCTTCTTAAAGCTAAGGTTTGGGGTATTGTATCCACTTTCATTGGTCTTGAATGTTCTATAGAAGACTCATGTATCATTGTTTCGGAAGCGCTCTTGTGTTTGAGTTAAGTTTTCTTTCTCATATTTTCTCTTGACATTGCTGATAATGACTAGTAGTGGTATGGGTACCCTCCACCATGCACCGTACGGTGGCTTGCAGTGTATCTATATAGATATAAATAATTTTTGGAGTGTTTTTCCTTACTTGCTGAAGTTCTTTAGATTTTCTGCCATTTTGTGAGAGCAGCAATCAACCCATGCTTTCCAGCACTCTTTGACTGCCTTATCTCCTTCTGCCGACCATCACTCGTGTTTTTTCCTGTTTTCCAGGTGAACTGTTTGCTTCGTATTGTCAATGAGAGCATCTTTCAACTGTTCTCATCCTTGATGATACTTCTGATTCAACCTCATCTTAAAGTCTTTGCTAGTTCTAAGTGTCTTTGTATGAAACTTCACAATATGGCTAATGTTTTTAGTTTGATGGGCTCTTGGTAAATTTTGACCTTAATTTTGGAAAGAAAGTGGTCTGAATCTTAAGTTTGCACCCTTGAGGACTTTGAAATTTCGAATTTCCTTCTCTGCATATATCAATATTGCTACATCTGGAACTCTCCTAGTCGAGAGTTTCTTGGAAGATGTATAATTCTGTTGATTTCGTTATGAGATCAAAACTCTTACAAATTTCTACTAGTTATTTGCCTTTCTGGTTAGTGCTGTTGTGAGCTGGATGGTACCCAATGATGATCCTGAATTTTCTTTCTTTGCCAAGTTGAGTGTTGAAGTCTCCAAGAAGTAGAATAACGTAATGGTTGGAATCTTGGATAGTGCCTCCCCCAGGTCTTCTCACAATTTTTCTACTTTCTGCGGATCTCTTCTGTTAATCTGATTGGTGGGAGCATGTACATTGACCATAGTGTGTATGTTATTTACTCCTCTAAAGGTAAGTGTGGGGAGCCTACTGTTTTTGGAGCTGAAGTTCGTGATGTTTCCCAGGATTTTTTTTACTGATTATAAAGTCTGCACTGAGTTGAGGTACATTCTTCAGTGCTCTCTTTCCAGGTTTTTCCTTCAGAATATGAAATCCTTCTGATTCAAATGCTGCTTCATCTATGTCTCTCGTCTCATGTAGCACTGTTATAATGATTTTCTGTTTGAACAGGGTATATGTAAGGTGTTTCAATTTTCAAATTTTGAGGACTGAGTTATTTACTTTGCAATCTGTCACATGTTGGTGTGAGGTTCCCAGAATCCATTGGCTCACTGAGGTTTTTGACAACGATGGATTGGTCACCATCTGGGGTAATGCTCTCCTTGAGCAAATCCACCCATTACTACCACAGACAGAGTTCTTGTTTGTTTTATTTTTTCCCCTTTAATTTCAATGTTTATTTCTACTAATTCTTTTGAGAACACAAGTATTTCTGTGTTCTTGAGTTCCAATTTGTACCCATCCATTAGTAGTGCATTTATAACTTCTACGGTTCTGTGGAGATTTCTATCATCTGGAACTGTAACAGCTATGTCATCTGTAAACCTAAACATTTGTTTTCTTTCTCTTTTTATTCTGATAGCTGTACAGTATTTTTTGCACTCATTTATTGCGTGTTCTATGTAGATGTTGAATAGGGGTGTAGACTGAATGCATCCTTGTCTAACATTTTCTAGAATTCTACCTTATTTTTGGTATTTTTTTATCTTTACTGTTGCTGTTTGTTATTTGTACAGCTCTGTAAGTATTCTGCTGTCTCTATAGTCTAGTCTAATCAATTTTTGGCATATCCATTAGTTGGTTCCAGTTGACAGCGTTAATGAAAGCTGTGTATATATTTCTATATTTCTGTTGACCCTAAAGATTTCTTCAGTTATACAGCAATGGCAGAGGATAGCTTCTCTTGTGCCCCTGCCTTCACTGAAGCCAAATTGGTCCTCAGTTAGATTGGCATCAATTTTATTCTTAATGTGTCTGTATTATTCTTGTTAATATTTTCAAAGTGTGACTTAAAATGTTCAAAGTTCTGTGGCCTTCACCTGTAGCTGCTTTGTTCTTCTTTGGAATCATTATCTACATCTACATCTACATCCATACTCCGCAAGCCACCTGACGGTGTGTGGCGGAGGGTACCTTGAGTACCTCTATCAGTTCTCCCTTCTATTCCAGTCTCGTATTGTTCGTGGAAAGAAAGATTGTCGGTATGCCTCTGTGTGGACTCTAATCTCTCTGATTTTATCCTCGTGGTCTCTTCGCGAGATGTACGTAAGAGGGAGCAATATACTGCTTGACTCCTTGGTGAAGGCGTGTCATTCCATTTTAAATCACTCCTAATGCCTACTCCCGGATAATTTATGGAATTAACTGCTTCCTGCTATATTGTAGCTAAATGATAAAGGATCTTTCTTTCTATGTATTCGCAGCACATTACACTTGTCTACACTGAGATTCAATTGCCATTCCCTGCCTCATGCGTCAATTCGTTGCAGATCCTCCTGCATTTCAGTACAATTTTCCATTGTTACAATCTCTCAATATATTACAGCATCATTTGCAAAAAGCCTCAGTGACCTTCAGATGTTATCCACAAGGTCATTTATATATATTGTGAATAGCAACGGTCCTACGACACTCCCCTGCCTCACACCTGAAATCACTCTTACTTCAGAAGACTTCTCTCCATTGAGAATGACATGCTGTGTTCTGTTGTCTAGGAACTCTTCAATCCAATCACACAATTCACAATTGGTCTGATAGTCCATTTGTTCATCAAACGACTTTGGGGAACTGTATCGAACGCCTTGTGGAAATCAAGAAACACGGCATCTTCCTGGGAACCCGTGTCTATGGCCCTCTGAGTCTCGTAGACGAATAGTGCAAGCTGGGTTTCACACGATCGTCTTTTTCAAAACCCATGCTGATTCCTACAGAGTAGATTTCTAGTCTCCAGAAAAGTCATTATACTCAAACATAATATATGTTCCAAAATTCTACAACTGATTGACGTTAGAGATATAGTCCTATAGTTCTGCACATCTGTTCAACGTGCCTTCTTAAAAACGGGGATGACCTGTGCCCTTTTCCAATCTTTTGAAACGCTACGCTCTTCTAGAGACGTACGGTGCACCGCTGAAAGAAGGAAAGAAGGGGAGGGGGGGGGGGGGGGCGGCAAGTTCCTTCGTGTACTCTGTGTAAAATCGAACTGGTATCCCATCAGGTCCAGCGGCCTTTCCTCTTTTCAGTGATTTTAATTGTTTTTCTATCCCTCTGTCATCTCTTTCGATATCTACCATTTTGTCATCTGTGCGACAATCTAGAGAAGGAACTACAGTGCAGTCCTCCTCTGTGAAACAGCTTTTGAAAAAGACATTTATAGTATTTCGGCCTTTAGTCTGTCACCCTCTGTTTAGTACCATTTTGGTCACAGAGTGTCTGGACATTTTGTTGTTATCCATCTACCGCTTTGACATAAGACCAAAATTTCTTAGAATTTTCTGCCAAGGTAGTACATAGAACTTTACTTTTTGAATTCGTTGAACGCCTTTTGCATAGCCCTCCTCACACTACATTTCATTTCATGTAATTTTTGTTTGTCTGCAAAGCTTTCGCTATGTTTATGTTTGCTGTGAAGTTCCCTTTGCTTCCGTAGCAGTTTTCTTACTCGGTTGTTGTACCATGGTGGCTGTTTTCCATCTCTTACAGTCTTGCTTGGCACATACCCATCTAATGCATATTGTACGATGGTTTTGAACTTTGTCCACTGATCCTCAACACTATCTGTACTTGAGATAAAACTTTTGTGTTGAGCCGTCAAGTACTCTGAAATCTGCATTGTGTCACTTTTGCTAAACAGAAAAATCTTCCTACGTTTTTTAATATTTCTATTTATGGCTGAAATCACCAATGCTGTAACCGCTTTATGATCGCTGATTCCCTGTTCTGCATTAACTGTTTCAAATAGTTCGGGTCTGTTTGTCACCAGAAGGTCTAATATGTTATTGCCACTAGTGGATTCTCTGTTTAACTGCTCAAGGTAGTATTCAGATAATGCACATAAAAAAATTTCACTGGATTCTTTGTCCCTGCCACACGTTATAAACATTTGAGCCTCTCAGTCTGTATCTGGTAAATTAAAACCTCCACCCAAAACTGTAACATGGTCTGGAAATCTACTCGAAATATTTTCCTTCAGGTGTTCTGCCACGACAGCTGCTGAGCCAGGGGGCCTATAGAGATATCCAATTACCATGTTTGAGCCTGCTTTAACAGTGACCTTCACCCAAATTATTTCACATTTCAGATCTCCATCAATTTCCTTCCATACTGTTGCACATTTTAGCGCTATAAATATGCCCTGCCTTCATTGTCCAGCCTGTCTCTGCGGTATACATTCCAATCTGTATTTAGAATTTCATTGCTGTTTACATCTGGTTTCAGCCAACTTTGCGTCCCTAGTACTATGTCGGCATTGTGACCGTTTATTAATGAGAGCAGTTCTGGGACCTTTCTATAGACACTCCTGCAGTTTACTTTTACCACTCATTCCCTGTAGTGTTTCGCCTACTGCTACCTTGTCGCGTCTCAGGAGGCGTCTTGTCGGGCCTAGGGAGGGAATTCTCTAACCTAAAAAACCCACATGTGCACTCCACACGTACTCCGCTACCCTTGTAGCCGCTTCCTGCATGTAGTGCATGCCTGACCTATTCAGAGGGACCCTACATTTCTCCACCCGATAGCAGAGGTCGAGAAATTTGCACCCCAGATCTCTGCAGAATCGTCTGAGCCTCTGGTTTAAGCCTTCCACTCGGCTCCAAACGAGAGGACCACGATCGGTTCTGGGAACGACACTACAAATATTTAGCTCTGATTCCATCCCGCAAGCAAGGCTTTCTGCCTTCACCAACTCCGCCAACAGCCTGTATGAACTGAGGATCATGATACTTTCCTTGAAGTCTTCTGGGGTAATACCAGTTTCATGTAGATCATTGATTAAAATATACAGTCCCCATATCCATGTGCTCTAAGTTTTATTCTTCTATTTCATTTATTTATTGTTGGCCCCCCCCCCCCCCACAACTATTTCATTTATTTATTGTTGCGCCCCCCCCCACAACTTTTTAATTTAGTTTACTGTCTGTTAACTACTTCCTCATTTTCTATAATAATCCTTCCCTCCTTAGATCGAACTGAGTTACTGTGTTGTTTCTGTGTTCTTACAGGTTTATGTGCCTTTTGTGTTTCTGCTCGATTCTTTTGTTTTCTTTCTTTCTTTCTTTCTTTCCTTTCCCTGTTAACCAAGTTCCTTAGTTTGTTGCTTTCAGATTTATTTTCCCCTTTGCATTTTTTCTTTGTTCTATTAATGCTATTATGTGATCACTCACCCATGGTTCCTTGGCTTTGTTTTCTGAGACCAATTGTGGCATTTATTGCAGTTATTATTGCCTTTTCCACATTTGCCCAATAGTGTTTTGTTGTTTGACCTACATTGTCATTCAGATGCAACTTCACTGAATTTCTGAAGTTTTCTCTGCTACATGTTGTATTTAATTTATCTATTGCCCACCTCTCAGATTTTTTTTTAAATTTCCATTTTATAGTACATTGTAACTAAGTTATAGTTATTGCATGCATCAGCTCCAGGATAAAACTTACTTTGTTTGATTCAGTGTCTTTGTCTCTTTCTGGCCATAATATTGTCAGCTTGATAGTGTCTTGTATTCCCTGGTTCCAATCATATGATATTTTCTTGGATAATTCTGAAATTATGTATTTGTGCTAAAGTCAAAAAGTCATTTATTTGGAGTTCACAATCTTTACTCTCCTGTTGTTTCAGCTTCAGCTTTAAATGTGTCTCATACCACAGCATCCCAGTCACCCCATTCTCTCTGTCTTCCACACATTGCAGAACTTTCTGAAGTTGTTCATACACTTCTTTTATTTCATCATCACTATGTCCAGATGTCGGCGTATATACTTTAATGACAGTTAAATTTATTGGTTCTGGCTGCAGTTTAATTGGCGTTGTGGGGGCCTTTTGCCGCAAAGCTGTCTTAGCAGTTCCGTACATCCATAGTTCGCAACGGGCATCTGCTAAAGCAGCGAATTTCCCCCTTCACATGCTACTTCCGTCCCAAGCTGTTGACCCTGCTGTGTGACCATATACCTGCATAATATGGTGGTTGGCTACTGGTAGATAACAATAGCTTAGTCCATAGGAAGACTTCCGCCGACCTAGCCTCACCCACTCTCCTTCTTATCCTCGCAGCATCAATATCAGTTCCTGCTCTGCGCTCACACTACTATGGACATGCCATGTTGCAACACGTACCTTAAAGTTTTGAGAGACACCCATGCTGCACCGTCTCTACCCCAGCTTCACAGCTGGGCATGTAAATGGTGTTTCGTGCTGCGTCTTCTGCTGAGGATTATTAATTCCAAGCTCTACGTTGGAATATTGTTGTGCTGGTGAAACTTCTGGGCGAGAGTACCACCTTGCTCAGCATCTGCCTTTTCTACAGCACTGTGTCAAAAGCCCAACCACCACAGCGAGTGACTTTTTTCAGAACTTATGGATTTTGTGACTATTTCATGTGTTTCTTAGTACTTGCTTAGTTGGTAATTAAATGTGTTCCGTGACCATGTGTGAACATTGTTCTTTGGGCGGTGACTACCCTGCTTTGCTCTACTATTTGATAATCAACATATAAGTTAGGTAAGGAAACATTTCTAGACCATTATTTTGTGTCTATACAACATGTACCTACTGATTGTCTTTCTCGATTCCTTGGCAATTATACATCAACTTCAGTTATTTTATTTTGATCACCTGAGTATATTCGGTTCTTCTCAGTGACTTCCCATAGAGAGAGAGAGAGAGAGAGAGAGAGAGAGAGAGAGAGAGAGAGAAAGAGTGTGTGTGTGTGTGTGTGTGTGTGTGTGTGTTTTGCACCGTTCCTGGTAGTGAATCTAAAGTTCATTAATGAAGAGACGTTTGTCAACTTTGTTGCCACTATTGCATTAAAGTCACTACTATCCTATAGTGTGAATTCCTTTGTTGAACAGTTGTTATAAGACCTCGTAAAGATTTTCATCAGGGTGCAAAGTTATTGAGGCACAAAGTTACAATATTTCTAATGGCTATTTTTTACTTATTTTTAATACTCTTTGTGCTATTCTGTTCAAAATTACATCAACGATTTCATCTGTAATTTTCATGTTAATTATAAAACCTTTTCTGAGTTCCCACCTTGGTGTCTGCCCCCCTAGTAAATGACATTATCTGACTGCAGCTTTGTCTGATTATCTTCCTTTCTTTGTACATATGATAACCCAAGGATATTCCACTTGATATTATTTAGTTACATTTTCACTTTCAGTGGCTTATAATGTACTAAAACTCCTGCAGCTTATAATCCTTACATGTACTGTGATGAGAGGCAGTCAAGACTTTCTGAGTCATGATATTGTGGTTTTAACCAAACCTCACGTAACAAGGTCCAGCTGGATGTGACCCATTTTACACATACATTTCTTGAGTTCCCTCAGTCCATTACTTTCGGTATGCTTACTCAATCTGAGATTTCAATATCTCACAAGCTTTCATATATCATTGTGTTAGCAACAACCCTACCCATTGTACAGTAGCTTTTCAGGCCCGACAGTTTGGTAAGATGCATATCCTATGCTAAAGTTCAGCAGAGCAGAGCTCACAGCAGTTTCAGCCCATCACCCAATTTCTCCTAAATGTTGGAGATTGAAATCCACATGATAAATTCACATACATAACATACGTCAGCAAAGAGTCACCTTGGTGTGGTTAGTCAGTGTCAGTCAGCCAGCCACTCGGCTTTCTACTGCAGGAACTAATGTGGTCTGTCTGGAAGGTTGCAGATGCCTACCATCCATACTGTCTGTGATGCAGATCAGAGACTGTTCCGGTTCTGTTAGCAAACTGAGTCTATGTGAGTCACTGACACGCAGGACTCAGGTGTGATGGGTTAAGGTGCACAGGAGTGGATATGAGAGTAATAGGACTTATTTTACTGCAAAATATGAGTGTACCTTAAACTGGGGTGGAGCATCATAGCAGTGGTTAAGGGGAATAACAAGGGTAGATTCTAGTATCCATTCCAGACATGCGTAAGTTGAAGTGAATGGAATGCTCTCTTTTCTGGACAATCTGCTAAAAAGAAGAACTGATAGCATGTTGAACTGCTGCGTGTACTGTAAGAAGATGCATGCCAACTTGTTCTTACACACAGACAGCCGGCATCACCCAGTGCAGAGTGACAGAGTGCTCAAGACATTGGTACATAGACCTCATACCCTCTCTGACAGTGGGAGTTTCAACAAAGAACTTGGAAGATACAAGGACAGAGTTCCAGAACAACAGATACATAGAGTGGCAGATTCTGAAAGCCCTACATTTTACTCTGACCGTACAATGAGTGGAAACAGAAGAGGAACCTCAGGAGGGTGTGGCCATTGCATTTATTCCATTTTGTGGCACATTAACCAGAAACGTAGAACAAATTCTCCAGAAACACGAACTGAACACTGTCCTTTGCTCACCAGCTAAAACGCAGGCACTGGTTGGTAGTGTCAGGGATGGCCTGGATGTAAATCCGGGGTCTATCAAATTCCCTGCAAATATGGCATGACATACGTACATAAGACGGTCCATACCGTTGTAGAGCACTGCCAAGAATGTCAGTGGCGCACCAGAGTGCAAGAGCCTAACAAGTCTGCAGAACTACATGAGATGGGTTGCAAACATATTAAGGTTCTGACACAGAGATCTTACTTTCGGGACTGTGTCATTAAAGAATCTATTGATATTCGAATAAGGGAACCAGCAAACCAGTCATGATACTGGCTACGTCTTTAGTAAGGCCTGGTAACCTGCTCTTAGTCTGAATAAGAAGAGGAAGGAGATATCCCACAACAAACTGACTTTGGGTGCAGGTAGAACAGCAGTGGAGAGACTACCAATACATGTGCTTGGGAATGAACCATGGGTGGAGTGATGTGTTGGTGGGATGGGGGGGGGGGGGGGGGGGGGGGAATGCTGGATGCACACTCGTGCCAGGGTGCAGGCCATGCACAGAGTGCCAGGTCAGAGGGAACCTCATAGGCAATCTGTTCATCAGCACACCTGATGATGGCAGTGTGGCCACTTGCCGAAACATTGTGCCCATTAGACACTGACTTCCAACAATTCACCCATGAACTATTTTATCATGTAGTCATTAACTTAAGTACTAAAATATAGTAAGAACTACGTCAGGAGTCGTAAAGTGTTCAAGTTGTGTGGAAAATGAACAAAATAGAGTGCAAAAGAAATTAATCCAAATTTCTGATTTATTTACATCTTTTTTTTTCTGTGAAATGTGTGTTATACAGTTCTTATGGTACAGTACATGTACAGTTGTTATGTTGGCACCGCAGGTAGCATAGAGATCGCTGGCCCCATGCTCCCAGCTACCGTTACCACAGTTAGTGTTGATCTCCTCCTTACACAGTTAAGATGCTTTACCAATATTGTTCTTTTGCTCCCATGTTTTGAGCATGTGTTAGTGAAATGAGTTCAAAATGAAAGGAAGTGGTTGTTTTGACTGGTCAAAAGTTGGAAGCATTAAACAGAATAGAGAAAGGTGAACTGCTGTGAAAAACATAGCTGCAGAATATGATGCGAGGATCATGAACTGCGTCAAACTGGGAGAAGAACCTAAAAGAAATTGAAGACTTCTGCTTCAACATGATGACTAAAGACAGTTTGCAGAAGTAGGGTACAATAAAGAAAGCGAGAACACTGGATGAAGCAGTATTCATTTGGTCCGGTGGGAAACGAAAGCATTTTGTTCCGATAACCAAACTTAAACAGCAAGCTACTGGTGGCGATCCTAACATCATAGGCAACTAAGGTTGACTGGGAAGATGGAGCTCTCGTAATGGCATATGCCAACATTCAGTGATGAATGGAAGTCTGTTGAGGTTACAGTGGCTGCAGAAAACTCCAAGAAAGAATTTGAAGACATTATTTTCTATGAAACTTTAACCACACCCAAAATTTATAATGCAGGTGAATCTGGACTTTATCGGAGACTACCCAGTAAGACACTGGCTTTCAATTTAGATGACTCGGTAAGGGGTTATAAGAGATGTAAAGATCGAGTAACAATTATGGCTTGTAGCAAAACATTCCGTTAACACAAATTCCCTTTATTACTGATAGGAAAATCAAAACATCTGTGTACATTGAATCATGTCACTCGGTCCTGTTTCCCGGTTATCTACAAATGACAAAACAATGCATGTATGGATTGTGGAATATGTAAAAACTGGTTTCATGTTGATTTCGTGCCTAGTGTTAGAAGATATATTGAGGAAGAGGGTCTGCCACTGAAGGGCATATTGTTCATTGACAATGCACAGCCACATTTGGGAGTGGAGCAGCTTATCAATGGTGACATCAGAGTGAAATTCTCCCCTTCTACCATAACGGCTCTTCTACAACAGATGGATCAAGGAGTTCTGGAGAACATCAGTCGTGTATACAGAAGACAGCTACCAAGTAAACTAATCAAAGAAGAGGTAGAATTTGATGTAATTTCTGTATTGAAATCGGTAAACAACAAAGATGTGATTTTTATTGTTGCATCTTCTTGGCATCAAGTTACTGAACTATTGATTCTGAAGTTTTGGAAAACAGTATGGCCTGTTATTTGTGATTCCACTGCTGGAATATATGAAATTGTCAACCCCTCTTAATTCCTGCAAGTGTTAACAAACGTTCATAGTTGTTTGGATGTAGATGATAGTGGGTACATGCCTGGTTCCAGAATTACAGTGATGCTTTTTCTGTTAGTGCCAAATTAAAAGATTTGTATGTTGTATTACATGTTTTTGCATTTAGTACCATATTTCTGGATTTTTGGTGACCCGGATTATATCTGCTCCCTCCTTGTTTGGATAAACGAGGTTCTTGTGTATTGGAGCAGGTCTTTATAAAAATGGTTATGGAGAGTGGGTTGTGAGATGTGGAGCAGCCAGACCACAGTCTGGCATGTGAGATAGATATGGTTCCTGTGTTTGAAGAAAACAATGAAAATACAATGTAACTGGTCAGTTTGCTAGTGGTGATGAGAGAAGAAAGTGACCTCTCAATATGTTGGCGAAAATACATGTTTAAAATAGGAGGTAGGTGTAATATGTCGTTTGAAATCATTCTGAATGCATTCTCAGAAAATTATTTTGAACAGATTAGAAAGAAAACAAAAAGAAAAATCTTAAACACAATTATCAGAAGCATTATGACATGGATCAGAAGCGTATACAGTTAAATCGCAAATAGTAAAAAGATTGATGGCAATGGAATGGACTTTTTGAGGCGGTCCGCAGGGATATCTAGGCAAGAAAGAAACAGAAATGAAGTCATCAGGAAGAAAATGGACATTACAAAGGCAATTGCAGATTTTATAGAAGTAAAACAACTGTTACGGTATGGAAATACAAAAAGGATGAAGGATGTCAAAAAAAGAGGTTACCACAGAGAATTATGGAATGGGAGTCACCAGGAAGAAAGAAATGAGGGAGTCGCCAACCACACAGATTCAAAGAATTCGGACCTCAATCAGGAGAAGAAATATTGAAGAAAATTTATGGACAGATAGACAAAAATGGAAGATGAAAATCAAATTTGATGTGTAACCTTGGGGTATGGAAAAACGTAAAATGTTATATTGTGAAACCAGATAATAATAAAAAGAAAATAGTTAGTATAAATGGTTGCAAAAACATGCTTGACCTCTTAGCAACGAATAACCCTGAACAAATAGGGAGCATCATGATGGGTACAGGGATTAGTAGCTACAAGGTGGTTGTAGCAAGACATGAATACTGTAACATACAAACCCATCAAAAATAAATGCAATATACAACTATTTAAAAAACAGGTTGTGTAAACCCTGGCAAAACCAGGAGATCCAGGGAAAATCTGGTTTTTTTTTTTTTTTACATCCAGTAGAAAACTAGGAAAAACCCAGGAATTTTTCATTGTTATGTTTTCAATTAAATTTTTGTAATTTTAACTGGTAGGAGCTGATACCCTAATGAAGAATTTTACTTTAGTTTGCTACTGCAGAATAATACTGCAGCTGTAAAACATAAAAAGAGAGAAAAACACCAATATAAAACTTAAGTTGCAAACAAAATGAGCTATTTAAAACAGCAAAACGCACTGCACACACATTGGTCCGTCGACAGCAAAATGCGTCAAATGCTTTAAGTTGAAGACTATGTAATACTTCATAACAGCCAGCTGCTTTCAGTGAGCGTGAAGTCAGAACTATTTAAATTAGGTTCGTCTGAGCATTTGCCAGCAATCTCATGTGCATGCATAGAGCTGAAGTTGCGTACGAGCTGCGCCTTCTCCCACTTATCACTATTTGGAGTGTGGCTGCTAGATTACAAGCGGTAGGTGCAAGCAGCCAGGTGATAACCAGAAAAATTTTTTCTGGCACGCCCAAGCTGTCAGATTCGCGCATGCACATGGCAGTCAGAGTTGTAGTGGTTAGCAGTCTCCACATGACCCAAGTTTTGTGATTTTGCTGTTCCCTCTTCACTTACAGCTCTCATGTGAAATGAAAACAAAATAGATTTCTGTGACTTCAAGCAATCAAATTAATTAAAATACATTCACATAACTATGGAAGACTAAAATATGTTATTAGTTTCAGTTTTCTTTCTTTCTTTCTTTCTTCTTCTTCTTCTTCTTCTTCTTCTTTTTTTTGTGCCACATTATTGGCAGTTGAAAATTAATTGCTTTGCAGAACAATGAAGTTATTTTTGTCACTTTGCTAAAGAAATTTTGCTTTATTAATCTTTTCCACACAGGTAGTCAGTTTATTTGAAACGAAGTGTTACATTCCACACTATTAACTAGTTTCAACTGTTCGCTGAATTTCAAGTACATGAGATAATACAGTAACGGTACTCCAAGAAAATTGGCTTCCCGAAAACTACATTGAAAAGCCTTAGCAGAATTTTATGTATCTGCCTTCCATGAAACACAATGTTTTTGTACCACGAGACGTGTTTCTATACTTAACTGGTACCTACTGTATGCCTGACATTATGCCTTAATTTGTGTTGTTTATGTCTTAAAGTTACAGCATGCCATTCTTCACTAAATTATAGACTGGCAGCACACCATGTTTTATCATTGTAACTCTCCACCAGCTTTTTTATTTACTCCTGGAGTAGAATATAAAGTGCCAATTATACAATTTCTTGGTTTCACAAGTAACCATGTTAATTTACATACAGTATGAAAAAGTCTTGAAAAGCTTATTGTTCTTAGTTCTGGCGTATACAGATAACTTCTTCTTTTTCTTCTGTTTTCCATGAAATTAATATTTCTTCTTACTAGCTTTTTGCAGTGCTGTGTGGATGTAAAATTGTTTGGAAATTTTAAATAACAGTATTGCTGAGTATGAATAAAAAAAAGTCTATGTTAAAGTCACCAATAGAGTTGTAGATTCTAGTTCTGAAACAAATACTGTGCCAAGGAATGCTCTCTAATTTTATGTTCCTTATCTGGATAGGATGTGATAAAACAATTGTCGTAAGTACAATAACTTTGCACATGGTCACATGATGCCCCACTGTGCAGAATTCCAAACAGAAATGCAACGAAAGGTGTATGAGCAGAGTAAACACCAAGCACGAGCTTCCTACGTTACCATAGCTGTACATGTGCAGTAATATCTGTCTTCTAGTGCTCTGTGGCAACTGCTCATACCAACCTATTTCTAACAGGTTGCAAGTGAATATTGCAAATATTGGTTTAAGAAGCATTACTTTCAAAGTAAATTTCCTGTCACACAAGATGAATTATGTTATGTGTGAGAATGTGTGATGAATTTCTTAAATTGCAGAGCATTTGTCTCTCATTTAAAACTTTACACTTTGAGGACCAGCCACTCAGAAAAATTTCAGGTCCAGAAGACCAGACATTTATGTCGTCATTTAAAATTTTACTGGCACATTTGTGTTTTGATACATCTTAAACAATAACACACGCAAAAAACAGACCAATGTTATATGTGAAAGGTTAGCTTTTCTTGTAGCTGTACTAGATGTGTATTAATTTAAACCATGAACTTTTCCTATTTGTGTGTTTGCACTACATAAACAAAATGTTGCTATTTGCTGACTATATCACGGTACTCTGAATATCTGCTGCCATTTGCTGGTGAGCTATGATTGGCTACAAAAGCACATCGCAATCTCGCTGTCAGCGCTCCAGAAACTAACATGCTGTATTTGGTGGAATTCATATTTATACTTTCATAATATGAAACCATGCAGAGTATGTGTTGCTGCAAATCAAAGATCTTCTCAAAAAGTATTAGTTTTTTTGCTGGATTGCGTTTCCCAAAGTGCCGGGAAGATCTATGCCAGTGTATAAAGCTTTCCCATTCAAAGAGTTGATAAGTTTTACAGTTCCAAGCGAAATTACACTGTCACTTAACGTGGTGAAAGTGTATTTTCATGCAGGGAAGTGTGTATTTTTGACTGGGAAATCTGGGAATTTTTTTCCTTTGTCCACATATACACCTTGAACAAAGCAGATAAAAATTCACTTGAGATCCTCGTAAGAAATAGTCTCCACTCCTTCCAATCTCAATATGTAATTGTAGACTAGATGTGGTTTACATTCAAAGAGATAGTATCGACAGCTATTGAGAGAGACATACCAAATAAATTAATAAGAGATGTTACTGATCCCACGTGGTACACTAAACAGGTCAGAACACTGTTACAGAAGCAACAAAAAAAGCACATCAGATTAAAAAGAACGCAAAACCCTCAAAATTGGTGAATTTTTACAGAAGCTCGAAGTATAGCTCAAACTTCAATGCGAGATGCTTTTAATACTTTCCACTGTGAAACTTTGTCTCAAAATCTTGCAGAAAATCCAAAGAGGTTCTGATTGTATGTAAATTACACAACACCTTCACTGCACAATAACAGTGGTGAGGTTACTAATGACAGTGCCACTAAAGCAGAATTACCAAAGTAGACAGAGTAAATATTCCAGAATTCGAATTAAGAACAACTGCCAACATGAATAACTTAGAAGTAGATATCCTCGGTGTGCAAAGCAGCTTTAATCACTTCATAAAGACAAGGCCTCTGATTCTCGTTGCATATCAGCCAGGTTCGACTGAAAGTATGCTGATGCAACAGCTCCATAGTTAGCAATTGCTTGTTGAAAGATCCATACCTAAAGACTGGAAAATTGCACAAGTCATACCAATACCCAAGAATGAAAATAGGAGTAATCTCCTAAATTATAGACCCATATAACTAATCTTGATTTGCAGTAGGAGTTTCTAACATATACTGTGTTCAAACATTATTACTTATCTCAAACAAAATGATTTGTTGACAAACAGCCAACACACATTCAGCAAATATTGTTCTGGTGAAACACAACTAGCTCTTTATTGTCATGAAGTAATGAGTGCTATTGACAGGGGATGTCAAATTGATTCCATTGTTTTAGATTTCTAGAAGGGTTTTGACACAGTACCTCAAAAGCCACTTCTAATCAAATTGTATGCCAGTGGACTATCATCTCAGTTGTGCAACTGGATTTGTGATTTCCTGTCAGAAAGGTCACAGTTCATAGTAATTGATGGAAAGTCATCGAGTAAAACAGAAGTAACATCTGCCATTCCCCAATGAAGTGTTATATCCCCTCTGCTGTTTCTGATCTACATAAACGATTTAGGGGATAATCTGAGTAGCACTCTTCACTGGTTTGCAGATGATGCTGTCATTATAAAGTCATCAGATGATCAAAAAAGATTGCAAAATGATATAGACAAGATATCTCTGTTGTGCAAAGAGTGGCAATTGACTCTAGATAATGAAAAGTGTGAAGTTATCCACATGAGTGCCAAACGGAATTTGCTAAATTTCGGTTACATGATAACTCACACAAATATAAAGACTGTTAATTCAAGTAAATATTTATGGATTACAATGAAGAATAACATAAGTTGAAACAATCACATAGATAATGTTGTGGATAAAGCAAACGAACACTGAGAAAGTGCAACAGGTCTACTAAAGAACCTGCTACACTAGACTTCTACATCCTCTTCTGGAGTATTGCTGTGCAGTGTGGGCTCCACATCAGATAGGTTAGACAGAGGACGTCAAAAAATTTCAAAGAAGGGAATTTGTTCTGTACTGACATGAAATGGGGGAGAGAGCGCCACAGATATGATATGTGAATTGGGGTGGCAATCATTAAAACAAAGGTGTTTTTAGTTGCAGCGGTATCTTCTCATGAAATTTTGGTCACCAACTTTCTCCTGTGAGAGTGAAAATATTTTGATGGCACCCACCTACATAGCGAGGAATGATGATCATAATGAAATAAGGAAAATCAGAGCTCTCACAGAAGTGTTTGTTTTACCCGTGCACTGTTTGAGAATGAAACGGTAGGGAAATAGCTTGAAGGTGGTTCGATTAACCCTCTGCCAGGCACGTATTTGAAAATTGCAGAGTAATGATGTAGATGTAGATGCACAAATTTATGTGTCATAGAGCAATTCATTAGTGTTGTAAAGTATGAAATTGAAACTAGTTTGAGAAGAAGATATTAAGGTGCTTCTGATGAATTATCTGAACTTGCTTTCTGTTACTTTTTTCATTTTAGTGTCCTCTAAATCAGAACACACATGGATCTCGGCCAGCCAGTCCTGGACATATGGATCCAATTCTCGTGGAAATGGTTCGACGCCGTGTGCGGCGTGTTCAGAAGGCACGCTTATACTTGTTACGTCAACCTGGACCTAACACCTTCTCTGTTGGTGGTGATTCCCCAGAACATAAGTTTCGTGTTGTAATTGGACCACAGGTATCTAACATAAATATTTATTTATTATCTGGTTCAGTATAAGAACAAGGAGAAAAGTTCTCAGACTGACAGTGAAAGGCTATGTTTTTCAGGGGGGGGGGGGGTAAATGTAATTTTTGTTTTACTTAGCCCCATTTTAGGTCTATGAAGTTCATTCAGTGCTTTTATGAAAGCTCAACAAACACTCATATACACCTACAATAACCCCTCCATTGGACTCAAAATGTTTTTCACCTATTATTTCCATGTATATGGGAATTTGTAGAAATCAGAGGCTGTCAGATCTGGTGATCAAGAGGCTGTTTCAACTGTCAGTAAGTCACATATTTCACTTTTCTTATTTGCAAAGCATCATAACAGGCATGTGTATTGTCTTGATGCATTTTTTTCTAATCCAGGTTCTTTTCACATTTTTTTTCTTTTCAGTTTGTGCAGAAGTTTGCAAGTATTTTTAAGTTATTATTTTATCCTTTGCAAGGCAGTCAACAACAAGACTCCCTTTTGCATCCGAGACAGTGCTTTGTATAATCTTCCTTGCAGGTAAAATTGTTCAGGCTTTTATTTGACGTACATTATTGCACAACACATATCAGTGTAACAAAAACGAAGTTTTGTTGATGTCAGGCCTATCTCTGTTTCAGACTGGGAACTTTTCACATTGCTGTTTTTACTGTAACTTACCCAACACATATCAAAATTTAAGTAAACAGAATATAAACTGGCTAATTTTATTGCATGTTTGATTTTTTTTGATACATTCCCAACAGGGAATCATATAGCGCTCTTAGAAAAAAGTGTTCCGAGACTGTTACCTGAAATGCTCCTCCATGATACTGACAAGAGGGAGATTGAGTTAATAATTAAATCACTAAAGACCAAGAACTCTCATGGATATGACGGGGTATCTAGCAGAATACTGAAGTATTGTTCCACGTATGTTAGCTCAGTACTTAGCCATATCTGTAACTTTTCCTTTAGGAGTGGTCAGTTTCCTGACCGATTAAAGTACTCGGTAGTGAAGCCACTTTATAAAAAGGGAGACAGGGATAATGTTGACAATTATAGACCTATTTCTATGCCATCGGTGTTTGCTAAAGTTATCGAGAGGGTTGTATATACAAGGTTACTGCAGCATTTAAATTCACATAATTTGCTGTCAAATGTACAGTTTGGTTTTAGAAATGGCTTAACAACTGAAAATGCTATAGTCTCTTTTCTCTGTGAGGTTTTGGACGGATTAAATAAAAGGTTGCGAACATTAGGTGTTTTCTTTGATTTAACGAAGGCTTTTGACTGTGTTGATCACAAAATATTACTGCAGAAGTTGGAACATTATGGAGTAAGGGGAGTAGCTTACAATTGGTTCACCTCCTACTTTAAGAACAGAAAGCAGAAGGTAATCCTTCGCAATATTGAGAGTGGTAATGATGTTCAGTCCCAATGGGGCACTGTTAAATGGGGCGTTCCCCAGGGGTCGGTGCTGGGGCCACTGCTGTTTCTTGTTTATATAAATGATATGCCTTCTAGTATTACAGGTGATTCAAAAATATTTCTGTTTGCTGATGACACCACCTTGGTAGTGAAGGATCTTGTGTGTAATATTGAAACATTATCAAATAATGTAGTTCATGATATAAGTTCGTGGCTTGTGGAAAATAATTTGATGCTAAATCACAGTAAGACTCAGTTTTTACAGTTTCTAACTCACAATTCAACAAGAACTGACATTTTAATCAGACAGAATGGGCATGTTATAAGCGAGACGGAACAGTTCAAGTTCCTAGGCGTACAGATAGATAGTAAGCTGTTGTGGAAAGCCCATGTTCAGGATCTTGTTCAGAAACTAAATGCCGCTTTATTTACCATTAGAACAGTATCTGAAATAAGTGACATTTCAACACGAAAAGTAGTATACTTTGCATATTTTCATACGCTTATGTCATATGGTATTATTTTTTGGGGTAATTCTTCTGATTCAAAAAGGGTATTTTTGGCTCAAAAACGGGCTGTTCGAGCTATGTATGGTGTAAGTTTGAAAACCTCTTGTCGACCCCTATTCAATAGTCTGGGAATTTTGACATTGCCCTCACAGTATGTATTTTCTTTAATGTCGTTTGTTGTTAGCAATATTAGCTTATTCCCAAGAGTTAGCAGCTTTCACTCAGTTAATACTAGGCAGAAATCAAATCTGCATATGGAATGCACTTCCTTGACTCTTGTGCAGAAAGGAGTGCAGTATTCTGCTGCATCCATTTTCAATAAGCTACCACAAGAACTCAGAAATCTTAGCAGTAGCCCAAACACTTTTAAGTCTAAACTGAAGAGTTTCCTCATGGCTCACTCCTTCTATTCTGTCGAGGAGCTCCTGGAAGAGCTAAAAAATTAAGCAAATTCCAGTGTTACATTCTTGATTTTCTTTATTTAAACTAACGACTTGTCGCCTGAATATGTTTCTTATATTTCATTTTATCTGTTTCTACAATCGTGTTATAATTTCATGTATTGACTCGTTCCATGACCATGGAGACTTCTCCTAAATGTGGTCCCACGGAACAATAAATAAATAAATAAATAAAAATAAATAAAATAAAGTATACTTGTCAAAGATTAAATCATTTATTTGTTGAAATTTCTTGAAGTATATTACTTCATAGAGGTGTTGCATTTTTGTTTTATTTTGTTAAATAAGGCCAGTTTTTGAACAAATTATGATGTATACTACCTAATTTGAATGTTGTTCTTTTATAGACATGCAGCTGCAACAGAGGTCCCCACTGTTTGCATCTTCTTTTCGTTATGCGTAGGGTGTTCCAGGTTCCAGAAAATGACCCCAGACTTTTTGCAAAGGAATTAAAAAATTTTGAGGTATTCTAAAACATTAATTTAATTGAGAAGTCTCTCTCTCTCTCTCTCTCTCTCTCTCTCTCTCTCTCTCTCTCTCTCTCTCTCTCTCTCTCACCTCCCCCCCCCCCCCCCCCCAAATTGCCTCATCATTTCCGCCTTCACCTCTTTCTTTTTTTCATTATCAACTTCCATTTCCTCTTGCTGTCTAGACACTTAGCAGATTTGCAGTTGTAAATAAGCATTTACTCCATGTAACATTACAGTTATTAATCTATTACCAACATTAGTTATCTCTGAGTACATTCAAATGAGGTCCCCCTTTTTTGTAATATGCACTAGTGGCATTTCATTTTTGGGTGAGTTAAAGAATTGAGATGCCTTTTGCCACTGCATGCAGATTACAGTTACAAATTAAAATGTTCTGGCTCATCTGCATGAAAATGTAAAGTAGTCATCAACTCATCAACTTGGTATGAATATTAGACATGGTCTTATTGGAGATTATACCCTCCCTATGACATGAGAACTAACTCAACCAGCTGTTATAGTAAGACATATATAGTTTCATATGGAATCTGAAACATAGCACAATTTGGCAAATGCGTTGCCTTAATATGGGTGCAGGATATTCTTTATACCAGATTATGCAACAACTTTAATATGACGAGAGTATTCTCTTAATGGTTCATGGATGTGGCTGCTTGATACTAAGAGTTTACTGAAGAATACAAGGAGTTCCTTTGCCTTTGTGCGATGTCACAGTTGTGTAATTCACTCGTCTTTTATGTATAAAATTCCACCTGGCATTAGTTACAGTTTGCTCCTGATCATGATGACGGAGGATGCCATCAGAAGCTTGAATTTTCTAAGAAAATGTTATCCGGCTCAGTTTGTAGTGATTTTTGTGGACATGTTTAGTCCTTTTGATGTTTTTGAGGGGAGTAATGGTCACTGCGGCTGTGATGTTATCAGTAAAGCCACACATGTACCCCATGTTATTCTAAATGGGAGCACCTCAGAAAGCTCTATTGGCTGGGTATGGGTTAAGCGAGCACGGGTTTTCCGAGCTGGGAATTGGTGAATATTACCAGTCCTCTGTAACCATAAGCTTTGGTATGCTTCTTCCACCACGGGGTGGCATAGCGGTGGAATGTTGCATGTCGCAAGGAGTAGGGATTGTAGCCTAACTGCCTGCAGCATGAGGATGTTATCAGCCTCTATAAGTAAAACTCAAATCTTAAGGTGTGCCGCAGTGCATGTCTGTTGCGGTGGAAAAGTTGTTAGTGGGCAACTTCTGAGAAACCTTTTGCACCTCTCTTGTATAAGGCTTACTCAGGCAAGCAGGGCTCTGTGCAGGTGAACCCTTTTTTCCCTAGCTGTTTGTGGGATATCCATCTCTTTCCAACGCTCACAGTGGTTCTGGTGGGGTGTTGTGCAGTATTAACACCCAAATCCCAAAGAGACCTCATGTAGCCAATCCACCTGAGATGTCTGTTAGCAACAGTAACAGACCACATACTGTGGTGAATAATGTTTTCATCATTATTAAATGTGTAGAAGGTATATTTGAGAAACTGTCACTGCTCTACATGAATGAAGCATTATAGGGGCTTGCAGGGTAAATGAAATGTATCAGTCGAGACAATGAAGGCTACACAAGTGCAAAAGCTATTAAATGACAAATTAGTTGGAGAGTATGCCTTCAACAGTGAGCTGCACACTGTGCTACATTGTTGCAAGAGAGTTGTAACCTGTCAGGACGTCATGAATAATGATGATTAAGGACTGAAACAAGAATGGGAAAGCAAAGGTGTCATCAAAATCAGGAATTTTATGAAAAGAGTTTATGATGAGTTTGAGAGGACACCATGTTTTGTTCAGACATTTCACATATTGATTTTACCTGAGCACACTGCAGCAGGCTTTATCTGCTATAATTCTGTTTGCCAAACCATATGCCCTACTTTGTGTATCAACACTTTGGTCACACAGCCATGATATGTAAAGGTCAGGCAGTGTGCAGATGATGTGGTTCAGCTCCCATTGAACCAAGAACTTCGTGCATTTCTCCAGCCATGTATGTCAGTTGTTCCCAGAGTCACCCAGTAAGAACTGGTCGATGACTTGCACTCAGGTGATCACTTTATAACCTGTTTTCATCTGCCAGACAGAGCCGTGCCTGGATACAAACTACTGTGGAAGGTGTGCTCAGTAAGGCAAACTGGATGCTGTGTTTGAACACAGTGACAGCATTCCGGAATGGGTGGATCGGATTACCAAATTTACCACAACACTGCTAGAACATCCATTCTATAGTCCTCATGCCAGGCAAAAAACCTGTGTGGCCCTTGGTGGAGTGATGAGTGCCACGCTGGAAATGGGACCAGGCAGTTGGCTCTGCATAGGTTCGAGTGCCAGCTATCTGCAGAGAACCATGCAGTTTTTTAGATAGTGAGTGCAAAATGTCACAAGATTATTCAAGAGAACAAGAAATCATGGTAATATTTCCTGAACACCATAAATCATTCCGCAAAATGTACAATTGTCTGAGAAGAGACAATCAGGAGGATTTCTGGAAGAGGTTGGTGGTGCCCAGTGGCTATTGTAATGCTGAATGAGAGAGATCAGACCAACCCATGAGATGTTGGCCAGACAATGGCGGAATATTTCGCCAGTGTTACTGCCACTATTCACCAGGATCCACTTTTCCACACTGTAGAGTGGCTGCTGAGAGAGACAGTTCGGAGTTTAGCTCCACCTGTAATGAAAACTACAACTGCCTCTTCTCTATGTGGGAGCTGTAGTCTGCATTATCTGTGGCTCGAGATTCATCAACAGATCACAATAGGTCCGACTGTTCCATATTATGGCACCTCAATGGCCGAAGTAAAGAAATCCTTCTTGCCTTTTTTAACTTCATTTGGGTATCAGTGCACTCTCCCGACATATGGATAGGAACAGTCCTAATTCTAGTTTTAAAACCTGGTAAGGACTGTATGTGCCTGAGTAGTTATCCTAGTGTTGTCTTCACTAGCTGCACGGGGAACCTTGGAGCAGATGGTCAACTGTCACCTTGTCTGGATCTTAGGATTGAGGCAGCTCCTCGATTGCTTTCATTGTTGGTTCAGGAGGTACCTATACTGCCTTTGCACTGCCTAGGGCACAATATCCTTGGGCAGCTTCACAAATGTGACTTTCTAGGACATCTTCCCATCTTTATTTAGTCCTTTCCCTTGCTACACTATTTTAAATACCAAGTTGATGATGTCCTCACTCACCTCTTAAAACAAGAGAATGGTGTTCCTCAAAGTATTTTTTTAAGTGTGACTGTCTTTGCCATAGCTATTAACGATATAATGTAGATAGTTAAAAGTACTACCCAGTGTTCTTTGTTTGTAGACGACTTCTATCTTTCATTCCTTCTCCTGCCTAACAACAGTAACTCATCAGGTGCTGCTGACTATCAGAAGTTTGGAGGAATGGACAGAGAAGAGGACTTTTAATTTCTCAGTCAATAAGACTCTGTGTGTGTCCTTTTTAATGGTTCAGATTCAGTTTTCCTGAGTTGAAGATAGGAACACTGTTCTCAGTTTTAAAGAAACACTGAGGTTTAAGGAACCCATATTTAATTTTAAGCTTGCCTGGTTACCACTCCTTAGGGACTTGACGGCTTGGTCACTAAAAGCACTAAATATTTTTAAATGTATTAGTCATAGCTCATGGGTAGCAGACCACACTTCACTTTTGCAAGTTTACAGAGCCTTCATGTGATTTTGGCTTGTTTCTGAGTGCGTGGTGTACGGGTCTGCGAGACCTTTCTATTTAAAAATGTCGGACGTGATATACCATAAAGGAAGTTGGCTGACCACTGGTGCATTTAGAACCAGCCCTGTTCCAAGCCTCTGGGTTGAAGCTGGTGAGCAACTTTGTAACATCAGGCGGCAACTCCTCATGCTTGTGTGACAGGCCTGTAAAACAATATCCTCACCATAGACACTGGCTTACTGCAGCATTGCTTGCCCAGCAATGGAAATGCTTTTCATAATCAACAGCTAACAATGAGATTTGCACAAAGAATAATCTTTTAGAGATGGATGTGGCTGATTTGAAAGTCTTACACTAAGGTTGGAGCAGAGTTCTACCTTGGCTTCTCAAGAGGCCAGAGTTCTTTTAGAGTTGCCAAATAGTAAGTAGTATTGCAGCCTAGATTTTAGCTCTGTCTTTTTGTTCATAACATTTTAGGTAGGTATCACAGTTTTATAGTAGTGTAAACTGATGGCTCAGAGCAGCACTACTTCTTTGACTGTTCAATAGTGTTCCCCCACCAAGTCTTCAGGATTTGCCTTGCCAGTGAATACACTGTATTTGCCACAGAGCCCTGTGCAGTCCTGAAAGCACTGGAGCAAGAATTTCCTTAATGCCCTACAAGTGTTGCAATGTATATACCCAGCAGGGAAAATGATACGAACAGTTAAGAATAATCTGCTCTTTCATCAGCAGCAGGGAAATCATGTATTATTTTACTGGGCATCAGGGCATGTGGGAATCTGAGGAAACGAGCAAGCAGACCTAACAGTTGAGATCTGTAAGGAACATGATATGACACAGTTTGTCAGTCCCCTGCTGGCTGTTATTTCACTGTTCAGTTGAGAGCCATGCAACTGTAGGAGAAGTGGCTGGCAGCGAGGGAGAGTAAACTGCAGTCAGTGAAGCCTGACCAGCCTCTGTGGTGTCATACTTCCTCCCCCACAGTGTGTGATGCATGTGGCGTGCAAATCACTGTACATGACATTTAACTGATTACCTGTTATATTTTGATGAGAGAGTGGAGGCAAATTTAGGTGGGAATCTGCACTTTATTTTAGATGATGATGAGGCAAGTGTAATAAAGCTTTTAAACTTTTGTGTAGTGACTGGACTCCAACCTAAGCTTATAGACTGAAAGCTTTAGTGTGATGCAGAGTGGCTGGCTCATCCTTTTGATTCTAGGGATCACCCAGCCACAGCTATCTGATATGATATTTTACTTCTTTAAACTGGTTTTTTTTTCCTTTTTTATTATAAATTTTAGACCTGAAAAATACATGATTTTTGTTTTATCTATAGCAGTGCCCAGCCTAATGCCTTAGAGTTAATGGTAAATATATGCGAGCTACTCTTGTCTCTACTGAATTTCAGACTCTATAATATCACATTGTATAACAGGTGGAGTCTTTATTTCAAAACTACAAGGAGCAACAGAATAAGAGAATTTTGAAAAAGCCTAATGCTGCATGTGGGTATCCATTGACAGGCTTACATGAGGCTGTCCAAAATTTCTTTGATTTTCAACTGTCAGCCGATACAAAGTAAGTGTATTTAAGTTAATGCATTAATGTAGTGTTCATAACACTATTTAAAAATTTTGCTTCTCATGGTATGAATTTTGTGTGAACTCTGGTCTATTTGTAATGAGGTCCATATTGTTTCTGACAACTTTGTGTGTCTTCATGGTGGTCAAATTATCTTGCTTCATATTTCAGAATATTGTGTGCAGAATGAAAATTGTGTACAAGTTTAATAGAGAAGCAGAAATATAGAATGAAGTAATGAGAATTAACTTCAAATGAAAATGATTTAGAAGCTAATGAGCTCTCGTCTAAACAAATAAATGCACAGTATAGATGGTACTAGAGTATAATTAGTAAGATGAAAAATGGCAATAAAAAAAATAGTTTGAACTTTAGAGGTAAAGAATTATTTGGGATTTGAGAGGACAGGGTGGGGGACTGGACCCACTGAAAGCAGAGAAGAGTGGGTTATCCAAACTTGGACTGGGATTATGGGGAGATGAGCGTAAAGAGTGAGGGAAATGGAATTTCATTTGTAGTTGAGGAAATCAGTGAGACGAGTTAAATGCGGATGCCATTTGTGGTTTAATTTGTGGCATACAAGAGACGCCCTTCAACTTCGATGCAGTATTACTTGAGCAATCATCTAAATGATCCTTATTTTAGAAGAAAGTACTTGATTGCTGTTGATTCTTGAATATAATATTGTAGTGGCCATGCCCATGTACACTGTTGAGTCACATTAATGTGACCACCTGTCAAAAGCCTGAATAACCACCTTTTGCGGTGTACACCGCTGCAAGAAATGTAGGAAGCAAATAAGTGATGTTCTGGAAGGTACTGTCAGGGATGTAGAGCCATGCCGAATACAGTGCTGTGGCCAGCTGCACTAGGTTTCTTGGTTGAGGATCCATGGTGTGGATAACCTGATTGAGGTGGTCCCACAGATTCTTGATTGGGTTTAAATCTGGGGAATTTGGTGGCCAGAGGAGTAGGATAAACTCATCCTGGCATTCTTCAAACAACACACATGCATTGCGAGTCATTTAACATGTTGCATTGTCATGCAAGTAGATGTCATCGTGCCAATAAAAGAAACAAACTGCATGTAGGTGTGGACATGGTCCCCCAAGGATAGATGCTTACTTGTGTTGATCCATTGTGCCTTCCAGAATGGTGAGATTAACCAGGGAATGGCACAAAAAAATTCTCCATTTAGTAACACTCCTCCCTCCAGCCTGGACCCTTTGCTTTCAGACTTTTCATGCCATACATGCCAGCAGCCATCTCTGTGATGAAGCATAAAATGTGATTCAACTGAAAAGACCACCTGTCGCCATTCACCGGACATCTAGCTGTGGTATTACCATGCAAATTCCTGCCTTCGTCGCCAGTGAACAGCAGTCAGCATGGGTACATGAACCAGGCACCTGCTTTGGAGATCCATACACAGCAGTGTTCGCTGAACTGTTGTTGAGGAGACATTGTTGGTAGCCCCTTGGTTCATATAGGTGGTCAGTTGCTCAACAGTTGCATGTCTATTTGTCTGTACACATATCTGCAGCCATTGTTCACCCCTGTCATTTGTGGCCTGTTGTGAACCACAGTTGCATTGTTACTGGTTTTGGATAGGACAGTTTTGTCATGCATGGTTATTTTAACCACAGCGGCATGCAAACAGTTTACAAAGTTAGCTGTTTTGGAAATGCTTCCATCCTCAGCATGAAAGCCAATGATCATGCCCTTTTGGACGTCACATAAATCACTCTGTTTCTGTATTACAACAATGACTGCATTGTTTTCAGTGTCCCCCTGGCACTCTATATACCCTCCACTGCTAGTACTGGCACCTGCCGCCTGTGAATGGTTGTTGTACATTGATGTCAAATGTAGGCGGCAGTCTCATTATTGTGACTGGACTGTGTACAAATGCTCAACAGTATTTTCACATAAGCCAGTATGCAAGGAAGGGTGTTGTACTTTGGTATACATTTCCAGACGTTTGCCTTCAACCAGCCCTGTAATAGAATAAGATATTTTCTTATTCCATTGTTAAATGATGCAGTCTGTTTCTGAAATTACAAAAATTTGAAAATTAAGTTCTTTTTCAAATGTGAAAATGTGCTCCAAGGTAAAAAACAGTCATGTTCCTAGGAACACTCATTCAATTGAAATTTAAGAGCATTGCAATTGATAAAATCTTGTCAGTACTGTATTTATTTGTCTGTCTTTTACATTATTACTCTACTATGCACCAATAATTACTGGTGTGTAGTAGAGTAATAATGTACTGATTATGTACTGATTATAATCAGTAAGTGAAAGAAAATTAAGCCGAAGTAGTATCAAAACCCATTTACAAGTTAACTATATTTTGAAATAGAAGCTATTAGAAATGAAGACAAACATCCATTTTCAAGGCAGGGAAAATTGTTAAGCCATCAAAGAAACTGTTCATTTGCAAGTATCACATGTTCCATGGTAAAAGACCTCCTTCTGTTTCAAGGTACAAGACTGTGCATGACCGACCAAGTATGGCTTAAGTGTCCATATGTTATATAAATAATTCTAAATATATGTAGCCTTTTACTCAGCATAAAATTCTGTACCTGGTGAATAAGCAATATATTCCATATAGCTTTAATATATGATACAGCACTTAAATGTGTAGAACACACAGTATTTACAAGTGCTGTGCAAAAAACAACTTTATGTCTAGCAACAACAAAAACATTAGAAAATCACAGCAACTGCTTATGACAGTCCATAGTACGCATTCCTTCATGTGATTCTAAAATCTGTCCCTAGTGTGAAGAACTGACCAAAAAAACATTGTATTTAATATTTAGAGAAATTTTTCCAACGGTGCCTAATTCCCAACTTATCATACACCAAAAATATGTGTAATAAGAAACATTGTTTATTCCTAGATACATTATTGTCTAAGAACAACATTCTCCCCTAATTTGTGATTCACGTGTTTCTGCTGGTTATGTGTTCAGTGCAGTGAGTTATACTGATAGACTGTATGGGGTAAGTAACGTTACAGTGAGTGATAGAAATGTGTTCCAAACAAAGGTGGAAGGAATGTGCATTCATACTAATGATTCAGGGACAAGGGCGACTTTCTGTGGATAAATCAATAGTTACAAAGAATTTGTGTACCTTTAAGGGTAAACAGAAATTTTTAATAATGTTGTAAGATGAGTATGGGGAACTGTTGATTTTATCTCATGGTTTGCTCTTAGACAAAGGGGATTGCTCAACAATAATTGCTAGTTGTGTTCCATGACAGTTATCATTTCAGTGCTATCGTGAGAGCATAACCTGATAAGAGATTTAGCATCAGAACTATTTCGTTTTCAGGGAAGGAGAGTCCATATTCTTAGAAGCTCTTGAGTAAGTTTTCAGATCTTTAAACTGCCAAAAAGAAAAAAGAATACATATTTAGTGGCACATACCTCAGCAGCTTTGATTTTTCTTACGAGGACGTTGCACCCTTTGCCTCATCAGCAGGAAACTTTGACTACTAATTGTGAAACGTAATACAGCAAATTTGGAAATAGGCATGAAAGGCAATTAAAATAAGACAAAAGTAATATACATAATAAACAAATAAAAAGAAAATTGTACAGATTAACAATGAAGTCAAAGAAGCAGTTGATTAGTTTTTCTGTTTAGAACATTCAAAGCGGATGACTGCAGGGAGAGCAAAAGATATAAATAGAACAATACAGATGGCATAGAGTGCTGGTAAACTGAAGAGAATTTTCAAAATTCAATTTCAGACAGCTCTAGAATGGAAAGGTATGTCTTATCAGTTTTTTACATCAGTGACACCTGAAATTTTAATATGACAAGCATTCAGAGAATGAGTGTTTCTCAGTGAACAGTGAACACTCATATGTTGGGAACAGTGTGGTGAAGACTTATATGTTGGGAACAGTGTGTAATGGAAAACGTAATGCAAGTGAAATTGAGGTGGGTGGGACTTGTAACCCATTGGGTAGGTGGTAGATGGTCCAAGGACTCCCAAGAGATCACAAAAGATCTAGTGGACAGAGGAGTCTTTGTCCAAAGTCTGTGTCAAGTGTCTGATGATGAAGCTAATAAATGATAATTGTCAGAAATGGCATCTGCTGTTTGCTTCTGCTACTTTTCCATCCTCTTGAAACAGAAAGAGAAAATTTTTACTTTAATACAATTGTAAGTGAATGTGTATCGTATGTAGCCCAGCAGTTACATTAAACAAGGACCTACATGAAAAGTGATAGAATAGTGTTTCCAAGGTTTGAATTATTGTTGGTAACAGATGTGTAATGCCTGTAAATTAGGTGAGACAGAAGAGGTAGGTCTGTGTGTGTGTGTGTGTGGGGGGGGGGGGGGGGGGGGGCACATGGTTTTGTAAAATAATCGGATAGTGGCTAAGTACATTTTAAGACCTATTGTACTCTATAACAGTTATTATAAGTGTCATTACAGTTATAAGATGTTAAACACTAAATATAAGGTATTGTCAAAGTAGATGTTAGTTGTCAACTGATTTAATGATTTTATCTAGTAAATCTTAATGTCATATAATTTGTTCCTAGAACTAGAGAAGATGAAAAGTGTCCCATATGTTTATTGGAGATGACAGATGGGGAGAGCCTTGTGGAATGTAACAGTGGCTGCCATAACAAGCTGCATCATCACTGCATGGCAGTTTGTAAGTTTCATTTACTTATGCACTTACTATCAATTTTTAATGCAACAACAAAAATGTGTAACAGAAATTATAATAACACGTAGAACTTTACATGCATGTCAAGAATGCAAACACGGAAAGTGTTAAAAACAAACAAAATTATGCACAATAATAGAAGATTGTAGATGAAGTGTAAGTAAAGACAACCACTCACATTGTTCAGGAACAGATGAGGATTAAATAAGTGCATGAAGAAGAAGTTCAATACATTGTAGCTTACTTTTTATGAAATTGCATACTGCTTGAGAACAGACAAACAACGTGACACAAACTCACTCACTTTGCGCTATAGACTAGGAGTGTTTGTCTAGTGCAATGTGGATTAGGTGACCTTGGAACAGATGATGGCTACGGAGAAGGATGTCCAATAGGAGAGGAAGTTAGGATAATGAGGGCTGATGTAGCTCAAGCAGATGCACACAAAGATTTATTTTTGTGTAAAAAGTGAAAAAGGAGAGGGGAGGGAGAGAATTTCCCAATGCACAAGAAAGCTGCTGTGAAAATTACGTGGTGCAGGGTACATTAATACAATTCATAATGAGGGGCAGATAGCTAGTACAGAGAGGAGAGAGGGGTTGAGAAATGGGGAGAAAACTGATACGAAAGTAGATGAAGAATAGGATGCTTGTTGAGATTGAGACAAGGAGGATTGCAGTATTGCAGAACCATAGAAAGTATTGGTAGGACCGTTCATGCTTGTGCAAGGCAGGCAAGAAGATCTAGTCACGGGTTGATGATAGACTGACTCGCCAACCACCATGATTGATGAATTCCTCCATAGAGTTGAAGTAGAGTGGAATGACATACCCATATGTCATCCGAGCTCAGTTTGACTTGATGCCTAGTTAGGTCAGTGCCATTGTTACTGGCAGAGATACCAGCTTTGAGTAATAAATTTCACCTTCTGTATAGCCCCAAGTCACCTAAAAGTTTTAATTATGTACTCTTCCTATTATTTTGTATATGCACAATATGCAAAATTTTTGTTGCATCCCTTGATGATGTTGCAGTTTTAATGGGTAGTTGTGCGTTTCCAAGTAATAACACACTGTATTCCCATAAATGTCAACAAAAATATTGTGTCTATTGCAGTCAAAATTGAATCTAACTGTGAAGTTACCTGCACACAAGTAACAGGCCTAGGTGAACTCAAGTTAATTATCAGATGTTTTTACTGGGTTTGTGGTTATGCTGTGACAGTTTCAGAATAATTTAAAGAAAGCTTACTGTCAGTAGTGCAGAAATACTGAGACCGTGCAGTATTAGTGTAGGTGACTTTAACCTACTGAGCATAGACTGAGGCATCTATGGATCCGTTGCAGGTGTTAGGGACAGAGAGTTGTGTGAGATAGTTTTTTACATTTTTTCTGAAAACTGTCTTGAGTATCTGTTTAGACAGCCCACACGCAGTGGAAATATTTTAGAACTTGTAACTACCAACAGGTAACTTATCGACAGTGTCAGCATAGAGACAGGGGTCAGTGATCATGATGTCATCATAGTGACAATGCTTACCAGAGTTAATAAAGCCATCAAGAAGGCTAGGAGAGTATTTTTGCTAGAAAGAATAGATAAGGAGTTGTTGGCCTCCCACTCAGACAACAAATGGACATCATTTAGTTCCAATATGACACACGTAGAGGAATTATGTGCAGAGTTTAAATTGGTTGTAAATTGTGGTGTAGAGATGTAAGTTCTGAGTAAATGGATTAAGGATGAGAAAGACCCATCATGATTTAATAACAGAATTTGGAAGATGCTGAATAAGCAGAGACCGTTATACTCGTGGTTAAAAAAAAAAATAAAAAATAAAAAATAAAATGCGCAAATGTCGACAGGCATCGGTTGTTAGAAATTTGTATGTCTGTAAAACAATCAATGCGTGAAGCCTAAAACAACTTCAACCATTGTACATTAGCAAAAGATCTTGCTGAGAAAACACTGGTCCTGTGTAAAATTTCTAAGTGGGTCGAAGGCTTCTATCCAGTCCCTCACTGACCAGTCTGGTGCACCAATAGAAGATAGCAAAAGGAAAGCTGAAGTTTTAAATATCACGTTTAAGAAATCATTCATGCAGGAGGATCATATAAACATACTGTCATTTGCTGTTCATACAGACTCCCATATGGAGAACATAGTAATACACTGCTGGCCACCGTAAATGCAACAGCAAGAAAGACAAGAGGTAGCACAACAAAATTTATTTTGTAGATAACATGTTGACCAAGTATCAAATGATTACGTTTACAGACGTCTGTGACATGTGGTTCCTGCCAGAATCAGTAGCCAGAGTAGCCGCCATTGTTGGAGATCACCGCTGCCACATGTCTCTGCATTGAGTCAAAGAGATGTTGGATGTGTTCCTGGGGTACAGCAGCCCAAGCAGCTTCCACACGTTGCCAAAGATCATCTGGTGTGGCAGCTGGGGATGTAATCTGGGTCACTCGTTGAGCAACCATGGACCACATGTTTTCTATCGGCGAAAGATCCAGAGAGCGAGCCGGCCAGGGAAGCAATTCAATCTGGTTATTGACGAAGAACCTTTGGACAATGCATGCCACGTGTGGTCGCGCATTATCCTGTTGAAATATGGCTGTGGCCGAGCCCTGAAGGTAAGGAAGGACACCTGGCTCCAGCACCTCGGATATGTAGCGCCGGCTATTGAAAGTACCGGCAATGCGTACTAGAGGCGTGAGAGAGTAATATCCAATACCGCCCCATACCATAATACCGGGTGCCAGACCAGTGTGGCGGTGCATAATGCAGCTGTCCAGCATCCTCTCCACGGTGTCTCCACACTCGAATCCGACCATCGTGGTGCTGCAGACAGAAGTGTGCCTCGTCAGTAAAGACAACGTCATTCCGTTCTGCCGTCCACATCCGTCTGTCATCACACCATTGGCGACGGAGACGTCTGTGGTTCTGCGTCAATGGTAGACGAAGCAATGGACGTCTTGCGGACAGACCACTCTGCTGTAAACGGCGTCGAATGGTACGCGCAGACACTGGATGATGTGTTACAGACGCAATGTGCTGTGCTATGGTTCGGGATGTCACTGAGCGATCCGTCACTGCCATGCGCACAATTTGCCTATCAGCACGTGCAGTGGTGCACCGAGGTGAATGCGATCGACGACGTCGGTCCATCGTACCCTCCTGCATCCAACGGTCACGTATCCGCATTACAGTTGTTTGGTTTCGTCCAACATGACTAGCGATTTCTCTGTATGATAATCCACAATCTCGGTAAGCCACTATCCTTCCTCTGTCGAACTCGGATACTTGATCAAAAGATGTTCGCTGTTGTCTACGAGGCATAACTGATCGTCTTGTGAAACAACCACAAGGTAAACACACGTGCCGAACGTACACTCGTCGAAATCGCCAAGCCTTAAATGGCGCTATGAGGTGGCGCCACAGGCGCGCGTGATGTGCGTCTGCGCTGAAATTCTAATCAGTTGCATATCTCCTCGCTGCAAACTCATGGTGTAAATTTCACTTGATTCGGATGCTTCCTTCAGGGTGTTGCATTTACGGTGGCCAGCAGTGTAGATCCCCAGTGTAGAGAAGCAACGAAAGAGTTGAAAACAAATAAGTCATCAGGTCCAGATGGAATCCCAGTTTGATTTTACAGAGGGTACTCTGTGGCATTGGCCCCTTACTTAGCATGCGTTTACCAGAACTCTCTCACGCAGCACAAAGTCTCGAGTGACTAGAAAAAAGCGCAGGTGACTTCTGCATATAAGAAAGGTAAAAGAATGGATCCACATAATTACAGAGCAATATTCTTAACATTGTGCATTTTCAACTTCTCGCGGCGTAATGAATAATCTATTAAATTTCGGGCATGCAGCCGCGCAAATAAAATTTCTTCTACTGATATTTCGGCCGCGTATCGTCCGGCCATCTTCAGAGCGAGTCACAAGACTGACGACAAGGTGCCAAGCGCGGCCTTATATGCTCCACCGCGGCGGTACTGCGCATGCGGGTCACAGGTGCTGGTCGGCGGCAGAGACATACGCTTACACATGCGCCGCCTGTGGCGAAGGCGTACGGACATTCGATGTGCTTATCGATGTTTGATCGGCGGCGGTGACACGATGATGACTTCTCTGCAATTTAATTAGTCCAAGAGCCGGATTCCATGGTTTGTCCAAATTAAAACCATTTAATAAACAGAGATAATGGTTTTAATTTGGACAAAGCATGGAATCCGCCGCGGTGGAGCATATAAGGCCGCGCTTGGCACCTTGTCGTCAGTCTTGTGACTCGCTCTGAAGATGGCCGGACGATACACGGCCGAAATATCAGTAGAAGAAATTTTATTTGCGCGGCTGCATGCCCGAAATTTAATAGATAATTCTTAACATTGGTTTGCTGCAGAATTCTTCTGAGTTTGAATATGATAAATTTCCATGGGACAGAAAACCTTCTGTCCATAAGTCAGCACAGATTTAGAAAGCATCACTCACGCAAAACTCAGCATGCCCCTTTTTTCACATGATATCCTGTGAACCATAGAGGAAGGCCAAGAGGCAGATTCTGTATAAATTTCTGGAAAGTGTTTGACATGGTGCTCACTTGCAGACTGGTAACAAAGGTATGAGCATACAGATTAGGTTTCCAGGCATGTGAGTGACTTGAAGGCTTCTCAAGTAATAGAACACAGTACATTGTACTCGACGGTGAGTGCTCATCAGACACGAGAGTATAGTCAGGAATAATTTATCCACATCACTAACAGCATAGCATAATTTTGTAAATATCTGTTTTTCCACCAGTTTTGTAGTATAGGGATTTTTTTTTTTTGGATAAGTGCTTAATGATTCATTTTTTCTCTTTTTATTTCCTTTGGAATGAAGTTTGTTAATTATAATACTTAACTACCTTGACAAAGCACTGCTACCTGTCAGTGTCAGTCACCTGCTGATGATAGGGAAGTCTTTTTTGTTGTATACGTGTATTTGTCTATACCTGTGTGTAGCTTTTGGGTTATCCTTCGGTAATACTGTTACTCAGAACATATATACGTGGAATACTGCCAGAATATGAAAATCAAAGAAATGTGTTTGCATAGCATTCTTAGCTTAACGTTTGATACCATTCTTTATACTTTCTTGTACAACACAAAATGAGTAATATGTCAGTTTGGTATGTACCAAACCACACCACCATTTGAAAAGCTAGGAGACCAATACACTATCCGATCAAAAGTATATGGACACCCCAATGAATTGTGGAATAGACCACCAGATATTATGACAGGCTGGGTTCACCATTATAAAAGGAAGCGGGCAGTATTTTGTTGTCAGTAGAGAAGTAGTAACAGCAGAATAGGCTGCTCGGGAGAGCTCAGTGACTTTGAATATGGACTAGGCATTGATTGTCATCTGAGTAACAAATTCATCAGGGACATTTAAACCTCTCTAAAGCTGCCCAAGTCGACTGTTGGTGATGTGGTTGTGATATGGGTAGGCGAAGGATCAACCTCAGCTGAACTGAGACCAGGTAGATCTGATGTACTGACAAATAGAGAACGTCTAGCATTACAAAGGGTACTTGTAAAGAATCACATTAAATCAATGGTAGGAAGTGCTTCTGGCAATGCAGCTACCACAATGACTGCACATAGGAAGGTAAAAAGAATGGGGTACTATCGTTGACCAGCTCGTTATAAGCTCTCTTAACATTCGTTTAGTGTAGTTAATTCTAAATTATGCTTGAAGTGGTGTAAAGGCAATGCCACTTAACATTAGATGACGGGAAATGATTGATTTACGGTGAATAACACGTTCACACCAGTGCTAAGAATTCTGTTTCTTCCTGTGGGGCAGTGTGAATTTTCTTGCTTTCCAGCATTAGACTTTACTGACTCTGACCGTGGGTTGGCGGTCATACTATTTTAATATAATGGCCTTTTATTTTGGAAGCAGTTAAAGTCTATTCTTTTAAAGCAATAAGAGATCACACAAAATAATTTTACACTAAATAAATTACAAATTGTGTGATGTCTCATTTGTTCAGAATGCTCTCTCGTTGAAGGGTCACTTGGCTAATAGGTAATACATAATACATCATACGTCAGTGTATTACTGGTACCATAACTGGTACAGTTGAGCATGAGCCACTGGTGGTACACGCCAGCTTGAGCGTGTCACTCAATCACACTACACATTGTGTCAATCCAATGGAAGGTGAATATGTGGAGAATGTTAACCACCATCATGTGTAGTGCCAACAGTGAAGTACGAAGGTGGTGATGTAACAGTATAAGGTTGTTTTTTGTGGTTGGGCATTGTCCCTTATTGGACTTAAGAAAATGCTAAATGTGGAAGGATATGGACACATTTTACAGCATTGTAATCTGAGTACAGCAGAGGAACAGTTTGGAGATTGTGATTGATTGTATCATCATGGCAATGCACCGTGTCATAAGGCAGCATCTGTGAGGCAATGTTTTGTGGACAACATCATTTCTGAAATGGAGTGGTGTGCCCTGCCCAGAGTACTGACCTGAACCCGATGGAATGCGATTGGAATGAACTAGAATGCCAGCATCTCTCTGGGCCCCTGCATCTGGCAGCAGTACATTCTCTGGTTTCGGATTTTGAGAAATAGTGGGCTGTTATTCCTCTACAGACATTCAGGCATCCAATTGATGAGTGTGTCCCCAGCAGAGCTCAAGTCGTCATAAAGGCAAAGGGTGACTACACCCCTTATTAATGTCCACTAATGGGTGCTCAGGTATTTTTGATCGGACAGAGTATATACACTATTCTTAGTTAATCATGATAAAAATGTGGTCTTATTCAGCTTAACTCTCACACACTGAATATTAAGTTACTAGACAGCTGTGGTCTTCAGTATGTAGTCTATCCTGTGATCCTGCATAAGTCTCTTCATCTCCTCATAACTACTGCAACCTACATTCATTCAAACTTGCTTACTGTAGTTAAGCCTTTGCCACCCCCCACACACATGCTTCCCTTCATTACCATATTGACAATTTCGTGATGCTTCAGGATATGTCCTATCAACTGATCCCTTCTGTCCTCCTCAATTTGATCCAGTGCCTTATTATTAAGTTGTCCAATCTACCCATCTAATCTTCAATATTCCTGTGTTGCACGACATTTCAAAAACTTCTATTCTCTTCTTTTATGAACTGTTTATCATTTACATTTCATTCATATACAGCGCTAAAGTACAGAACCACTTTTCTTGCTGATTGAACAGTCCACGGGTGTTCTGCTGGTTCATAGTGTCCAATGGGCACTGTGAACCAGCAGTGCACCTGTGGACAGTTCATTCAAAAACTAAGCTGGGAGAAACTGAAGACTCATTTTTCTTGCTATTAATCTGATGTAATTACATTTTACTGTAGACACACGAGTCTCATCTTTAACTGTGATAAAGATGGGGTGTTACTCCAATGTTGGAGAGCCTCAGTAGTACTGACGATTTAAGAAGGGGAAAATGGGCTGCAGGTGTGAATTGATGTGTGTGTTTGGGAGAGCATAGGACTAGGGTAGTACATGCAACAGTGGTAGCCACACTGCTACAGTGGTGTAGTGGTTAGTACATCTGCCTAATAAGCAGTAGACTGGTTTTAAGTATTGGCTGTGGTACAAATTGCTTCAGCTTCTATCCTTATCAAAGATAAAATTAAGACTCTTATGTCACATGTAATATGTTATTCCATCAGTTCAATAGATCACACTCACCTGAGGTATAGGCAGGATTTCCCCGTTATATACAAATCTGGGGTGTGATTCCAATGTTAAAGAGAGCCTTGGCAGTACTGGCGATTTGAGAAGGGGAAAATGAGCTGAAGGTGTGAACTAAAGTTTATGTTAGGGAGGGCATTGGACTAGGGTAGCCCCTGCAGCTGTGGTAGCCACAATGCTACGGTGATAATGCGGTGGTTAGCACATCTGCCAAGTAAACAGGAGACCTAGGTTCAAGTCCCAGCTGTGACACAAATTTTAATTCATTGCTTCAGTTTCTATATGTATCTTACTATTTCCAATATGCATTTTATATCCTGTGCACTTCAGCCATCATTAGCTATTTTGCTTCCATGATAGTGAAACTTGTCAATTGCTTTTAGTGCCTCATTTTCAGTTGTGATTCCCTCAGTTATGTTGCATTATCCTCAATTTACTTTTCTTGATGTTCATTTTACAACCTTATAGCAAGACTATCTATTTTGTACAACGGATCTTCCAAGCCCTTGGCTGTCTCTGACAGAACTACAGTACTATCAACAAACCTCAAAGTTTCACTTCCTTCTACCTGAACTTTAATTCTCTTTCTAAAGTTCTCCTTGGTATCCATCACAGCTTGCTCAATGTACAAATTGAATGGCATTGAAGAGAGGCTACAACCCTGTCTCACCCCCTTCTCATCTATTGCTTGCCTTTCATCCCCTTGTCTGTTACAACTGCCATATGGTTTCTGTATAAGTTGTTGATAACCTTTAGATCCCTGCTACCTTCAGAATTTGAAAGTGTGTGTTCCACTCAACTTTGTCAAAAGTGTTCTCTAAATTTACAGATGCTATATATATATAAGTTTACATTTCTTCAGTTTATCTTCTAATATTAGTCATAAGATCTGCATTGCACAGTGTGTGCATATATTCCTCCAGGATCTAAACTGATCCCTCCCCCCCCCCCCAAGTATTGACTTCAGTCTTTCCATTCTTCTGTAAATAATTCATGTCAGCAATTTTCAACCATGGCTTATTAAACTTGCAGTTCTCTAATACTCTCACCTGTCATTACCTGCCATCTTTGGAATTGGAATTATTACATTCTTCTTGAAACATTAGCATATTTCCCCTCTATTGTATATCTTTTATAACAGGTGAAATAGTTTTGTCATGGTACGCTCTCCCAAAGATCTCAGTAATTCTGAGGAAATGTCATCTACTTCTGGCACGCAGATGACAGTATTCCCTTTGGCCTGCTTCACATATTGTGTTTTCATATTTTCTCCTTTTGTCCATCACATTGAATATATAATATGTTAAATAAAGATTTCCACTGTGCCTTGCCATTTTGCCTATTTGATCCTCTGCTGCCTTCACTATTGCACCTCTCAGAACTACCGTTTATCTTCTGTTGTGTTCCTTTCTTCTGCCTCAGTCAATGATTGCATATCACTCCTTTTCAAATTCTCAACAACCAGTTGTTCTTTCCATGTATGTAGATCACACCTCCTTAATTTCCTTTCTTTATCCTGTCCACAACCAATAAGTTATGGTCTGAATCCACATCTGCATCTGGAAATGTTGTGCAGTTTAAATTCTGGGTTCAAAATCTAACTTACCATTATGTAAACTACCTGGAAACCTTTTGATGTCTCCAGGTCTCTTCCATATATACAACCTTCTTTTATGTTTCTGAAACCAAGTGTTAGCAATGGTTAAATTGTGCTCTGTGCAAAAGTCTGTCGGGGTACTTCCCCTTCCACTCCTTTACTTCAGTAAGTGCTCCCACAGTATTTTTCCTCATCTTCTTCATTTTCATGTTGTAAAATTCCCAACACCATTAAATTTTCATCTTCCTTAAGAATGTGAATAATTTCTTTTGTCTTACCAGACATATTCCAAGTTGTGGTTTTCTGGACAGACTGTCATTTTGTAAAAAGAAATTTACAGTACAGTCGGTAGAAAGAAAAAAAAATTCATTTACTGTAAAACTATTATGTCTTTTGTGAATACTTCTTCAATCAGAAGTTTGTGGTCTACTTTGTGTCCTAAATTCAGATAAAATTTCAAACTTTTGATACTCCTCATTTACTTTATAACTTATGCTAATAATGCAGATGGGGAGCTCCTTTTAAAGTCACAAATTTACTTCTGAGTACATATAGATCTACATCTATATCTGTACTCTGCAAACCACTGTGAAATGCAAGGAAGAGGGTATGTTCTATAGTGTCAGTTATTAGGGTTTCTTCCTGTTCCATTCACTTACAGAGTTCAGGAAGAATGATTGATTGAATGTCTCTGCACGTGCTGTAATTATTGTAATCTTTACCTCATGATTTCTATGTAAGTGATATGTAAGGAGTTGTAGTATATTCTTAGAGTCAGCATTTAAAGCAGGTTCTTGAAATTTTGTTTGTAGACTTTCTCAGGATAGTCTATCTTAAAGAGTCTGACAGCTCAGTTTCTTCATTATCTCTGTGCCACTCTCTCACAGGTCAAATAAAGCTGTGACAATTTGTGCTTCCCTCTTCTGCATATGTTCAGTATCCCCTTTTAGTCTTGTTTAGTGCAGATCCCACGCATCTGAGCAGTATTCTAGAATGGGTCACACAAGTGATTTGTAGACTAATCCCACTTCCCCAGTATTCTACCAATAACCCAAAGTCTACCATCTGCTTTACCCACAGCTGAGCTTATGTGATCATTCCTTTTCATATTACTATGTGTTACACCCAAGTATTTGTACGAGTTGGCCAATTGTAACTGGTTACTATGTTTTTTTCTTTTTGTGAAGTGCACAGTTTTGCATTTATGAACACTTAAAGCAAGTTGCCAATCTTTGCACAACTTTGAAATCTTATCAAGATCAGATTGAATATTTATGCAACTTCTTTCAGACAGTACTTCATTGTAGGTAACTGGATCATCTGCGAAAAGTTATGAGGTTGCTATTAATATTGTCTGCAAAGTCATTTAATATACAACATGAACAGCAAGGGTCCCAGCAAACTTCCCTGGGGCACACCTGCACTTTCTTATAAGTTTGTTATCATATTGTCAAAGGGATGGTGTGCTGTTGCCTCATGTGACTAAAGATAATGAGTCTTATGAAGAATCAAATGAAACAAATGGTTCCAGAGACCATTTGAAGTCTGAAACATCTATGGTGTATATATGCAGACTGAAGAGACGAATGAAAGTTTGTACCAAGGCTGGGATTCGAACCCGTGTCACCTGCTCACTAGGCAGACGCGCTAACCACTGTGCCACCCTGGCACAATGCCTTTGCACAGCCTTGTATAAATAAGCCTAATTAGTGTATTTTTTTTTGTAATTCCATAGTATTTTGATTTTTCCTTGAATGTGCTGAAATTTGATTTGGAACTTTTACTTATACCAAAAATTTTTTCAAGGCTGTGGTGATAGTATTTGCCAGATACTACACAATGAATAAGTGCAAAAATTGTGTAGCCTGCAACATTTCAAATTGAAATGTGTTACTCGTATTGTTTCACTGTAAAGAAATTCATATTGGATCATTTCTTTAAGAGGATATCAAGCTGTGTAAATAAAGAATGTAAACAAACATTTAATTTAAAAAATAATTTTTAGTTAATAAGAGAACAGTGTTCTACAGTTACATTATAAAACATAATTTATTGTTTTTCATTCTCCATGCTTAATCACCATTGCTTCTGCACACTCTGAGGATCCAAAACAGGTGAACATGCCAAAGCAGCTGTTGTAACTATATAAATAGTATGTTGGTCTCTATTTCCTTATGAATGCTAATTTTTGTGTTATTCTTTTTCGCAGGGGCTGCTGAATGTGTCCAGCAAAGTGAAGCAGTACTTTGTCCACTGTGTCGTCATCCTTGGATGGAGAAATCTGTTCCCAATTTACAGGAAAATGTACTGTTATCTTCTGATCATAATTCTAAAAGGCCCAAAATGTCAAAAAATAAGGCTGTTAGAACATCATCGATGAACACAAAATTATCTGACACGTCGAGTCCTATCCCGCTTCAGCATATGAGTATGGCAGCAGATTGGATTAAGGTGGGTTATTCCTTTAATGTGATGTTCTTACACTGAAGAATATAAAGTAGTTAACGGAGCAGAAAATATTGTCAGCAATTTGTTGGGAGAATCTTAAGAAGATGTAAATCATCTACAAAAATTGTTGCGCAGAAAACTCTATTTCGTTTGATTCTTGATAACTGTTTATTAGTTTGGGTTGTTACAAGGTTGCTTTAGTAGAGGAGGTAAACCAGTCTGAAGAAGAGCAGCATGTTTTGTCACAATTTCAATTATAGAGTATGACAGCTCCACAGAGATGCTCATCCAGTTCTTCTTTCAAGTACTGCAAAAGAGGTTTCATATATCATGAAGAGGATTAGTGTTGACATTCTAAGAACCCAAGTGCCAAGGAAAAGCAAGGAAGATATTATATATGACTGTGGTCATAAAATCAGAGAAATTCTAGCTCATATAGAGGCTTATGGACAGTTGATCTTCCCATGCAGAACGTAAAGTGGGAAGCAATTGAGTTACCTTAAGTATGTCCTGGCACACTTCTGGAGGTTCCTTAAGGGATATTGTTGTAGATGTAGACAAAGATGACACTGACAGTGTATCACTTGACTTTGCCTAGATGCAGCACAGACTAACTCAAGTAGTATGGCTCCATTGGATTCACCATTGTGTTTTGAGCTGCAGCTGTGACTTAATGTTCCTTAGCTGTCATGAGGACCTCTTCCAATCCAGAATCAAATGCCTTTAGCACCTGAAGGTGGCCCTCAGCATTAGCAGACAAGTGCATGACTACATTGCAGGAAAGAGAAACCACATGTGATTAGCTGCAGTCCTCAGCTCCACATTTGAAATTACTTCTCAGCTTAGTCTCTTCAAGCCAGTTACACAGGCAATGTAGGATTGTGGATTATAGTTCTGTATTGTAGAAACTTTGACGAGTGGACACTACATGTGTATGGATACAAAAACAGACCAACAACAAACTACAAATTTCTCCATAGTGTATTCTACTAGGATCTACCAAAGGACTAAGTTTGCAGATTAACTGTTAGATCAGGATACTACAAGACAACATTTACTGTGTCTACAGCAATTTTAAGACTGTATGATACACAAAGTGAACTGAAGCAGCCACCAGGTTGACAATATGATACTTTTGCAGAAAGCATGGGAAAACCAAAGTTTGTCTCTCCACTTCTGATATGGACACATAATCCATAAACAAAGCCAAGTTCGTCAATAGCAGAGCACTGAATGAAAGCTGATATAATGAGTACAAGAATGTCCAGGTACAGTGCAGGGTCCAATCCAATAAACAGAATGGCATGATTGATAGTAGCTCATGCAGCAGACTATACTAGACTAAAATCAAGAGTGCCTACTAGGACTTTTGCTGCGGGCAGCGTGGCCATGTGACATCCTACGGACACCTCTGGTTGTGATCACCAACTATGATCTGTAGTGCCTCTGAGCTGTGATCGATATTGGTTGTTGATAGGCTATTAAATCCCCCCCCCCCCTGCAATCGGCACACAGGGTCAAAAACGTATCAGCTTATGCCTGTGCTACCAGATAGAGTGGTGAGATTACCTTTACTCGACTTCATATTACAATAGTAGATATAACTATATGTTTGTTGTTTATGTTACCTAACATTTAAGACATGTAAATTTGAAAAAAGCATAAAGCCAATTTGAGTCTAAATAGAAATGGTGTCCTAATAAAGACAGCCAGAAAAATGCATATCAACCATTATAAGAACAGGTACATCCCCAAATAATAGCATTCTCTTCCTTACTGACTCTCCAACATTTTTTTCTGCATTTGTTGTGCAAAAAAGGTGCAGTCAGGGCATCCAAAGCTCTTTTTCAAGTTAACATTTTTCTTGAGCCCAAGGATTGCATTCCATGCACTATGCCCATTTATCAAAGTTAATCTTCAGAGAAACCACTACAGAATGTGCATTCAGTGTCTTCTACTTCGCCAGCCGGAGTGGCCAAGTGGTTCTAGACGTATCGTCTGGAACCACACGACCGCTACAGTCGCAGGTTTGAATCCTGCCTCGGGCATGGATGTGTGTGATGTACTTAGGTTAGTTAGGTTTAAGTAGTTCAAAGTTCTAGGAGACTGATGACCTCAGATGTTAAGTCCCATAGTGCTCAGAGCCATTTGTCTTCTACTTCAGACTGCAAACTTGAAGCATTATTCTCATTTAAATTCATATCAGATTTCCAGTGCCTAGAAGATTGCTTCCCATGTTTTTTCTCTCTCTCCTTTTTTTCCAAGAACAAAACTTTTGTGGCTGTCTCCTTTGATTCTGCTGTAGTGTTCTTTGAATTGCTTCAAACATTCCCTGTATGGAGCCGATGTTACTGAACAGATTCAGAATGTGCTGTCAGTACTAGAGCTGGTGGCTCTTGACTTGGCTTGCTGAATTCGGGAGCTGGCCAGATACCCATTGGACTCGCACCTCCTCTGTTGTTTGCATCTCGTATTTCAAACTCGTGGGGTACTGCAAAGTCATTGTCTCTAAGTATGTGCCTGTTACATGGGAAGTTTCCCATTTTCCAGAGGGCATTTATATCATTTTCCATTCTTACTGCTATCAAGTCGGCTGCTCCAAATAGCCTTGCAATCAAAAATGAGAATTGTACTTGACCTGGGTTATTTGTCCACTAGGTTTCTGTTTCTTTGGGATAAAGCATTTTAAATGGTTCCATGAATTCCACACAAGAGACTGCATTTTACACGTGGAATGGTGTGATAAACACTCAATGTGGACATGGTTTTCTCTTACTTTGTCTGCCACACACATGTGATACAATGCCCACCATGTGTTAGCTCAACAGGACCATCAGCAGATGGCTTCCCCAAATTCACAAAAAGTCTGCAGAATTTTTATGACTCTGCCATCCCTGTAAGTACAATTCACTGTCAGAAATTCCTGTTTTATAATCTCTCAAGTGCCTTTAATAAGTAAAGAATTTTTATCATTAGCAAAAGATGCAAAATAACCTACACTGCCCTTGGTCTGCTACAGGGTAAAGGTGTCTGTATTCTTCATCAAACCCAGCCATGTTGTAACAACCAAGTAATACACGAAACTGATCCAAGCAACACAACTACTGCTTTATTCATAAACCTCAGAACAATAAAAGAAATAAGTCTCTCACTACTCCACACATAACAAGGTTCAGGACAACAGATGTGAGCGGTGAAAACTCGAAGAACCTGGAGAGTGTCGGTCAGCGCTGCTCCGCACGTATATATAGGCATGAGTCGCTGACAGATGGCGCGGCAGAGCGGTGGAGACTGCGCCGCACCCATGCCTCCCACAGGCGGCCTCCAGGAGCCGGCCCACATTGATACAATTTGCAGTCAATTCAAGAGCACACACACAGTGACACCACACTTAGTGAACCCGCACTCACATGCACTACTAGTAGCTTAGGCTACAGCACATATAAATAAACAGTTCACCAGCTAAAGATGATGGTGTAAACCATTGAAACGTGTAGTGGCAAAATAAACAAGTGACTGTCACAGAAACTGTTTTATTTGTGTTTATCAGCAGACACATCCCTCATATTGCAATCACTTACAGGCGAAATATGCAAACTTAATGATGTATGTCTATCCTGAGTATTAAGAGTCCTGACAATTTTTTGCCTTTTATCGATATCGATGCTGGCGAGATATTGTTCCTGGGAATTGCAAGACTTTCAAAAATGTTTTAATCTTTTGTGTAGTTTCAAGTCACTACTGTAATTTTTCATTTATTTTATGATTTTAGTATTATATTAATATGCCACACTAATTGGTAATTGCAGATGTGTTGACTTCATTGCTCTTGTTCCTCTTGAAATTACTGGTAAGATTTGACAGAAGTCTGTACAACAGGGCCATAGGTTCAAATGGCTCTGAACACTATGGGACTTAACAAGGGCCATAGGGCTATTGTTGTTATGCAAATGTCCAATTGTTCTGTGGAATGCTTCAATGGATATTTTATGGGATGTCGGAACCTCATCCCAAACAGTGGAAGTGAACTCCTGTGTGAATTACCACTGTTACTTTGCTTTGTAACATTACTGTAACAGGAGTCTCAACAACAGATGTAGACATACTAGAGCATGTATATGTACTCCAAAATACTGCATTGATAAAGGCTAGGTATTAAGTGAAATCTGGACTGGATCTGGTATAATAAAGCTAGAACGAAAATGACGAGTGATTACTGCTCTTTACCATTTTGAAAGCCAAAAAGAACTCCCCTTCGCTGTTGTGCATTCACTGAATCGTCAAGGCAACAAGATCTCATTAATGCTAGCCATAAAATTTGTAGGTGTGCACAACCAAATGTACAAAGTGTAAACAGTACGACTGTAACTAGATATATGAACGAACTGATCACTCAAAAAGACACAAGTGAATTAAACGCAAGAAAAGAAAGTGTTAATAGTGCATCTATGGATAAAAATATGAACAAACTATCCACACAAAAATATACAAGTGGATTAAACGGAGAAAAACACAAGGTAAATATTCGTAAAGAAAAAGAAGTAAACAACCACGTTATGCATAAGCAAGGACACAAGCAACAGACATATATTTTTGCAGATAGTCATGGGAGAGGAATTACGGAAATTATGAGAACAAATCACCCAGACCTTAATCTAACAGGCATAATCAAACCAGGCGCGCCATTACGCGAGATTCTGAAAAACAGTGACAACATATTAACGACCGGTAACAGCTGCATCATAATAGGAGGCACAAATGATGTTTACTGTAATGAAACTTGGCGTGCAACGAGAATCCTAAAGGAAACAGTCAAAAGGATGCCTCGAGTGCATTTCTACATTGTTAGTATCCCCAGGAGACACGATCTGATGGAAAATTCGTGCGTAAACATCGAGATTGTTACAGCAAACTGGCTATTTGAGAAAATATGTAGAGGTTTCCAGAATACGAATTTCGTAGAGATAAACAGTGTTCACAGAGAGCACTTCACAAGACATGGTCTCCACATGAACGTAAAAGGGAAAAAGATTATTAGTGCCGAAATACTTAAATTTATTAACGAGTCATCTGTAAAGGAAGTGTCTCCAATCCCAATTCCGCCAAAACAAGAGTTGTCTGTAACAGTGGAACCATAATTATCTGCAGTAGAGCTACAACAAACACCAGTAGCAGCAGCAAAGGCTCAGATATTCTCAGCAGCAGTGTCAGATAAACCAATAGCAGCAGAATCACCACAATCATCAGCAGAGCTGTCGTCATCAGCAACAGCATCCAGAACAGCAGACCCCATAATACTACCTCAAGGCAATGAAAATGCATGTGAGGAAATCATACAAGGGTCATTAGCCGCAGCAGCTAACAAAGAAGGGCAGTCACCAAGTCAGGGAGCACAGGAGCCACCAGCAACAGCAACCACACAGAAGAGGTACCTGAGGCCTGGGAGATCAACAGCAGAAGCAGCTTCCAATCAAGACAGATGCCTGAGAACTAGGAGACCTGCTACACTAAGTGAGGATTTTTTATGGTACCGAGTAAGCAGAAAGAGAACATGGAAAAAGATGTAAGTAAAACTGTCCATCTTAAATACCAGTGTGACAATAGTGAGAGGAACATAAACACCGGACAAAGATGCGATCCAGGTTTAATGACACAAACTGAAAAAAAACATTGCATAGTACCAGAAGCAAAGGGAGCAAGTGAAGTGCTTAGTATATTACAGGAAGGGGAATTATTACATTTAAAGCCAACTGTTAGAATACTTCATCAAAATGTTCAATACATAAACAATAAAACAGAGGAACTAGAGGTAATATTACAGGAGTATAGGCCAAACATTCTAGTAGTTACAGAACATGAGCTAAAAGAAAATCACATAAAAATGTACAATTGAAGAATTATGTGAAAGTTGCCAGTTTTTGCAGAACTTCCTATAAAGGTGGTGGGGTTGCCATTTTTTCTAACTATAAATCAACTAAAGCCATAAATATAACAAAATATGCTATAGAATTGAGCTTTGAAGCTACAGCACTGGAAACTAAAATTGCTGGGAATTTATGTTGTGTATTAGGTTTGTATCGATCACCAAATGGTATAATCAAAACCTTCTTTGAACAGCTGGAAGATATAATCCAACGCCTCTCAAAAACATATGCTTATTTGATAATTATAGGAGATCTGAACATAGACACAAGTAAAAATACAGACAATACTAAGACCCTATTGGACTTATTGTGCATATACAACCTAAAAATAAAAATAGATAAACCAACCAGAGTAACAAAGCATAGTGAAACTATAATTGATCATGTAATAACAAATATTCCTACATGCTATTGTGACACACAGGTAATAAACTCCACATTAGCAGACCATTTTGCAATCATGATAGACATAAATATAAAGACTAGTGATTCAGTGCAGAAGATATGGGAGATGAGAAGACAGAACTACCCACATAACATAAATCTGCTAAAAAATATGTTAGAGGCAGAAAACTGGGAAACAATATATGCAGCTAAAGATGCAAACACCAAATGGAACCAGTTTTTTTCTTTATTCAATTATTATTATGATGTTACATGTCCTGTTAGTAAAAGGCTTGTCAAACAGCAACAAAAAAAAGAAAAGCTGGGTGACTGGAGAAGTAATCCATGCCAGAAATAATCTGAGAGTGTATTATGACCTCTCCAAACAAAAAAATACTGAGGCCTACAACACACTGTATAAAATAAAAAAGAAAGAGTACTGTAGTTTTATCAGAAAAACTAAAGCATCATTAATTAGGATGTCTATAGATAAGGGAAAGAACCACTCAATAGGTTTATGGTCGTTCATTAATGAAGAGAGAGGAAAAGTAACAAATCGGGCGGAGGACATCTGCCCACTGATGAGTGGGAAAAGCAACGCAAACCCTCTAGAAGTAGCCAATACTTTTAACAGATATTATATTACTGTAGCAGACGAATTAATAAGTCAAAATAAAACAAATGCAGTAAGTAAATTGTTAAGCCCCCCACATACAAATCATACTATGGTTTTCATACCTACAACGGATGCAGAAGTGTCAAACCTAATAAAACAACTTAAAATTAAACATTCATCTGGCTTGGATGGTGTCACATCACATCTCATAAAGGAATGCAGAGAATGTATATTAAAACCATTGACACACATGCTGAATGCTGCGATAGAAGAAGGTATATTTCCACATTCACTTAAAGTAAGTAAAGTGAAGCCAATATTTAAGAAAGGGAACAGGGATGAATTAGGAAATTACAGGCCAATATCATTGATCTCAACATTTGCTAAAATCTATGAAATGATAATAAAGAATAGAATTGTAAGTTTTATAACAAAGTACAGTATACTGCATTCATCACAACATGGTTTCAGAGAAGGGAAGTCAACAAAAACAGCATTAACAGATATAATTGAGCACATTCTTAATTTACTTGACAGGCAACAAAAGACTTGTGGGATTTTTATGGACCTATCTAAGGCATTTGATTGTGTGACCCACTCAAAATTAATGATGAAATTATATCAGTATGGAATTAGAGGAAAATGCTGTGACATACTTAAATCATACATTACAAATAGGAAACAATGCACAGAAATCAGACATACTAGTGGGGGAAATATAACAAACTACAGATCAGAATTACAAACAGTTAAACACGGTGTGCCGCAAGGGTCTGTGCTTGGGCCAAGACTATTTATACTCTACGTAAATGACTTCCCTAGCTATATAAATCAGAAACTTATAATGTATGCTGATGACACAACAATCATTTGCACAGCTGACACAAAGGAGGAGCTTGAGAAGGAAGCTCTCCTGACTATCGAAAATGCAAATAAATATTTAACACAAAACAACCTGTTTATGAATCAGTCTAAAACAATGAATGTAGTATTTCAGACCAAGCATAGTGAAAATTATAATATAAATGTTAATATAAATGGAAAGACTATTAAAGAAGTAACCAGCACAAATTTTCTAGGAACTATAATAGACAAACATTTGGGATGGGGGGAGCACATAGATGCACTGTGTAAAAAGATAAACAAACAGATCTTCATCATGCATAAAACAGCTAAGACTGTGGATGATAAAGTCCTCAGATCAATGTATTATGGACTTGTCTTCCTACATTTGTCTTATTCAGTTCATATATGGGGAAGTGCACAAGCTGGCTACCTAAAAAGAATATTCACAATTCAGAAAAGGGCAGTGAGATGCATTGCAAAAATACCACCAAGACAGACCTGTAGGCAAGCTTTTGTACACTAAAATATTATGACAGTATATTCACTGTACATATACTAAAGTATAATGGCAGTAAGGTCAACCAATAAACACCTCCTAAATAAAGATGTACACAAACACGGTACAAGAGGAAATGAAAATTACTACATGATAAACAGAAATCTAAAACTGTCTATGACTGCCCCAGAAGAAGCAGGCAAAAGGATTTTTAATAAACTCCCCAAAATCATTAAAAAAGAAACAGACCTAAAATGTTTTAAAAATCATTTGAAACTATATCTCACAGAGAAATGTATATGCAGTTCGAGTGAATACTAAGATGGTGTTTAATATGTTATATCGTTACTGAAATGTACCTATAAAAATTATCATGTATGTTGTTTGGATTTGTGTGTACATATAATGTGAAACATTTAATACCTTTATATGATTATGGACTGTTTCTGTTTAATCATTTGTTTCATTTATATATAATGAAATCAAGTTTGATGTTAATAGCCTATTGTATGACACACCCAATACTCCCAGCTGGATTTTCAGCTGGAGTCCATGGGCAAAGATTAAATAAATAAATAAACTTTCGTTCACTTTGGTGAAAAGAGGCTTACGCCACCACCTCCATACCTCACTGTTTGCAGTACCCAGCTGACATCCAGCGACTAGTCCATGTCCAAAGGCATTCGGAAGGACGACAGTTCAATCCCGCGTCCGGCCATCCTGATTTAGGTTTTCCGTGATTTCCCTAAATCGCTCCAGGCAAATGCCGGGATGGTTCCTTTGAAAGGGCACGGCCGACTTCCTTCCCCATCCTTCCCTAACCCTATGAGACCGATAACCTCGCTGTTTGGTCTCTTCCCCCAAACAACCAACCAACCAATCCATGTCCAAAGTCAATGAGCTTCCTGACAGACCCATTCTGCTGTTAGTGCTTCTCTGTGGACAACACAATACTCCCCGTCTCTATTATAATGGTGGGTCCACCTCTTGTATGTAATTCCGCTTGCATTGCAATGTCTGGATACTTTTGATCAGATACTGTATACATCTAGTCTTGACAGAGAAACTGCTTTAAAATTTTGTATGCTAGAAGTTCAATTCTGGTTCCTTTATTTGTGCCATTCACTGTGCTACTCCATTTGATAAGTAAATTGATATTCCTCTTCTGTCACCAATGTCATTGTCATTTCTGATACCATGGATATATTTGTCATCTTTAAGAACAGAGTCATAGTTGTCTTGAACACTTTAGCATAAAATAAATGCTGTGTAACTAAAGTGGCGTGGAACATTTTTGTTTTAGATACTGGGCTCAGATCTAGTAACTTTGCTGTACTCTCAAGATTGGAAACAGAGGGAGCGTGGCTTGCAGCTGTTGCAAGATGAACTTCATCGACAAGTTCAGCTTAGTAATGAAGAATGGCAACAAAAAGTTATTCGCTGTTGTGCGAAGATTTTAGCTATGCTTGTGGGAGATCCTATTTTCAAAGTTTATTCTACTTGTGTGGTGAGTATGTAAATAAGAATTGTAATATATAAGTTATGTTTCAACCAAACGGCTTTTTATTTCCCCATTTTAGCTTAATTACTTTATTAATATAATAAGTTTCAAATATCTAGAGCACTATTCTATCACCTTTCGGGCATGCAACCAGGATATTATTAATTCTTGTTTCGATATTTCAGCTGACAGTCTTACAGCCATTCTCAAGGTGAGTTGTAGCTTGTCCAACTTCTGGACATAGAAAACCATCTCCTCCCCATAGAGGTCTGCCATGTGTTTCTTGAAGTATTCCTGCTGGGAAACACATCAGAAGCATTGTTTGAAATCTGTATGTGACGTTGCAGTGTATGAATACTGGGACAATAAACCAGGCAGATACACACATTGTCTTGAAAACTGAATATACACTGTTACTGTAATAATCCAGCAATCTGTAGGATGTCATTGTGCAAATAATAAAAATAACAGGAACTAAATAACTCCCTTGGTGTAATTCACAGACATTGAGTGCTCCCTGACTATATACTGATAGTAGGGATTTACTTAACAAACAAGGAGGAAAAAGGATGCATAAACACATATATTTATAGGGTAAAAGTGGTTCATTTCATAGACCAGATATACTTTACTTAATTTTTGTAAAAATCATCTCTAATGGTTACTGTTAAAGTTAAAATTTAATTTATGAGGCTAAATAATTTGGATGTACAAGTTCTTTTTGCACAGTTACATTTTATGTTTTTAATATTTATGTGCATACTAGAATCGCACTCATTTTTCCTCCCCATCTGTTCCCACTATCAATCAGCGTGGTTTCCCATCAGTCATCACATCACATTGCAGTTCTGTTAAATGTTTTACAGATGGTGACTTCACCATTTGGCAGACATCACTTTTGAAATAAGGTACCTGTGAAGAGGTAGCCTTCTGAATCAGTCAAAACTTTTCTCCTATTTTTTATTTTATTGGGATTTTCTTCTATACGAAGGTTTTTCTCCAACATAACAAACACCAGGATATTATTGCATCTGTTACATAAGATCTTAATTCATCACCTCAAGATGTCTCTCCAGGTGATTTGATCTTGTTGCTCTGTGCCAATTCTTCCATTGTCAATTGTTATTTTTGGAGCCAGGTGGTCATAGGGCATCCTGTTCTCTGGTTCCCATTCCAGGATCATTTTCGGTACTCTGGCTTCCTCCATTCTTCTTACATGCCTGTACCATTGTAACTTCCTTCCATCCATCATGTCATGTAGTCTTTCTTACTTCCATTCTTTTTATTATTTCATTGTTTCTTATTTTCTCTTTTTTAGGAATTATTCCTGATCTTCTCCAGTCCATTTCTACTGCTTGCAGTTTTTTTAGATGTTTCATAGTAGTAGTCCAAGTCTCCACTCCATACATAACTATGCTCTCTAAAATCAATACTAGAGAGCAACTATTCTCTTAACCTGAAAGAAATAGGAAGTTTTTCAGCTAAGCTAGGATATGTGGGCTATATAAGAATGAGTGTGCTTGGTCATGGCACAGACACGTAGCGAGGTGGCGCAGTAGGAAGACATAAAACTCATATTTGAGGGAATAAAGGTTCAGATTTTCATCCAACCATCCAGATGTAGGTCTTCTGTGATTTCTCTAACTCTCTTATGGCAAATATTATTGGTTCCTTCAAACTGAAATTGCCAATTTCCTTCCCCAATCAAAGCTTGTGCTCCATCTCTGAGGATTTTATTGTTGATGGGATGTTAAACCCTGTTCCTCCTTCCTTTTATGGCACAGGTGCTGAGTCACAGCAGAAAAATGTGAATACAGACTTGATTCAAAGGCACCAAAACCTCAGTTTGTTTGATCATACAAACGTATGTTTCTCTGACAAACAGTCTCCTCTGTGCTTCTTGAAATATATTAGGTACAGCGTTCATTCCATAGGCCTATAGTGAGGTGATCCTCAAAGATGTGGAACATATCAGAAAAACAAAAGAACTGATGAACTAATGTTCCTTCCTCAAATCCTAAGTAGAGTAGTCCTGAAGGATGAGGAATAATTAAAAATTTTTATACATTTTCATTTACAAATTAATACAAAAATGTGTCACAAACATGTAAATGTTTATATATTAAACTGCATGATAATCCATAGGCTATTCTAGCCAGATATCATCAAATATTTTGGATAAACAACACAATGGTTGGTATTCATACAGCCATTAACACCTTGTTTTACATTCTTTCTCATAATAAGTGTTTGAGCCATGTGTGGAATTTCTTCTCTACTATGGTTTTGTGTATTTGTAGTTGCCCACTATGAACAGTCTGGTTACTGTTGATACCTCTGCTGAACAAGGCTGTCTCTCAAGTTCAGGATTAAGCTAATTACTTCACTATTTATGATCTCTCTCACGCCCTTCTATATATCCATGTTGGTAACTTGGAGCAGTTTCTGTAAAGACTTCTGTATGTATTTTGTAAATATTTGCACTTTGTAATAATAACTGTGCAAATTTGTTTCATCATCATATACTATGATTTTGGCAGTATACAGCTTCACTATGAATTAATAATCAATGCTGATTTTTTTAAAAGGTTAATATCAAGCTTAACAGTTGTTAGCTTAGATTGTCAAACGTTGATAGCCAGTCACTATTATATTTATAATTTATGGCAATGTCAGTGCATAATACTATAATTTGGTAATTTAATAACATTGAAATGAATTATGAATTAGATAGTATATTGGTAGTGTTTCTTCAAAAGCAGAAAGTTGTGTACCTGTGAACCTCTTTGTAGATGGATACTGTACCCATCCAAAATACCAGATGAGTAAACTTCGTTCTGAAATGTGTATAATATTGATACTTCTGTATCAAAATGTGACTAGACTTCTACAACCATTTATTGTTACAACACTGTGACAACTTACAATCAACTGGGGAATAGCAGTTCTGGAATGGCCCAGAAAAACCTTAAACAAAACATTAACCAATGAGTGGTTCACTCCAGTCATAAGGCAGCTGTGGGAAAGAGAAATAAAAATAAAGTAAAAAGTCCACAAAACTCCACTGTAAGCAGCTGTTGGCTATGTCACTTATAATTGTGGAACCCATTTCATAAAATGTGTGAGGTCCTTGTATGTTGTGTGCGCAAGGTCCTCATATTTGAAGATTTTTGAGAGATTGTTGGAATTGGGTTAATAAGAAACCTCAGTGGTGCAAATGCTACAAATTATACAGAATTGGTCTTTAGGGGAGTTATTGAAGCTGTGAAAATTCCTGTGGTTTTTTTCTGTAATGGTCATCCAGTAAAACCATACACATAATAACAATGTACAAACAGAAGAAGAAGAAGAAGAAGAAGAAGAAGAAGGAGGAGGAGGAGGACTTCATGTCAAGTGAGCATTACACAGCCACATATATGCTGGCTGTAAAAACTTGTAATGTTGATATTGATGAGGAACAGGAAATCTGGTCCAGTGGCATGGATAATTCTCCGCTGCAATAAAATCAGTGATGTCCAAGCACATCAGAATGAATATTTCAGAGATATGCACTAAATAGCTTTTGTCATGACACAAAGTCCTTGGAAAACATTATTTCAGAGAAAAGAAAACAATAGAACTTGCTAAACAAGGAAAAAAGTTGTAAAGGGGGGAGGGAAATGAAAATTATCCTAAAATGAAAAGAAAGGTATGGATAGAGAAATATGAAATAGAACCCTTTTGTTGACGCCCATCTTTGGACAGTCTTATAAAACCATTTCTGTTTGTATGTGAACTCAGTAGTAGTGGGATTCAGATTGCTATCCAGCCATCCAGATGTTTCATAAAGTTTTTTTAAATGATTTAAGTTGCATGCTGGGGTGATTCCTTTGAGAAGGACACAATCTGGTTTCTTCCACATACTTGTCTAATGTGAGCCTGTGTTCAGTTTCTAACAACCTTGTCATCAATGAGATGTTCTTACGAGGGCTATGCTGAAAGTTCTTAGCAGCCCTTAAACCATAAGGCAGAGTACAATGGGGTTGTTTTCATTCGAAAGAGCGATGTTTTTCGACCTTGGGACGTGCGCGCGCAGTCCACTTTTTTCACAAAGATCGGGCATCTCACCTCTGTGACCTTGGACACACATTGTACAGTCAATACTGAATGGTACATGAAAGATTGTCTTCCAGAAGTCATGGCCACATGGAAGTCACAGCATCCAAAGTCCAAGAGTGGGCACCTTCTGCTGCATCACGACAATGCATCTGCGCACGGGGCTGCCAGAATGATGGACTTTCTGGAGTAGGAAAAAGTGCGAGTGTTACCCCATCCCCCCTATTCACCTAACCTGGCCCCCTGTGACTTCTTTCTGTTCCCGAAGACTAAGGAAAAAATTCGAGGGCAGTGGTTTTCATCAGATGAAGAGACCATTGCAATGTACGAGAGTGCACTAAGTGACATCCCAAAAGAAGCTTGGACTGACACATTTTCTAAGTGGTTTCAGAGAATGGAAAAATGAATACATGCTAATGGAGAGTATTTTGAAAAGTTGTAAACTTTTTTTGCAAATAAATTTTTTTTCACACATTCTGCTAAAAACTTTCGGCATAGCCCTCGTACTTCCTTCACACATGATCAGAAATCATGTTGATTTCCAATTTTGCCTTATTCCATTTCACATGTTAAACAGTTTCGTTGAAGATAGAATCAATCACATTAAAACTGCTCCTATCACTTGGATTAACAGTTGATCAAAGACACTGAAATGAACAGTACTCAATACTCTCCAGCACTTGTGAGTTAAACAGCAATTTTACATCCTGGAGGATGTCCTCACCATGGATGTATTGGAATGAAAAGCACATCTGATTGCAATTGTTTATAAAATAGAAGTTCCACAACTACACTTTATTCTACTTATCTTATGTACTGTACATTGTCTGACAAAAAAAGTGAAGCAGCGAGAAGAGGAGGAGGAAATGAACAGAAACACGATGAGTTGAGAAGGTATGTGATGTTAGTGATTAAGAAATAGAGTCAAATGCACTAGGAACTTAGCAATATGAGCTTGCTTATCAGTATGATGTCACACCTCTTCTGGCCCTGATGCATGTACTGATTTGGTTTCGAATAGTGTCACAAAGCTGTTGCATCCTCTCCTTATCTACATTTACATCTACATACATACTCTGCAAGCACGGCGGAGGGTACCACATACCATTACAAGTCATTTCGTTTTCTGTTTCACTCTGATATAACACAAGGGAAAATGACTGTCTATGACCCTCCATATGAGCCCTGATTTCTTTCATCTTGTCTTCATGGTCCTTATGCAAAATGTACATTGGCAGCAGTAGAATTAATCTGCAGGCAGCATCAAATGGCAGTTATTTAAATTTCTGCAACAGTGCCTTGAGAAAAGAGTGTCTTTCTCCCTCCACGGATTCCCATTTGAGTTCATGAAGCATTTCTGTAATATTTGCATGCTGATCTGACCTACTGGTAACAAATCGAACTAAACACCTCTGAATTGATTCAATGTCTTCCTGTAGTCGAACCTGGGGGGGGGCTCCCAAACACTTGTGCATTACTCAAGAATGAGTTGCACTAGCATTCTATACACCGTCTTCTTCATAGATGAGCTACACTTTCCCAAAATTCTCCCAATAAAATGAACTCAAGCATTCGCTTTCGTGATTACGAAACTCACACGCCATTCCATTTCACATCGTATTGCAACATTATGCGTAGATATTTAATCATTTTGACCTTGCAAGCAGCACATTACTATTGCTGTACTTGAACATTACAGATGGTTTTTCCTACTCATCTGCAATAACTGCAGTTAGTGCAAGCTGCCATTCATCACACCAGCTAGAAAACACCTCAAGTCATGTTGTATCCCGCTACAGTCATTCAAGGATGACACATTCCTGTACTGCTGTGTCGTCAGCAAACAACTGTAAATTGGTGTTCACTGAGTCTGCGAGATCATTCATGTATATAGAGTATAGGAGCAGTCCTATCACACTTTCCTGGGGAACTCCTGATGAAATCCTTATCTGTGATGAGCACTTGCCATTGAGGACAACATAATGGGTTCTATTACTGAAAAAGTCTTTGAGCCACTCATATATCTGGGAACCCAATCCATGTGCTTGGACCTTCGTCAACAGTCTGCACTGAGGCACCATGTCAAACTCTTTTTAGAAATACGACATCTACCTGTTGCCCTCCGTCCATGGTCTACAGTATATCATGTGACAAAAGGGTGAGCAGTGCTTTCTAAATCCATGCTGATTTGTTGACAGAAGCTTTTCTGTCTCAAGGAAATGTATTATATTAAAACTCGGTATGTGTTCAGGAATTCTGCAACAGACTAATGTTAATGATTGGTCTGTAATTATGTGGGTCTGTTCTTTTATCTTTCTTCACTTACACTTTTTTTCCAGTCATTTGAGACTTTGTCCTGGATGAGAGATTCGCGATAAATGGAAGCTAAGTAAGGGGCCATTGCCGCAAAGTACTCTCTGTAAAATTAAATTGGTATTCCATCTGGACCTGGTGACTTATTTGTCTTCAACCTTTCAGTTGCTTCTCTACACCATGGGTGCCTATTTCTATCTCCTCCATGCAGGAATCTGTGCAACAGTCAAACGATGGTATGTTTGTATGATCCTTTTGCACGAATGATTTCTTAAATGTGAAATTAAAAACTTCAGCGTTTCTTTTGCAGTCTTCTGTCACCACACCACACTGGTCGATGAGTCATTGCATAGCAGCTTTTCAAACTGATGAGTGCTTTTATGTAGGACAAGAATTTTCTTGGGTTCTCAGCAAGAAGTTGAATGCTTCGCACATTGATCTTCTTACGGATGCACAAATTTCTAATAACATTTGCCTGTCAACATTTGTGCATTCCTTTTTTAACTGAGAGTGTAACACTATCTTTCCTCAGCATTTTCTGAATTTGATTATTAAACTGTGGAGGGTCTTTTCCATCATTAATCCCTTTACTTGGCTCATACATCTCCAGAGTGTGATTAACAGTTAGTTTAAACTCTGACCATAATTCTCCTCTGTCCATCATATTGGAAGTAAGTGATGTCCATTCATTACGTAAGTCAAATTCTAACAACTGCTTATCTGCTTTATCTGGCATAAATACTCTTCTAACCTTCTTGATGGATTTATCAACTTTAGTAACCATTGTCACTATGATGATGCCATGATCATTAATACATGTCTCTATACTAACACTGTCAGTAAGGTCAGGCATATTTGTAGCTAAAAGGTCTAAAATATTTCCATTGTGTGTAGGCTGTTGAACTAGTTCTTCAGTTTTTCGGAAAAGTGTGCAAAAGTACTTCACAAGAATGTCTAACCCTACAACCTGCAGTGAACCAATAGATGTCCCAGTCCATACTCGGTAGATTAAAGTCGCCTCCAACTAATATTTAATGATCTGGGAATTTCCACACTGTTGGACAAAGACTTTCCTTGAATGATTCTGCAACTGTTATGGCGGAATCAGGTAGCCAGTAAAAACACCCAGTAATTAACTTTAGTTGACCTAGGCCTGCTGCTCATGTCCAGATAACATCATAGTCAGGCTCAATTTTGACCTCAATAGACAAAAAATTTTTGTCGACAGCAATGGACATTCCCCTGCGTATGGTGTCTAATCTGTCTTTTTGATGTTTTTTCCATGCCTCGCTAAATATTTTGGAGTTTTCTACTTTGGGTTTCAGCTGTTCTCAGCTCCGAGAATAATTTGAACGCAACAACTTTACTGGGGGGTAGCAAGTGCAGGAACTTTCTTACAAATACAGGGTTATTCTAAATGATGGACCCATTTTCAAAACCTCATATTTATTCAAGTACAAATCCAAAATGAACAAGCTTTATACCAATGAAAAGAGGAAGTTTCAAAATTTTTTTCATCATGATGATATAAATTTAATAAATTTAATAATTTGTAATTAATCAGTTTTTAATAATTATTTAATAATTAGAAATGTGATAAATATTATAAATGTTCATTGTGGCCACCATTGGCTGTACAGCCAACAGGTCCAACACATGCGAAAGAGTATCTGCTGTTACTGAGTGGGCGGCAGTAGAGATTGTGTTCCGCATATCATTCAGAGTGGTTGGTAGAGGCGGGTCATAAATAGCTTCCTTCGCATGACCCCATAAGAAATAGTTGCAGGGTGTGAGATCAGGAGATCATGGTGGCCAGAAGTTCAGAGCCAGGTCATGAAGTCCCCTGCAACCGATACAGCACTGAGGAAGGGAGTCATTCAAAAACCTTGTGCATAATGGTACCAGTGGGGTGGAACTCCATCCTGTTGGAATTAAAGTCCTGGGAATCTTCCATAACTTGAGGGAACAGCCATTGTGCCAACATGTCCAGGTATGTGATTCCCAGTACAGTTTTTTCCGCAAAGAAAAATGGTCCACAAACCTTTGTACAGGATACATCACAGAACACATTAATCTTCAGCAATGGTGAATGTGGATTTTCCAAACCTCATATGCGACAATTGTGACTGTTAACTTCTCCACTAAAATGGAAAATCACTTTATTGCTAGAAATTACACACTGTAGAAATGTGTCATCCTCCATCTTTGCTAGTACATAACAACAAAATTCAAGACACTTCTCTTTGTCATTGGGGTTGAGAGCCTGCACAAGTTGTAATCGGTAGGGCTTGTACAGCAAACGCCGCCTCAGAACTTTCCATACTGTTGGTTGGGGTATTCCAAGTTCTCGACTGGCTCTATTGGTAGACTTAATGGGACTGCGCAGAAAACTTTCTTGAATCCGACAGACATCATCTTGTTACACACGCGGTCTACCGGTGCTCTTTCCTCTGCACACACTCCCAGTCTGTTTAAATTGCTCAAACCAATGGCCAATGCTTTTGCAAGTTGGTGGTTGAATACCGAATTTGGAACGAAATGCCCGGTGCACTACAATTTGTGACTCACTTCTCGCGAACTCAAGAACACAAGAAACCTTGTGCTCCAAAGTCGCCATCTCACTCACAGCTGACAGTGAAATGGAATGACGGTCCTATTGCTGCGCAAACTCTACCGACCGCTTCTGAAATCATCACCGCCCGCCCACCAAAAACTTTGAAACTTCCTCTTTTCATTGGTATAAGGCTTGTTCATTTTGTATTTGTACTTGAATACATATGAATTTTTGAAAATGGGTCCATCATTTAGAATAACCCTGTGCTTTGACAATTTACTGTTAAAATTTTGACAGTCAAAGTGTCTCTGCTGCATACACTATCTGATGTTACTCTCTGTGTATCAACTGGTGGCCATTCATCAGAGGCCTGAAAACTACTGTCTAGGCCAATAAAGAAAAGAAAAAAAAGAAAGAAAGAAACACCCTGTGTATTCCACAGTTACTCTGCTACCTGAGTAGCTGCTTCCTTTGTGTAGCGCACTCCTGACGTATCAAAGGGAGTCCTGCAATTCTTCACCCCATAACATATCTCTAGAAATCCACAGCCAAGACCGTCACAGAATTGACTGAGCATTTGGTTGAAACCCTCCACTTGGCTCCAAACCAAAGGACCTCGGTCAATTCTAGGAACAATGCTGCAGATTGTGAGCTTTGCTTGTACCCTTCATGCCAGGCCAGCAGTGTTTACTATTTATGCCAGCTATATGTATGAACTGAGTATGGCCTCACAGCCCAAGCGACAGACATCATTGGTGCTTACGTGAGCCGCAATTTTCTGACAACTGCACCCTGCACACTCGATAGCCACTGGCAGGTCATCTTTCACATCTCGGATGGGACCTTTCTGCCTCCCAGCAGGCATACTGAGTGAATGTCGACTGTCTTCCCAGCCGTGGACATTATTTCGCTAGAGGCTCCATATCGTGCCAAACTTTGCAGCTCCCGGTAACTAGTAAATCCCCACCCCCATGTGCCTACCTGGACCCTGCTGAAGGAGTGGCCACCTGTCAACTCACAGGGAGAATTGGTGAGCCCACATGGCCAGCCTCACATTGACTTTCCACCTCTGTAGAGATCTGTGGACCTTGCTGCCCACAGGAGTACATTAACATCACACAGACAGTTCACAGACACACATGCCACGTGTCTGTGAGCATTGTCCTCTTAACAGTGGCACGATGATCCTGTCACGTCAGAGGTAACACATGAAGAAGCAGGGTATCTGTAACAGACCGTTGTGCTATCAGAGTTCCCTCAATCACTAACAGCTGTGACCTGAAGTCATATGCAATGGCTCCCCACACAACAACACCAGCAGTAACACCACTGTGCCTCTCCATAACATTGGAAGAATCAGACCTCTCACCAGGTCACTGCCGTAATTGCCATCATCTGGGGTAGTGAAGAACAGAAATTCATTGGTGAACACAATGTTTTGCCATTCGTTAGCAGTCCATGCGTCCTGATCTTGACACCACTCCAAATGCTGCCATTTTTGTTGTGGTGTTAATGACAGCCTACACGTGAGACGGTAATTCTGTAGTCTGGATGCACTTAATCTCCAACCAATGGTGCGGGATCACAAAATGTTGTGGGGACTTTATTACTTGTTCTCAGATTACTTTTTCTCAGATGACAGGCACAGATGTGAAGGGGTTATAATGTGCTTGGTGCACAATACAGCAATCCTACCCTTTGGTGGTATGGTGTGGTCAACCAGAACCTTGGCAATGAGTATGCCTGCACTCACATTCTTGTGCAGTACAACGTAGGCCCACTGTCACTTCGGAATCATTATGTTGTACAATGTGACCAGCTGGCCAAATGGAGACCCACAATGAGGCTCCTGTGAAACTCTTGTCTGGTGCTGCTAACGCTTTCTCTCACAAGTACAAAGCATCTCTGTGTCCTTCATAGTGACCACTCAACATCTGACACTGTTCAGTGCCCCCTATATACTCTACCTGTCCTGGTAACAACACTAAATATTAACAGCACCAATACATTAAGTTGGCTGTTATACTTATCACCGACAATTGCCAGTCTCATAGTTTACATACCCACTGATAGTGTGTGCGTGTATGAAGTTACAGTGGCATCCAACCGTGTCTCCTGGATGTTTAACTTTTTTTGTCTCGCAGTGTATCTATATTTCATTCTTTGTGTGGACATATGCACTATTCCGAATGGTTTTGTAGATAGAACACGTTAAATGTACACTGTTGTTTGTGTTCGGTATCACTCAAACATTGTCATTCTTTACAGCGTACTACAGTCGTATAGAGGAAGTTGGGATGAACAATTTAATACAGGGCACTTGTGTCTATCAACTACCTCAACTTGGCCTACATACACTGCCTATGCTACAGTGCTTTTGCATCACACGAGATTGTCAACATTCTCGTGCTCTCTTCACACAATCTATTAATCCTAGAGAAAAATGAACAGCATATTTTTGTAGGAAACTTGATGTAGTTTAATTTTGAACTGCCACTCGTTTTCACTGGAGGATGAGCTTTTCGAGTTATTCGAGGGAAACCTGGAAGTAATATTAAATGTGTATCATCTTGGAAACTATTTGGAATAGGGCATTTGTCCATGTGAAGTTTTTTGTGCAGAATTACTATCACCTCTCAAACTGTGTACCTTTCCTCCTGACACACACACACACACACACACACACAGAATGAAAGCTGCGGAACTTCTATTTTCCAAGACAAATACTTCACGAGTTACTGACCCACGAATAGAATTCTTCAAAAAGAATGGAAAAGATTATGTGAAATTCAGTATACCATTCACTTTCGACATAATGGGAAAATTTTGCCATGCACAATTTCTAGAGATAATTAAACAGCTGGTGTTCAGTCACTTTTGCTGATCCGTAAATTTGGACAAAGGGTGTGATGCATGCTGTAAGTGACCCTGAAGAGCAGCACATAGCAGCTGCTGTGTGGATATTTTTTCCTGAACTAGGATCAACTTTCATGAAGAACTGTGCTTTTCATGACTAACATCCTCATTTTATAGAAAAGGCAAAAAATCAAGAAATGTAGCACTGAATTCTTAGTTTGGTGTGGCTTTTTAGACACTGTCACCAAAGTTTATTCCATCTGTCATTTGGATGGAAAATTCAAGTTTAATAGATAATTTTCAAAATGATGGGTATCTATGTCCACATTGCCTTTTGAGTGCAATAATGTAATAACTTCTTCAGCAATTGTATATGGCAGTATGTCAGTGATAACTTTCTAAAAGACATTTTCTGTACCAACAGAAACTGTAATAATTTATCTGATGGTATGTGTATCCGCTAATTAGAAGATGATATAAATATCGGACAGTATCTGTATGCATTATTTGCCTCTCTTTGTCATTTTCTCATCAAGTTTCTATCTCTACCTTCGTCGCATCTGAGTGCTAATTTGCTAATTGTAAAGGAAAAACTAGCAGGTAGCATTTTCTAATTGACCTTTAAGAATGTAGATTAATTTTATAGTTCACTTTTTATGTATGAAGCATGATCCTTTTTCTAAATAAATATACAGTGAAAGATGATTTCTAGTACACTCTGTAAGAGAACATTCTATCTCAAAAACTAAAGTCTAAGGGACTAGGTAATGGTACCATGAATATACTGAGAGTTTGGCCATTATATATTCAGTACAAACAAATCCAATTGTAACTAAAGCTATCCTTCAGGCAGCAGAGATCTGCACCAAGAAACTCAGAGGCAGTAAGTATGAGGGTGATCTCATCATGACTTCCTGTCCTCTCCTTCCACCATCTGTCTGTACTTTTCTTTTTATGACTCACAAGTGATCACCCAAATTCAAACTTATCTGATGTATAACTTTTTGTATATTTCTATTGGCTGCATCAGAATCTTCACACTTCGTAATTTTGACGTACATTACATTATGTTTCAAATTCACAGTTTTAGTCAAATACTAAAGATAGTAAAACATCAGCTGATGATCTAATGAGCTCTGAAATATATTTTTTACAGCACAGCTTTTGTACTCTGATCAGAAGTGTTTGCTGTTCAACTGCAACTCAGCTGAAGGAATTTGTTGATCTAATCTACCCAGTAATAACAACAATGCTCAAGAAGTGTGCTGATCGAAATCGGCGTGCGAGCCAGTTGAGTGCTGAAGCTCTGGCGGAAATATCTGAGAGAGAAATAGGAAATCCATTCAAGATGAGAAACACTAGCATTCAAAGATTAATGGGTCTTGAAGTTGTTCTCAGTTGCATTCTTGAGCCATTCACTGTAGACAGTGTCTCCTGGCAGTGGTTAGGTGGAAGGCTGCTGATGTTGAAAACAATGTTTCACCTGTTCCCTGATGAGTTTCATCTAGGACAAAGGACTGATGATGATGACAGACTTAATAAATTTAGAAGACTGATTTCTGTTATAGAATTTTCAGTAAAAGCATTACGCAGTCCTCATAGAACAGTGAAAAAAATAGCAAAAGATGTTTTTTTGTTGTCTTCGAGCTTGAGTATCAAAGAAAATGGTGTACTGAATCATGTCTTAGAAATGTTAGCACCCCTGGATATAAGCTTGCAAGTAACATTGAAAAAACATCTGTTGGATGTAGCTCAATTTCACAGTCAAGCTTCCTGTGAGAATGGAAGTGCAAAATCTGTAACTCAAATTCACTTGAGGAATGTGGCTCAGAGCAACATGAGAAATAGAACAGGAGCAGTAAATTCAGTTCCTCTAAGTGAATCTAAACAATTAACCAACATGGTTGCAACTAAGATGCAAGACCTTGAACTTCAAAACTTGAAAAAATGTAAGTCTTCGAAGCATTTTTCAGAATCAAATCCTGTTTCATCATTTTCACCCACAAATAAATGGATGAATTCTCTTTCAAAAGCATCAAATTTGGTTTTAATAAACAAGAAAGAGGAAAATGTGACAAGTAAAGATAAAGTTTCTCAAAACTTCACAGAAACTTGTAATGAGGAACTCTTTAGCATGGTACCTGATTCTAGTCAGGGATCAGACGTACAAACTTTTACACA